>NC_134357.1:454611846-455236846 GCF_048569485.1 Anomaloglossus baeobatrachus | reverse complement strand
GTGTGAACGGTAGAAGAAAGGCTTATTTCCAGCACAGCCGAAGAGTCAGACAGGGCTGCAGCCTAAGTCCAATGCTCTTCAATGTTTACATCAATGAGCTGGCTACTGCTCTAGAATCTTCAACTGCTCCAGGTCTCACACTCCATGACGCCCAGGTGAAATTCTTGCTCTATGCAGATGACCTACTGCTGGTGTCACCGAGAAAGGTCTCCAAGACAACCTACAAATCTTGGAGAAATTCAGCTCCACATGGACACTACCGATCAACCTAAAGAAAACCAACATCATGGTGTTCCAGAAGAGAAAAGGGAGATTTGACCAGCATCCTCCATTTGTCCTAAACAACTGCACTCTAACAGGAACAGACAAATACACCTACTTGGGCCTGGAAATTCACCAGTCAGGAAGCTTCAAACAAGCCATAGAGACCCTGAAAAACAAGGCCTGCAAAACCTTTTATGCCATCCTAAGGAAATTGTATCATCTGAAGCCACCAGTGAAGGTCTGGCTAAAAATCTTCGATTCCATCATTGCCCCAATCCTCCTGTATGGCAGCGAAGTCTGGGGCCCTCACACTTACCCAGATTGGTCAAGGTGGGATTTCAGCCCAACAGAAATATTCCACCTGGAATTCTGTAAGCACCTTCTCCAGGTCCATCGAAGCACCTCCAACAGTGCCTGTCGAGCCGAGCTGGGCAGATTCCCTCTACACCTAGCAGCTCCGAAGAGGTCACTATCATTTCAGGCTCACCTACAGAGTAGCAATCCAAGCTCCCATCACCACAAAGCTCTGATATATATACGTGGGCCAGATAAACCAGGACCCCTGGCACAGCTCTCCCAAACCCAACTGGACAAAATAACCAATCACAGCAGCCTGACAAGAACCAGAATCAGGAAGATGGTAGACGAGGGCCAGGAGAGGTATGTCAATGACTGGAGGACCGACATCAACACCTCACAGAAACTGACCACGTACCAGAGACTACAGAGAGACTACAGACTGGCCCCATATCTGGAAAAACTCCCGGATCCCAGAGACCGCAGGACCCTGATTCGATATAGACTCAGTGCCCACAGTCTAGCCATCGAATCCGGCCGACACAAGCAGAGCTACAAGCCCAGGGAGGACAGACTGTGCCAACACTGTGACCTGGAGGCCCTGGAGGATGAAACCCACTTCCTGCTACACTGCACCAAGTACTCAGCAGTGAGGGACACTCACTTTAGGAGACTCTCCCATCTCTTCCCAGATTTCAGCTCCATGAAGGAGGAAAAGAAAATATATATCCTGCTGGGGGAAGAAGAGAGCGCAGTGGAGATAGCAGCGCGGTATGTGAGCGAATGTCATAGACTTCGAGAAATAGAACTATGATAAGTCATGGACTTCCATAGCCCCCCATCCCAGATGTGGCCCCCCAATCCCCACCCTGGATATGCCCCATCCACTGTTGCTGCAGTCCCCACCCTGGATGTGCCCCATCATAAGCCATGTGTCGCGGGCGGAGGAGGGGACGCTGCGCTCTCCCACTGCTCGGGTCTGGCTGCTGCTGGTGCTGCTGCTCGGTGGTGGCTCGAGCGGTGGGCCGGATCCCGGGGACTCGAGCGGCATTCCTCGCCCGTGAGTGAAAAGGGGATTTTGATTGTGGGGGTTTTGATTATTGTCCGTGACGCCACCCACGGTTGTAGTGATATTGGTGACACCACCGCTGCTCTAGATGGGGATCCCGGGAGCGGTGACAGGGAGCAGCTTGGTTGTTATTTCTCCCCTCCGTGGGTAGGGGGTTGGTTGTCCCGGGGCCCGGTGATGGGGTAGGGATGGATGGCAGGCAGGTTACAGGGCCTGGTGAGGTGCAGGGTCGCAGGGGCAGTGCTGTGCCGCACGGCACGGTGGTACTCACTCAGCCAATGATGAGGACACAGTTCTCGGTAAAACACATGGCTGGATGCACGGGTCCCACAGACGGCTGCGGTGTTGTTTTCTCCCGGCAGGTTGATGGTGACTGCCTTTCCCTGCACCTAGATACGGTAGATGGTTCCAATGGGTTCCCACTGGTAACCCGCTCCCCAGCTTGGCTATGAGCCGGAGGAGCCCCTTTTGTCCGCAGACTCTGGCCCTAAGAAAATGGTTGCCTTGGCGGTGGCGGTGTCTCTCTCACTTTGGTTGGACTGTTACCTTCTGTCGGGACTTGGCTGTTGGGAAACCCAGGAGGTTCCCTTCACTAAAGAATTCGACAAATTCACGGCGACTCCTAGCCTTGCCGGGGTCCGCAAGCCCCTGCCAGATGGTGCTGGCTTCTCTTTGTGTACCGGTCCGGTACCGCCGGGCCACCGCCCGTCCACGGTCCTTACGGTAGACTCCAATCAGCCACTCCTGCAGACGGTCACCACCGTCTGCCAACCTTGCTGTCTCGCCCGGGCCACACACCCGGACGCTGTCAGTTAGTTGCTCCACTACCACTTCTCCTCCTTCCACTTTCACCTCCAAAACTAATCTGTCTGTTTTCCCCGCCTCCAGGACTGTGAACTCCTCGGTGGGCGGGACCAACCGCCTGGCCCACCCCCTGGTGTGAACATCAGCCCCTGGAGGAAGGCAACAAGGGTTTTGTGTCTGACTTCGGTGTGCCTGCTGGGAGTGTGGGGTGTGTTGGTGTTGTTCTCTGTGGCCCCTGGCTTGTCCAGGGCGCCACACATGGACTTCCATAGCCCCCTCCCTGGAAGTTCCCCCACAGTCCCCACCCTGGATGTGCCCCGTCTATCCTTCCTACAGTCCCCACCCACCATCCCCACAGTCACAGTCCCTAATGTACACTTGCTTTGGCAAAACTAATTTGTATTTGGTCCTGCCAATAAAGCTTATTTGATTTGATAGATAGATAGATAGATAGATAGATAATGGATAGATAGATAGATAATGGATAGATAGATAGATAGATAGATGATAGATAGATAGATAGATAGATAGATAGATAGATAGATAGATAGATAGAGAGATAGAGAGATAGATAGAGAGATAGATAGATAGATAGATAGATAGATAGATAGATAGATAGATAGATAGATAGACAGACTGATAATTACTTCCTGGATCAACTGGTCACAATGGATGAGACCTGGATTTATTTGTATGAACCTGAAAACAAGGAGCAGTCAAAAGAGTGGAGGCTCAGTGGTTCTCCTCGTCCAAAGAAGTTCAGGGTGCAAAAATCAGCCACTAAGGTGATAGCATCTGTGTTCTGGGATAAGGAGGACATGCTGCTAGTGGACTACCTACAAAATGGTTCCACCATCAATGCAATGTATTACATTGAACTTTTGGACCAAGTGACAGCCGTTCTGAAGGCCAAAATGTACGGCAAGCTGTCCAAAGGAATCTTGTTCCTGCAAGACAACGCCTCCACTCACACTGCACAAGCGACCATGGCAAAACTGGCAGAGCTGGGCTTCCAACTGGTTTACCACCCTCCTTATTCACAAGATCTAGCTCTCTCCGACTATCATCTGTTTCCAAATCTGAACAAACACCTCAAGGGTACCATATTTCACACCATTTCTGATGCCATGGCTGCTACGGATGCCTGGTTTGAGGCACAACTGAAATCCTTCTTTTTTCTAGGCTTACAGAACTTGGAATACCGATGTAAGAAGTGTGTTGACATCAGTGGAGAGTATGTGAAGTAAATGTAAAGTTTCATCATTCTATGTCGTTTCTTTCTGGGTAAAGCCAAAGACTTATCAGCAGCCCCTCGTATAAGTGTAAATCTGAACATTGTAAAGTGCATTTGTATTCAGCCCCCATGAGTTAATACTTTATAGGACGACCTTTTACTGCAATTACTGCTACGTCTTTTGGGGTGTGTCATTACCAGCTTTGCACATCTAGAAGCTAAAATGTTTGCCTATTCATCTTTGCAGACTTTCTCTAAAGCCTACTTTACACGCTGCAATGTATCTTACAATGTGTCGGCGGGGTCACGTCGTAAGTAACGCACATCCGGCATTGTAAGTTACATTGCAGTATGTAACTGCTACGTGCGATTGCGATTGAATGGTAAAACGTTCATCACACGCACGTCGTACATTCCTCATGAATTGTACGCCAGATTGTTCATCGTACCCGGGGTAGCACACATTGCAGTGTGTGACACCCCGGGAACGATGACCAGATCTTACCTACCTCCTGCGGCTCCCAGCCGGTAATGCGGAAGGAAGGAGGTCGGCGGGATGTTTACGTCTCATTCAGCTCCGCCCCTCCGCTTCTATTAGCCGGCTGCTGCGTGACGTCGATGTGACGCCGAACGTCCCTCCCACTCCAGGAAGTGGACGTTCGCCGCCCACATCGAGGTTGTATGGACGGGTAAGTATGTGTGACGGGGGTTAATCGTTTGTGCGGCACGTTCAACAAATTGAACGTGCTGCACATACGATGGGGGCGTTGCAAATCGCATACGATATCGTATGCGAAATTGCAACGTGTAAAGCAGGCTTTACTCAGTGAGATTGGATGGAGATGAGTTTCAAATCTTTACACAGATTCTCAATGGGATTTAGGTCTGGACTGTGACTGGATCATTTCCACACATGATTATGCTTTCATCTAAATCATCCATTGTAGCTCTTGCAGTATGTTTAGGGTTGTAGTCCTGCTTGAAGGTGAACCTATGCCCCAGTCTAAAGTCTTTTGCACCCTTAAGGCTGCTTTACACGGTACGACCGATTGTGCAATTTCACAATCGATCGTACCCGCCCCCGTCCTTTTTGCGTCACGGGCAAATCGCTGCCCGTGTCGCACAAAGTCAGTAACCCCCGTCACACATACTTGCCTCTCGTGCGACCTCGCTGTGGGCGGCGAACGTCCACTTCCTGAAGTGGGAGGGACGTTCGGCGTCACAGCAACGTCACACGGCCGCCGGCCAATAGAAGCGGAGGGGCGGAGATGAGCAGGATGGAAACATCCCGCCCACCTCCTTCCTTCCACATAGAGCCGGCGGCGGCCGTGGGAGGCAGGTGAGCTGCTCATCGTTCCCGTGGTGTCACACGGAGCGGCGTGTGCTACCACGAAAACGATGATCAACTGAATTAAACGATATTATGGAACCTAGCGAGCAGTACACGACTCACGATTTGTGAGCGATACTGCGTCGCTAGGAGGTGTCACACAGGCCGGCATCGCCAGCGATGCCGGATGTGCGTCACGAAAACCGTGACCCCGACGATCTATCGCACGATAGATTGTCTGGTGTAAAGCAGCCTTTAGTGTCATCCATTGTTCCATCAATTCTAAAAAGCTTCCCTGTCCCTGCTGAAGAAAAGCCTCCCCACAGCAGGGGTTGCCACCACCATGTGTGACAGTGGGAATTGGGTTTTCAGGGTGAAGTGCAGTGTTAACAGATTATATAAACATATGTAAATTTACATAGGACCAATCAAATGTCCGCATCTTGCCAGAGATGACAAAAAGTATTTTAAAAAATACAAAGAAAAAGATTATTTTTAACAGTAGAGATTATTTGGGACCGTATATAGGGTAGGGGAGTCACTATCTTCCATGTGAAAATCAAATTTGATCTGTGAATAAAAAGACAAATATGAATATAAATAAAAAAAACAGTAACTGCATAAAATCATTGCACCTCATAAACACAGCACTAAGGGGGGAACTTTCTAGAGATGAAGGTAGGCAGCAATTTTAAGAAGTTTTATTACACTTAAATTTAGTATATACATCATTCAGTCTTAGGTTTTCGAGCTTGTGAACCCACTTCAAATCTTTGGTCTTCAAAAGACGAATCCTGTAACCACCTCTTCTCAAGGGAGGAACAAAATCAATGATCGGAAACCTTGGTTGTTTTCTGGTATGGCCAACTTCAGTAAAATGCTTGGGTTTTGGTAAATCCAATCTCTTTTTCTTTATGCTATATCGGTGATGACTGAGATGGGTTTTGACATCCCATATCATCTCGCTGATATACAATAAGTTATAAGGATACTGGAGTAATAACATCCTCGGAATCACACGCCAAATAATGATCCATACATTGGACATCCTGTATGACTGGATATATAAAATTCTTTCCTTTAAGCATGTAGGGGCATATAATGAAGATATAAGACAAGAGAAACAACCCTTCCTTTGGCTGCCTGTCAAGACAACTAAGTACAGGGCCTAAGTGGTTCAACATTAGCCCAAACAACCCTATCCTTAATGTTCTTAGCTCGTCTATATGATTAGAGAGGGGGACCCTTAAATTCAGAAATCTTTCCAACATTGGCCAATGTTGCCTGTTTGTTTTTGCCATATCACTACTTTTCTCACACCAAGTAGAAACCATTGGACTTGTCTCCATAGGCCCCATATCCCACTTGGTATTGAGAAGAGTAGACCAATCTTCATCGTAGCCTTCATTTTGTATTTTTGCATCAGCTCTTTAAGGGACCTCCCGTCTCTAAATTTGTCAATCATAGTCATTAGACATTCATATTTATATACAACTAGCTGTACTACCCGGCTTCGCCCGGGTTAATAACTGCTGTTAACAAAATAGAATGTATTAACAAAAATGTATTCTGCACACAAAAACCACATGGAAACCACTATTTATCTCTTTCCCTGTCTGTCTACCTATCTCTGTCACTTTCCCTGTCGGTCTCTTTCCCTGTCTGTCTCTTTCCCTCTCTTTCCCTGTCTGTCTCTTTCCCTCTCTATTCGCTTTAATGGAGGCAGGTTTTTTGGTGAATAACTGTAAAGCACGGGGTTAAAATTTCCCCTCAAAATATAGCCTATGATGCTCTCGGGGTCCAGAAGTGTGAGTGTGCAAAATTTTGTGGCTGTAGCTGCGACAGTGCAGATGCCAATCCCGGACATACACACACACACACACATACACACATACACACATTCAGCTTTATAGTCTGTCTCTTTTCCTCTCTTTCCCTGTCTGTCTGTTTCCCTGTGTCTGTCTCTTTGTCTGTGTCTGTCTCTTTACCTGTCTGTGTCTGACTCTTAACCTGTCTCTCTCGTTCCCTGTCTTTCCCTGTCTGTCTCTTTCCCTGTCAGTCTGTCTCTTTGTCTGTGTCTGTCTCTTTGTGTCTGTCTCTTACCCTGTTTATGTCTGTTTCTTACCCTGTCTGTGTCTGCCTCTTTCCCTGTCTGTGTCTGTCTCTTTCCCTGGCTGCATTGTGACACGCCAACATTCCATTTAAGGGCATGGCTGCGCATTCTTCTGAAGTTCTGGCTGCACTGTGGCTCCCAGCTCCATTCGCTTTAATGGAGGTAGATGTTTTGGTGAATAACTATAAAGCGCGGGGTTAAAATTTCCCCTCAAAACATAGCCTATGACGCTCTCGGGGTCCAGAAGTGTGAGTTTGCAAAATTTTATGGCTGTAACTGCGACGGTGCAGATGCCAATCCCGGACATACACACACGCACACACACACACACACATTGTCAGGACCGGGAGGACTGGTAGACCCAGGAGGTGGATCCGCTGGGCCGAGCACCCCACCGGGGGGTAGGGTACATGGCAGCCGGAGCACTGGCGTGGCCGGGACGGGAGCCGTGTCCCACAGGGGACAGGAAGAACAAAGTCACTGGGGACACGGAGTTCCTAAGACTGTACGGTATACTGGTACAGGTGCCGGGTAGGAAAGACAAACAGTAGTCCAGGACACAGCACAAGGGGACCTGAGCACCTAGCTCACAAGACAAGGCTTCAAGACACGTTGATCAGGCCCCGCCCACATGGAAAGGCCAGTCTTATATACCCAGCACAGCCTCATGTCATTTCCTGCTGCAGATGTGCTGGGCCTATAAGACCAGGAGAGTGGGCGCGGCCTGGTCCTATACAGAACCATGTGGCTAAGACTCAGAGTCAGACTCATAAGACCAGGAGCAGGACACAGGAGAGCACGAGCGGGAGCGGCAGCCATGACCGGTGGACACGTGGACTGGATCAGTGGTTAAGGAGCAGTGCAATGACGGTGAGGCCGGATCAGTGGGTACGGATCGGTGCCGGGATGGTGCGACCGGATCAGCGGGTAAGGAGCGGTGCCAAGGCATCGGGAGCGTGACAGTTCCCCCCCCCTTTATGCCCCCCCCTCCATGCAAAGTACCCCCGGGGCACACCGGACCGATCTTCCGGACCATAACCCAACGCAAAGGTAAGGAAGGACTGCTGACCCCGTGCCACCTTCTTGACCGCACCACGCTTAGCCGAAGAACCCTTGGCAGTGGCAACAGAAAGAAGAGGCGGACGGGCAGAAGCAAAACGGGAATCGTGGACGACCGGATCGGTAGTACAGGCGGTAGAAGAGAAGGTATCAAGAACGACCGGCTCGGGTGCCTCGGACCGGGCACAGGATATTGTCACATCATCAGAAGTCGATGGTATCAAAGTCTCAATTGCCAGGGACGGTGGAACGACGCTGGACTGCGTCGTCTCTTCTTCTGTTTCCGGTGGTACCACAGGCACAAGTGCCAGGAGCTGTGGTACAACGCTGGACTGCGTAGTTTCCTCTTCTTCTTGCGACATGACAGGGTCAGGTGCCAGGGGCTGAGGAACGGGCTGTAGACTGTTATCATGGCACGAGGGACTCCAGCGAGTGATTGCGCCAGAGCGCCAACTGATGTCAGGGACATGGAGCTGTAGCCAGGGCAGACCCAGCAGGAGCGCAGGAGCCATTCTTGGGATGACATACAAGGCAATAGTCTCAGTGTGTAGAGCACCAACACGGAGTCTCACGGGTTCGGTTGTATATACGACGGGTTCGTATAATGGTTTTCCGTCCACAGAGGCGAACCAGAGGGGTTTTGCAAGCGGGATGACCGGTATCCGATAACGGTCCACGGTAGCTTGTAGGATGAAATTACCCACTGCCCCCGAATCAATGTGAGCCTCTGCCGTGAACCGGACCCTCTCAGTCATAACTTGGACAGTCTGTGTAACCGAGACTGAGGGGATTCCAGTACCAAGGGTGGCGGTTCCCAGCATCCCTTGGACTCGGGGTCTTCCTGGTTTCTCAGGGCATGAGCGGACGAGATGTGAACCGCTTCCACAATAGAAACACAGGCCCTGGGTGAGTCGTTCTGCACGGCGTTGCTCAGCTTGGCTCAGTCAGTCAATTTGCATTGGTTCAGGAGTAGAATCGCAGAATGGCAGTCGCGGGGGAACGGTAGACCTCTGCGGAACGGAGATGTGACGGATTGGTCGCTTCTCCCGGGATACTTCCTTGGTTCGCTCTTGGAAACGGAGGTCAATCCGGGTGGCTAGGGATATCAGAGCGTCCAAAGTACGGGGAACGTCACGACCGGCTAATTCGTCCTTAATGCGGCCCGACAGGCCCTCCCAAAAGGCTGCCGTCAATGCCTCGTTGTTCCAGCCTAGCTCGGAGGCAAGCGTGCGGAACTGGATGGCGTACTGGCCCACCGTCAGGGTTCCTTGGCGTAGCCGGAGGAGCGAGGAGGTAACCACGGTGGTGCGTCCCGGTTCATCAAAGGTATCACAGAAGGCCTGCAGGAATTCCAGGAGGTCGGTGGTCACTGGGTCCTCATTTTCCCACAAAGGATTCATCCAGGCCAATGCTTCGCCTTCCAGATGGGACATTAGAAAGGCCACCTTAGCTTGGTCTGAAACAAACAAATGGGGAAGCAACTTGAAATGCAGGGAGCACTGGTTCAAGAAGCCTCTGCAGGTCTTGGGATCCCCCGCATAGCGAGGCGGAGCAGCGAGGCGGAGTTGCGAAGCCGAGGGGACAACAGCTTCGGACTTAGACGCTGTCTGCTGCGTCAACGGAGACGAGGCAGCGGTCTGTAACGTGTACAACCGGTGGTCCACAGACGTCAGGAACTTCAGTATGCGGTGTAAGGTGTCACGCTGTTGCACCAGTTCCTGGCGTAGTTCAGCCAGCTCAGACGTTTGTGCTCCAGCGGGATCCATGGCCTGATCAATCTGTCAGGACCGGGAGGACTGGTAGACCCAGGAGGTGGATCTGCTGGGCCGAGCACCCCACCGGGGGGTAGGGTACACGGCAGCCAGAGCACTGGCGTGGCCGGGACGGGAGCCGCGTCCCACAGGGGACAGGAAGAACAAAGTCACTGGGGACACGGAGTTCCTAAGACTGTACGGTATACTGGTACAGGTGCCGGGTAGGAAAGACAAACAGTAGTCCAGGACACAGCACAAGGGGACCTGAGCACCTAGCTCACAAGACAAGGCTTCAAGACACGTTGATCAGGCCCCGCCCACATGGAAAGGCCAGTCTTATATACCCAGCACAGCCTCATGTCATTTCCTGCTGCAGGTGTGCTGGGCCTATAAGACCAGGAGAGTGGGTGCGGCCTGGTCCTATACAGAACCATGTGGCTAAGACTCAGAGTCAGACTCATAAGACCAGGAGCAGGACACAGGAGAGCACGAGCGGGAGCGGCAGCCATGACCGGTGGACACGTGGACTGGATCAGTGGTTAAGGAGCAGTGCAATGACGGTGAGGCCGGATCAGTGGGTACGGAGCGGTGCCGGGATGGTGCGACCGGATCAGCGGGTAAGGAGCGGTGCCGAGGCATCGGGAGCGTGACACACATACACACACATTCAGCTTTATAGTCTGTCTCTTTTCCTCTCTTTCCCTGTCTGTCTGTTTCCCTGTGTCTGTCTCTTTGTCTGTGTCTGTCTCTTTACCTGTCTGTGTCTGTCTCTTAACTTGTCTCTCTCTTTCCCTCTCTTTCCCTGTCTGTCTCCCTGTCAGTCTGTCTCTTTGTCTGTGTCTGTCTCTTTGTGTCTGTCTCTTACCATGTCTATGTCTGTTTCTTTCCCTGTCTGTGTCTGTCTCTTTACTTGGCTGCATTGTGACACGCCAACATTCCATTTAAGGGCGTGGCTGCGCATTCTTCTGAAGTTCTGGCTGCACTGTGGCTCCAAGCTCCTTTCGCGTTAATGGAGGTAGATGTTTTGGTGAATAACTATAAAGCGTGGGGTTAAAATTTCCCCTCAAAACGTAGCCTATGACGCTCTCGGGGTCTAGAAGTGTGAGTGTGCAAAATTTTGTGGCTGTAGCTGCGACGGTGCAGATGCCAATCCCGGACATACACACACATGCACATACACACACACATACATACACACATTCAGCTTTATATATTAGATATATGTGTAAAACCCCTTTTATACGCCTCAGTGTACAGGGTGTCCCCTAGTTCTCGCCTCAGTATGGCGTAATGCCTCCACCTGAACCTTGCTAGGAGCTCTAAGGAAATGCAGAACGGTCTTCCTTGTCTGCCAGGGGTTGACTCAGGAGAACCCCTGTCCATGCTGCATACAAACTCAGAAGAGATAAGATTAAAACTTTTAACATGTTTATTTACAGATGGATAAAAGATGCAAATTGCCGGAGAAAACCACACAACAGCAAACAAACAAATTATTCTATAAAAGTACAAGATGTGCATTGCAATAAACCTGAATGTTAGGGGTGATACTTCCCCTTTAAATTACAATAATCACACTCCTAACTAATCACCATAAACCTAAAAATGGCTGCAGCTATGTAAATGATACAATCCCAAGTTGGGGTCCCAGTTGCTGTAGATGTTGGTGCACTTGCTGTAACTGTTGGTGCACTTAATATAATGAAAACAACAAGCTCTAGTTAGTGCTATCAAGTAGTCATCTAATGATAATTTACTGCTGATTAAACTATTTTTTTTTTCCAAAATTACACTAAGCAGCCCAGTAAGTGACACATCACTGGAATCAGGAGCTCTGTCTCTACATTATTCTGCTCTCTGATTAGTTAGCAAAAACCTGGTGACAAATTCTGATTAAGTGGTGGGATACATAAAGAAGGTCCTCCTTCATGGATCCCATAACTACTTTTGTGTACGCAGGCCCCATGTTAGTACCCATGGCGGTCCTGCATCGTTGCACATAATTGTCATTATCAAACAAAAAATAATTGTCATTTGCACTTCATTGTGTTATTTAGTACCCCTTGCCAATATGACGGTTATGACTTTTTTGTCTAGTGCGCATGCGCTGCCATACGCATCATTATAGTATCAAATTATCTTTTACTAACATGGCACCAGGGATTTCCTTTCTTAGCGCATGGATCATAGGTTCTCTTTTTCCTTACTAGTTTGCCAGTGCAGCAATAGTGACTTGCGCAATGGGACTATTAGGATGCGAAACTTGACGGTATGTGGGGCATCTACAATAGAATAAGTGATCCATTTATTCTAATTATTTATGCGCGTGATTATCATGATCAATTTATTCACTATGCACTTTTAATGGTATTTTTAACTCTGACATGTATAAATTTGCTTTCATGTCATTGTGACCTTTTGTGCTCTTGTAGAACCTTCCAAGGTCTCATCAGTGTCAGACGTCCTGGCTCAATTCGGGATTTTGGCACAAGCATAGGGGATCAGAAGTATAATACCCAGAACCACTGTGGACAAGGCTTTGTGTGCGACCGCAGGATAAGACACTGTATGACACTGGAAGGTCTGAACACATCTTGTTAAGGCTGTGTCTGAGAAATTTCAAGAGCTAACCAGCATAACTGTCGATACAGCTCTGGGTGTGAATGGTGTATAAGACCTACATTGTAAAGCACTATGTCAGAGGGGGGGGTTCAGCGCTGCCCCCTGCCCTCGAAGTTATACACACTCTCTGATAGTTTCATCTTTTTTTTGGCACCGCTTGTGCCCTTAACTGCTGTCTGGCCGGAAATCAGAAGTTACATCACAAGGTTTCCATGCAAGTGTCATGATTCCTTTGTGCAGACTATCTTGCACTGGAGATGCTCTGCTGTATTTTCTGGACTCCTGAGCTGGCAGGTTGATTGACTGCGCATTATTCCATTCTGGCTCTGGGAGTTGTGTGCTCAGGTGTTTCACCTTTCTGCTAACTGCCCTGTTTTGTTACCGAGCATGCTCCCCCAGAACCTTGCCAGTCGTACACTCTGGTTTGGTAGTTGTGCTGTTAACCTATGCATTGCTTTGTTCAGATCTCTGTTTCTTGACCCCGCACTGCTTGACTTATCTTTGCCTGCTCCTTGTTCCTGTCGTTACTTCTTGGCCTTTGACTCTGGACCATTATCTGACTACATCTCAGTTTTCTCCCTGAAGTTATTACGTTTCTTTCAGGAATTCTGACCCCGGATTGTGACCTGACTGTGCCTGAATTCTTCTTGTTTCCATACGTGTCCTCCTATTACCAGACCCCGGCTTTTCTGACTACTCTTCCATCTATACTACCTGTAAGTAGTGACTTGCATTACAGCAAGTCTATGAGAGCCAGAACAAGACTCTCATAGACTTGTACTGAGTTGTCACCTCCAGGGCTTTATGAAACACTGGAGCTGCCAGCAGGTCTCAAATCGCTGCAGACCGACTGTAGTGACACAAGAAAGAGATGAAGATGGAGGCAGATGAATATAAGATAGAGGGCATGGGACTTATATTTAAAGCACCACTCCAGCGAATTAAAAAACACTCGAGTGATGCTTTAAGTTTCTTTTTTCCTTTTGATCTTTGTGTAAAAAATCCTCCAATGACAGATTGTGCCACTTTCTTATGTCACCTGGTATTTTACTTTTCTGATGGGTGAGGTGATGCCCATTATCCGTCTGCTTTATGTAATCCTGGGCTTTGCCTGTTTTCCCGTGCCAGCAGCAGCGCAGATTGGCAGCGCCTTAGCAGTAGAGGCTTGTGGAGGAGCAGGAGATGGCTTTATGATGTTGATAAAGCGATCTTGACTTTATATATCATGACAGGGAGGATTAGCTTCTTGGCCAATAATCAAAGTCGGCTAATTCTGGAACATGTTACAACTTTCCTGCCGCTGCAGTGGCGGATAATGGGCGGATCTGGAGCCGGAGCGAGCAGGATTGGAGTGACTAAGACATCTTAACTACATGGAAAATCCTCATAAAATTAAAAAAAAAAAATCTCATCAAACAGAAGATCCTGAGTCGCTCTTTTCTTGCTTTATGTGTTCCTGGGAATGACAACCAATATGGCTAATATTACAGATTGCCCAAAAAACGTTACCAGACCCCACACTGGCAAATCTGTATGTAGCCACGTAGGAGTATTGGTAGCCCGCCAGGCCCGGGAGCTTGGCACTGCAGCGTGTGAGTGCCCCGATAGGTCAGGACAGGAGAGGCAACAGTGACACCTAGAGCTTGGAGAACATACTGCCATTGTTTATTATAGGCTAAATTCACATTTTTGACCAAGAAAATAATTACGTAATCTTCAAACTTAATTAAAATAGTCGTCAATTGTTTTTAGATGACATAATCATGTATTTTTTATGTGTGCACTGTATGGCGGTATTCCTGCCACTGTATGGCGGTATTCCTTATGTTTCTGAAATCTTATGTACTTGTTACTTATTTTGTACTTGCAGGTTTGTAGCTTTCAGTCTGCAGCATGTCGATTCTTTTAGCGATTTTGCAGAAATTTTTCACCCAAACTAGTGAATGGGAACGAAAAAATATTTAAAAAAAAACGCACCAAAAACACATGGAAAAACTGTGGGAAAACACATTCTTATGCGGTGTTTTTTTCTGCCAAGAGAAATGTTTTTGGTGCAGAAATGTCTGCAATAAATAATTAACATGAACTCATACACTTATAGAGGACTTTTTATGGCATTATTACATGTGCAATGTATAATAGTCCTGGCATGGTATGGCAGTATTATAGAGGAATTTTTATGGCATTATTACATGAGCAATGTATGATAATATTCCTGGCATGGTATGGCAGTATTATAGAGGAATTTTTATGGCATTATTACATGAGCAATGTATGATAATATTCCTGGCATGGTATGGCAGTATTATAGATGACTTTTTATGGCATTATTACATGAGCAATGTATGATAATATTCCTGGCATGGTATGGCAGTATTATAGAGGAATTTTTATGGCATTATTACATGAGCAATGTATGATAATATTCCTGGCATGATATGGCAGTATTATAGAGGAATTTTTATGGCATTATTACATGAGCAATGTATGATAATATTCCTGGCATGGTATGGCAGTATTATAGAGGAATTTTTATGGCATTATTACATGAGCAATGTATGATAATATTCCTGGCATGGTATGGCAGTATTATAGAGGACTTTTTATGGCATTATTACATGAGCAATGTATGATAATATTCCTGGCATGGTATGGCAGTATTATAGAGGAATTGTTATGGCATTATTACATGAGCAATGTATGATAATATTCCTGGCATGATATGGCAGTATTATAGAGGAATTTGTATGGCATTATTACATGAGCAATGTATGATAATATTCCTGGCATGGTATGGCAGTATTATAGAGGATTTTTTTATGGCATTATTATGTGTGCAATGTATGATAATATTCCTGGCATGGTATGGCAGTATTATAGAGGAATTTCTATGGCATTATTACGCATGCAATATATGAAATATTCCTCGCATGGTATGGCAGTATTATAGAGGATTTTTTTATGGCATTATTATGTGTGCAATGTATGATAATATTCCTGGCATGGTATGGCAGTATTATAGAGGAATTTCTATGGCATTATTACGCGTGCAATATATGAAATATTCCTGGCATTGTAAGGCAGTATTATAGAGGACTTTTTATGGCATTATTGTGTGTACACAGTATGATAATATTTCTGGCATGGTATGGTAGTATTATAGAGGATTTTTTATGGCATTACCTGTGCAATGTATAATATTTCTTGCATGGTATGGCAGTATTAAATAGGACTTTATGGTATCAGTAGCTGTGCAATGTATGATAATATTCCTTGCACTGTATTGTAGTATTATTATGGTCTTTTCATGACATTATTATGTGCACTGTATGATATCATTACTGATATTGTATGGCAGCATGATTGTGGACTTTCTAAGGCAAAAAAGGGGGAGATTCCAGCTCACCACATGGAGATATGAGGTAGACGGTGCAAGGAGGTCGCAATTCCAATTCAGCATAAAGGAAAAAATCCAGCATCCATGTCAATATGGAATAAAACTTCGTCTTTATTGCAAAACTTCTTTAAAATTCCATAAAATCAATGCTCAAGAAAGACGCGTTTTGAACGCAGGAGCATTCTTAATCATCTTTCTAAGGCAATATTATATGTGAACGGTATGAAAGTATTCTATTTCTAACACTGTATGGCACTACTATTGTGTTTTTTTACAGCATTATTATGTGTGCACTGTATGATAATCCATAGCATTGGATAACTGTGTTATGGGGGCTTTTTTATGTAAGCACTGAATGATAGTGTTTTGGGGGATGTGTATATTTATTTATGTTACTATTTATAGAGCAAATATTCTATAGCACTATGTGAAATGTCATCACTCACATATGGTAGTTTTATGCAAACTCTATGATTATATTATACTGCTTGTACAGCAGTAGTATTGTTGGCACTGTATTTTACTAATACGATTAACAATGTGTTGATGGTATAATTTTAGCACCACTATTTGCTGAGTATTATGTGGATGCTGTATAGCGATATGTTTCTACTGTATAGTTTTAATATGTTAGTATAATAGTATTGTATGGTGGTATTATGGGAAATGTATGGCAGTATTATTGCAGGTATTATGTGGTAGTATTATGTGAACATTGTGTTATGCTGGCACTATATGAATGGCTATTCTCTGAGCACTATATGGCAATATTATGTTTGTACTCTTTGGTAATATAGTACTAGTTAGTCATTCTGTAATGATGTTATAGGCATTGTAGTCAGTGTTATTGTGGGCACTATAAAGTAGTAGTATGTGATCACTCACTGTGTTGATGGTATTATGTTGGTATTACCTGATGGAGTTTTATATTGGCGCTATATAGCAATAAAATGTTTATAGGTAATATGGGCAATGTTTGGCAGCATAAATGTGGGCAAGACATAGTAGCATTGAATAGGCACATTGTGTGTATTGTAGGGGTGAGTGCTCTATAGAGAATGGATGTGATCACTATATGATAGTGTTATATGGGAGCTCCATGGCATTATTACATAAGTATGATATGTTGTATGATTTGAGTGCTGTTGTAATAGTAAATGTATCATATTGGTACTGTATAGCAGCATTGTATGATGGTATGATGTAGGTACTGTTTGGTAGTAGTATGTTATCATTCTATGACTATTTTGCTAACACCATATTGTAATATTACATTGGCATGGTTTGATGGTATTATGTGAGCACACGATAAAAGTATTGCATTGATTTATTTTATATTCCTATTGTTTTATGGTATTATGTGGGCACTCTATAACAGTAATATGTTGACATTATACAAGGGTATTACATTGGCAATGGTTATATGCATTCTGGGGGTACTCTATGACAGTATTATGTTGACTCTATGGTGTCTGTATGTTGCTAGTACCGAAAGCAAAAAGTAACAAGCAGGACGCAGACAACATCAGTAAGGCCTGAAACACACATCCGTGAAACACGTGCGTGTTTGGTCCGTTTCCGTGTATACTGGAGACACGGCCAAACGTGCACCAATGTTATTGTATGATAAAAGCTCCACATGCGTTTTTGATGCATGTCCGTTTGTCCGTGTCCGTGATTCGTACCTGTGTGCGTTTTGCACGGAAGCATGTCCGTTTTCTGCACGCAACACGCAGCACGGACCCAATGAAAGTCAATGGGTCTGTGCGCACGTCCGAGTGACACGGACGCATCTCTGTTTGCTCCCTGTACGTTTTGTGCTTTTTTCATGTGATGTCGGTCTTTTTTCTTTTTCTGTTTCGTTCTCTCCCTCAGTCCGTCGGTCGGTCTCTATGTCTGTCGGTCGGTATCTCTGTCTTATCTGTCCCCCTCTCGCTGTCTGTCGGTCAGTTCCCCCCCTCTCTCATACTTACCGTTCCCCGATCCCCGGCGCGGCGCTGCACGGCTGTTATAAAAACTCCGGCGGCTTTTACTATTTTGAAAAAGCCGGCCGCCCATTAATCAATCTCGTATTCCCTGCTTTCCCCGCGCACCGGCGCCTGTGATTGGTTGCAGTCACACACGCCCACCACGCTGAGTGACAGCTGTGTCACTGCACCCAATCACAGCAGCCAGTGGGCATGTCTATACTGTGCAGTAAAATAAATAAATAAATAATTTTAAAAACCGGCGTGCGGTCCCCCCCCATTTTAATACCAGCCAGATAAAGCCATACGGCTGAAGGCTGGTATTCTCAGGATGGGGAGCTCCACGTTATGGGGAGCCCCCCAGCCTAACAATATCAGTCAGCAGCCGCCCAGAATTGCCGCATACATTAGATGCGACAGTTCTGGGACTGTACCCGGCTCTTCCCGATTTGCCCTGGTGCGTTGGCAAATCGGGGTAATAAGGAGTTATTGGCAGCCCATAGCTGCCAATAAGTCCTAGATTAATCATGTCAGGCGTCTCCCCCAGATTCCTTCCATGATTAATCTGTAAGTGACAGTTAAAAAACACACACACACTCGAAAAAATAATTTATTAGAAATAAAAAACACTAACAAAGTCCCTCATCACCAATTTATTAACCCCGACAAAGCCCTCCATGTCCGGCGTAATCCACGGACCTCCAGTGTCGCATCCAGCTCTGCTGCATGCAGGTGACAGGAGCAGCAGAATACACCGCCGCTCCTGTCAGCTCCATGCAGCAAATGAGGTGAGTAGCGCGATCAGCTACTGTCAGTCAGGTAACTCGCGGCCACCGCTGGATCCAGCGGTGGCCGCGGGTAACCTCAGTGACAGCTCAGCTGATCGCGCTACTCAGTTGCTGTGTGGAGCTGACAGGAGCGGCGGTGTATACTGCTACTCCTGTCACCTGCATGCAGCAGAGCTGGATGCGACGCTGGAGGTCCATGGATTACACCGGACATGGAGGGCTTTGTCGGGGTTAATAAATTGGTGATGAGGGACTTTGTTAGTGTTTTTTATTTCTACTTACAGCAAGATTGAATTGCAGCTGTATATTGCTCAGGCCAAAAGACTACTGCTACTCCAGCAGGATACAGCTAAACCCCCACTAGGTGGAGGCAACACAGGTGCAGGTGGAGCCATTCACACTCACTTCTAAATATGGAGGAGGTGATGGCTGGATGGTAAAACTGCACACTGGTGGCTTGCATAGAGCACTGTTCACACTAGCAGACGCACAGTCACAAACCCGCAGCCTATTAGGTGACGCCCATACTATTAGATCAGGCGGGCTGCCAAGCAGTACCCCCACTGCACGCTACGTAGGGGCAGAAACTCTGATAGCAAGGCCTAACAAAAAGGGGCCTGGCTGTATCCTGTACAAAAAAGTTTTTGAGGTTTTTTGTTAGCGTTATGGCCATAAGACGTAAGCCTACAACCCTCGTCACGGGAACCTCATGCTTGTAGGTCCCTACACTATATATATAATATTTTTTGCTTTTTTATATGTGTTTTTTATTTCTAATAAATTCTTTTTTTCGGGTGTGTGTGTTTTTTAACTGTCACTTACAGATTAATCATGGAAGGTATCTCGGGGAGACGCCTGACATGATTAATCTAGGACTTATTGGCAGCTATGGGCTGCCAATAACTCCTTATTACCCCGATTTGCCAACGCACCAGGGCAAATCGGGAAGAGCCGGGTACAGTCCCAGAACTGTCGCATATAATGTATGCGGCAATTCTGGGCGGCTGCTGACTGATATTGTTAGGCTGGGGGGCTCCCCATAACGAGGGGATCCCCATCCTGAGAATACCAGCCTTCAGCCGTATGGCTTTATCTGGCTGGTATTAAAATGGGGGGGGACCGCACGCCGTTTTTTTTAATTATTTATTTATTTATTTCTATACTCCATAGTGACACGCCCACCGGTTGCTGTAATTGGGTGCAGTGAGACAGCTGTCACTCAGCGTGGGGGCGTGTCTCACTGCAACCAATCATAGGCGCCGGTGGGCGGGGAAAGCAGGGAATACGACATTGTTTAATGAGCGGCCGGCTTTTTCAAATTAGAAAAAGCCGCCGGAGCAGTGTGAACGCCGTGCAGCGCCGGTGATCGGGGATCGGTGAGTATAAGAGAGGGGGGGACACTTCAGTCACTTGGGGGATTAGCGGTCACCGGTGAATCCTTCACAGGTGACCGCTAATCAGTCCACAGCACACAGACAGAGCCGCGGCATGACAATGAAGTCGGGTGAAGTTCACCCGAGTTCATTCTCATCCCGCTACTCTGTCTTCCGACATGTAGTAACGACATTTTGCATCACACACGTACATTTCACACGGACAACACACACACGTCAGTTATTTCACTCACGCACACACGGACATTCCACACACACATACGGCTAGCATACGGGATACACACGCAGGCCACACATACCATAAAAACGAACCTAAAAAAACGGAAAACGGACCCGAAAAACGGCCCGTTTTACACGGATTGTTTTCACGGATGTGGGTTTTAGGCCTAAAAGAGTAAAGAACCATTCGAGCAGAGAAAGAACTTTGTTACTAAAAGAGATGTACAGTGATAGAAAACGAACATCTGAAGGGCAAGCCCAGGAAGGCATACCAACAGATCAAAGGGATACGATGAAAGTTTCCACCAAGAGCTGTGATGTTAAAAGACGCCAACGGGAACAAACTAACTGAGCCAGAACAGATCAAGGAAAGATGGAGCACCCCTCCAAGAATGACTCAGTGATATGTGAAGAAATGGAGACTGGAAATAATAGCGAACCAAACATCTTAAAAGACAAAGACATTGCTGCGATAAAGCTTCTGTCAAAAAACAAAAGCAGCTGGATATGACAATATTCCAATAAAACTAATGAAGTCTTCTGAAGCAGCAGTTGATGTGATCACATGCATGTCAACAGATATGGACAACTGGGAAATGGCCCAAAGACTGGAGAAGATGTTTATTACTTTTCCAAAGAAGAGAGATGCTACCAACTGTGGAAACTATTGCGCTCATACCTCAGACCAGCAAGATACTACTGAATATCCTACAAAGACGGTTAAAGCCATACTTTGATTAAAAGCTGCCAGAGGAACAAGCAGGATTCAGAAAAGGCAGAGGAACAAGAGATGTAATTGCTAACATTAGATGGATAATGGAAAAAGACAAAGAATATAACAAGGAGCTTTATTTCTGCTTCAGTGATTACAGCAAAGCCTTTGACTGTGTTAATCACCAGAAACGTTGGAATACCATGAAGGATATGGGTGTGCTGAACCATCTGATCAGCCTCATTAGGAACATTTACATCGACCAAGAAGCAACCGTCTGAACGGAACATGGTGACACGGCATGGTCCAAAGTAGAGCGAGGAGTCAGCCAAGGCTGCATCATGTCACCATCGTTTCCCTTCAATTTATATGCAAAAGCTATTTTTAGGAAGGCTGGAATTACCAAAAGAACATTGATTGCAACAAGCGTAGAAGGAATGAAGGATTTGTCACGTAGTGTCAAGATGGAAAGCTTAAACATGGGACGTTTACTCAATACAAAGACAACAAACAAAAATATTGACTACTGCCAGGTATGACCAGGACACATTTTGGTATGGATGGCTAAAAACTGGAAGTTGTAAAGGACTTCAACCTATTTGATTCAATGATCAGTCAAGATGTAGCGAAGATACCGGACATCAATAGGAGAACAGCTATGGGTAAATCCAGGGCCGTATTTACCATTAGGCACCCATGGTCCCGTGCCTGGTGCGGCAGGATGCGGGGGGGGCGGCACCTTCTAGCAGTAAAAAAAAAAATATTTTATTTTTTTACACATCCATTAACTCCGCTGTATTTTCGGAGGAGGGAGGGGGAGAGGCGCACCTCCATTTATTTGTATCCGCGTCAATTAAGACGCGAATGCAGACAAACTGCGGCAGCAGGGCACAGAGAGCTGATTGACCTCGGAACTGCCGGCGCCTGCACTTCCGGGGTCACAAGCGCTCCAATCAGCTCCTTCCTCTGTGCTGCGTCCAATGCTGTGTGGACGTCACATGCAGAGCTCACAGCAGGACGCCGTAGAGGACGCCGCGATGGAAGCCAGTGTCAGAAGAGGATACTCACATGAGCCAGGAAGATGACGGCGGGCCCTGGAGAAGGTAAGTGCTCGCAGAGCTGAAGATTCATAAGGAGCATGGGGGTGTCTCTAATGCAGACCGGAGATCTGCGCATTTGGTGGGGGGAGAGAGGCTGATACTGGGGGAGACTTGGGGGAAGAGAAGCTGATACTGAGGGAGGCTGGGAGGAGAGAGTCTGATGCTGGGGGAGGCTGGGAGGGAGGAGGCTGATGCTGGGGGAGGCTGATGCTGAGGGAGGCTGATGCTGGGGGAGGCTAGGAGGGGGGAGGCTGACGCTGGGGGAGGCTAACACTGGGGGAGGCTGGAGGAAGGAGGCTGATGCTGAGGGAGGCTGATGCTGGGGGAGGCTGATGCTGGGGGAGGCTGGGAGGAGGGAGGCTGATGCTGGGGGGAGACTGGGAGGAGGGAGACTGATGCTGGGGGAGGCTGATGCTGGGGGAGGCTGATGCTGGGGGAGGCTGGGAGGAGAGAGGCTGATGCTGGGGGAGGCTGGGAGGAGAGAGGCTGAATCTAGGGGAGGCTGATGCTGGGAGAGGCTGGGAGGGGGGAGGCTGATGCTGGGGGAGAATGATGCTGGGGGAGGCTGGGAGGAGAGAGGCTGATGCTGGGGGAGGCTGGGAGAAGAGAGGCTGATGCTGGGGGCAGAGAGGCTGATGCTTGGTTCAGAAAGGCTGATGCTGGGGGAAGCTGGGGGAGAGAGGCTGATGCTGGGGGAAGCTGGGGAGAGAGGCTGATGCTGGGGGAAGCTGGGGAAGAGAGGCTGATGCTGGGGGAAGCTGGGGGAGAGAGGCTGAAGCTGGGGGAGGCTGGGGGAGAGAGGCTCATGCTGGGGGACGCTGGGGGGAGAGAGGTTGATGCTGGGGGAGAGGCTGCTGCTGGAGACGGGGGAGAGAGGCTGCTGCTGGGGGAATGGGAGAGAGGGGCCAATGTTAGAGACAGAGGACAAGGGTTGAGGGATAGTGCAATGACAAAATCGATGGGGGGCAGTGTAAGTACTCAGAATGAAAGGGGGGAAGCATTGGGAGCTCATTATGGAGAAGGTGCAGCATGTGTGGGCTCAGTATGGAGTGGAGCAATGTAGGGGAGTCAATATCAAGAGTGGGGTAGTGTGTGAGTGTGGGGGGGGTGTCTCAGCATAAGCGTTAGTGTGGTGGTCTTAGTATGATGAATGGGGCAGCATGGAGGTGTCATTATGGAAAAGAGGAAGGCAGCATTAGGAGCTCATGGAGAGGGGCAGCATGCATGGGACACTGTGAGGAGGGGGCAGCATGCATGGGACATTGTGAGGAGGGGGCAGCATGCATGGGACACTGTGAGGAGGAGGCAGCATTCATGGGACATTGGGAGGAGGGGGCAGCATGAATGGGACATTGTGAGGAGGGGGCAGCATGCATGGGACATTGGGAGGAGGGGGCAGCATGCACGGGACATTGTGAGGAGGGGGCAGCATGCATGGGACATTGTGAGGAGGGGGCAGCATGCATGGGACATTGTGAGGAGGGGGCAGCATGCATGGGACATTGTGAGGACAGGGCATCATGCATGGGACACTGTGAGGAGGAGGCAGCATTCATGGGACATTGGGAGGAGGGGGCAGCATGAATGGGACATTGTGAGGAGGGGGCAGCATGCATGGGACATTGGGAGGAGGGGGCAGCATGCATGGGACATTGTGAGGAGGGGGCAGCATGCATGGGACATTGTGAGGAGGGGGCAGAATGCATGGGACATTGTGAGGAGGGGGCAGCATGCATGGGACATTGTGAGGAGGGGGCAGCATGCCTAAGTCATTGTGAGGTGGGGGAAGCATGCATGGGACATTGTGAGGAGGGGGCAGCATGCATGGGACATTGTGAGGAGGGGGCAGCATGCATGGGACATTGTGAGGAGGGGGCAGCATGATGTGAGGTCAATGTGCAGATAATATTTCATAATTGAGGAAGGTGTGGTGGTTATAATTTTATAAGGGAGGGCAGTGAGTAGTTTATTAGGGGCAGTGTGACAGTCACAGTATATAAGTGGGGACGGTGTGGTGGGAATAGTTTATACTCATGCTATGTTTTGATTTGCCTGTGGTGATCCCCATTGGGGGGGTTAGTGCCCTTCGTTTCTCATTGATACTTTTTCAAGTGTTTTACAGAGTAGCTCTGCCTTAAAAAGAGGTCGTGTGCGAAAACTCATAGTGTTACGTTGTCACTAAGGGGCGCAACCACTTAAAGTGCCTAGGGCAGCACGAAGGCAAAATACAGCCCTGGGTAAATCAACAAAGAAGTCACTAGATTAGATCCTCACATCAAGGAACATTTTACTGGTGATGAAGTCATGGCTCGTACATAGTCTGGTCTTTTTTGTAGTAACATATGGATGCAAAGCCTGGATGAAAAGAAACAAGACAGAAGAAGAATCAACGCATTCAAAATGGGGTGCTGGAGAAGGATGTTATCAATACCACGGATGGCGAGAAACAAAAACATCAATATTGGAACAAACCAAGCCAGACATGTCACTCAAAGGAAGGATCACCAAGCTACAACTTGTCTACTTTGGACTCATCATACAAAGAGAGCAATCATTAGAGAAGGACATCATGGCAGGAAGAATAGAAGGAACAAGATGAAGAGGAAGACCAGCAACCTGATGGCTTGATATTATCAAGATAAGGAGGAGAAGACCCTGGTGGATCTATCTAGACTGCACAATATCAATCTTCCTACCGAGCGTTCATCCATCAAGTCGCCATGGCTTAAAATCCAGCTGAAGGCCATAGAATAATAGAATACTAATGAGACTGTTTTGTGGTAGTTGTGGATCATGTATAATTATGTTGAATTATATTGATGTTACATTGTTTTTAGCTCTTTTATCTGAGTTCTGATTAAAGATATCATTCTTTATGTAAACCATCAATTTATTATTTTCCATCAAGGCAGCAGAGGGTTAATCATTTCCATTTTCCCTTCTTACTACATTATGGGTTGGTGCTTTAATGAGATATTTAAAACTGCTAAATGATTAAGATTCGATTGACAGGTGTAACTGGTAGCATAACATTTTGGCTTAAAATTAAATGAACCTCACCCATTCATCCCCTGCAGGCATCAGCTAAATACTTTTTCTAACACACATCGCTCAGGAGCTGTCAGATTAATAGGCTTGTGCAATTAAACATATACCAGGGAAGTCACATTACTATGGTTACCCGGATTTCACTTACCTGATATTACACTGAGGTGCAGCTTATATAAGATCAATTATTTATATCAGGTATAGAAAATACCTAACCTGGGAGAATGGCATGGTCCGCCTCATGTTTCCCTTTATATTGTGGTGTGCTCGTCAGGACAGGGACCAATCCCAGCGGATCCATAATAGGATTATCCAGACCTTTCTGCTAAGTACTTAAAGGGTGTCTTATGCATGTGAGTCTTTGTATTCTCTACAGAAATCCCATAATTGATATAGTCTATTATCGTATGCCAATGACCATAATGTCTTAATGGGTGAGAACGACCGCTACACAGTGCATCATGTTAAAGAATGAATAAATAGATATTACTGTGTTAATCTTAAAGAAATAATAGATTGTTTAAACTGTAAGAGAA
Source organism: Anomaloglossus baeobatrachus (assembly GCF_048569485.1). Lineage (NCBI taxonomy): Eukaryota > Metazoa > Chordata > Amphibia > Anura > Aromobatidae > Anomaloglossus > Anomaloglossus baeobatrachus. Next base: position 455,211,139 of record NC_134357.1, on the reverse strand, counting down.
TCTAGCTAAAAAGTTTAAAGGGAATCTGTCAGCAGGTTTTTACTATGTCAGGTGAAGTCAGCATGTTGCAAGGGTTAACACATAGAATTTAGGGATGCCTGTCTTGTCACAGTCTGATCTTTTGTTTATATGCTATGTTTGGACCTTATCATTGCTCAATGACTACAAAGTCAGGCACATGGCAGTCTGGCCCGCCCTCTCTTCTGAATGACACCTCACTGACAATGTACAATCTCTATAGAGAGCCTGGTGTGGGCGGGACAGCTCTCTCAGCTCTGCTACATGACTAAACCTAAAAATTCTGATTGTGTCAGAATGGCTATACCCAGTAATCTAAGTGATACATTGTTGGATTCACAATCTATTTGTCTATATGATGTTACTCTCAGATGAGGTAGCAAACGCTTGCTGACAGATTCCCTTTAAGGTGTACTGGCCCTAGTCCAGCAAGAGTACACACATCAACTCCTTTATTACTCTGCACCATCAGTGAAGTTGACACTAATGTCTTTATTTTTGTGGTCCACCAGGGATGCTACCCCTTTACTACTCTAGACCACCATGGAAACCGGTGTTACCGCTCCACTACCACTGACCATCAAGGATAGTGACTTTATATCTTCCCTATTCTAGACCACCAGGGATGCTGATATTATCCATTTACTACACTAGACTAGCAGGAACACTTACATTATCTTTCACTACCCTAGACCATTAGGGATGCTACTATTACCCCTTTACTGTGCTAAGAAAAAAAACAAAGCAGTATCCAGCGAAACGACTTGATAAGAAGGACCAAAAAGATTTAAAATATATAAATATTTATATTTCAACCTGTTAAAAATTCCATACTGTTGTATAGTTGGCAGAGCAAGGAGCTTAAGTATACAGAGATACAACGTGTTTTGGCATTTTCTGCCCGCATTCATCATGGTTTACTAGACTACGAAGGATGCTGACATTATTCATTCACTATCCCAGCCTACCAGGAACACTGACATTGCCCTTGTAATATACTTGGCTAAAGGGCCAGTTACACGCTAAGATATATCTACCGATATGTCGTCGGGGTCACGTCGTAAGTGACGCACATCCGGCATCGTTTGACATATCGTAGCGTGTGACAGCTACGAGTGACTGTGAATGAGCAAAAATACTCACCCTATCGTTGCTCGTTGACACGTCGCTCATTTTCAAAAATTGATCGTCCTTCTGTGCTCCGGTTGTTCATTGTTCCCGAGGCAGCACACATCGCTCTGTGTGACACCCCGGGAATGATGAACTGCAGCTTACCTGCGGCCGCTGGCCATGAGGAAGGAAGGAGGTGAGCGGGATGTTACGTCCCGCTCATCTCCACCCCTCCGCTTCTATTGGGCGGCCGCTGTGTGACATCGCTGTGACGCCGAACGTCCCTCCCCCTTCAGGAAGAGGATGTTCGCCGCCCACAGCGAGGTCTTTCGGGAGGTAAGTGCGTGTGACGGGGGTTACCGACTTTGTGCGTCACGGGCAACAAATTGCCCGTAACGCACAAATGATGGGGGCGGGTGCGATCGCAAGATAAATCGACGCGTGTAATGGGGCCTTAACAGGGATACTGATTTTATTTCACTGATCTAGACCACCATGGGTGCCAACATTACCTTTCACTACCCTAGACCACCAGGGCATTCGCACATTACTCCTATGCTACTCTAGACCACCATGGGTGCCAACATTACCCTTTCACTACCCTAGACCACCAGGGATTGGCTCATTACTCCTACGCTACTCTAGACAACACGGGATACTGATATTCCCCCTTCACTAGTGTACACTATCAGGGAAGCAGGTATTATCCCTTCCACTATGCATGGCCATTTTGGAAGCAGACATTTACCCCTCCTCTACCTAAGACCATGAAAGAAGCTTGCATTAGCCCCTCCACTATCTTAACCCATTGGTCAAGGTGACATTAATCTCTCCAATGACCTAGATTACCAGTAAATTAGTCACTTTCTTTTCCAAATGTGAGTGTGTCTTGTATGCCGTTGCTTAATCAGCAAGTAAAGAATAGAACTGAGGTTTCTGTGATGTTTTAACCAACGTTTGTCAAACAGCAAACTGAGTTCATTAAAATCTGGTAAACCTCAGAAGAGGGCGAGTGATAAACAGGAACTGAGCCCCACGGAGAGGAGTGCGGTCACATTGTTTGTTATGTCTGATACGGAAGCATCCTGTTCATTATGGCAAATCGCTGCCTTGATTTCACTAAAGGATTTCTATTCATATGGAAATAAAAGGAAACACATTGAGACATAACTTAATGGGGTTGTCCAGGACAATTTTATTTTTTTACATTGGGCCTAAGAACATAGAAGCAGGTAGTTGCTTACTACTTGAGTGGTCACAGTCCGCTTCTGACGACTTCCACTGATGTCACCTCGACAGAGCAGCTGCTTCTCTTCCGCTCTGTTCTGTTGACCAAGCATGACTGCAGATGTCATGCTGATTCTCAACTGACTCCCCTCTGCCTAACAGCAGGGAGCAGGCTGTCAGTCAGCATGACATTGGCCGTCACACCCCATCAATAGAGCTGCCCACAAGAAGAGCTGCTCTGCTAAAAGTAAAAACAGCATAAGGCTAAGTTCACACACTGCGTTTTTGACGCAAAAAACGCACAAAAACGCACCCGCGGCAAAAAAAAATCAAGGCAAAAACGCATGCGTTTTACCGCGTTTTGGAGCGTTTTTTGCTGTGTTTTTCTGCATTTTTGCTTACTGCGTTTTTATGTGTTTTTTTTATCAGTGAACATTGCCATTAAAGATTGTTGAAAAAAAAAAAAAAGAAAAAAGGTCTGATGTCATTTCCTTCTTCAATATGTTCTTCATTCTCCACTAGTGTATGCAGGAGAGCAGACAGCTGCAGAACTACAAGGCTCAGCATGCTCCATCCAGGACTGTATGCTGGAGGGAGAGTCAGGGGGAGCAGAGCTACAAGGCTCAACATACTCCATCCACTAGTGGATGCAGGAGAGCAGACAGCAGCTGCCGAACAACAAGGCTCAGCATCCTCCTTCCAGGACTGTATGCAGGATTTCTTTGCCCCCCAAAAAAATGACGAGGGCTTTGCCATATTTTTGTATGCTAGCTGGATACAGCAGGCAGGTACGGGCCACCCCAACCCTCAGCTGCCTATTTGTACCCGGATGGGAACCAAAAATATAGGGAAGCCCTTTTTTTTTTTAATTATTTCATGAATTTCATGAAATAATTAAAAAAAATGATGTGGGCTTCGCCCAATTTTTGTGTCCAGCCAGGTACAACTAGGCAGATGAGGATTGGAATCCGCAATGCAGGGTGCCCAAGCTTTCTGGGCACCCCCGCTGCGAATTGCAGTCCGCAGCCACCCCAGAAAATGGCGCTTTCATAGAAGCGCCATGTTCTGGCGCTGTATCCAACTCTTCCAGCTGCCCTGATGCCGGGTGGCTCGCTGGGTAATAATAGGGTTAGGGCTAGCTGTGTATTATCAGCTGGCCCTAAGCCCGAAATTCATGGTGTCACGCCAATATTAGACATGGCCACCATGAATTTCTAGTAAAGATAAAAATAAAAACACAACACACAGAAAAATACTTTTATTAGAAATAAAACACACACAATTAGTGACTCCATCTTTATTGAAATAAAGAACCCCCCTCCGCAGTAATTCTGGGTCAAGGGTTTTGCGCCATCCAATCCGGATCCAATATCATCTGATCAGTTTGCTGGAAGGCAAAGCAATCAGATGATGTGTCCGGTTCAAGGGCCTGAATCACATGACACAGCAGCTGATTGTATAAACGGCTTTTATACAATCAGCTGATTCATCAGTGCAAAAAAAAAAAAACAAAAACCACACACTTCTGTGCAGTGTCGGACTGGCTACCGGAGGAATCTCCAGTAATGCCAGGCCTGGATTCAGGTAACTGCACTGCACTCCGGAGTTCTCACCTGAGCGCCAGACTGCAGCCTGGACTGTACAGCGAGCGCCGAGTGATTGATTCACCGGCACTTGCGGTTCAGTTCATGACAGCTGCAGACATCCCGGGCTAATCTACGGTGCTCTCACCTGAACTCCAGAGATCACCCCGGCCTGTCTGCAGCTGTCATGAACTGAACGTCCGTCCTAACTCCCGTCCTACTGCTGCAGGAGCTGCCGGTAATCAGCTGATAAAGCCTCCTGATGGCATCAGCTGATAGCCGGCCGGGCGGTAAAAGGCGACGTCACCGCGAGACTTACGATCAGCTGATGCGTCAGGTGATCGCATCAGGTGATCACCGACAGGTCCTGCAGCTATCGTACGTGCCTGGGAGTCTGCACACAGCCAGAGCGGGGGTGGCAGTACCGGGAGAGGAGCTGGGAGCGGACATGGCACAGGGAATCTGCAGACAGGTGAGTATGACATTTTTCTACTGTTCACTTCTGATTTAGCAGCCGCTTCCACCTCCCGCACGGGAGCGGACATGGCACCGGGCGGGAAATGCAAGCAGCGGTGGCGGTACCGGGAGGATTCACACTTCTGTGTTTACTGACAGAAGAAATCCTCTTCCTGTACATGTCACTTTACTACCCACCCCTTGCATTTATAGCTGCATTTTTAGTCATAAAAACGCAGCTATATTTGCGGTTTTCATTGCGTTTTTGAACATCTCATTGAACTCAATGGGTGGAAAACGCAGTGAAAAATGCAAAAATAATTGACATGCTGCGTTTTTGTGGGCACCACAAAAACGCAGCTAAAAAAAAACGCTGTGTGCAGACAGCAATAATGAAAACTCATAGACTTTGCTGGGGAAGCAAAGTCATGCAGTTTTCTGAGCAAAAACGCACCCGAAAAACGCGCAAAAACACAGCGAAAAATGCACTGTGTGAACTTACCCTAATTGTCGACATTAGCGGTCTGTAACCGCTCTGAGCCAGCACTGGTATTACTACCAACCACCTGACTGTTAGGGGTACTTTGCACGCTGCGACATTGCTAGCTGATTGTAGCGATGCCGAGCGCGATAGTCCCCGCCCCCGTCGCAGATGCGATCTCTTGTGATAGCTGCTGTAGCAAACATTATCGCTACGGCAGCTTCACACGCACTTACCTGTCCTGCGACGTCGCTCTGGCCGGCGACCCGCCTCCTTCCTAAGGGGGCGGGTCGTGCTGCGTCACAGCGACGTCACACGGCAGGAGGCCAATAGAAGCGGAGGGGCGGAGATGAGCGGGACGTAAACATCCCTCCCACCTCCTTCCTTCCTCATTGCAGGCGGGACGCCGGTAAGGAGATGTTCCTCGCTCCTGCGGCTTCATACACAGCGATATGTGCTGCCGCAGGAACGAGGAACAACATCGTACCTGTCGCTGCAGCGAAATTATGGAAATGACCGACACTACACAGATCACCGATTTTCGACGCTTTTGCGATCGTTTATCGGTGCTTCTAGGCTTTACACGTTGCAACGTCGTTACCGGCGCCGGATGTGCTTCACTTTCAATTTGACCCAGACGATATCGCAGTAGCGATGTCGCAACGTGCAAAGTACCCCTTAGTTCTTAAGTGCATAGTTACAAATAAACTTTTTCTGGGCAAGCTCTTTAAAGGGAAACTGGCAGCATGCCCAAACTGCCTCCATGAATTTATTGTTCTGTGAATACCCTTTCTAAAATCCCTTTTTCTTGACAAAAGGACTGCAAAATAATAAATAAAATGGCCAATTCCTATCCACCATGCTCGAGTCCACACATCACATGTTTTGCAGCTTTTTCCCAGCCAATCAACATGTGGAGATAGCCTGCCATACACGATAATGCCATGGCCATGTTGGCTACTGGCATTTCTGTGATTGGCCAGCCGCACCGCATCATCAGATCTTATATAAGGCAAGATGCTCAGCACACCAGTTAAGGGAGAGTCGATCTAGGAGAGAGAGCTTAGACTAGAGCAGGCATATATGGCACCCCAGTGGTCATGGGAGTCACAGTGGCATTGTTCTCTTCACCTGGAGGACAGTGCTATATGCCTGGAAGCAGCAGGGAGGATCTCAATGTCAGGTACCATTGCACATAGCACTTCCTGACTCGGACGAGAAGGTGGAGCTCAAGTCCTGGTTGGGACGAGCCTCCCCTGTGCATTCTGGGATGGCAAGGGGTTAGTCATAAGAACAGAAAGTGAAACCTCAGAACCCTGGAGGAGAGGAAAGAGACCGGTTGCTGTTAGAAAGCTGTCAGCAAGCTCTCCAGGACCGAGCGCATTGCACAGGACACAGAGTCCTAGATTACTGGGTACTAAAGGCTCAGTAGTAAAACCCGGAGGGCAGGAGATTCCATGTGTCCTGCCCCACCAACAAAGCCCTAAGGCGAAGTAGCAAAATAGAGCCCGGGGCAGCAGAGGAACACGAGGGCCCATACCCGACTCGCGCTGCCCGTCAGAGAGAGACAAAGCACTAAGCAACCAAGAACCAGGGTCCCCAAGTAGCTACAAGCCACGGAGATCCGACATCCAAAGCGCATAAAGGAAGATATCCAACATACCTGGAAAAGAGACATTCATCTCTGCTACCAGGCTGACCGTACCACAGTAACCTCGAGACTACAACCTGTTACCAGTAAAGGTAAAAGGAAACTACCAATCTGTGTCGTCTGGTTACTGTCGGGGCCCTCAGATTTGCACCCCAACGCACCACTACTACCTCAATCATCTCCCTGGAGCCCGCTCCACCATTTCTGCTGCTACCACCATCCACCCCAGAGGACAGCGACAGCAGCTGCAGCTAATCCCTGGCCGCATACTGCAGGTGGCGTCACGACAATCATTCCCAACCTCCACCTCCTATTCCCCTTCTATTGGTGTACACCTCGGGGCACGAAACCGGGCAGGCCACCGTAACATCCCAGACCTCAGCACCGACCCGGTGACGAGTAAACCGGTACAAGACTCGACCTGAACCCCCTTCCCCCTGGTTGCTACACATGCAGTCAGGGTTTATGGCAAACAGTCCTTCTTTACTTATTCTGCTGCAACTTTAGACCAAAAGTCCTTTTCAAAGCTAACTACTGTCCTTTCTTGTAGTAAAACTACTATCATCTGCATTCACTGTAGGGATACCTGCTGGAGGAGGAAGAGTTTGGGAATAGAACAGGCATATAGGTAGGGTTTATTGCAAAACAGTCCTTCTATACTTATACTGCTACTCCAACCTAAAACCAATAGTCCTTTTCAGGGTGTGAGGTAGCGTCGTCGGCTGCGCTGCAGAAGACACGGGATCCAGGCACCAAGGTTCACAGCACACGGTTTATTATCCAAAGAACAAGTCCACAATAGTACATATGTGCCTTTCCGGCAGAGAACTCAGGGAGATGTGATCACTCCCTCACACCCGGCACACCTGTCCTCGTTCCTGTTTCCTTTTAACCCTTCCTGAAGCCTGTAGGGAAACAGCATTATCCCCGGAGTGGAGTTGCTTTCTATCATGGAGTGAGCACAACCGGGGCGAGACATACCGGCCGTCATAGATAACCCCGGTCACAGTCTCACATACCCCCCCCCCTCAGTTCAAGCGTGCGGGGTTGAACTCCTGCCATCAAACACGGGCCGCGGGACAAGGCATCGGCGTTGCCCTGCAACCTACCGGCCCGGTGTTCAACCGTAAACCGGAAGTTCTGTAGAGAAAGGAACCACCGGGTAACCCGGGCATTCCGTTCCTTGGCGGACCTCATCCAGACCAGTGGAGAGTGATCCGTCACCAAGCGAAACTGCCGTCCCAGCAGGTAATAGCGTAGGAACTCCAAGGCCCACTTGATCGCCAGGCACTCCTTCTCCACTACGCTATAATTCCGCTCGGGAGGGGTGAGCTTCCTACTCAAGAAGGTGACGGGGTGTTCCTCCCCCTGAACCACCTGAGACAGCACTGCCCCCAGGCCGACCTCCGAGGCGTCAGTCTGTACTATGAACTCCTTCCGGAAATCAGGGTTGACCAGAACGGGCTGTCCGCACAGGACCTCCTTCAGGGCCCGGAAGGAGTCCTCGGCCTGCGGAGTCCAGCGCACCATGACGGACTTCTTGCCTTTGAGAAGGTCCGTCAAGGGGGCTGATAGTCCCGCAAAATCTTTTACAAACCTCCTGTAGTACCCCACGATACCCAGGAAGGCCCTAACCTGCTTCGTGGTCAGGGGTCTAGGCCACTTCTGGATCGCCTCAACCTTGTTAATTTGGGGCTTAATCACTCCTTGGCCTATCACGTAGCCCAAGTAGCGGGCTTCCGTGAGTCCCAATGCACATTTCTTGGGATTGGCTGTCAATCCGGCTGTTCGAAGCGCGTCCACCACCGCTTGTACCTGTTCCAAGTGGGTCTGCCAATCGGAGCTGTAAATAATGATGTCATCCAGGTACGCTGATGCATACGCCTGGTGGGGTTCCAGCACTAAGTCCATCAACCTCTGGAACGTGGCCGGAGAGCCATGTAACCCAAAAGGCAAGACAACATAGTGGAAGAGACCCTCCGGCGTAACAAAAGCGGTTTTCTCCTTGGCGGACTCCGTCAGTGGCACCTGCCAGTACCCCTTGGTCAGGTCGAGCGTGGTAAAATATCGCGCCTGTCCCAGCCTATCAATCAGCTCATCCACCCGGGGCATGGGGTAGAGATCGAACTTGGATATTTCGTTCAATCTCCTAAAGTCATTGCAGAACCTTAAGGAGCCATCGGGTTTTGGTATTAGGACAATGGGACTAGCCCATTCACTCCGGGATTTTTCAATGACCCCCAGGCGTAACATTGTCTTTACTTCCTCCGATATGGCTTGTCGTCGAGCCTCCGGTACCCGGTATGACTTCAGGCGTACCTTCAGGTGGGGCTCGGTGACAATATCATGTCGTATCAGACTGGTCCTACCGGGCAGCTCAGAGAAGACATCGGGGTTCTGCTGAACCAACCGTCTGGCCTCTCGCCTCTGTTGCTTGGTGAGGGCTTCTCCAATCCTTACTTCCGGTTCGTCCTCTCCGGAGGTCGCTGGAGCCGGATGTGAACGACCCGAAGAGGAGGGAGATGGGGAGAAAACAGCCATCAGGCTTTCCCGTTCCTGCCAAGGTTTTAATAAGTTGACATGGTATATTTGTTCAGGTTTCCGCCTACCGGGCTGCAATACTTTATAGTTAACCACCCCGACTCTTTCCTTTATCTCGTAGGGGCCGTGCCACTGAGCCAGGAATTTACTCTCCGCCGTGGGGATCAATACCAACACCCGATCCCCGGGATTAAAGGTCCGCACGGTGGCTTGTCTATTGTAGCGGCCGCTTTGCGCGGCCTGAGCCTCCTGTAAATGCTCCTTCACAATTGGCATGACCGCGCTTATGCGGTTCTGCATACCCAAAATGTGTTCAATCACACTTTTATGGGGGGTGGGCTCCTGCTCCCAGGTTTCTTTTGCCAGGTCCAACAATCCCCGGGGATGTCGCCCGTATAACAATTCAAAAGGCGAAAACCCCGTGGATGCCTGTGGCACCTCTCGTATGGCAAACATCAAATAGGGAAGCATCATATCCCAGTCTTTCCCGTCTTTGGAAATTACCCTTTTGAGCATGGTTTTCAGGGTTTTATTGAATCGTTCCACTAAACCATCCGTCTGAGGATGATACACAGACGTACGCAACTGCTTGATCTGGAGTAGCCGGCATAGCTCTTTGGTCACTTTAGACATGAATGGGGTCCCCTGATCCGTAAGGATCTCCTTGGGCAACCCCACCCGGCAGAACACAGCAAACAACTCCCGAGCTATAAGCTTTGCTGCAGTATGTCTGAGAGGTATCGCCTCGGGATACCGGGTGGCATAGTCAACGATCACTAGGATATGCTGGTGCCCTCGAGCAGACTTTACGAGGGGCCCCACCAGATCCATCCCTATCCGTTCAAAAGGGACTTCTATAATGGGTAACGGTACCAACGGACTGCGAAAGTGGGTCAGGGGTGCGGTAAGCTGACACTCCGGGCAGGTTTCGCAGAACCGTTTTACCTCCCCAAAGACCCCGGGCCAATAGAACCTTTGTAATATTCGCTCCTGCGTTTTCTTGACCCCTAGGTGACCACTCATCAGGTGTTTATGAGCCAAGTCGAGGACCCGCCGGCGATACGGCTGGGGCACCACCAACTGCTCTACCCCTACGCCCCGAATTTCATCTACCCGGTAGAGTAAATCCTGCTTAAGAGCGAAATGGGGGTATCTTACCTGGGCACCAGGCAGCTGTGCCACCCCGTCAACTACTGTCACCCGACTCCGGGCATGTATTAATGTAGGGTCCTGGAGTTGGGCTGTCCCAAACGTATCCGGGGACGCCTCCAACTCCGGGATGGGCTCGACCGTCTCAGCCTCTCCTGCCAATACCTCTAGGGGCGACCTATCAGGTTCACATCCTGTCCCTATCATGGGGACCCCTACGGCAGGCGTCCCGGATTCAGGATTGTAGGGCTCAGGTCCCGGACTGACCAATATCTGAGGGGACTTAGGAGGTCCCTTCCATAAAGTCCAAAAATAGGGCAGATCCCTTCCTAGGATCACATCATAGGGAAGAGTATTAATAAGTCCCACCTCATGTTGCACCTGACCGCAAGGTGCTGTGATGGTGACTATCCCCGTGGGATAGTCTCGGCGGTCCCCATGTATGCAAACCACCCCCACGGTACGTCCTGTGGCCTTTACTTTAGCCCTTAGGGTTGATCGCACAAGGGTCACTAAGCTTCCGGAATCCAACAAGCCTGTAACCGGACATCCATTCACCTGTATTTGGCACAAGTGGGTCTCCGTCTCTGGAGAGACCAGGTCAGCGGTACACACCACCTGAGCATACATTGAACCCCGTCGGGTAACCCCACAATCCATGGGCTACGTGGTGAGGGGACACTGGGCTTCCATATGTCCCACCCGCTGGCACCGCCAACATCTAATAGGGAAGGACACCCCCTTGACGAGTTGTCGTTTAGGGTACATAGTTTTCCGGACCTCAGGGACGGAGGGTGCGGCCTCAGACGGGACGGTGGCGGACTCCCGCACCGGTGTCAGCGGTGGGTTCTTGGCCCTAGGCTTGGAGGGGCCGGACCGACGGGCGGTACGCAAAGTCTCAGTGTCCCGTATCAAGTCCTGCGTAGCCACATGCCGCTCTACCAGGCATACTAATTGGTCCAGGGTACTTGGGTCGCCCTGTCCAACCCACCGTTGAATGGTGACGGGTAAAGTGCGTACAAAACGGTCAACAACTACCCTTTCTACCATTTGCGCCGGGCTCAGAGTGTCAGGCTGCAACCACTTTTTTACGAGATGCAACAAGTCATAGGCCTGGGAGCGTACAGGTTTGGCTTCCTCAAAGAACCACTGATTTACCCGCTGAGCCCGTACATAGGTATTCACCCCTAACCGAGCCAGTATTTCGGCTTTCAGGGTCACATAGTCAATGGCGTCCTCGGTACAGAGGTCCAGGTACGCTTTTTGGGGTTCCCCCGTCAGATAGGGTGACAATACCTCAGCCCACTGCGGGGTCGGCAGCTTTTCCCGCTCGGCCACCCGCTCAAACACCGCCAGGAACGCTTCCACATCATCACCCGGGGTCATCTTTTGCAACGCTTGTCTCACCGCTTTCCGGACGCTGCCGTCGTCACCCGGTCCCTGGGTTGTTGCTGCCGGTCCGGCACGGATCGACTTGGCCAGGAGAACCATCTGTTCTTGGTGCCTTTTTTCCTGCAATTGCAAGGCTTGCTGCTGACGTGCATTGGCCTGATCCATCTGTTCTTGGAATTTTTTTTCCTGCACTTGCAAGGATTGGAGCATGTGTGCATTGGTCTGTTGCTGCTGTGCATTAGCCTGTTGCTGCTGTGCATTAGCCTGTTGCTGCTGTGCATTAGCCTGAGCCAAATGCTTTAGTATGTCCTCCATGGCGTCGCCGGGTTTGGGCTGTAGTATAGCCGCTCGAATCCAGGACATGCGCAGCTGGGTCACCAGGGATGGATGCTACACCTCACCGGCTGACATGCCCGCCGATTCTCCACCATATGTGAGGTAGCGTCGTCGGCTGCGCTGCAGAAGACACGGGATCCAGGCACCAAGGTTCACAGCACACGGTTTATTATCCAAAGAACAAGTCCACAATAGTACATATATGCCTTTCCGGCAGAGAACTCAGGGAGATGTGATCACTCCCTCACACCCGGCACACCTGTCCTCGTTCCTGTTTCCTTTTAACCCTTCCTGAAGCCTGTAGGGAAACAGCATTATCCCCGGAGTGGAGTTGCTTTCTATCATGGAGTGAGCACAACCGGGGCGAGACATACCGGCCGTCATAGATAACCCCGGTCACAGTCTCACAAGGGCTACATATTTAATTTTTTCTATTAATACTATAAAGTTTCCAGGCATATATAGTATCTACATAATTTAATGTGCCCAATGCATGCGGTATGGAATGGGGAAGTGGCCATGCTGCTGGTAGTGCTCACAGAGGTTGTAGCCATGGGTCAGGTGAAACTGTGCCTGTTGCCGGAGCACAACCAACATGCTCATACATGAGACCTATCTTCCTGTCCCACTTTGCAGTGGGGCGTGGGACACCTCTCTTGAAGCCAGAACAGTTAAAACAGGTAGTCAGTTGGATGGCAGATAATGCTTCCAGTATGTTTTACCAGCCCACAGCACCACATTGTCTTCAACACAGTCCAATCTCACTAGCCAAGAGTCTGGTCCACATAATCCTAATCCTGATCCTCTTTCCTCCCACCATGGTGAGTCTCAGGAGACAAGTGACCCAAAATTTGGACACTGATGAGCTCTTTACATTTCCATTTATTGTTTCTGGCCTCTCCCCCTGAATGTTTCAAGAGGGACATGCGGAGATTGTCTGTAGTGGTGCCCCTATAATTGAGCAACCACAGTCAGAAGAAGACAATGGTGGGGAAAGGCAATCTCAAGAGGTAGATGATGATGAGACACAGTTACCAACAAGTGATGCTGGTAAGTCAGCAAGTCACACAGACCAGAGTGCGGAAGTGGAAGATGAGGTGGCGGGTGATGAAGCCAATGACCCAAACTGGTAAGGTGGCATGCAGAGTGAAGACAACAGCGCAGAGGGGATGAATCCACAGCATGGCAACAGGCAGGAAAAGGCAGTCTGTTGGCCAGAGGGAGCAGACAATATACTGTTCTCCATCGCACACATATGCGGGAAGTTCCCAGTCCAAGGGTTAGGTCTTCTCTAGTCTGGTGCTTTTTTCAAGAAAGTGCAGACTAAAAAAGAATGGTCATTTATAACCTGTGCCTTACAAGATCAACAGGTACCTAACCACTACCAGCCTGACCAGTACCAGCATGCTCAGGTACATGTCATTAAAGCACCCGACTAGGTATGCTGAACACCTTGGTCCACAATCAATGTCTGAGAGTGACACCACTGCCTCTTCCCCTGTGCTACATGTATGCCAGTCCCCTGTTCAGGACGTAGGTGTGGATGCCTCCCGACCTCACCTGTTGTTGCACATGCACAAGCACCATCACCAGCCAGGTCCGGTTCTTTATCCCAGGAGCTGTCCTTACCACTGGCCTTCGAAGATAAAAGGAAATACCCAGCCACGTACCGGCCCAAACACTAAATTGGCACATTTCCAGACTGCTAGCCCTGGAAATGTCACCATTTAGCTTGTAAACACTGAGGCTTTCTGCAACCTATGGTGGCGGCCATTCCTTAGTACTTGGTCTCCAGCCACCACTATTTTTCCCAATGTGTTGTCCCCGCCTTATACCAGTATGTGTCCCATAACAGCACCCATGGACTGATCAACACAGTTACTGGGAAAGTCTACTTAGCAATCAACACATTGACAAGAGCTTGTGGCCAGGGCCATTACATTTCCCTGATGGCACACTGGGTGAACCTTGTAGAGGCAGTGACTCGAGTCAGACCCTAGGATATCACACATGCTACTGTGACGCCCCTTGGCTATCAGATCGCCACAGGGTATTGCACAATCTGCCCTCCAGTGCAGTATCCACCTCCTTCTTGGTTATGGGTCCCCAACTATATGGTGTTGCTTACATCAGCTAATCAAATCCTTGGTACACTCTGCAACACACCCACCAAACACACCAGTGGACGGCCTGAGTGGAATAGGGTCGCCCACTTGGAGGGTTGGAAAGGGGAGGTCAGGAGTGTCAGGTCAGGGGAGTTGTGTGTTGGAAGTGAAAGAGAGAGGAGGTCAGGAGCCGGGCTCCTAGGAAGCTATCTAGGTGGCAGACGGTGGTCGGGGCCTGGAGGATCTGGACGCCCGATCACAGGGGATCGTGGCAAGGGGCACGGATCTGTCGAGGACAACCGGCGGCCTTACACCATCACGGGGCTGGGACCAGGGCACGACGGGGTACGTGGATCCTAGGTCAGTGAGTAGCTTCAAGCAACCTGACAATTTACCCGACGAGAACGGAGCCTTCTGTTTTTTCTTCCATTCATTAATCATTTTATCATTTAGATTTGTGTTTAGATTTTGTATATTCTATGTATTTTTAATTTGTAACTGAAATTAGCTTGTTCAATTTAATATTTGAGAATAGTAGTTTATTAATTAATTTTTAATTGCGTCATTTTTCGTGTACTATTAATCCCCCGTATATATAGATTGTAAACCATCCTTTGTGACATCACCTGAGGAAGGGCAGACGCTTTGTGATAATGGTAACATGTGAATAAACTGTCTTCTAATATATTGATGTTGATTCCATTACCTACAGCGCCCAGATACCGCTATTTTTTTTTTTTGTTTTGCAGCTAGCTTTTTGTCAGAGTGGATTTTTAGTGCCAACGTGGGTATAATAACTGATAGGCGCATCCGCCTGTAAACGAATAATGCTGACAGACTGACTCCTATCAAAATGAACAAGGCCTGGATGGGCCCAGACTTTTCAATTCATCCGGATGACCGCATTGGAACCTATAGCTAATTCAAATGTTCCTTTTTCCTGTTGTATTCCCATGCACACCTTCCCATACAAAAAAGGAAATAAGATTCATGGTTCCTTCTTTTCATTTTCCTCCTCCACCTTATTAACAGGGTCATCGTGCAGCTCTTGCTCTTAATTTTTACAGGTTATGTATGATGCCCAACTTCATAATGCTTTCAGGATGTGTATGAGGTCTACCTCTACAATTCTCTGACATATATAAATGTATACCTCCAAGGCTAAATGTTTTCATCCCTTGCACTTAGTGCATAGGCTTTCCCAGTCTAGGCATCCCACTCCTTGAAAAATGGGGGTAAAAAAATCTGAGGCCCTACTCTACATGTCTTCCAGGGTGTATTGCAGTCCCTACTTTTAATTTTTAGCAGCCCTTGCACTTAATGCATAGGTTTTTTGAGTCTAGGAGTACCACTACCTAACAATTTTATCAGAATAATAGCTGTAGCATCCAGAGTTGCCTGGAATAGTAACTAAGTGTCTCTGTCTCTCATTCCCCCTCTCTCCCACTTTCTCATTCTCCCTCTCTCCTTGTTTGTCTCCCTCTATGACTGTCTGTCTCCTTCTCTCTGTCTGTCTCCCTTTCTGTCTGTTTCCCTCTCTGTGTCTCTGTTTACCTCCCTCTCTGTCTGTGTGTTTTCCTCTCTGTCTGTCTGACTCCCTCTTTGTCTGTCTCCCTCTCTATTTGTCTCTCTCCCTCTCTGACTCTCTCTGTGTGTCTCTGTATGTGTGTCTTTGTGTGTCTCTGTCTCTGTGAGTGTGTCTCTATGTGTGTCTCTGTTTGTGTCTGTGTGTGTGTCTGTGTGTGTCTCTGTCTGTATCTATCTTTGTGTGGCTCTGTCTGTGTGTGTCTCTATGTGTGTGTCTGTGCGTGTGTCCCTGTGCATCTGTCTCTGTGTGTGTCTGTCTTTGTCTCTGAGTGCCTGTGTCTCAGTGTGTGTGTGTGTGTGTGTGTCTGTCTCTGTCTTTGTGTCTGTCTCTATGTGTCTCTGTCTGAGTATCTGTGTATCTGTCTGTCTGTGTCTCTGTGTGTATGTCTGTGTGTGTGTGTGTGTCTGTGTCTCTGTGTGTGTCTCTCTGTCTCTGTCTGTCTCTGTGTGTGTCTCTGTCTGTGTGTCTCTGCCGGTGTGTCTGTCTCTGTGTGTCTCTGTGTCTGTCTCTGTGTGTCTGTTTGTGTGCTTCTGTCTCTGTGTGTCTCTTTCTCTATATGTCTCTGTCTCTGTATCAGTCTCTGTCTGGCTCCATCTCTGTGTGTGTCTGTGCGTGTCTCTGTATCAGTCTCTGTGTGTCTCTATCTCTTTGTGTTTGTGCGTGTCTCTGTCTTTGTATCAGTCTGTGTGTATGTCTCTGTCTGTGTGTGTCTCTGTGTGCATGTGTCTCTGTGTGTATATGTGTCTCTGTGTGTGTGTGTGTGTATGTGTGTGTCTCTGTCTCTGTGTGTGTCTGTCTCTGTGTGTCTGTATATCTCTGTGTCTGCCTCTGTGTGTGTCTGTCTCTGAGTGTGACTGTCTCTGTTTGTCTCTTTCTCTGTGTGTCTCTATCTTTGTGTCTCTGTCTCTTTCTCTCTATCTCTCTCTCCACCGATATCATATAACCTCACACATAAGCTTCTTATACTAAGAACTAGAAGGTGGCCCGATTCTAACGTATCGGGTAGTCTAGAATGTGTATGTCGGTCAGCAGATTGAATAATAATGTAATGAATGGACTGGATGGGTTAGGTTTAATTTAGTATTGTTTATTGGTTTTAAAATGACAAACAACAGAAGGAACAGTTTTAATAGAGGAGTCTAATGTTTAATGATGTCCATGGCTTATAATGCCATGCTGATGCTGTGATGTGGCTCAATGCTGGTATGTGCCCCCATCGTGGTGCAGCCACCATCCTGACATGTGCCCCCAGCCTGCGGGGTAATGTGTGCGGGGGGCAGAGCGTGGGGGGGAGCCGAGTGGGATCATGGCGCTAAGGACGTCAGTGCCGGGGACTGCATGGCTGGGGACAGGTGACTATCCAGGTGCGTGTGTGTTCGTTCAGTGTATACATGCGGAGGGTGGAGTGCGGGGGGGCGGAGTGCAGGGGAGGTGGAGCCGAGCGGGGTCATGGCGCTGAGGACGTCAGTGCCAGGGACTGCATGGCTGGGGACAGGTGACTATCTAGGTATCTAGGTATGTGTGTTTGTGTGTGTGTGTTCGCTCAGTGTATACATGCGGAGGGCGGAGTGCGGGGGGTGGAGCAGAGCGGGGTAATGTGTGCGGGGGGCGGAGTGCTGGAGGGTGGAGCCGAACGGGGCCATGGCGGTGAGGACGTCAGTGCCAGGGACTGCATGGCTGGAACAGGTGACTATCCAGGTGTGTGTGTGTGTTCGTTCAGTGTATACATGCGGAGGGCGGAGTGCGGGGGGGCGGAGCCGAGCGGGGTAATGTGTGCGGGGGGCGGAGTGCGGGGGGGGTGGAGCCGAGCGAGGCAATGGCGCTGAGGACTTCAGTGCCAGGGACTGCATGGCTAGGGACAGGTGACTATCCAGGTGTGTGTGTGTGTGTGTTCGTTCAGTGTATACATGCAGAGGGTGGAGTGCGGGGGGGCGGCAGAGCTGAGCGGGGTAATGTGTGCGGGGGCGGAGTGCAGGGGGGTGCAGCCAAGTGGGGCCATTGCGCTGAGGACGTCAGTGCCAGGGACTGCATGGCTGGGGACAGGTGACTATCCAGGTGTGTGCGTGTGTGTGTTTAGTGTATACATGCCGAGGGCGGAGTGCGCGGGGGTGGAGCCGAGTGGGGTAATGTGTGTGGGGGGCGGAGGCGAGCGGTGGGTATGTGTTGGCTGGGTTGCCAGTGTGGGCTCCCAGGGGTGCAGTACTCACCGGGAAGTCGGGGCTCCATGTGGGTGCGGGGAAAAGTGTCGGGCATCGTCCTGTTGGCCAGTAGTTCGGGCAGATAGCTGAGCCGTTGATCGCAGGCTCTTTAGCGCGCGCGGTGTGGCGACGGTTGTCACTGTAATGATGTCATTTTGGAGCAAGACAGACAGAATAAGGCAATTATACATATAGATATCCTTTATTGCCTATAGAAACCAATCAGCCCCTATTAATGACCTGTAGCTCCAAGCTCCATTGTATTTAATGTAAGCAGGTTTTTTGGTGAATAACTGTAAAGCACGGGGTTAAATTTTCCCCTCAAAACATAGTCTATGACGTTCCCCAGTCAAGTGAGGTGTCTGCAAAATTTCGTGATTGTAAATGCGACGATGCGGATTCCTTTAGCGGACATACACGCACACACATACACTCAGCTTTATATAGTAGATGTACAGTTAGGTCCAGAAATATTTGGACAGTGACACAATTTTCGCGAGTTGGGCTCTGCATGCCACCACATTGGATTTGAAATGAATCCTCTACAACAGAATTCAAGTGCCGATTGTAACGTTTAATTTGAAGGTTTGAACAAAAATATCTGATAGAAATTGTAGGAATTGTACACATTTCTTTACAAACACTCCACATTTTAGGAGGTCAAAAGTAATTGGACAAATAAACCAAACCCAAACAAAATATTTTTTATTTTCAATATTTTGTTGCGAATCCTTTGGAGGCAATCACTGCCTTAAGTCTGGAACCCATGGACATCACCAAACGCTGGGTTTCCTCCTTCTTAATGCTTTGCCAGGCCTTTACGGCCGCAGCCTTCAGGTCTTGCTTGTTTGTGGGTCTTTCCGTCTTAAGTCTGGATTTGAGCAAGTGAAATGCATGCTCAATTGGGTTAAGATCTGGTGATTGACTTGGCCATTGCAGAATGTTCCACTTTTTTGCACTCATGAACTCCTGGGTAGCTTTGGCTGTATGCTTGGGGTCATTGTCCATCTGTACTATGAAGCGCCGTCCGATCAACTTTGCGGCATTTGGCTGAATCTGGGCTGAAAGTATATCCCGGTACACTTCAGAATTCATCCGGCTACTCTTGTCTGCTGTTATGTCATCAATAAACACAAGTGACCCAGTGCCATTGAAAGCCATGCATGCCCATGACATCACGTTGCCTCCATCATGTTTTACAGAGGATGTGGTGTGCCTTGGATCATGTGCCGTTCCCTTTCTTCTCCAAACTTTTTTCTTCCAATCATTCTGGTACAGGTTGATCTTTGTCTCATCTGTCCATAGAATACTTTTCCAGAACTGAGCTGGCTTCATGAGGTGTTTTTCAGCAAATTTAACTCTGGCCTGTCTATTTTTGGAATTGATGAATGGTTTGCATCTAGATGTGAACCCTTTTTATTTACTTTCATGGAGTCTTCTCTTTACTGTTGACTTAGAGACAGATACACCTACTTCACTGAGAGTGTTCTGGACTTCAGTTGATGTTGTGAATGGGTTCTTCTTCACCAAAGAAAGTATGCGGCGATCATCCACCACTGTTGTCATCCGTGGACGCCCAGGCCTTTTTGAGTTCCCAAGCTCACCAGTCAATTCCTTTTTTCTCAGAATGTACCCGACTGTTGATTTTGCTACTCCAAGCATGTCTGCTATCTCTCTGATGGATTTTTTCTTTTTTTCAGCCTCAGGATGTTCTGCTTCACCTCAATTGAGAGTTCCTTAGACCGCATGTTGTCTGGTCACAGCAACAGCTTCCAAATGCAAAACCAGACACCTGTAATCAACCCCAGACCTTTTAACTACTTCATTGATTACAGGTTAACGAGGGAGACGCCTTCAGAGTTAATTGCAGCCCTTAGAGTCCCTTGTCCAATTACTTTTGGTCCCTTTAAAAAGAGGAGGCTATGCATTACAGAGCTATGATTCCTAAACCCTTTCTCCGATTTGGATTTGAAAACTCTCACATTGCAGCTGGGAGTGTGCACTTTCAGCCCATATTATATATATAATTGTATTTCTGAACATGTTTTTGTAAACAGCTAAAATAACAAAACTTGTGTCACTGTCCAAATATTTCTGGACCTAACTGTATGAGGCCCTCCTTTATATTTTATACAGGATGTATCAGAGTCCCTCTTCCTTTTAATTTTTCGAAGTGCCTGCATTGTCCACATAGATTTTGTGAGTTCCAGAGTCCCTCCTTCATAAATTAAACAGGATGTGTCTGACCATGTCACACACACCACATGCCCAGATAAGATAGTAAAATGTCAAAATTACATTTACCGGTGACTACCAGGGGCTGCATGTTTATTCCCAACCTCCTTTATGTCATGTGCGGTAGTCATAGGCGACAAGAAAACGGTGAGATATGGCCCGACCATTAGGGGGTGGAGGAGGCTTTTTTTCCCTCTTTTTGTTTTTGCGTTATATGCAAGTCATTAAACAATGAGGGGTCAATGAAGGATTAGGGGGGGATGGGACATACAAGGAAGGCTAGGGAGGCTAGGAGTAATAAAGGTGTTAATAGGATTAAATGTCTACTGGCAAATGCAAGAAGTCTTGCAAACAAAATGAATGAATTGGAGACTCTTATGTCAACCATGGATTATGATGTGGTGGGCATTACGGAAACCTGGCTGGATGAAAGCCATGACTTGGTGACAAACATACAGGGTTATAGTACATTTAGGAAGGACAGGAAAGGCCAAAAAGGTGGTGGGGTGTGTATATTTATTAAATCTAACCTAAAACCTGTGTTGTATGATGACATTGAGGGGAACAGCAACAATGTAGAGTCAGTATGGGTAAATGTACATGGGGAAGGGAATAATGGAAAAATGCTAATTGGAGTTTGCTAAAAGCCTCCTAACATACATCAACAAATAGAGGGTGAAATGCTGGAACAAATTGAAAAGACAGCTAATAATAATAATTGGGTTCTTATTATGGGGGATTTCAACTATCCAGACATTCAGTGGGACAAAGAATCTTCTGGTTGTGCTAAAAGCTGTAAGTTCTTATCTACTATTCAAGACCATTTCCTTTCTCAGATGGTAGGTGAACCGACCAGGGGAGATAATTTGCTAGATCTGGTCCTGTCAAATAGACCGGATACAATTTCAGATCTACAGGTCCGGGAGCACTTGGGCACCAGCGATCATAATATGGTAAGCTTCAACATAATATTCAATAGAACATTTCAAAGGGGGAATGCTAAAACCTGAAATTTTAGGAAAGCTGATTTCAACAAATTAAGGGAAGAGCTTAAATGTGTAGATTGGGACAAAGTCATAATAACTGGGGATACCGAACATAAATGGGGTAAGTTTCAGGATATACTACTAGAGTCCTGTAAAAAACGTATACCCTCTGGTAAAAAAATGTCCAGGAATAAAAAGAAACCACTATGGATAAATAAGACTGTACAAAGTATAATAAAACAAAAACAAAGGGCATTTAAAATCTTAAAGGCTGAGAATACAGAAATAGCATTTCAGAAGTATAAAGATATCAATAGGAAATGTAAAAAAGAAATCAAACAAGCAAAATTAGCTACTGAAACAAAAATCGCCAATGACATTAAAATAAATCCCAAAATCTTTTATAAATACATTAATGCCAAAAGGAAAACAAAGGATAGTATCGGCCCCTTAAAATATAATAACAAGTTAGTTATAGAGGACAAACAAAAGACTGAGATATTAAATAGGCATTTCTCATCTGTATTCACCAAGGAACTGACTGTACCAGGGATCATTCAACAAGTGAAAAATCAAAGTTCACCACCCGATATAATTAATTTAACACAAGATGAAGTACGCCTACGTCTGAGTAAATTAAACATTGACAAATCCCCAGGGCCAGATGGCATTCATCCACGAATATTGAGGGAATTGAGCTCCGTAATCGACAGACCGCTGTATCTCATCTTTTTAGACTCACTTGTAACAGGGTTGGTGCCTCAGGATTGGAGGATTGCTGATGTGGTACCGATATTTAAGAAAGGTAAGAGGGTACATCCAGGCAACTACCGTCCAGTAAGCCTGACATCAGAAGTATGCAAAGTTTTTGAGGGCATTTTAAGGGATGACATGCAAAAATATATTGCAGAAAATAATATGATAACTGACAAACAGCATGGATTCATGAAAGACAAGTCGTGTCTAACCAACCTGTTGGGGTTCTATGAGGGGGTAAGTTCAAACCTGGATATTGGTAATGCAGCTGATGTGATTTATTTGGACTTTGCAAAGGCATTTGATACTGTACCACATAATAGCCTTATACTAAAGCTCCAGAAGTAAGGACTAGGGGACACAATATGCAACTGGGTAAGGAATTGGCTAAAAGATAGGAAACAAAGAGTAGTCATAAATGGTACATTCTCTAAATGGGCTATAGTCAGCAGTGGGGTGCCGCAGGGATCTGTGCTTGGACCGATTCTTTTTAATCTCATTATTAATGACCTTGTGGATGGGATTGATAGTACAGTGTCAGTCTTTGCCGATGACACCAAATTATGTAGGATATTAAAAACTGACCTGGATAGTACAATATTACAAAAAGATCTGGATAAGATGTCAGAATGGGCAGATACTTGGCAAATGAGATTTAATGTTGATAAATGTAAAGTAATGCACCTAGGACGGAGTAATCCTATAGCTGCGTATACATTAAATGGAAGTAAACTCGGGACTACAGAACAGGAGAAGGACTTGGGTATTCTCATTACAAATAAGCTGAGCAGCAGCACTCAATGTCAAGCAGCAGCTGCTAAAGCAAACAAGATTTTAGGGTGTATAAAAAGAGAGATTAGATCCCGTGATCCCAACGTATTGTTACCCCTCTATAAAATCACTTGTAAGGCCACATCTGGAATACGGGATCCAGTTTTGGGCTCCACATTTTAAAAAGGACATTCAGAAGTTAGAGTCAGTTCAAAGGCAGGCAACTAGACTATTACAAGGAATGGAAGGCCTCCCATATGATGACAGGTTGAAAAAGTTAGATATGTTTAGCTTAGAAAAAAGACGTCTCAGAGGAGATCTCATTTATATGTATAAATACATGTGTGGTCAATATAAAGGACTGGCACATGACTTATTTCTTCCAAAGACAGTACTAAGGACCAGGGGGCACTCAGTGCGAGTGGAAGAAAAGCGATTCCAACAGCTAAATAGGAAAGGGTTCTTTACAGTTAGAGCAGTCAGACTGTGGAATGCCCTACCACAAGAGGTAGTAATGGCAGATACTATAACAGCTTTTAAAAAAGGGCTGGATGATTTCCTCAGTACACAAAACATTGTTGGTTATAAATGACTTAGTGACCAAATGTAGAACTGGTGGAGGAAGGTTGAACTAGATGGACCTAGGTCTTTTTTCAACCTAAGTAACTATGTAACAGAAAAGAATGTTTCCTGTAAAATACATTTCATCTTCGGCTTTATATGTTTGTCAGTCTGTAAAAGTGAAGCATTTTCTGCACCAAGTCACAAATAACAATGTGTGTATGATACTTCAGGAGTATCATTGGCTTTGTTGGTATCAGGATCTTTTGAGGTTTTGTGACATGTCTGCACTCAAGAACTCACCTAGTAAAACAACGTACGCTCACAGCCTAATTCTCTGACAATATTGTTCCCAGCAGTGATCTGAGAGTCAGAGATGTGTTCAGGCATCTCTCCAGTGCTGTTCCCATTCTACTTGAGCTCTGTTTCCATCCATTTCAGCGATTTGCCTCTCCCCACCACCCAGCCCTCCTGGGAGGGTCTTCTGGAGAAATGCTCGAGTTTCCCTTTGACTTCCATTGTACTTGTTACTCGAATAGAGCCCGTCAACCTGCTCAAATCGAGTACCAAGCACTTGAGTATTTTAGTGCTCGCTCATCACTACTCCCAGGGCATGCACAATGGGCCAATGAAGCTGGGGTGCATACGCCTGACTTACTGCTTAGTAGGGAGGTAGAGATTAGAAAAGAGCGGGTGGTGATACCACTCTTGAAAATCATGTTACTCATGCCCACAGGGTGATAACATGATTAGTGGGATGGCCAGTGTCGGAAGAAGAATGCCTCCAATATGAGTCACCCACTATTTAGCAGACCGTCACCACAGTTATAGAACACTTTTTGCAATATGTAGCAATCCTATAGACAATAAAAAGTGCTTGTCAGGTAGCGTATTTACATAGCAATATATACCTGGTAGTGGGTTGGAGGACTTAGGCAAGCTGTCATGTTCACTTTAAAGCTGCTGGCCGCAATGGAAAATTTGTAATAGTACCCACTCACCCCCACATACCATGTGACATTAACAATATAACTCTCTATCTTTGTGACAGAGGGGCCAGTGGTTATTAGAGCCTGACTTCTGAATCATTATAAGCACTACAACAATATAAGGTTGGGGATGGATGGGGGGTCAAATAAACATGGTAAGGAAAAAATTCAGCTCACCTGTCAGCCGAACTGCTGAATCTTCAGGGTGCCTGAGATCCGCTGATAGGTCCTAACCAGCATATAATAGACATCAGCAAAAGAGAAAAAAGGATCCAGCACGAATTCCTTCTTTAATTTTCCGAAACGCGTTAAGCGATCCTATGTACTGATGTATGTCTCAACCCTCGGTCTTCACACGTTTTTAAAGTGCACCAATAAAGGAAAAGAAATTATTCATTTTAAAGAAGGAATTCGTGCTGGATCCTTTTTTCTCTTTTGCTGATGTCAAATAAACATGGGCCTTCCCATCCTGATAATAGCAGTCCCCAGCTGTCTGTTTCACCTTGGCTGGCTATCAAAAATAGGGCTGAGCCCACTCCATTTTTTTTTAATTATTTATTTAAATCCTTTTAAAAAATGGCGTGGCATCCCCTCTATTTTTGATAACCAGCCAAGATAAAGCAGAGAGTTGAAAGTTGCAGCCCCCAGCTGTCTGCTTTACTTGCACTGGTTATCTAAAATACGCGGAAGCTGACATCATTTTTTTTCCCTTATCATTCACAGCAGCGTACATGCAACTTCCACATGCAATAAAGCTTGTTCATTGGCTGCACTGCAGCCTTTCAACAAACTTTATTATGTATGAACAGTATGCAAACTCCAAAATTGGACACAGACTTTTTTATAAGTCCATGTTCGAGTTTGAGACGCAGTATGAACCCTGAACTTTACAGTTTGGGCTCGATCATCCCTACTTACAAAGCAACATAATGCATGATCATTGTCATCCTATACCTTATTAAAATAAATGACCTAAACTAAGCAACAGCACCCTCCACCGCCCCCAGAGGTCATTTAGTGAAAAAATAATGCTAATATTTTAAATAAAATAACTTTTAAATATAACATCAGCCAGATGTGTCAGTCCCCCTTTTTTACTCCAATGGAACAGTTTTAGTATCTGACTGTCCTGAAAATAAAGCAAGTAATACTCCTTTTATATGAAAAAAAAAATTAAAAGGAAGCATCTGGAAATTATCTATTTTGTACATTAGATTTTTGTATTATATTTTTCAGTCTGGCATGTAAACAAATTTTGTAAAGTAAGAATGCTTTCAAAATTAGAAGTTTTAAAAATTAATTTTTATAAAAAAAAATGCAAAGTGAATGAAACACAGTGTTTGAAGGAACTCGGCAAAGAGATTGATCAAGTGATCCTAGAATTGATGCTGTCTTAGGCCTCTTCCACATGAAAGTGAAAAACACACACGTTTTTCACTGACGTGTTGAAGGTGAGTATGGCCCTCCGTGTGCTGTAATTTTGTCACATGTGTGTTTTCCATGTGCTATCTGGAAAAGCACACAGAGAGAGGGAACTTTTTCCTCACCTCTCCCCGACGCTGCTCTCCGTGATGCTGCTGTCTTCATTGCTGCAGTCACACTTTCTTCCAGGTCCACTGTGCAGTGAATATTCATGAGCATAATGAGCGGGCCTGGAAGCAAGAAAAAGCAGCGGCTGGAGACAGCATCGCTGGAGACAGGTGAGTATAGAAAATCATTTTATTTCAAAGACATGTGTTTTCTCTGGTGCACGTCACACGGATCACATCACTGTGTGGCCCGTGTGACTGAAGAAAAAGGACTTATCTCCATGTGGAACACACAGACACGCTTATGCACCACACGGACACGTGGTCCGTGGGAAATCACTGATGTGTGTGCAGACCCATTGATATTAATGCGTCTGCTTATGTCCCTTAATCCGGTACGTATAAAAACGGCGTTATACATACCAGAATCACTGACATGTGAAGGAGGCCTTAAAGGCAACTTGCAGTGACACCAGATATTGATTAGATTTTGATTTTGTTCATTCATTGAACATTTTAGTAATTGATAAAAATAAACTATTACTTCTATTTTTGAAAGCATTTTTACATTGTAGCATTTTTTCTACTCCTGTATAAAAAATGTTCACAGAACTGGATTTTTAAAACATTTTGTGTTATCAGCTGTTTATAAAGGCGTTACCTGTGCTTGTAATACCACCTTTGATAATAAGGAGCCTTCTGTAACTCTTCCTAAAAGGACAGGAAGTAAAAAAAAACCTCAAAAGTCAAAAAAAGCCCCAGTGAAAATAAGCTCAAAAGTAAAATAAGATCATAATATTAAAGAAAAAATAGAAACATTGCCAAAAACAATAAAAAAAAGTATATGTAACAAAAAATATGATTTAAACAAAGTCTTATTCTGACAATAGCGGGCTGGTATACAAAATAGCACCAAAGCTCACGTGTGACAAATAATTGATGCCAAGATTTGACTTTTCTAATGTTTAACATACAAGTTGCTGCAAACAAACATTATACCCGGCATTTCTAAACAAAATATAATTGTCTGCCTCACATCCTCCTATTTTAAGGTCACATGTGGCCACCATATTGCCCTTTTTTCCAACATATTTAATGCATTCTTTGAAAAACTGTCTTTAAAAAACCAAACTCAAGTGCTCAAGGCTGCAGCCGAATTACCGCAAATTTCATAAAAATATTTAAATAGGGTTTACTAAAGTAATAAAGGACAATAGACACTTAAGGAAAGCTTCAAAGGGGCGGAAGACATCTTGACCCAATGTGGCAGTAAATCAATAAGGATGGGTAAAAGAGGATACATATCAATAAATGAGCAGCAGCACCATAAGGAAAAACATACAACACAGCGGATTCATGATAGGATCATACAAGACATATTTAACCAGTGTGAGTATTGTAAGATATGATGACATCTTTATGACCTCCCTGTTATCTGTGGCTGTGTTCTCCTACAGCTGGGGTCAGCTTTGATTTAAGTAATCAGGATGAGTACTTGCCCCTCCCTTCTGCGATCCACCTGAGTGCTTTCTAAAACTATATATGTGGTTCATATTGTCGGCTTAGACATTTGTCGGCGTGTAACTCACTAAGTGTGGATCTATAAGTGTGCAGAAATTGAATTAGCCCGAATTTGCCCGGAAGGGACCGGAAGGTAACTGGATGCATAGTCACAGTAAACAATGTTCGTGTGTCTTTTCACTTTCACCCCAATCATAATTCCATTTGAATTTTCCCCTCTGATTCCTACACCCAGTAATGAACTATTCAGCTGTCCCTCCATCTTCCCCACCCATCTCAACTTCTCAGATCTGTTCCTCCACTTTACACCCTTTGTCTCCAGACACACACGCCCACCTCATGGCCTCTCCTGCTCCCACCTACTAACACTCTCTCTGCTTCTCCTCACTGCTGGGGATATCTTTCCTAATCCTGGCCCTCCTCACCATATCCCCATTGTCACATCTAATTGCCACCCACACTCTAATACTAATTTCTGCAACCCTTCTAACCTTATACCCATTCACCCAGCCCCCGCTACCCCAGTCCCACTAACAGGAGCTCTATGGAATGCTCGCTCTGTCTGCAATAAACTTTCCTATATCCATGATCTTTTCATCACTAATAAACTTTCCATTCTTGGCATCACAGAAACCTGGCTCACCCCCTCTGATACAGCTTCTCCTGCTCCACTTTCTTATGGTGGTCTCCAACTCTCTCACACCCCCCGCCCCAGTAACAAGCATGGTGGAGGAGTTGGTTTGCTCCTGTCCGACCAATGCTCCTTTACACCAATTCCATTACCACCCTCGGTTACTCTCCCATCTTTTGAGGTGCACTCCGTACGAATCTACTCCCCTTCCAACCTCCAACTGGCTGTCATTTATCGCCCCCCAGTGCCAGCCACTGCCTTTCTTGACCATTTCACCACCTGGCTACTACATTTCCTTTCCACCGACATCCCCACCATCATCATGGGTGACTTTAACATCCCCATTGACACTTCTCACTCATCTGTCTCTAAACTTATAACACTCGCTTCCTCCTTCGGCCTCACCCAATGGTCCTCTGCAGCTACTCACAAAGATGGCCAGACACTGGACCTCATCTTCACTCGTCTCTGTTCCCTATCTAACCTCTCTAACTCACCTTTCCCCCTATCTGACCACAGCCTACTCACATTCTCTTCCCTCTCTTCTCTAAGTACACAACCCCCCCTCCACAATCTTTCACACCCGCACAGAAATCTCAATCACCTTGACTTAAGATGGGTTCACACTAAGCGACAGCGACGTCGCTGTTACGTCACCATTTTCGGTGACGTAACAGCGACCTTGTAAGTCGCTGTTATGATCGCTGCTTAGCTGTCAAACACAGCAGAAGCAGCGATCATAACGTCGCTGTGCTACATGTGCAGAGAGCAGGGAGCCGCGCTTAGCACTGGCTCCTTGCTCTCCTAGGTACAGTACACATCGGGTTAATTAACCCGATGTGTGCTGCAGCTACATGTCACAGTGCAGAGAGCAGGGAGCCGCGCTTAGCGCTGGCTCCTTGCTCTCCTAGGTACAGTACACATCGGGTTAATTAACCCGATGTGTGCTGCAGCCACATGTGCACAGAGCAGGAGCCGGCACTGGCAGCAAGAGGGGAGGCTGGTAACGAAGGTAAATATCGGGTAACCAGGGAAAGGTCTTCCCTTGGTTACCCGATGTTTACGTTGGTTACAGCTTACCGCAGCTGCCAGACGCCGGCTCCTGCTCTCTGCTCGCTTCATTTCGTCGCTCTCTCGCTGTCACACACAGCGATGTGTGTGTCACAGCGGGAGAGTGACGACCAAAAAATGAAGCTGGACATTCAGCAACGACCGGCGACCTCACAGCAGGGGCCAGGTCGTTGCTGGATGTCACACACAGCGACAGCGACGGGACGTCGCTGCAACGTCACAGAAAATGGTGACGTAGCAGCGACGTCGTTGTCGTTGTCGCTGTGTGTGACACCAGCTTTACACTCACTCTCTCAGTCTCTTTTCCCTCTTGCAGACATCGCTTCTTCACACGATGCAGATGCTGCTGCCACTTTATACAACACCACCATCTCTGCAGCTCTCGAATCAGCTGCCTCTTTCATATACACCACAATTAACAGGCAACCCTGGCACACGAGCCATACTAAAAAACTGAGACGGGCTTCCAGAATTGCTGAGCGCAGATGGAAGAGGTCTCATTCCTCTGAGCACTTCATTACATACAAACAGGCTCTCACCACTTTCAAGTCTGCACTCACTGCTGCAAAACAAACCTACTTCTCATCACTCATATCCTCTCTATCCCACAACCCTAAACAGCTATTCAACACTTCCAACTCTCCCCTCCATCCCCCGGCACCACCTCCCTCTCCTCTCATCTCAGCTGAAGACTTTGCCTCTTTCTTCAAGCAGAAGATTGACAACATCAGAGCAAGCTTTGGCCCACAATCACCACAGCCACTCCTCACAACTACTCAGCCTTCTTCCTCCAAATACAGCTTCTCCACCATGACGGAAGATCATCTTTCCACTCTACTCTCAAGATCACATCTCACAACCTGCCTGCTTGATCCACTCCCATCCCACCTCATCCCCAATCTCACCACAGTTTTCATCCCAACCCTAACCCATCTCTTCAACCTATCATTAACAACTGGTGTATTCCCTTCATGCTTTAAACATGCCTCCATCACATCCATCCTGAAAAAGCCCTCCCTTGACCCTTCCTCTGTTTAAAACTATCGCCCCATATCACTTCTTCCTTAAGCCTCAAAACTACTTGAACAGCATGTCCATCTTGAACTGTCCCCATACCTCTCTTCCTGCTCCCTCTTTGACCGGTTAAAATCTGGCTTCCGACCCCATCATTCTACTGAAACTGCCTTAACCAAAGTCACTAACAACCTACTAACCGCAAAATCCAAGCAACACTACTCTGTCCTCCTCCTCCTGGACCTGTCCTCTGCCTTTGACACAGTGGACCACTCCC
The DNA here is from genome assembly GCF_048569485.1 of Anomaloglossus baeobatrachus. Lineage (NCBI taxonomy): Eukaryota > Metazoa > Chordata > Amphibia > Anura > Aromobatidae > Anomaloglossus > Anomaloglossus baeobatrachus. Next base: position 455,180,963 of record NC_134357.1, on the reverse strand, counting down.
TTCTACTACAAATTCTCTCATCTCTGGGCATCACAGACTTGGCGCTATCTTGGATCTCCTCATACTTAACCAACCGAACTTTCAGCGTCTCCCACTCTCACACCACTTCCTCATCTCGCCACCTCTCTGTCGGTGTCCCCCAAGGTTCAGTTCTTTGGCCCCTGCTGTTCTCCATTTACACCTTCGGCCTGGGACAGTTCATAGAGTCCCACGGCTTTCAGTATCATCTCTACGCTGATGATACACAGATCTACCTCTCTGGACCTGACATCACCTCCCTACTAACCAGAATCCCACAATGTCTGTATGCTATTTCATCCTTTTTCTCTGCTCGATTCTTAAAATTGAACATGGACAAAATAGAATTCATTGTCTTTCCTCCTCATCACTCAACTCCCCCAGCTGACATATCTATCAATGTCAATGGCTGCTCACTTTCCCCAGTGCCACGTGCTCGCTGTCTGGGAGCAACTTTAGACTCTGCTCTATCCTTCAAGCCACACATCCAAGCCCTCTCACCTCCTGCCGTCTTCAACTCAAAAATATTTCCCAGATCCGTACATTCCTTTCCCAAGAAGCTGCAAAAACCCTAGTACATGCCCTTATTATCTCCCGCCTGGATTATTGCCACCTCCTGCTCTGTGGCCTCCCTTCTAACAGTCTCACACCCCTACAATCTATTCTAAACTATGCTGCCCGGCTAATCCACCTGTCCCCCCGCTACTCCCCAACCTCTCCTCTCTGCCAATCCCTTCACTGGCTTCCCATTGCCCAACAACTCCAGTTCAAAACCCTAACCATGACCTACAAAGCCATCCACAACCTGTCTCCTCCCTACATCTCTGACCTAGTCTCCCGGTACTTACAGTCATATGAAAAAGTTTGGGCACCTCTATTAATGTTAAACTTTTTTCTTTATAACAATTTGGGGTTTTGCAACAGCTATTTCAGTTTCATATATCTAATAACTGATGGACTGAGTAATATTTCTGGATTGAAATGAGGTTTATTGTACTAACAGAAAATGTGCAATCCGCATTTAAACAAAATTTGACCGGTGCAAAAGTATGGGCACCTCAACATAAAAGTGACATTAATATTTTGCAAAAATAACAGCCTCTCGTTGCTTCCTGTAGCTTTTAATGAGTTCCTGGATCCTGGATGAAGGTATATTTGACCATTCCTGTTTACAAAACAATTCCAGTGATGCCCCCGTAGTTTGTGAGCAGGAACGAGGAACAATATTGTACCTGTCGCTGCACCGGCATTATGGAAATGTCGGAGACTACACTGATGATACGATAACGACGCTTTTGCGCTCGTTCATCGTATCAAAAAGGTTTTACACACTACGACATCGCAAGTGACGCCGGATGTGCGTCACTTTCGATTTGACCCCACCGACATCGCACCTGCGATGTCGTAGTGTGCAAAGCCAGCCTTAGTCTGATACAGCGCCGCACAATCAGATCTACCCTCACCTACTGTATCCCCACCTATCCCTTGTAGACTGTGAGCCTTCGCAGGCAGGGACCTCTCTCCTCCTGTACCTGTCTGTGATTTGTATTGTTTAGGATTATTGTACTTGTCCCTATTATGTATACCCCTTTCACATGTAAAGCGTCATGGAATTGATGGTGCTATAATAGTAAATAATAATAATAATTATAATAACATGATCATTACAGGGTTCTTTAAAGGGGAACAAGCCAAAAGGTGGGTTATTTAGCCCTCAACACCCAAAAATAAGAGTCAGAATATACAATATAATATCATACTCTATAATATTACCACAACTGGGCACATTGCCATCATACTGTAACTGAACAAAACCCAACTTAAGAAAAGCGACTCGCGCTCATTTACGAGATATACATTTGAGTTCAGAAATATTTGGACAGTGACACAAGTTTTGGTATTTAAAAACAAAAAAGTGAGCCGGAGAATGAGATGGTATACATGGAGCTTGTGAGCTCATGTTCACATTGGCCATAAGACAAAGAGAAACCAAGGGAAAAATTGTGAAAACATACCCTGCTGTAACTAAATAAAAGCATAGTCCATATAAACATAGGGTGCTTAGTAAATACTGTTTTTGATCATAAAAAGCATAAAGCTATCCCACCAACGCCAAGGTGTACCCAGTTGGGATAGTACCTACAGTCTCTAATATTAAAACCTTATCATTTGTCTAAAATAGGCCTCAATGTGGCTAAGGGCTGAGAGTGACCGGGTCCCAACAGGACACACAGTGCATCCCCTGACTGTGTGTCCTGTTGGGACCCAGTCACTCTCAGCCCTTAGCCACATTGAGGCCTATTTTAGACCCATGGTAAGGTTTTAATATTAGAGAGTGTAGGTACTATCCCAACTGGGTACACCTTGGTATTGGTGGGATAGCTTTATGCTTTTTTTTTTTATCAAAAACAGTGTTTACTAAGTACCCTATGTTTATATGCACTATGCTTTTATTTAGTTACAGCAGGGTATGTTTTCACAATTTTTCCCTTGGTTTCTCTAAGTTTTGGTATTTTAGCAGTTTACCAAAACATATTCAAGATGCAGTTCTATAATTAATACTAGCTTAAAGTACAGACTTTAAGCTTTAATTTGAGAGTATTCACATTCTAATTGGAGTGAGGGTTTAGGGATTACAGCTCTTTAACTCCTTCATGACATAGGATATATATATACATCCTAAGTCGCCTCCCTTCAGTTACCGCGGGCTCTCACAGTGAGCCCGCAGTCATCCCTGCACGTGTCTGCTGATCTGATCAGTAGATGTGTGTCTAACAGGCGCGAGTGGATCTCCAATCCAAACACACCTGTTAACCCCTTAGATGGCACTTTCAAACTCTGACAGCATGATCTGACGCATTATGGCAGGGTTTGCACTGTTCCCTGCTGTCATCAACGATCACGGGGCACCAAGGGGTTACTATGGCAGCACAAAGTCAGATGATGACCCCTGTTGCTGTCATGACTCACTTCCTGTGAATGTCGTCAGTACATCGGCACTCACAGGAACACAGTATTTCTCCTGATTAGAGCAATGCCAAAACTTCACTCTGATCAGGAGAAGTGATCAGACAGTGCTGTCATAAATTCCCCTAATCGGACATCAATACAGACAGGAAAATCAAGAAAAAATGTTAAAAAAAGAGTTTTATAAAATATTAAAAAATAAAGCTAAAAGTTCAAATCACTCCTCTTTTGCCACATTGATAATAAAACAATGAAAAAAACATATTTGGTATCGCCGTGTTCAGAAATGCCCAAGCTATCAAAATGTAAAAACAATTCATCTGATCAATAAAGGGCGTAGTGACAAAAAAATTCCAAATGACATTACCTATTTTTGGGTCGCCACAACATTGCATTAAAATGCAAAAACAGGTGACCAAAACATCGCATCTAAACAAAGATGGTATAATTAAAGACGCCAGCTCAAGATGCAAAGAATAAGCTGTAACTGAGCCCCAGATACCAAAAAATGAAAATGTTATGGGTCTAAGAAAATGGCGACAAAAGCACAATTTATTTTTTTACAAACTTCAAAATTTCTTTTCACCACTTAGATAAAAGTAAAACTATAAATGTTTAGTATCTACGAACTCATATCGACCTGAGGCATCATAACGCCAGGTCAGTTTTACCAAATAGGGAACATGGTAAATAAAAAAATCTAAAAAAACAGTCGTGCATTTACTTTTTTTTTTTGCAATTTTACCGCACTTGGAACTATTCTACCATTTTTCAGTACAATATGGGGCAGAATGAATGGCGTTGTTCAAAAGTAAAATTTGTCCCCGAAAAAACAAGCCCTCATATAACTATATTGATGGAAAAATAAAAAAGTTATGGCTCTTGGAACAATGGGGAGAAAACAAAAAACGGAAACTCGCCCAGGGGTGAAGGAGTTAATATATGGTTGTTCTTTTACATGGGACCAAGACTAAATGGACAATTATCTCAAAAGCTCTTTAGTTGGCTGCAGGGACTATTCCGTCGGTAATCCACCATCAAGTAAGAAGATAAAAGGTCTGGAGCTGATTCCAGGTGTGGTATTTGTATTTGGAAGCTGTTGCTGTGAACCCACAACATGTAGTCAAAGGAGCTCTCAATGGAAGAGAAACAGCTTATAATTAGGCTAAAAAAAATAAGAAATTCATGAGACATATAGCAGAAATGTTAGCAGTGGCCAAATCAACAGCTTGGTTCAGTCTGCAAAAACAGAAGCACACAGGTGAACTTGGGAACTCCAAAAGACCTGGACGTTCATGGAAGACAACAGTGATGGATGATCACACAATCTTTTCTATGGTGAAGAAAAACCCCTTCATAACATCCACCCGAGGAAAGAACTCTCTCCAGTACGTAAGTGTTTCAGTATGTAAGTCTACCATAAAGAGTAAACTTCATGAAAGCAAATACTGACGGTTCACCACAAGGTGCAAAGTATTAATAGTCTGAAAAATAAAAAGGCCAGATTAGACTTTCCAAAAAACATCAAAAGAAGCTGACGAGAGGACAGGAGGAGTACATTACTGATCCTCTCCACCTGTCTGAATCCCCTCACCATACTTCTGAGTGAAAGAGGGGCTCACCTCCACACTGTCTGCTCTGGTGACTCCGTCATAGCCAGTATACACGTGCAGCTCTGAGGATGGGGTTCCTGCAGTGCTAGCTCTAGCCAAGCAAGCACTGTCAATCAGAATCAGGGAACTGCTCAGTATACAAGGTAAGAGGGGAGGAACTATACTCCAAGCTCGTGTCCACACCAAGGGTGCACCGATACCCCTTAAATTACATATGGAACAAAACAAGTTTTAAAAGCTATAAAATATGTACTGCGTATATAATTGTATAGGGTCTATTTGCCCTACAGAACAGTTTATTTAGTTTAATTAGCATTTTGTGGGTTACAGACTCTCTTTAAGTCTTATTATCTCAAAAGAAAAATACTAGCTGTGATTTACTATAACTCCAGGATCTCTGCCTCAGTGAGTCTCTGATTATATACGGATAAGGCTGCACATCAAACTTAGATAATAGTATAATGCCTCAAGCATATGGACAAATATTGGAATATACAATGAAAAATGCTACTTGCTAATTTGAACATGTGAATAATGAATTGCATACCTGCCATGAATATTAGGAAAAAGGAGATATTTAGCAATCGCATTGATCAATGTAACTGAGCCCCAAGGCCTCGTCAAGGCATATCTCTATATTGGGGTCCCTAGCTCTGTGACCCTAACTGTGTGTCATCTCATTGCAATTAAAAACTGCTATGGGTGGAGAGGGGTAACTAAGGACTTTCTTATATAGGAGATGGAAAAAACATGGCCGAAAGGGGCGGAGCTGTGTTCACATTCAGAAAAAAACTACATATAACTGAATAGGATAACTGAAGGGAGCACTAATATATATATATTATGAGTGCAAGCCAAAAATTACATACTATATACGGATAAGGCTGCACATCAAACTTAGATAATAGTATAATGCCTCAAGCATATGGACAAATATTGGAATATACAATGAAAAATGCTACTTGCTAATTTGAACATGTGAATAATGAATTGCATACCTGCCATGAATATTAGGAAAAAGGAGATATTTAGCAATCGCATTGATCAATGTAACTGAGCCCCAAGGCCTCGTCAAGGCATATCTCTATATTGGGGTCCCTAGCTCTGTGACCCTAACTGTGTGTCATCTCATTGCAATTAAAAACTGCTATGGGTGGAGAGGGGTAACTAAGGACTTTCTTATATAGGAGATGGAAAAAACATGGCCGAAAGGGGCGGAGCTGTGTTCACATTCAGAAAAAAACTACATATAACTGAATAGGATAACTGAAGGGAGCACTAATATATATATTATGAGTGCAAGCCAAAAATTACATACTATATACGGATAAGGCTGCACATCAAACTTAGATAATAGTATAATGCCTCAAGCATATGGACAAATATTGGAATATACAATGAAAAATGCTACTTGCTAATTTGAACATGTGAATAATGAATTGCATACCTGCCATGAATATTAGGAAAAAGGAGATATTTAGCAATCGCATTGATCAATGTAACTGAGCCCCAAGGCCTCGTCAAGGCATATCTCTATATTGGGGTCCCTAGCTCTGTGACCCTAACTGTGTGTCATCTCATTGCAATTAAAAACTGCTATGGGTGGAGAGGGGTAACTAAGGACTTTCTTATATAGGAGATGGAAAAAACATGGCCGAAAGGTGCGGAGCTGTGTTCACATTCAGAAAAAAACTACATATAACTGAATAGGATAACTGAAGTGAGCACTAATATATATATTATGAGTGCAAGCCAAAAATTACATACTATATACGGATAAGGCTGCACATCAAACTTAGATAATAGTATAATGCCTCAAGCATATGGACAAATATTGGAATATACAATGAAAAATGCTACTTGCTAATTTGAACATGTGAATAATGAATTGCATACCTGCCATGAATATTAGGAAAAAGGAGATATTTAGCAATCGCATTGATCAATGTAACTGAGCCCCAAGGCCTCGTCAAGGCATATCTCTATATTGGGGTCCCTAGCTCTGTGACCCTAACTGTGTGTCATCTCATTGCAATTAAAAACTGCTATGGGTGGAGAGGGGTAACTAAGGACTTTCTTATATAGGAGATGGAAAAAACATGGCCGAAAGGGGCGGAGCTGTGTTCACATTCAGAAAAAAACTACATATAACTGAATAGGATAACTGAAGGGAGCACTAATATATATATTATGAGTGCAAGCCAAAAATTACATACTATATACGGATAAGGCTGCACATCAAACTTAGATAATAGTATAATGCCTCAAGCATATGGACAAATATTGGAATATACAATGAAAAATGCTACTTGCTAATTTGAACATGTGAATAATGAATTGCATACCTGCCATGAATATTAGGAAAAAGGAGATATTTAGCAATCGCATTGATCAATGTAACTGAGCCCCAAGGCCTCGTCAAGGCATATCTCTATATTGGGGTCCCTAGCTCTGTGACCCTAACTGTGTGTCATCTCATTGCAATTAAAAACTGCTATGGGTGGAGAGGGGTAACTAAGGACTTTCTTATATAGGAGATGGAAAAAACATGGCCGAAAGGGGTGGAGCTGTGTTCACATTCAGAAAAAAACTACATATAACTGAATAGGATAACTGAAGTGAGCACTAATATATATATTTTATGAGTGCAAGCCAAAAATTACATACTATATACGGATAAGGCTGAACATCAAACTTAGATAATAGTATAATGCCTCAAGCATATGGACAAATATTGGAATATACAATGAAAAATGCTACTTGCTAATTTGAACATGTGAATAATGAATTGCATACCTGCCATGAATATTAGGAAAAAGGAGATATTTAGCAATCGCATTGATCAATGTAACTGAGCCCCAAGGCCTCGTCAAGGCATATCTCTATATTGGGGTCCCTAGCTCTGTGACCCTAACTGTGTGTCATCTCATTGCAATTAAAAACTGCTATGGGTGGAGAGGGGTAACTAAGGACTTTCTTATATAGGAGATGGAAAAAACATGGCCGAAAGGGGCGGAGCTGTGTTCACATTCAGAAAAAAACTACATATAACTGAATAGGATAACTGAAGTGAGCACTAATATATATATTATGAGTGTAAGCCAAAAATTACATACTATATACGGATAAGGCTGCACATCAAACTTAGATAATAGTATAATGCCTCAAGCATATGGACAAATATTGGAATATACAATGAAAAATGCTACTTGCTAATTTGAACATGTGAATAATGAATTGCATACCTGCCATGAATATTAGGAAAAAGAAGATATTTAGCAATCGCATTGATCAATGTAACTGAGCCCCAAGGCCTCGTCAAGGCATATCTCTATATTGGGGTCCCTAGCTCTGTGACCCTAACTGTGTGTCATCTCATTGCAATTAAAAACTGCTATGGGTGGAAAGGGGTAACTAAGGACTTTCTTATATAGGAGATGGAAAAAACATGGCCGAAAGGGGCGGAGCTGTGTTCACATTCAGAAAAAAACTACATATAACTGAATAGGATAACTGAAGTGAGCACTAATATATATATTATGAGTGCAAGCCAAAAATTACATACTATATACGGATAAGGCTGCACATCAAACTTAGATAATAGTATAATGCCTCAAGCATATGGACAAATATTGGAATATACAATGAAAAATGCTACTTGCTAATTTGAACATGTGAATAATGAATTGCATACCTGCCATGAATATTAGGAAAAAGGAGATATTTAGCAATCGCATTGATCAATGTAACTGAGCCCCAAGGCCTCGTCAAGGCATATCTCTATATTGGGGTCCCTAGCTCTGTGACCCTAACTGTGTGTCATCTCATTGCAATTAAAAACTGCTATGGGTGGAGAGGGGTAACTAAGGACTTTCTTATATAGGAGATGGAAAAAACATGGCCGAAAGGGGCGGAGCTGTGTTCACATTCAGAAAAAATTGCCTTGACGAGGCCTTGGGGCTCAGTTACATTGATCAATGCGATTGCTAAATATCTCCTTTTTCCTAATATTCATGGCAGGTATGCAATTCATTATTCACATGTTCAAATTAGCAAGTAGCATTTTTCATTGTATATTCCAATATTTGTCCATATGCTTGAGGCATTATACTATTATCTAAGTTTGATGTGCAGCCTTATCCGTATATAGTATGTAATTTTTGGCTTGCACTCATAATATATATATTAGTGCTCACTTCAGTTATCCTATTCAGTTATATGTAGTTTTTTTCTGAATGTGAACACAGCTCCGCCCCTTTCGGCCATGTTTTTTCCATCTCCTATATAAGAAAGTCCTTAGTTACCCCTCTCCACCCATAGCAGTTTTTAATTGCAATGAGATGACACACAGTTAGGGTCACAGAGCTAGGGACCCCAATATAGAGATATGCCTTGACGAGGCCTTGGGGCTCAGTTACATTGATCAATGCGATTGCTAAATATCTCCTTTTTCCTAATATTCATGGCAGGTATGCAATTCATTATTCACATGTTCAAATTAGCAAGTAGCATTTTTCATTGTATATTCCAATATTTGTCCATATGCTTGAGGCATTATACTATTATCTAAGTTTGATGTGCAGCCTTATCCGTATATAGTATGTAATTTTTGGCTTGCACTCATAATATATATATTAGTGCTCACTTCAGTTATCCTATTCAGTTATATGTAGTTTTTTTCTGAATGTGAACACAGCTCCGCCCCTTTCGGCCATGTTTTTTCCATCTCCTATATAAGAAAGTCCTTAGTTACCCCTCTCCACCCATAGCAGTTTTTAATTGCAATGAGATGACACACAGTTAGGGTCACAGAGCTAGGGACCCCAATATAGAGATATGCCTTGACGAGGCCTTGGGGCTCAGTTACATTGATCAATGCGATTGCTAAATATCTCCTTTTTCCTAATATTCATGGCAGGTATGCAATTCATTATTCACATGTTCAAATTAGCAAGTAGCATTTTTCATTGTATATTCCAATATTTGTCCATATGCTTGAGGCATTATACTATTATTTAAGTTTGATGTGCAGCCTTATCCGTATATAGTATGTAATTTTTGGCTTGCACTCATAATATATATATTAGTGCTCACTTCAGTTATCCTATTCAGTGAGTCTCTGAGACTGACTGCTGTGAGAGGGGAGAAAGAACTGTCGATAATTCGGAGTCTTAAGGCTGCTTTACACGCATGGTATGGTATTCATGAAAGCACCCGCCCCCGTCGTTTCTGCGTCACGGGCAAATCGCTGCCCATGGCGCACAATATCACTAGGACGCGTAGCACGTACTTACCCTCCTAGTGACGTCGCTGTTGGCAGCGACCAACCTCTTTTTTAAGTGGGAGGTTCGTGCGCCGTCACACAGCGGCTCGCCAATAAAAGCGGAGTAGCGGAGACCAGCCTCATTAACGACACGCCGACCTCGTTGCCGGAGGACGCAGGAACGCTGCTGTTCGTCGTTCCCGGGGTGTCACACGTAGCGATGTGTGCTGCCTCAGGAATGACAAACAACCTGCGTCCAGCGCCAGCAACGATTTTTTGAAAATGAACGGCGTGTCAACGATCAACGATTAGGTGAGTATTTTTGATCGTTAACACTCGCTCATAGGTGTCACACGCAACGACGTCGCTAACGAGGCCGGATGTGCGTCACGAATTCCGTGATCCCGACGACATATCGTTAGAGATATCATTGCGTGTAAAGCCCCCTTTAGTCTTATAGTATAGTCAGCAATGAAAGAGTCATACAAAGCTGGCAGCAAAGCAGTGAGAAACTTTCTCCTTACAAAATGAACCAACCTAAGGAACAAAAATGAAGAACACCCGAGGGAAACCAACCCTGATCATTACTGAACGCCGTGTAAAATTATACACTGGATTGTGTTACAGCTAAAACTAATACATTGTAACGAGGAAGAAACTGTCATGAGGCAAAAGTGATCTGTAACAGTAATAAATCACATCCTCATTCTGTTCTGGATTCAACCGATAGCAAGAACTGCAAAATGAAACTAACTCACGGGAAAAAAAATTGCTTTTTATTCAAGTTATTAATAAGTGTACGTATTATAGTAGTTATATTCTTGTACATAAGGGGCAGTATTATAGTAGTTATATTCTTGTACATAGGGAGCAGTATTATAGTAGTTATATTCTTGTACATAGGGGCAGTATTATAGTAGTTATATTCTTGTACATAGAGAGCAGTATTATAGTAGTTATATTCCTGTATATAGGGGGCAGTATTATAGTAGATATATTCTTGTACATTGGGGCAGTATTATAGTAGTTATATTCTTTTACATAGCGGCAGAATTATAGTAGTTATATTCTTGTACATAGGGGCAGTATTATAGTAGTTATATTCTTGTATATAGGAGCAGTATTATAGTAGTTATATTCTTGTACATAGGGGCAGTATTATAGTAGTTATATTCTTGTATATAGGAGCAGTATTATAGTAGTAATATTCTTGTACATAGAGGGCAGTATTATAGTAGTTATATTATTGTATCTATGGGCAGTATTATAGTAGTTATATTCTTGTACATAGGAGGCAGTATTATAGTAGTTATATTCTTGTACATAGGAGCAGTATTATAGTAGTTATATTTTTGTACATAGGGGGAAGTATTATAATACTTATGGTATATTCTTGTACACAGCAGGCAGTATTATAGTAGTTATATTCTTGTACATATGGGGCAGTATTATAGTACATATATTCTTGTACATAGGGGGCAGTATTATAGTAGTTATGTTACTATACATGGGGCAGTATTATAGTAGTTATATTCTTGTACATAGGGGACTTTATTATAATAGTTATAGTCTTGTACATAGGGGGCAGTATTATAGTAGTTATATTGTTGTACATAGGGCGGTATTATAGTAGATATATACTTGTGCAACGCAGCAGTATTATAATAGTTATATTCTTCTCCTTAGGGGGCAGAATTAAAGAAGTTATATTCTTGTACAGGGGGGGGGGCAGTATTATAGTAGTTATACTCTTGTATATGGGGCAGTATAATAGTTATATTCTTGTACATAGGGTGCCATGATAAATAAATAGATAGATAGATAGATAGAGGGATGGATAGAGGGATGGATAGAGGGATAGATAGATAGATAGATAGATAGAGGGATAGATAGAGGGATAGATAGAGGGATAGATAGATAGATAGAGGGATAGATAGATGGATAGATAGATAGATAGATAGATAGATAGATAGATAGATAGATAGATAGATAGATAGATAGATAGATAGATAGATAGATAGATAGATAGATAGAGGGATAGATAGATGGATAGATAGATAGATAGATAGATAGATAGATAGATAGATAGATAGATAGATAGATAGATAGATAGATAGATAGATAGATAGAGGGATAGATAGAGGGATAGATAGATAGATAGATAGATAGATAGATAGATAGATAGAGGGATAGATAGATAGATAGATAGATAGAGGGATAGATAGATAATGAGTCTAGTCATGTTTTAATTCCCATATATTGCTTTATTGTTGGGAAGCTCGGCTGAGTTCCTCTGGAATCCGGCTGATCTCTTATTTTCCTTAGTTTTGATCCTGGGTTTTAATCTTTTTTCTTTTCAGGACATTGTTATTAATGACTTTCCTTTTCTATAAATCTTCTTACCTGTCTATTATTTGTATGTGTGATCATTGCTGGTTGTTTCTCGTCCTCCATTATTTCTCTGTGATGACAGATGCTCCTTCCCTTAGGGCTTTTTATTTCTTTATAAAGATTTCCATGTAACTAAATATAATTGTTGAATCTTCTTTTCCTCCTTCATGGTTGTTTTTAACATGTCATATATTACATTACAGTCACCTCTGATACTTTCCCTAGCTTTTCCTCCTGCAGAGAGCTCTTTGTCATCTGCACAGTTTATCTTGTACAATGTCTGTATGGAGTAGACATACAATTGCACAGCAGCATTAGAGGATATAAACACCTTCGGGAGCAATTTTGTTTTTTACTTACATGGATTTGGGGGGGGCTTAAATTAATTTTTGCAATTCTGTTTCATGATAACTAGTGATGTATTCATCACTATTCACTATTTGCAGAATAGTGCGGTATTCGGGCTAGTCGTTATATTGCAAGTAATGGTGTATTCGCCTCGCTATATTCGGATGTCCCGCCCAGCATGTTTGGCGGCTGATTTGCAGCCACTAAACATGTTGGGCTTTTTAACCAATCACAGTAATGCCGTAGCCATCTTGGTGACGGCATTACTGTGATTGGCTGGCCTCGCAGTGTCATAGGGTCTATAAAAGACCTTACGCTGCCAATTTGCGTACATTGCATCCAGAGCCAGCATTTTATCAGCGTAGGGATAGAGCGAGCAGCTGCTAGGGAGAGTGTAGGCCTCTTCATAACACAAAAAACCCTTTTCAAGGCTACCTGCAGTGTAGGACAGTATTTATAATAGGAGGACTAAAGGGGGCTTTAGACGCAGAGACATCGCTAGAGATATCGCTGGTGAAAGCACCCGCCCCCGTCGGTTGTGCGTCATGGGCAAATCACTGCCCGTGGCGCACAACATCGCTTACACCCGTCACACGGGACTTACCTGCCTAGCGACGTCGCTGTGGCCGGCGAACTGCCTCCTTTCTAAGGGGGAGGTTCGTTTGGCGTCACAACGGCGTCACTAAGCGGCCGCCCAATAGAAGTGGAGGGGCGGAGTTGAGCGGGCGTAACATTCCGCCCACCTCCTTCCTTCATCATTGCGGGCAGCTGCAGGTACGAGGTTGTTCCTCGTTCCTGCGGTGTCACACGTAGCGATGTGTGCTGCCACAGGAACGACGAACAACCTGCATCCTGCAACAGCAACGAGTTTATGAAAATAAACGACGTGTCAACGATCAACGATAAAGTGAGTATTTTTTTGTTCAAATCAAAGTTTATTAGAATAGAAGAAGATAATCAAACAATTGCACAGCGCGCAGGCTGAGGGTATATATCCAAGCTAGCTGCTAAAAACACAACAGTTCTTTGACTACACCTGCGCCACTGGCGACCAAAAATAACAAGTACAATTCGTATGTGTTTGAAATAGGAAGAACAAGTTGAAAAAAAAGAGATAAAGAAGAGGAGGTGGAAGAAGAATTTAGAGACAGTAAAGACAACAGAAACGTGGGAAAGTAAGATGAAAGGGGAAGGGTACAAAGAGTTCCCACCCGAGTGGACGCGCCCTCCTACATCAAAACCACATTTTCAAGGCTAACCTTCTAGGTACAGAAATAAGAGAATGGAAAATTACCTACATACCTGCCCCCCCGTGAATCCATAGACCCATATCCGGTGAGTCCCTGAACATGATCCACGGGGCCCACGTAGCATCAACTTTGTCCTTGTTGCCGAGTGTCTGACCTATCAAGGTCTCCATCCTGAAGATCTCGTTGCACTCTGCTATGAATTCATCCCGTGATGGGATTCTAGTTTGCTTCCAATATCTTGGAATTAGGTTTCTGGCAGCTGTTAAAAAATGTCTTAATAAACCTTTCCTAAACCCTGAAGCAGAAACATTCCCGAGGGACAGGAGAGCTAACTCTTTTGTGGGCCGGATCTGCCTCAAGGAAAGTTTATTGAGTAACTGGAAAATGCTCTCCCAGAATGATCTTGTGGCGCCCCTGACCTGGTCAGGCACCACTGAGTACTGCACCCATGCTGGGGACAGTACAATACAGGTAATCCAGAAGGCTGACCGAGGTGTGACTACACAGGCGCATAGTGATCAGGTCTCACACATGTACCTTTGAGAGGACCCCTGGGGATCCCAGGAGGGGGCAAAGCCTTCACCTCCACTTGAGGAGTGGAGGGGGCGAAGCCTCCATCTCCACTCAAGGGGTGTGGTAGAGAGCCTGGTTGCTAGGTGGCGTAGGCAAGAACAGGAGAGGAGGGAACAGTGAGTCAGTTTAGTGTGCAGTCCAGGGAGAGCAGACGTCAGGAGCAGACCCCTGGGGCTGTGACAGTCTAACAGCGTCCGCGCAGTGACTACCGACGGGGGAGAACGGTCACCTGGTAGTGCTGCCCGAACCCCACACACAGCTAGAGAGAGAGCAGCGTAGTGGAAAGTACGGAGACTGTCAGGGAGTACCAGGCCCAAACGGGCGGCAGATCCCGGTGCGGGGATAGATCCACCTTTCCTTGCTAAACCTGCCGGTGTGGGGCCCTCAAAGCCCACGCCACAACACCCCAAAGGCCGCAGCCACGTAGCCACAGTTAGGGCCCATAGTTCACAGGAGGCAAGCAGCTGGAGTGATCTGGTCCAGGCGACAAGCAAACGGCAAACAAACGAGGGGAGCAGCTACTTCCCTGGGTGACCCCCATAGGGACTAAAAGTCGGGGTTACCACAAACCACAGAAGGGCTAAGGAAGGCGAGTCGGTAGCCACCCTCATCAGTCAGCCTGAAGGACACCTGGTTCCAGCCTGGTTCATCCCAGCTACGCCCGGGTTACTCACCCTGCCATCTTCAGTGAGTAAAACCCCTGAAAGACATTCTGCTTGTGTTGAGTTATTATGCGCCTTGTGGTTCCACACACCTACACAGGGCCCTGGGGCTTGCCTCACTCTCAGGAGGCTATTACAACTGGCTGCACCCACCATCAGCCCCAGGCATCCCTTAATCTGCAGTGGCGGTCCCCACTGACCGCAATTCTGAGAGTGGCGTCACGACAATCCTAGATAGAAGATTTCCTACCTGTGACAGGATCCAGCCGAGTGGAGTCCCTGAAGGTAATGCACCGACACAATACTTGCGGGGCTTCACATCTGGCGTCACGAACAGGATAAGGACTAGACCTGTTCAGACAGGTGACCATGTGCCTGGGCGGTCCGCTTGAAAAATTGGAAGCGCCGCCATATTGCCACCATGAAAAGCGCGCTGAAAAACAACAGCAGCCCGCGCTGGGAGAAGTTACCGCCCACGAAGAGGTGTGGCTACCCAGAGATCCCCTGAAGAGTCCTGACCTCGCAAGTGAAGAGAGCGGAGGCGTTCAGAGACGTCGGGACAGAAAGGGAGCCAGAAGCCTGCTGCTGGAAGAGCCAGAGCAGAAACTGAAGAGCCTGCAACTGGAGGCAGCGACGAGTCCGCTGCTGGGAAATCGTGCAGAAGAAGGCGCAGAGGAAATGGCGTCTGAACGCAGAGACCCAGAGCCAGGCTCCGCTGCCTGGTGGTATCAGGAACTTGCCCAGTTCTGCGACCAACTGGAGGCCAGAGTCATACGACAGATCAGCGAGGAACGCACGGCGCTTCTGGAGATGGCTGCCGCGGTGCAGGCCTATGAGGAAAAAGCTGCGCGACGAGTGCCAGACTGAGCGGCTACGACTCAGACCCCGATGGTGCCACCGATGGGTGAGTCCAGTGTTGCCCCTGCGAGCGCGAGTGCCCCGACCCCTGCTGCCACGCCCGCGGTCCCTGAAGAGGCGCCCGGCGCGGCGACGCTGGACCAGGCCGCAGCAGCGATGCCCTGCCCGGCCCGCCAAGCCCAGGCCGCCGCAGCGATGCCTTGCCCGGCCCGCAAAGATCCGGCTGCCACCGCGACCCTCATCCATGCCGCGGGTGTGACGCTGACCCAGGCCGCCGCCTTGCTAGGCCCGGCCCGCCAAGACCCCACCGCAGCAGCGACGCTCATCCACGCCGCAGGCGAGGTGCTGAACCAGGCCGCAGCCACGCCAGGTGCGGCCCGCCAAGCCCAGATCGCTGCAGCGACGCCCAGCCCAGCCTGCACAGATCCCATCGCAGCTGCGACGCCAATTCAGGCCGCCGCAGCGATGCCCTGCCCGGCCCGCCAAGAACCGGCCGCAGTAGCGACGCCCGCTAAGACTCCAGCTGCGACCCTGATTGCAACTGCAACGCTGATCCAGGCCGCCGCCGTGCAGGGCGCGGCCCGCCAAGACCAGGCCGCCGCCATGCAGGGCGCGGCCCGCCAAGACCAGGCCGCCGCCATGCAGGGCGCGGCCCGCCAAGACAAGAATGTACCACTGTTTACCCCGGCCTGCAAGGCCAGAGCAGACACCACTCCCCAGTCTAAGGAAGTCCCTGCTAGGAAGTCCCTGATAGGAGAGGACCCCGAATACTGGAAGCTGAAGGCTGACCTAGAGGCCCAGTTCCCACAGGAGATGGTGGATCGGTATCTGCTCCCTCCGCACACCCCTAAGGCGACTCCTGCAGCAACCACGCCAAAGAGTCCCCCGCCCGGGCCTGCTGATGAACACCCATCCCCAGCGCTGCCACAACAGGAGTGCTCAGAAGAACTAAGGGGGAGAGGAGGCCAGGAAGCTGAGAAGCTGACCCCGGAGCCATCAGCAGTGGATCCATGCCCCGCGCCAGAGATGCTGCCGTATTCCCGCTGGGATGAAGAGAGCCCGACACCCTCTGCTGAAGGAGATCTGTCCAGGTACCTCACCTGGGAGCCTGCAAACAGTGAAGCCGCAACCCAGCAGAACCCAGCCCGCAAGACACGGCGCCGTAGCAGAACAAGGTTTTCCCCTGCACCGCAGTCTCCAGAGCAGAAAGACGAAGTCATGGCCAGAGACTTGGAAGAGAAACGGTTCTTGAGAAGGGCCAAATCCCAGGTCAGAGGCCCACTTTGTCGTGGAGTTGTGGAAGATTTCAGCTTGAAGAGTGGATATGGTTTCATAGTTGCTCCTGGTATGAAGGAAGGCATCTTTGTTAACAGAAGAGACGTTAGAGCCCATTTGCCCAGAGGACATCCAGGAAGGAACCTACGGACAGGAGATTCAGTGGAATTCACCATGCACCAAGGAGAAAGAGGATGGTATGCATTGGATGTTACACCATGTCCCAGAAATCCCTACAGTGAACCTGCTGTCTCAACAGAGAAAGAAACAGATACAGAAAAAGAAACAGATACAGAAGAAGAAGGAAAAGACAAGGATGGAGAAAACAGGTGCCGCAGCCCTACAGGCCCAAGCCCTGGTAAGGAGGAATCTGCGTAAAGTAAAGAAAGAAGTACAGAAGTTACCAGTTTGACAAGTTTTGAAAAGTTTGCAACGTTAATGTTTAAGAAATGCGCCCACATAAACTAATGTGAGAAACCCATGAACCTTAAGGCTATGAACTGGCTATAGCCACAAACTCTCGCAGTGTAAATAGTTACCCCAGAGGTACCACCACCAGAGCCAGCCTGTTTAGGGGCTTGGCTCGCCTGCAACCAGGGATCACGCCTGTTTATGGGGCCTGGCTCTCCACCACAAAGAGGGTACCTGGTCAGCACCAACCGTGAAGGCCGCCTCTGGATCCTGCCAGAAGTGGCTGAAGGCGCGGCTTCACCAGGCCAGGTATGCCCTGAAGACCACCAGCCCATGAAAGCCGCCTCTACATCCTGCCAGAAGTGGCTGAAGGCGCGGCCAACGGGAGAGGCAGATTGGAGGAAAGGTCTGGGGAAACGGATGGCCCAGACCTGGTTACCAAAAGAAACCGGTGACCTGCCTCCTGAAAGGGGTTTAGGGTGGGTTAACGGACTTGTGGGTGGAGGGTGGTGATGTATGGTACCTGGTGGTTTTAAAATGTTTTACCATGTTTTAATGTTTTATGCATTTTAAAATGTTGTCTTGCAGCCCGAGGACGTGCTGGTGATAACTAAGGGGGAATGTGGCGCCCCTGACCTGGTCAGGCACCACTGAGTACTGCACCCATGCTGGGGACAGTACAATACAGGTAATCCAGAAGGCTGACCGAGGTGTGACTATTTATTATTATTATTATTTATTTATAGAGCACCATTAATTCCATGGTGCTGTACATGAGAAGGGGGTTACATACAAAATACGTATACAAGTTACAGTAGACAGACTAGTACAGAGGGAAGAGGGCCCTACCCTTGCGGGCTTACATTCTATAGGATTATGGGGAGGAGACAATAGGTGGGGTGTAGATCAGGCAGCAGCTCCGCACGGTGGTCGGGCGGCAGCTCCGCACGGTGGTCGGGCGGCAGCTCCGCACGGTGGTCGGGCGGCAGCTCCGCACGGTGGTCGGGCGGCAGCTCCGCACGGTGGTCGGGCGGCAGCTCCGCACGGTGGTCGGGCGGCAGCGAGTTCATTGTAGATTGTAGGCATTTCTGAACAGGTGCGTTTTCAGGTTCCGTTTGAAGTTTGCAAGGGTAGGGGATAGTCTGACGTGTTGAGGCAGCGAGTTCCAGGAGACTGGGGATGCTCGGGAGAAGTCTTGGAGTCGGTTGTGTGAGGAGCGAATGAGAGAGGAGGAGAGGAGGAGATCTTGGGAGGACCGGAGGTGACGTGTTGGAGTGTAGTGGGAGAGTAGTTCGGAGATGTACGGAGGGGAAAGATTATGCACAGCTTTGTAGGTCAGTGTTAGAAGTTTGAATTGGATACGGTGGAAGATTGGAAGCCAGTGGAGGGACATGCAGAGAGGAGAAGCGGGGTGGTATTGAGGAGAGAGGTGGATAAGTCGGGCAGCAGAGTTAAGGATGGACTGGAGAGGGGCAAGCGTGTTGGCAGGGAGGCCACAGAGGAGGATGTTACAGTAGTCGAGGCGGGAGATTATGAGGGCATGCACTAGCATTTTAGTAGATTGCAAGGCGCATAGTGATCAGGTCTCACACATGTACATTTGAGAGGACCCCTGGGGATCCCAGGAGGGGGCAAAGCCTTCACCTCCACTTGAGGAGTGGAGGGGGCGAAGCCTCCATCTCCCCTCAAGGGGTGTGGTAGAGAGCCTGGTTGCTAGGTGGCGTAGGCAAGAACAGGAGAGGAGGGAACAGTGAGTCAGTTTAGTGTGCAGTCCAGGGAGAGCAGACGTCAGGAGCAGACCCCTGGGGCTGTGACAGTCTAACAGCGTCCGCGCAGTGACTACCGACGGGGGAGAACGGTCACCTGGTAGTGCTGCCCGAACCCCACACACAGCTAGAGAGAGAGCAGCGTAGTGGAAAGTACGGAGACTGTCAGGGAGTACCAGGCCCAAACGGGCGGCAGATCCCGGTGCGGGGATAGATCCACCTTTCCTTGCTAAACCTGCCGGTGTGGGGCCCTCAAAGCCCACGCCACAACACCCCAAAGGCTGCAGCCACGTAGCCACAGTTAGGGCCCATAGTTCACAGGAGGCAAGCAGCTGGAGTGATCTGGTCCAGGCGACAAGCAAACGGCAAACAAACGAGGGGAGCAGCTACTTCCCTGGGTGACCCCCATAGGGACTAAAAGTCGGGGTTACCACAAACCACAGAAGGGCTAAGGAAGGCGAGTCGGTAGCCACCCTCATCAGTCAGCCTGAAGGACACCTGGTTCCAGCCTGGTTCATCCCAGCTACGCCCGGGTTACTCACCCTGCCATCTTCAGTGAGTAAAACCCCTGAAAGACATTCTGCTTGTGTTGAGTTATTCTGCGCCTTGTGGTTCCACACACCTACACAGGGCCCTGGGGCTTGCCTCACTCTCAGGAGGCTATTACAACTGGCTGCACCCACCATCAGCCCCAGGCATCCCTTAATCTGCAGTGGCGGTCCCCACTGACCGCAATTCTGAGAGTGGCGTCACGA
The DNA here is from genome assembly GCF_048569485.1 of Anomaloglossus baeobatrachus. Lineage (NCBI taxonomy): Eukaryota > Metazoa > Chordata > Amphibia > Anura > Aromobatidae > Anomaloglossus > Anomaloglossus baeobatrachus. Next base: position 455,160,813 of record NC_134357.1, on the reverse strand, counting down.
CAATCCTAGATAGAAGATTTCCTACCTGTGACAGGATCCAGCCGAGTGGAGTCCCTGAAGGTAATGCACCGACACAATACTTGCGGGGCTTCACAATCTCACCGGGGGACATGACCACCAGATATGAGTGAGGGTTCCCCTCTCCTTTTGGCATCTCCAGCACACATCAGAGGCTGATGGAAAGGCAGCATGGATACTCACAGGACACCTATATTACCTAGATAGGATCTTGTAGCACCTTTCCTGTGATATCACATTCAGCGAAGTTTTACCAATAAAGAGAAGGATTTTGGTCCGCTCCTCAGCCGAGAATGACCTCCCCCACTCTCTCTCCCATTTCCCAAAGTACCCAGGCAAGCCGTCCCTCGCACCTCTGCATCTGAGAAACAAGTCATACAAGGTCGAAATGGTATGGCCTGGAGGATCCTTCTCTAGGCAAAGGGCCTCAAAGGGTGTGAGTGCCCTATAGATGTCTACCCTCCTAGCCATAGACACTATAAAAGTTTTCAGCTGTTCGAAGAAGAACCACATATCTTGAGATTTGTTGATATCTGAAGAGTAATTATCTAGGGGTGTAATACCTGTGTCTGAGATAAAGTCACGAATAATAGGATGGTCACTCTTCCTTTTATGGAGGAATGTTGATCTATGGAAACCCGCCTGAAAATCTGAATTACCATGGACCGGTGTCAATGGGCCTGGAATGGAGGACAAGTCAAGATATTTATTACCTCGGGACATAAAATTCCGCAATTGCTTTGTGATAAAGGGTACTGTGATAGAGCTGGAGCTGGGTGGTGCTCTGGTCCAAATAACTACCTTCGGATCAACATCAGATTGCGCGCTTTCGGCTTCCACCCATCTTTTCGTTTCACCTGAGTTAAATAGATCCAGAACGCACGTCCCTAAAGAGGCGTAGCTATACAAAAGGAGATTAGGGAGTCCAGTTCCTCCCATATCCCTTGATCTACTCAATATTTTGTGGGAAATACGTGGGCGTTTATGTGCCCAGACAAATTTGGTTATGCTAGATTTCAGACGTGAGAAAAAAGAGGCCGGCAATACTAAGGGGATGGTTTGGAAGTAATAAAGCAGCTTCGGTAACAGGTCCATTTTGATCGCATTTATCCTCCCAAACCATGAAAGCTGGAGTTTGTTCCAGTTATTGAGGTCTAATTCTAACTTCCTGGAAATGTGGCGGTGATTTGATTTAAAGAGGTCAAGGGGATCTGCCGTCAGTTTAATTCCTAGGTATGTCAATGAATCCACCTGCCATTTGAAGGGGAGAGAGGCTTTGAGCTGAGTCACCAGCATTGGAGGAAGAGATATATTCAGTATTTCGGATTTATGAGTATTTATTTTAAAATTACTCAGAGATCCGAACCTCCGCAATTCAGCCATTATGTTGGGTAGACTAATGAGTGGAGAGGTAACGTACAGGAGCAGATCATCTGCGAATAAAGCTAATTTATGGTCCTGTTTGTGAAATGTAACCCCTTTAATTGATATATTGCTCCTCAATGCCACCGCCAGATGTTCCATGGTCAGAATATATAATAATGGGGAAAGGGGGCACCCTTGTCTTGTTCCATTACATATTGTAAAGGAATCTGAGAGGGAGCCATTTATTTTGATTTGTGCTGTGGGCGAAGAGTAGAGTGCTGTAACTCTGTTCATCATGTGCTCTCCCAACCCTATGTTTTTAAGGACCTGAAACATGAAACCCCAGTGCACCCTGTCAAACGCCTTCTCTGCATCTACCGACAGGATGCACATGGGGATCCTGTGACGTCTTGCGCCGTCAATCAGGGAGATGGTCCTCAGGGTGTTGTCCCTGGCTTCTCTTCTGGGCACGAAACCCACCTGGTCTGGATTTACCAGTCTGGGAAGAAGGTCTCGTAACCTATTTGATATCATTTTAGAATAAAGCTTGATATCTAGATTTATGAGCGAGATCGGTCTATAGTTGCAGCAAAGAGATGCGTCCTTCCCTGGTTTTGGTATAACTGTGATGTGGGCCATCAACGCCTGGGGAGGGAACGCACCCCCTGCAGATATATATCTACAGACCGATAGGAACAGAGGATTTAGAAGTTCTGAAAATTGTTTATAGAAACCCGCTGAGAACCCGTCTGAACCTGGGCTTTTCCCTGACTTCAAATCTGAGACTACCGCATTGACCTCCTCCAGGGAGAAGTCCTCTTCCAGCTCCAGTAAGGTATCATTTGAGATGGAAGGGAGATTATGGGATTTCAGGTAAGCTTTAACATCATCTTGAGTCCCATATGTCGCTATGTGTCCCGATTGTCCCCTAATATCATAAAGCGCCTTGTAGTATGTGCGAAGCCTGCTAAAATGTCCTGGTTGCTATGCAAATGACCATCACTTCCTGGGTCTTTTATGAAAGGGATGTAAGTATTCATGGAGCGGGGATGGAGGGCCCTTGCAAGAAGCTTCCCACTTCTATTTCCCAGTTGATAAAAGTGGCTTTTGAGACGTTCTCTTAAGCCCCTGGATTTCTGGTCTAATACCTCTAGTAATTTATGTCTGGTTGTAGAGAGTTGTGCGTAGGTTGTAGGAGATGAGTCCCGTTTGTGTTTGCTTTCTAGTGAGGCAATCTGGTTAGATAAATGCGTTATTTCAATGGCTCTTTCTTTTTTCAGGCGGGTACCATGTGAGATCAAAATGCCCCTTAATACACATTTCAGTGATTCCCACTGGATTGCAGGAGAAGTGGTATCACATTCATGATCTCTAATAAAGTTATGAATTGACTGGGTAAGGTCCGCTTTGCATAACTGATCCTGTAATAGGTTTTCATTCAGTCGCCAGGTGAAATTTGATTTGACACGAGGCCCTAACTGAATCGATAAGTAAATGGGAGCGTGGTCTGACCATATTATATTACCTATGGTCGCTTCTACTGTCATGTCTAGGAGGGCATGAGAAATGTGGAAGGAGTCAATTCTGCTATAGACAGAATGGACCGAGGAATAGAAGCTGTAATCTTTGGTGTCCGGATGAAGAATCCTCCATATGTCTACCAATCTCAGACCATGCATGTGCTTTTTGACCCTTTGTATGACTGAGGCCGGATAGGACGACTTACCCGAGGACACATCGAGGGCCGGGTTCATTGGTAGATTAAAATCGCCTCCTAATATCACCGGAGAGGAGTCCGCAGAATCTTCCAGAATTTTCCTCCCGTCTGCACAGAATCTGTCCTGCCCTTGGTTAGGAAAGTACATGTTAGCAATAACAAAGATATTGGTTTTCCAAGAAAGCTTTAAGAAAATATATCTTCCCTTGGGGTCGATACAGGAGTCTAACACCTCTGGTATGAAGGACCTATGAAATGCCACGGAAACCCCCTTAGACTTAGCATCAGGATTCGAGCTATGGTGCCAAATCAGGTAGTAAGCCGAGGAACACTTAGGAATTGCATCTGACCTAAAGTGAGTTTCCTGAAGCATCAAGATGGCCACCCGTTGCTTATGACAGGAATATGCTATCTGTTTTCTTTTTTCAGGGACATTCAAACCTTTAACGTTGAAGGAGCAAAACTTGACACTATCCATAATTCAGGTCAGCTGAAAGCATGATGTGGTATCTGGGGGCTGGTCCAGTCAGGTGAGAGGGAAGGATAGAGAAGAAAGAAAGACAGAGAAAAGAAAGAGCAAGGTTTAGGTCAAAGGACCTAAAAGGTGGGTAAGGAACCCTAGTATTAAGTGGTGCAAAATTTCCATGGCAATGGATTGCCATTTGCACTAAGGGGGGTTAGAGGAAGCCAAGAACGGCAGCGAGTCCGTTCCTTACCCCCCGCCTCTAATACAATATGATATATCATTATAAAGCGCACTAACTATATGCTCCCGCTAAAACTTTATCATCTAAAGAAAAGTAAACATCATAACAGGCTATTATTCTAGGCATTGACCCCAATCAGCATTCCCGGTAGGTGAGCAAAGTGTTCAGATCAGGGACAAGATTCTAGTAATTGTAAAAAACAAGAAAATCACATGAGTCTCCCGGGCTTATTTCTCAAAAGGCCCAAATCTTCGCCTCTAGACGGTCCAGCCCCACAGGGTCCAGTCAGTAAAGGCTAGGGGAAGACACTCCAAACCAGGTCCACCAGGTGGAGGGTCCAAGTGGATGTATAACACAAACAGTTTACTGCTTCCTCCTATGAGGTTTAAGTAGTACTTGACCCAATGTCAGAACCTCTGATAACACCTGTGAAATAACACAATGCTAGTCTGGAAAGAAGCAATATTAGGTGACAGGAGAAAGACTTTCAACAAATCACAGTAACTTGCAACGATGCCTTTGATGCAGTTTCATGGTAAGGCCCTCCCCTGTGGCTCCAGGGATAATTGGCTATCATGCCGGAAGGGCCCATGAAGGTTATCCCCAGTAGGAAACAGGGGTGCTACACAGGACCGCTACCCTGTCGGATTGCTCTTGTCAGGACCTCTTTGTCTCCCATGGCGACGGACTGGCTGCCATACTGGGGGTTCCACAGGGAGTTGGGGGCCTGAGGGCCAATCCGGCAGTGCTACCATAGGAATCTCGAAAGTCCCCAAGAACTTAGCCAGATCTCCGAGTTTGCGAAAGATTGCTGATTTCCCATCCTTATGCGCTGTCAGCTGGAAGGGGAAACCCCATCTATATGGAATGTTTCTGTCCTGGAGGTGTTGGAGCAGAAAGTGAGTATTTTTGATCACTAACACTCGCTCGGAGCTGTTACACACAACGACGTTGCTAACGACGCCAGATGTGCGTCACGGAATCCGTGACCCCGGCGATATATCATTAGATACGTCGTTGCGTGTAACGGGGCCTTAAGGGGAAACATAGTCATGATCATATAATGACCAAATGAATAAAAAAAAGGTCAGATACAAACTTCTTGCAAACATATAAAAATATAAGTAACACACAAATTCATCAGATCAACAAAACAGCATTTTCAGGTTTAAACAAGAAGTCCCTGATGACCAATCACAAGGGGCCAACAGAACACATATGGAAATTTGTAAGTAGTTATTTTAATGCTCAACAACAAACATATACTAATAATTCATATATAAAAGACACGCCAATAAGTTAATAAAAATGTGCAACAAAAGTGGGAAACTCCAATTATCCCATATACAGCCTACAAGTCATAATTTATCAAATATCTAGTACATCATCCTTCCCTCCTATCAAGGTGCAGACCTCAGCTGAATCAGGACCTCTAGACAAGAGCACCCACATAATATATCACTCCAAGTAAACATATAACCTATGGCACAGTCTTATAAGGTAATTTTCACTCACCCATAGTGGTTTGGACTGCCCAAGAAAAACATGCCCTGACATGCACGTTTCGATGTCTTCTTCGGGGGGGGCCGCAGTGTAGGTCAGTTTAGCGTACGGATGGACAGATTTCCAAGCAAGGAAAGTGTTTAAAACAGTGTGAGTTACTACCTAGTATACAGCTTAGTACTGTCCAGAAACCAGAAGACAATAGCTCTTTCAAGAGGTGATAGCACTGAACAAAGTCAGAGCAGGGAGGGATAGATTGTGGATTATGTAGGGAATCGGGACCTGTTTCCAGAATATTTAGGAGTTCACAGTCTGATTTGTGCCCTCCGTCCACATCTGCCACATTAATACGTTGCTAGTGGCTTTTGAAAATAGTTACAATGCAGTACTCTAACATTTCCTGCTGCATGATATAGTAAAGTGTGCCGCCCCGTGCATTACCTTCAGGTGCAGGTCGTCGCAGGGTCGCCACAGGCTTGGAGACCTTCTGGTCACAGGTAGGTTGATTTCTGTTGGATTCGTGACGCCTCTCGGTACGCGGTCAGGGTGACCGTCACTGCAGATTAGGGGACGCCTGGGGCTGATGTTGAATGCAGTTAGATGTAGTGGCCTACCAAGAGTGAGGCTGGCCCCAGGGCCCAGTTTGGGTGTGTGGAACCACGGGTCACAGAATGACTCACACGCACAGCCAGAATGTCTTTCAGGGTTTTTACTCACTTTCAGGTGGCAGGGGTGAGTAACCCGGGCAAAGCTGTGATGAACAGGTGGAACCAGGAATTCCTTCAGGCTGACTTGTGAGGGTGGCTACTGACTTGCCTTCATAGCCCTTGTGTTTTTGTGTTGACCCAGACTTGTAGTACTACGGGGTCACCCAGGGAAGTTGCTTCTGCCTGTTCTCCCCTTTTTCGGCCCTTCTGCTTGTAGCCTGGACCAGGTCACTCCGGCTGCTTGCCTCTTGTGAACAATGGGCCCTCTCATTGCTATGTGGCTCTGGACTCTGTGGTGTTATGGTGGAGGGTATGAAGTAGGTTTGGCAGGCCAACTGAATGGGACCCTGCGCTGGGGACCTGTAACCCCGTGTGGCCTGCTCCTCTCCTGGCAGTCCCTGTACTCAGCCACCCCTTTGCACTCCAGCTTTGGGTTGATTTTGGGCGGCACTACCAGGTGACCATTCTCCTCTGTCAGTAACCACTGCACCTGCGGTGTCTGACTAGTGACAGCCTCCAGGTCTCCTCCTTGCAACTGCTCTCCCTGAGCTTCACTTCAGACTGGCTCACTACTTCCTCCCCTCTGTGCCTGCCTACGCAACTTAGCAACCAGGCTCTCTACCACACCCCTTGAGTGGAGATGGAGGCCACGCCCCCTCCTGGATTCCCCAGGCGTCCCTTCAAAGGTCAATGTGGGAGACCTGATTACTATGCGCCTGTGTAATCATGCCCCGGTCAGCCTTCTGGATTACCTGTTTTGTACTGCCCCCAGCATGAGTGCAGTACTCAGTGGTGCCTGACCAGGTCAGGGGTGCCACAAAAGCACCGTTCCTGTTTCCACAATATTTAAGGGTTCACAGCCTGCCTTGTGGCGTCCAGATCAGCCACGTTAATACGTTGCTAGTGTAGCGCCCCACGGGGTAGGTAGTTAACCTACTCGTTACCGGGCCGTTCTGGGTCGGGTCAGGCGTTATCACTAGGTGGCCTTGCCCGGTTCCGTTGCCCCGAGGCGTACAGTACAGTGATGATGAGGAGGATGAGGAGGGAGAAGAGTTGTTTTTCTGTGCTACCCAGGGGACTCCCAATGCTACACAGGGGACTCTCAACCCCAGCTTCATGTCTGTCCAGCATGGATAGGCAGGAGAAGAGGAGTAGATGAGTCAGCGTGAGGAGAGGATGGGTATTGTTCCTTCTGGTGGGGACTCAGAACCTTTGCCTGTTTGCAGCTTGGCCCACATGGCACAATTCATGTGTAAGTGTCTGTGGCAAGACCCTCATGTGATACAAATTTTATCCAACAACCTATACTGGTTGGCCACCTTTCTGGACCCACGGTACAGGGAGAAATTTCCTTCTCTTCTTTTGGAGTACCAAAGGGTTGCATAATAAAATCCAAGAGGGTCGTTGTAGATCAGTTATGAAAACATCACCCTCAGACAACGCTGGCGGCAGAGTTTCCAGCTCTTTTCAACACCAAGGATTAATAGAGAGAGACCCCAACACCAGGTCCAACAATGGTGGGGGGAAAATGTGCGCAAACTGGGCTATTTTCAATAAACCAGGACATCAGCAAGGGCTATCTGTGCCTATAACAATGCCAAGGAGGGAGAAGTTGCACAACATGGTCAAGGGTCACTTAAGTGACCATACCTGCATCCTTTCTGACGCTTCAGTTCCCTTTAGTTATTGGGTGACAAAGCTGAACACCCGGCCCAACCTCTCCTTATACGCATTGGAGGTGCTGGCCTGCCCAGCTGCTAGTGTGATGTCCGTGTTTTCAGTTCTGGTGGGGAAATCAACACTGATAGGTGCTAACGCCTCGCCACAGAAAATGCAGACAGACTTACTCTGATTAAATTCAACAAGGACTGGATGTCTCCACTGTTTGCATTCCCTCCAGACGAGAGCAAGCCAAACTAAATTCCCCCAAAATTTTCATTTTGACTACTGTTGTTAACGTCCACCCCTTCCCATATAAAGCCGTTTCTTTCCTGCGTCAACCATGACTCAGGCCATAGGGCTACTTTTTGTAAACTCTATGCACATTGTGCAGGGGTGGACAAACTAGAACACTACTCTTACTGCAGCCTAACTACTATTTACTCATTGGAGGACCTTGTGATGGTGAGTCCCGGTGTCAACCATGACTCACCCCATAGGGCTAATTTTTTTTTAACAATGCACATCTGTGTGACAACCGCATCCGTTCCATTCTGTATACGGTCTGTTTTACATCCATGTGCCTTCTGGGGTTTTTTGTGGACCACAAAAAAAATGGAAGGAGGCTTACATACAGTCAAAAGCTAAAAAGATAGATAGCTGGATAGATAAATAAATAAATAAATAAATAGATAGATAGATATAATGTTCCACTCCCCTGCATTTTGTAATTTTGCACCCTTTAGTGCCTTTTATGTGGCACTAAAGGGTGTTTAGTTTTGTTTTCTGCCACAAATTAATTGTTTTCCCCCAAAAAACTACGTGGGGTCCCCCCTATTTTTTGTACACAGCTGAGGTGAAGCAGACAGCGGCAGCCTGCATACCACGGCTGGCAGCTCTACCTTCGCTGGTAATCCAAGACAGAGGACACCCCAAGCTGTTATTTTAAATTAAATAAATGATTTAAAACAAAAAATGTGGGGTCCCCCCAAATTGGATCAACAGCCAAGGCACAGCGGACAGCTGTGGTTTGGTATTCTCAGACTAGGGAGGTCCACGGTTATTGGAATCTCCTCAGCCTAAAAATAGCAGGCCACAGCTGTCCCAGATGTGGCGCATCCATTAGATGCGCCAATCCTGGCCCTTTACCCCCAGCTCAACCCGTTGCCCTGATGCGGTGGCAAAAGGGGTACTATATGGGGTTGAAACCAGCTGTATAATGTCACCTGGCATCAAGCCCTGGCATTAGTGATGTCACGGCATCTATCAGATACCCGACATCAATAACCCAGTCAGTACTAAAAAAAATAGATAACAAAAAAAATTATTTGAAAAAACACTACCCAAAACATTCCCTCTTTCACCAAATTATTGTAAGGAAAAAAACAAATCCGGGTCCAGCATAATCCAATAAGGGGGTCCCACGACGATCCATACCATACTCACTATCCCAGTCAATGAAGAACAGAATGTTCCCCATTGGCTGGGAGAGCAGTGCAAGGCATGAAGAGCACCGATGCAGTGAACTCCACTGAACTTTGTGATGTCAGTGCTTGTCACTGAGTTCCATGGTCGCCGAATTCATACGCGAACTGTCCCGTGAGCCCGTGACTTCATCAATAATCATAGTCTTGGGCCGCCTACGAGACTTGATGTGAGAATGTGGTGTCATGGAAGTCAGTGATGAGCGCTGATGTCACAAGTTCAACGGAGATCATCATAGCAGGTGATCTGAGCTAACCTCCTGTCGGTGCTTGTCATCCCTAGAAAATATGTCTCCTTCCTGGTATACACTGTGTGCAGAATTATTAGGCAAATGAGTATTTTGATCACCTGATAATTTTTATACATGTTGTCCTACTCCAAGCTGTATAGGCTTGAGAGCCAACTACCAATTAAGTAAATCAGGTGATGTGCATCTCTGTAATGAGGAGGGGTGTGGTGTAATGACATCAGCACCCTATATAAGGTGTTCTTAATTATTAGGCAACTTCCTTTCCTTTGGCAAAATGGTCAGAAGAGAGATTTGACGGGCTCTGAAAAGTCCAAAATTGTGAGATGTCTTGCAGAGGGATGCAGCCGTCTTTAAATTGTCAAACTTTTGAAGCGTGATCATCGAACAATCAAGCGTTTCATGGCAAATAGCCAACAGGGTCGCAAGAAGCGTGTTGGGCAAAAAAGGCACAAAATAACTGCCCATGAATTGTGGAAAATCAAGCGTGAAGCTGCCAAGATGCCATTTGCCACCAGTTTGGCCATATTTCAGAGCTGCAACGTTACTGGAGTGTCCGAAAGCACAACGTGTGCTATAGTCAGGGACGTGGCCAAGGTAAGGAAGGCTGAAAAACGACCACCTTTGAACAATAAACATAAGATAAAACATCAAGACTGGGCCAAGAAATATCTTATGACTGATTTTTCAAAGGTTTTATGGATGATGAAATGAGAGTGACTCTTGATGGGCCAGATGGATGGGCCAAAGACTGAATCAGTAAAGGGCAGAGAGCTCAACTCCGACTCAGATGCCAGCAAGGTGGAGGTGGGGACTGGCGTGGGCTGGTATCATCAAAGATGAACTTGTGGGACCTTTTCGGGTTGAGGAAGGAGTGAAGCTCAACTCCCAGACCTACTGCCAGTTTCTGGAAGACAACTTCTTCAAGCAGTTGTCCAGGAAGAAGTCGGTATCGTTCAAGAAAAATATGATTTTCATGCAGGACAATGCTCCATCACTTGCATCCAACTACTCCACAGCGTGGCTGGCCAGTAAAGGTCTAAAAGATGAAAAAATAATGACATGGCCCCCTTGTTCACCTGATCTGAACCTAATAGGCTGTGGTGGCTGCTGCACACAATGTTGATCGTAAACAGATCAAGCAACTGACATAATCTATGGATGGTCGGCTGTTGAGTGTCATCATAAAGAAAGGTGGCTATATTGGTCACTAATTTTTTGGAGTTTTGTTTTTGCATGTCAGAAATGTTTATTTCTAAATTTTGTGCTGTTATATTGGTTTACCTGATGAAAATAAACAAGTGAGATGGGAATATATTTGGTTTTTATTAAGTTGCCTAATAATTCTGCACAGTAATAGTTACCTGCACAAACAGATATCCTCCTAAGATAGCCAACTCTAAAAAAAAAACCTCCAACTTCCACAAATATTAAGATTTGATATTTATGAGTCTTTTGGGTTGATTGAGAACATAGTTGTTGATCAATAATAAAAAAAAATCCTCTAAAATACAACCTGCCTAATAATTCTGCACACAATGTATATGTGTGCCGCCCCGCTGTTAGTCGGGCTGCTCGGATCTCGCAGCCCGACTAACACCGGGGCGGCACACATATTCGCAGCTCCTCTCTCTTTGAGGGCTCTCACTAGACTCTCTCACTTCCCTCCCACCAGTCTGCCTGACCCCTAGGTGGGTGGCCCTTTTCCAGCTGGACCAACCCACTGGTGTGTCTGACAGGTCATGGTGTGAGGTGTTGATTGGGATTTGTGGTGCTGATGCAGGTGACACCGGTTTCTGGGAACTTGGAACCATGGGGTGGGTCCTGCATCCTGAGGGAACAGGATGCAGTTCCCTATAGCACCCCGATGTATTCAGGGGCGCTACATATGTCCCTATCCTGGACACCTCTTAGTATATATGTCCCCATTCTGATAAACATATCTCCTTATGGGTATATATGTCCCTATCCAGGGCCCCCTAGGTATATATGGCCCCATCCTGGTAATTATGTCCCCTTCCTGGTTCATCTGTCCTCATCCTGGGCCCCTTCATGGTATATAAGTTTCTGTTCTATCTCTAATACAAAAAAAAAAAAATCTACTCACCTTACTTGGATCTTACGCCGTGCAGCTTTCTCCTCTGTTGCCAGAGCGCAGTGGCCAGCGACAGATAACAGAATCTGTGCCATAGCGACGCACGATGTCACTGTCATGTGTTCCTAGTCACGGTACCGCCAATTTCAGCTGCCGGCTACTGTTTCGTTGGTAGCTTGTATTGCAGAGCAGGAACCCAATGGGTCTCTGTGCTGCAATGCATTTCAGCTGGATGTGCGTCCTCAGCAATAATGGAAAACTAGTAACTGGAGTTTGCTATAAGTCTCCTAATATAGCTGAACAGGTAGAGAGAGTGAAATGCTTCACCAAATTAAAAAGGCAGCTCGTATATATAATATAATTGGGTCCTTATTATAGGGGATTTCAACTATCCAGCCATTCAATGGGACATAGAATCTACTGGTTGTGCTAAAAGCTGCAAGGTCTTATCTACAGAGTACCTCAGTTGGTAGATAAACCAACCAGGGGAGATAATTTGCTGGATTTGGTCCTATCAAATAGACCAGATACAATTTCAAATCTACAGGTCTGGGAACATTTGGGCAGCAGCAACCATAAAATGATTAATATTCAATAGAACATTTCAAAGGAGAAATTCAAAAACCTGGAACTTTAGGAAAGCTGATTTCAATAAATTAATTGAAGAACTTAATCGTGTAGCTAGGAACATGTCATAATAACTGGGGATACAGAACATAAATGGGGCAAATTTAAGAATATTTACTAGAATCCTGTAGAAAACATATCCTCTGGTAACAAAATGTCGTGGAATAACAAGAAACTAGTATGCATAAATAAGACAGTACAAAGTAATATAAGACAAAAACAAAGGGTGTTCAAAATCTTGAAGGTCGAGAATACAGAAATAGCATTTCCAGACTAGAAGGCTATGTGCACATGCTGGAGATTTGGTACACACTGTGGCAAAAAAAAAATAGTCAAAACCGGACGCAGTTTTGATGCTGTTTTGGCATTTTTTTTTTTTCAATGTGCCAATCCTGGCGTTTTGGCCAGCTCATCCCATTGCCATGATGTGGTGGCAAACGAGGTAATAAATGGAGTTGATTCCGGCTGTAATGTCACTTGGCATCAAGCCCTGGGGTTAGTAATGTCATGGTGACTATCAGATACCCCATATTACTAACCTCGTCAGTAATGAGAAAGAGAGAGAGACCAAGCAATCTAGGAAAACATTTCAAAACCGAACAAAAAATATGATATTGTGAATACACCTGCAGTTTAGCAGTGCTTCACCATAATACCATTGCAGTCAATGGGTGAAAAACGCTGCTAAACTGGATCAATAATTGACATACTGCAGATTTTTTCTGCTACAAAATATGCATCAAAACGGCACAGAAAAAAACGTACCGTGTACACAGAAAATAAAAAACATATAGACTTTGATGGCTTCAGGAGAGGCATGCAGATTTTGATGCAGATTTAAAAAAAAACAAAAAAAAAACGCATCGAAAATCGCAGCATGTGCACATGGCCTAAAGATCTTAATAGGAAATGTGAAAAAAAAAATCAAGCTAGCAAAGAAGGCTACTGAAAAACAAATCGCAAACAGCATTAAAATGTATCTCAAAATTTTTCATAAATACATTCAATGCCAAAATGAAACAGCGGACGGTATCAGCCCCTTAAAGGGAACCTGTCACCAGGTTTTGGCCTTCTAAACTAAAACTAGCACTTTAATCAGCGCCTGTGCTTTATTCTATAAAGGTGCATGTAACCCCATGACACCCCCCTGGAGACCCAACAAATACCTTTATAAAATCTTCCGCCATGTTTGTAAATTGTCCGATCCAATGGTCATCCTAATCTGCGCTTCCTGGCCCCTCTTTTGCCAACCTCTTGTGCTGATTGATGCAGATGACGCCTCGGACGTAATCCACATAGGTGGGCAAAATCTCACCATATTCCTGGCTTGCGCAGGCGCACTTCACTCTACCCTATTGCAGGCAGAGCCAAAAACATAGCTGCGCCTCTACAAACTGGCAAATTCTCTGCCCAGGCGCAAGATTTTGCCAGGCGATGTGGATGAAGCCGTTGACATTATTCACATCGCTGGGCATTATCTTGCACTGGCGCAGAGAACTCACCAGCTTGTGCAGATGCACCTGTTTTCGGCTCTGCCTGCAATAGGGCAGGCAAAGTGCGCCTTCGTCAGCTGGGAATATGACAAGATTTTGCCCGCCTACATGGATGACGCCTGAGGCATCATCCACATCAGCACAGGAGGACAGCTAAAGAATAGACAGGAGACACAGATTAGGGCACCCATCGAACCGGACTGGACAATTTAGATACAGGGTGGGAGATTATATAAAGGTATTCGTGGGGTCTACAGGGGGGTTCAGGGTGTAACATGCACCTTTGTAGAATGCAGCACAGGTGCTGCTTAAGGTGCTAAAAGGTCAAACTCTGGTGATAGGTTCCATTTAAAAGATAATTACAGGATGATAATAATAATAATTTTTATTTATATAGCGCCAACATATTCCGCAGCGCTTTACAATTCAGAGCAGACATGTACAGCCAATATCAGACAATACAAAATAACTAAATTCAGATACCAAGAGGAGTTAGGGCCCTTCTTGTAAGCTTACAGTCTATGAGGAAATAGGGGAGGCACAAAAGGTGAATGGGGAAGGATAAATATAGAGTAGAAAGAAAAGGCTGAGATATTAAACAGGCACTTTTCATCTGTGTTAACCAATGAACAAGCTGTTCCAGGGATCATTCAGCAAGGCATAAATCAAAGTTCACCACCTGATATACTGTAATTAGTTTAACACAAGAAGAAATGTGCCCGCTGAGAAAATTAAACATTTGACAAATCCCCCAGGGTAACATTTATCCATGGATACTGAGGAAATTGAGCTTAGTAATTGATAGACCTCTGTATCCCATCTTCTTAGACTGTCTTGTAACAGGGTTGGTGCCACAAGATTAATTTTACGAAATTAAGATGGTGAATCCGGGCAACTACCGTCCGGTAAGTCTAGAATCAATAGTGTGCAAAGTTTTTGAGCGTATTTTAAGAAATATATTGCAGAGAATAATATAATAACAGACCACCATGGATTCATGAAAGATAAATAAGTGCAAATCTAGATATTGGTAATGCAGCTGATGAGATTTATTTGGATTTTGCAAAGGCATTTGGTCCTGTACCACATCATAGCCTTATATTGAAGCTCCAGAAACATGGACTATGGGAAACTATAAACAGATAGGTAAGGAATTGGCTAAAAGACAGGAAAGAAAGTTGTCGTAAATGGTACGTTCTCTAATTGGGCTATAGTCAGCAGTGGGGACCACAAGGATCTGTACAGGGAGCAGTGGGGCACTGCCGTGATTTGTGCTAGGACCAGTTCTTTTTAATCTCTTTATTAATGACCTTCTGGATGGGATTGAGGGTAAAGTGTCAGTCTTTGCTGATGACACCAAACTATGTAGGATATTAAAAACTGACCTTGAAAGTACAATATTACAAGATGATCTGGATAAGATGTCGGAATGGGCATACACTTGCCAAATGAGGTTAAACATTTATAAATGTAGACTAACGCTGGAAATATACATTAATTGGAAATAAACTCGGGACTACAGAACAGGAGAAGGACTTGGGTATTCTCATTACAAATAAGCTGAGCAGCAGCACTCAATGTCAGGCAGCAGCTGCAGAAGCAAACACATTTTTAGGGTGTATAAAAAGAGAAATTAGATCCCGTGATCCCAACGTATTGTTAACCCTCTATAAATCACTTATAAGGCCACATGTAGAAAAATATGGGAAACAATTTTAGGCTCCACTCTTTAAAAAGGATATTAAGAAGTTAGTGTCAGTTCAGGCGGGCAACTAGACTACTACAAGGAATGGAAGGCCTCACATATGATGAGAGGTTGAAAAGTTAGATTTGTTTAGCTTAGAAAAAAGACGTCTCAGAGGAGATCTCATTTATATGTATAAATACATGTGTGGTCAACATAAAGGACTGGCACATGACTTATTTCTTCCAAAGACAATACTAAGGACCAGGGGGCACTCACTGCGAGTGGAAAAGCGATTCCGACAGCTAAACAGGAAAGGGTTCTTTACAGTTAGAGCGGTCAGACTGTGGAATGCCCTACCACAAGAGGTAGTAATGGCTGATACTATAACAGCTTTTAAAGTAAGACTGAATGATTTCCTCAGTACACACAACATTGTTGGTTATAAATGACTTAATGACAAAATATATAATTGGTGGAGGACGGTTGAACTAGATGGAGCTAGGTCTTTTTTCAACCTAAGTAACTATGTAACTATATGTAACTATGTAAATATGAAGCTTTCCGATCTGCATCTGTGTCTCATTTATTCCCATAGGCTTGAATGGCTGAGTGTGATCCACAAATCAGATCAGACAAGGACCTCCTCTGCATCTTTTCGATCTTCCCTACGGAACTTTGAATTTAATGGATTTCTAAATACATCCATCCAACTCTATAGGTCCGAGTTCTATCTGAGAAATAATCAGACTGCACTTGGACATATGACATGGATGTATGAATATAACCTAAATATGGGGTCAGGCGAAGATATAAAAAAATCATCCGACTTTCATCCAGAAAAAAAATGATGAGTTTATTGCCTATCCATCTGTGTCATCCAGATCTCCATCTTTTACATCCATTTGACATCTATCTTGTATCCACTTTTATATATCAATAGATAAGACTGATTACAGTTTTCACTGTTAATAATGGCAATGCATCCGTAAAAATGACATCCCATATAGAGGATTTCTATGGATCAGATTTTTTTTGTGCATGCATAGACCTTAATGGGTGAGTTTCATCTGAGATACAGGAGATGCAGCTAGGATGACAGCAGCGTCCACATACCTGCATTGAAAAAACTGATCCCAGACCAGGATCCAAAACAGATGTTTTCAAAAAATTCATGCCCATAGACAATAATGAATGAAAATAATTGAGAACTCATACGATAATCATGGACAACTGAATTAGCTCTATAAACAGGATAAATAGAGTTAGAACTTATTAGAAGCGAAGCTCCTAAATGTGTGACATTATCATGAGCAACAAAATGCAATTAATGAATTGCAATACCTCCTTTCTGCCTCCAGGTGTCAGTATTTATCAACAAGTAGAAGAATCCCAATGATTTCAGTCACTGGTCTACATTATACATTGCCCCAGAAAGGGGTCTTCTCATCCTATTAAGTTGAAAAAATTGCACAGTGCTTGTAAGGACAAGTAAATAAAATCCTCTGCGTTCTCAAGAAAGGAGGGACTTTTGTTTCATTGTTTACTGCCTGCTTTACTGATTACAGTGCATCAGTGGTGGCCATTCCCACATGTAAGCTCTTTGCTATAGAACGTGCAATCCCTGCTCTGACGCTGGTCTGGTTTGCTGGGTCCAGATGACTTTGGTGCCAATGTGTCGCTGTTTCCTTTTTGCACAATTTAGACCTGCACCTCAGTCATTCTGTCAGCTCAAAATGGCAATCATCAGGAGCACACTGTCCACCAGCAAGTAGGAAGCCAACAGGCTGAGGAGCGGTGCGCCCCTGAAGACAGAAGATGTAACAACCCCTTAATGGGACAGATCCCTACTGTCCAAATCATGGATTCCCTGAATCTCCTGCAGGTTCCCTTTAAACAATAAGTCATCTTCTGGTGACATATTCTCTTTAAAGGGAACCTGTCAGCAGAAATTTCGCCCAAAACCTAAAAGATTCCCCCTCTGCAGCTCCTGGGCTGCATTCCAGAAAGGTCCCTGTTATTATTGTGCCCCCTTTCTGACCAAAATAAAGACTTTATAAAGTGGTACCTTTTTGTATTCAGATTCTGTAAATGTGACACGGGGGCGGGCTGTCTGATGGCCGTTATTCTGCCTCATGCCACTTTAGGCCATCCCCCATCGCTGATTTCCATAGCTGTGGACGCCGCCCAGTGCTCCACAGGTCCCCGCGCATGCCCAGTGCCTATCTCTCGTGGATGAGCACTGTGCCCAGTGTCACCGCTGGTGACGTGCGCACAGGCTTTAGATTATGGGCAGTGCTGTGATGTTTATTACCAAGCAACCGCCCATAATTGCAGGACAACGCTTTCCCCCTCGGCGTCCTTCGTTCTGCGCAAGCGCGGTGCTGCTGACCCCACGTCACCTCCTTCCCATCTATTTCCTGCCACAGTGCACCCCATTATGCTCCTGCGCACGTGCACTTATTTGATCTTTCTGCGAGCTTGCACATTACAGTAGTTTGCTCTGACCTCAGCACTGTAGAGAGAAGTGCACGTGTGATGCTGTGAAGCCCCACAGGTGGTGTGTCGGTGTCGGTGCGTTACCTTCAGGGACTCCACGTTGCTGGATCTCCGTCACTGGTAGGAAATCTTCTGTTTTGATCGTGACGCCACTCTCAGTATTGCGGCCAGTAGGGACCGCCACTGCAGGTTAGGGGACGCCTGGGGCTGATGGTGTGTGCAGTTAGTTGGAATAGCCTCCTGAGAGTGAGGCAAGCCCCAGGGCCCAGTGTAGGTTTGTAGTACCACAAGGCGCAGAATGACCACACAGGCAGGAATGTCTTTCAAGGGCTTTACTCACATTTGATGGCAGGGTGAGTAGCCCGGGCGTAGCTGAGATGAACCAGGTGGGAACCAGGTATCCTTCAGGCTGACTTTATGAGGGTGACTACTGACTCGCCTTCCTTAGCCCTTGGTGGTTTGGGGTGACCCCGACTTTGAGTCCCTATGGGGGTCACCCAGGGAAGATGCTGCAGCCTCTCTCCCCTTCGTTCGCCGTATGCTTGTTCCCCGGACCAGGCCACTCCAGCCTCTTGCCTCCTGTGACCTATGGGCCCAATCTTGCGGTTACGTGGCTGCGGCTTTTGTAGTGTTGTGGTGTGGGCTTTAAGAGCCCCACACCGGCAGGTTTAGCAGGGAAAGGTGAATCTATCCTCGCTTCGGGATCTGCCGCCCGGTTGGGCCTGGTGCTCTCTAGAAGTCTCCTTACTTCCCACTCCGTGCACTCTCTAGCTGAAGCTGGCTTTCAGGCAGCACTCCTAGTTGACCGTTCTCCCCCGTCTGTAGCCACTGCGCGGGCGCTGTTAGACAGCAACAGCCCCACAGGTCTGCTCCTCACTGAGCCCTCTGGAGTTCTGCTCTAACTGACTCACTGCTCCTCCTCTCCTGTTCTTGCCTACGCCACCTAGCAACCAGACTCTCCACCACACCCCTTGAGAGGAGATGGAGGCTCTACCCCCTCCACTATTCCAGTGAAGGTGAAGGCTTGCCCCCTCCTGGGATCCCCAGGGGTCCTCTCATGGGTACATGTGTGAGACCTGATCACTATGCGCCTGTGTTCCACACCCCAGTCAGCCATCTGGATTACCTGTATTGTACTGTCCCCAGCATGGGTGCAGTACTCAGTGGTGCCTGACCAGGTCAGGGGCGCCACATTCCCCCTTAGTTATCACCAGCACGTCCTCGGGCTGCAAGACAACATTTTAAAATGCATAAAACATTAAAACATGTAAAACATTTAAAAGCACCAGGTATCAGACATCACCACCCTCCACCCACAAGTCCGTTAACCCACCCAAAACCCTCTCAGGAGGCAGGTCACCGGTCCTGTTGGTAACCAGGTCTGGGCCATCCGTTTCCCCAGACCTTTCCTCCAATCTTCCTCTCCCGTTGGCCGCGACTTCAGCCACTTCTGGCAGGATGTAGAGGCGGCTTTCATGGGCTGGTGGTTTCAGGGTATACCTGGCCTGGTGGATCCGCGCCGTCAGCCTCTTCTGGCAGGATGCAGAGGCGGCCTCCACAGTTGGTGCTGGCCAGGTACCCTCTTTGGTGGTGGTGAGCCAAGGCCCCATAAACAGGCGTGCTCTCTGGTCGCAGGTGAGCCAAGCCCCTAAACAGGCTGGCCCTGGTGGTGGTGCCACTGGTGTAACTATTTACACTGCGAGAGTTTGTGGCTATAGCAAGTTCATAGCCTTAAGGTTTATGGGTTTTCTCACATCAGTTTATGTGGGCACATTCTTGAACTTTAAAACGTTGCAAACAAAACTTTCAAAACTTTAACTTCTGTACTTCTTACTTTACTTTACTTTACTCCTCTTTTTCACTAGGGCGAGGGCACGTTGGGCACTGGCACCTGTGACTTTCTTGCTCTTTGTCTCTTTCTTCATCTGTGGTTGCCTCATCTGTAGGTCCTGTGTCTTTCCTTTCTTGGTCTGCATCTGATTCCTTTTCTGTATCTGTTTCTTTATCTCTGTCTTGTCTTTCTTGTCTTTCTTGTCTTTCTTGTCTTTCTTGTCTTTCTTGTCTTTCTTGTCTTTCTTGTCTTTCTTGTGGCATGGGATGGCTGTAGGGTTTGCTGGTACGTAAGGCTACATCAAGTGCGTACAATCCCCTTTCACCTTGGTGCATGGTAAACTGTACCGAATCTCCCATTTTCAGATTTCTGCCAGGGTGTCCTCTAGGCAGGTGTGCGCTGACATCTCTCCTGTTAACAAATATTCCCTTTTTGATGCCAGGTGCTACAATAAATCCATAGCCGCTTCTCAGATTAAAGTCTTCCACTACGCCATAACACAGGGGTCCTCTAGCCTGGCTTTTGGCCCTTCTCAGGGACCGTTTCTCCTGTAGGTCTCTGGCGGTGACTTCCTTCTGCTCTGGAGACTGTGGGGCTGGAGCACACTGTGTTCGGTGTCGCCGTGTCTTGCGGGCTGGGTTCTGTAGAGGGCAGCTCACAAACTCCCAGGTGAGGTCTTGGGGCTGATCTTCGTCAACTGACGGTGTCAGGTCTTCCTCATCCCAGCGGGAGTATGGCAGCATTTCCGGCTCTGAATACACATCTGCCGCGGGTGGCACTGGAGTCGGAGTCAACCCTTCTGCTTCCTGGCCTCCTCTCCCCCTTAGTTCTTCCTGGCACTCCAGCTGTGGCAGTGCCGGGGATGGATGCTCTTCAGCCGGCCCAGGTGAGGGACTCCTTGGTGTAGCTGCTGCAGGAGTTAGCAGGAGACTCTTTGGGGTATGCGGAGGGGGTATGTACTGGCTCACCAACCATTGTGGAAATTTGGCCTCCAGGTCAGCCCTCATCTGCCAATATGCAGGGTCTTCACCCACCGTGGGCTGCCTATCAGGAACCTCTGTGGACCGGGGAGCGGTGTCTGCTCTGGCCTTACAGGCCGGGGTAAATGCTGAGGTAGCCTTTTCTTGGCGGGCCGCGCCCTGTATGGCGGCGGCCTGGTCTTGGCGGGCCGCGCCCTGTATGGCAGCGGCCTGGTCTAGCATCGCGGTTGCAGCTTGCGTTTCAGTGGGCATCACCACTGCGGCCGGTTCTTGGCGGGCCGCACTGGGCATTGCAGCCGCGGTCTCACTTAGCGTCGCAGCCTCGATGGGGTCCGTGCAGGCTGAGCCGGGCGTCGCTGCAGTGACCGTAGCTTGGCGGGCCGCACCCGGCGGGGCTGCGGCCTGGTTCAGCATATCACTTGCGGCGCGGACGAGCGTCGCTGCTGCGTTGGGGTCTTGGCGGACCGGGTTCAGCAGGGTGGCAGCCTGGGTCAGCGTCACACCTGCAGCACGGATGAGCACTGCCGTGGTGGTCGGAGCCCTGCGGGACAGGCGGGGCATGGCTGCAGCAGCCTGGATTTGGCGGGCCGCTTCTAGCGTGGCTGCGGCCTGGTCCGGTGGCGCCGCGCCGGGCGCCTCTTCCGGGACCGCGAGCGTGGCAGCAGGGGTCGGGGCACTTGTGCTGGCCGGGGCATCACTCGACTCACCCATCTGTGGCTGCATCGGGGTCTGCGTCGTCGCCGCTCGGTCTGACATGCGTCGCGCGGCTCCCTCCTCGTAGGTCCGCACCGCCGCAGCCATCTCCAGGAGCTCCGTGCGTTCTTCTCTGATCTGCTCTATGACCCGGGTCTCCAGTCGGTCACAGAACTGGGCCAGCTCCCGATACCACCAGGCAGCGGAGCCTGGTTCTGGGTTCCTGCGGTCAGACGCCATTTCTTCTGCGCCGTCTTCTGCACGATCTCCCAGCAGTGGACTCTTCGCTGCCTCCTGTAACAAGCTGTCCAGTTTCTGCTCTGCCTCTTTCAGCAGCTCCTCTCCCAGCAGCAGACTTGTGGCTCCCTTTCTGTTCCGCCGTTTCTCGACGCTTCCACTCTCATAGCTGGCAAGGTCAGAACTCTGCAGGGGATCTCTGGGTAGCCACACCTCTTCGTGGGCGGTAACTTCTTCCAGCGCGGGCTGCTGTTGTTTTTCAGCGCGCTTTTCATGGTGGCAATATGGCGGCGCTTCCAATTTTTCAAGCGGACCGCCTAGGCACATGGTCACCTGTCTGAACAGGTCTAGTCCTTATCCTGTTCGTGACGCCAGATGTGAAGCCCCACAGGTGGTGTGTCGGTGTCGGTGCGTTACCTTCAGGGACTCCACGTTGCTGGATCTCCGTCACTGGTAGGAAATCTTCTGTTTTGATCGTGACGCCACTCTCAGTATTGCGGCCAGTAGGGACCGCCACTGCAGGTTAGGGGACGCCTGGGGCTGATGGTGTGTGCAGTTAGTTGGAATAGCCTCCTGAGAGTGAGGCAAGCCCCAGGGCCCAGTGTAGGTTTGTAGTACCACAAGGCGCAGAATGACCACACAGGCAGGAATGTCTTTCAAGGGCTTTACTCACATTTGATGGCAGGGTGAGTAGCCCGGGCGTAGCTGAGATGAACCAGGTGGGAACCAGGTATCCTTCAGGCTGACTTTATGAGGGTGACTACTGACTCGCCTTCCTTAGCCCTTGGTGGTTTGGGGTGACCCCGACTTTGAGTCCCTATGGGGGTCACCCAGGGAAGATGCTGCAGCCTCTCTCCCCTTCGTTCGCCGTATGCTTGTTCCCCGGACCAGGCCACTCCAGCCTCTTGCCTCCTGTGACCTATGGGCCCAATCTTGCGGTTACGTGGCTGCGGCTTTTGTAGTGTTGTGGTGTGGGCTTTAAGAGCCCCACACCGGCAGGTTTAGCAGGGAAAGGTGAATCTATCCTCGCTTCGGGATCTGCCGCCCGGTTGGGCCTGGTGCTCTCTAGAAGTCTCCTTACTTCCCACTCCGTGCACTCTCTAGCTGAAGCTGGCTTTCAGGCAGCACTCCTAGTTGACCGTTCTCCCCCGTCTGTAGCCACTGCGCGGGCGCTGTTAGACAGCAACAGCCCCACAGGTCTGCTCCTCACTGAGCCCTCTGGAGTTCTGCTCTAACTGACTCACTGCTCCTCCTCTCCTGTTCTTGCCTACGCCACCTAGCAACCAGACTCTCCACCACACCCCTTGAGAGGAGATGGAGGCTCTACCCCCTCCACTATTCCAGTGAAGGTGAAGGCTTGCCCCCTCCTGGGATCCCCAGGGGTCCTCTCATGGGTACATGTGTGAGACCTGATCACTATGCGCCTGTGTTCCACACCCCAGTCAGCCATCTGGATTACCTGTATTGTACTGTCCCCAGCATGGGTGCAGTACTCAGTGGTGCCTGACCAGGTCAGGGGCGCCACAATGCCCTGGCCTATCAGGTCGTCACAGGGTATTGTGCAATCTGCCCTTCTGCACGGTATCCAAATCCTCCTTGGTTACTGGTCCCTGTCCTTTGGTGTTGCTAACAGCAGAGCCAGTCAAAACCCTAGGAACACTTTGCACCACACCCACCAGACACACCATTGGGGGGCCTGAAGGGAATAGGGCCATCCACTTGGGGTTTGGTAGGGGAGAGTCAGGGGTGTTAGGAGCAGGAGAGTGTGCGGTGACTCTCATGATGAGAGCTCACAAGTAGTTGGAGGAGGTGAGGAGCAGGGCTCCCTGTAGAATACTAGGTCAGGTAAAGAGAAAACCGGTTTAAATGCCGCGCTAAAAACCACTGATGTTGTAGATGAAAGAGATTTCCTTTATTTCATAATTCTACGCGTTTCAGAGACATCTCCGTCTCCTTCCTCAGGAAAATAAATCATATTACAAAAAAGGTGGCTACTGGTCTTCCTTTATATAGGCTCTGTTGCCCCTTTTTTGTAATATGATTTATTTTCCTGAGGAAGGAGACGGAGATGTCTCTGAAACGCGTAGAATTATGAAATAAAGGAAATCTTTTTCATCTACAACATCAGTGGTTTTTAGCGCGGCATTTAAACCGGTTTTCTCTTTACCTGACCTATATTTTATATACTGCATTCCGGGGCCGCTGCTAAACCACAAAAAGGCACTCACATGCGATCATAAGGAGTTGTGACTTGCACAACCCTACCAGGTGAGTGTACCTCTTTCTGTCTCTCTACCCTCATACCGGGTAAGACCCTATTGCGCTTTTTCCCCCTACAGCTGTAGAATACTAGGTGGCAGACGTTGGTCTGGGCCTGGTAGGAGCTGAAACCCCGGTCGCAGGGGATCGTGTCAAGGGGCACAGATCTGCCGAGAAGGGCAGCCAGGCGGCCTTGAGCCATCTCCGGGCAGGGGCCAGGGCACGACGGGGTACGTGGACCCCAAGCCGGGAAGTAGCTTCACGCAGCCCGGTAATTTACCCGACGATAGTGAAGTCTTCAAGATTCATCCTCCATCCTCCACCCGCTCCAAAATCGGGGTACTACCGCAACGAGGGGATAGGACTTTCCCAATCCATAGTCCAGAAAATCCCAAGCGTGAACCCTGGAAGCAAGCTCACTCCGTTAGCCATACGGGTGAGCGGGACCCGACTAGTTCCACACTACAGGGTCCAAATAGTGAAGAGAGTGCCACGGAAAAGGTCACAGGCTAACAAGCAACACCAAGGGGCACGGATCCACGTGTACTCCCTCCCTGCTGCAGCGGTGCTCAGAATTCTGGTTTACAAGTTGTCGGTGTCAGTATTCATGGACTGAGTGAGTACGCAGAAAACCCCTTTCCTCCCCAACGGCACCCCTTCACTACCATCCCCGGAACCCGGGGCAAAACCCCCTACCCACGGAGGGGTTAAACACCTTGCTGTCATACCACCGCCACCGGGCGCTCCCAACAGCAGCGGTGGTACTCCATCTTACCACGCACCGTGGGTGGCGTCACGAACTTCTAACTCCCCTGTACATATCCCCCCTTTTAAATTCGAGTGACCCCTCGAGCCACCGTGGTTCCGGATCGGAGCGACTCGGCCGCTGACACGGGGGCAGTAGACACATGCACATGAGCGCAACAGAGGACACGGTGCAGATGACATAGGACTCGTCATGCACATGAAGCAGGAAGGAGGACGGTAATCACAAGGATAGAGGAAGCACGGGGTCAAGATTAGCGACACCCATCGAACCAAATAAGACCACCCCACAGGTGAGTAGGTGACAGGTTCTCTTTAATAGGACACTTCAGATATAGTTCCCATGAAGTCATTAATGCTACAGCTAGAGACTCTGGGTATGAAACGTCGGTCAAATGCAAACATGTTATGCTCCATGAAATGCGCCTACTAATCTCCATTGGGTATAACCACTCTTATCATAAATAAATGTGGATTTCATAAATAATTAATGCTCTTTAAAGGTAGAGTAGGGTTTGTGCCTGAAACGTAGATAGCAGCTCATTTCTGTGTTATAGTATAGATCAGCTAAATGTAACATGTTCTAGAAGTATCATAATAAAATATAATAACACATAATGAACTCATAATCATAATGAAATTTTGCAATAACACAGTAATAAAAATATAAAAAAAAATAATATTGTTCTGCCTAAGTTGAATAAATAGAAGGCCTCTGGCGCCATCTGGTGGTGAATGGTAATAATGACGCAAAATATTTTCTTATGATAACCGATCTGCTCCGATATGCAAACAGTTGCCAAAACGCGTGATGTACACCAGAGCTACTGTCACTCACAAGCTGAGCAGACCGTCTACACTGCACACTGATGAAGGCCTATGGTAGACCGAAACGTCTGTGCTGTATCTGGTCAAACTCACTAAATAAAATACCAGTTTCTTCAACTATTTGAGTGCCAAGTATTTGCTCTTTGCTACATATAGGACTGTATCTTACTTGAGCACCTACTACACAGAAATGCCTTGTTTATCCACAATACAATAACCATAACTCATCCAATTATCCTCTATACACTCCAATTTACAGAAAAGTTTGAGATACAGAAGTAATAGCAAAATCTTCAAAAATTGCCAAATACCCAGTTTTCTCACAAAATTTATTCTGCTTGCAGCTACCACTAGAGGAAGCTCTCTCCACAGAGCTCTATTATTGAATTCAGTGGCAGCAGTATAGTCTATATGAGGTGAGCTCCCCCTAGTGGTAGCAGCAGTATAGTCTCTATGAGGTGAGCTCCCCCTAGTGGTAGCAGCAGTATAGTCTATATGAGGTGAGCTCCCCCTAGTGGTAGCAGCAGTATAGTCTATATGAGGTGAGCTCCCCCTAGTGGTAGCAGCAGTATAGTCTATATGAGGTGAGCTCCCCCTAGTGGTAGCAGCAGTATAGTCTATATGAGGTGAGCTCCCCCTAATGGTAGCAGCAGTGTAGTCTATATGAGGTGAGCTCCCCCTAGTGGTAGCAGCAGTATAGTCTATATGAGGTGAGCTCCCCCTAGTGGTAGCAGCAGTATAGTCTATATGAGGTGAGCTCCCCCTAGTGGTAGCAGCAGTATAGTCTATATGAGGTGAGCTCCCCCTAGTGGTAGCAGCAGTATAGTCTATATGAGGTGAGCTCCCCCTAGTGGTAGCAGCAGTATAGTCTATATGAGGTGAGCTCCCCCTAGTGGTAGCAGCAGTATAGTCTCTATGAGGTGAGCTCCCCCGAGTGGTGCAGCAGTATAGTCAATAGGAGGTGTACTCCCCCTAGTGGTGGTAGCAGTATAGTCTATATGTGGAGAGCTCCCCCTAGTGGTGCAGCAGTATATTCTATATGAGGTGAGCTCCCCCTAGTGGTGCAGCAGTATAGTCAATAGGAGGTGTACTCCCCCTAGTGGTGGTAGCAGTATAGTCTATATCAGGAGAGCTCCCCCTAGTGGTGCAGCAGTATAGTCTATATGAGGTGAGCTCCCCCTAGTGGTAGCAGCAGTGTAGTCTATATGAGGTGAGCTCCCCCTAGTGGTGGCAGCAGTATAGTCTCTATGAGGTGAGCTCCCCTAGTGGTGCAGCAGTATAGTCAATAGGAGGTGTACTCCCCCTAGTGGTAGCAGCAGTATAGTCTATATGAGGTGAGCTCCCCCTAGTGGTGCAGCAGTATAGTCTATATGAGGTGAGCTCCCCCTAGTGGTGCAGCAGTATAGTCTATATGAGGTGAGCTCCCCCTAGTGGTGCAGCAGTATAGTCTATATGAGGTAGGCTCCCCCTAGTGGTGGTAGCAGTATAGTCTATATGAGGTGAGCTCCCCCTAGTGGTGGCAGCAGTATAATCTATATGAGGTGAGTTCCCCTTAATGGTGGCAGCAGTTAGTCTATATGAGAGGAGCTCCTCCTAGTGGTGACAGCAGTATAGTCTATATGGGGTGAGCTCCCCCTAGTGGTGGCAGTAGTATAAGCTATATGAGGTGCACTCCCTCTAGTGGTGGCAGCAATATAGTCTATATGAGGTAAACTCCCCCTAGTGGTGGCAGCAATATAGTCTATATAAGGTGAGCTCCCCAAAGTGGTGGAAGCAGTGTAATCTATATGAGATGAGCTGTTCCTAGTGGTGGCAACAGTATAGTCTACATTATATGATCTTCCCGTAGTGGTGGTAGCAGTATAGTCTATATGAGGTGAGCTCCCCCTAGTGGTGACAGCAGTATAGTCTATATGAGGTGAGCTCACCCCTAGTGGTGACAGCAGTATAGTCTATATGAGGTGAGCTCCCCCTAGTGGTGGCATCAGGCAGACAAAATTTGATCATGTGGGTGTGTTTAAACTCTCCAATTATAAAATGTATATTATTATACTAGCTGTAGCACCCGGCATTGCCCAGGACAGTAACTGTCTCTCTGTTTCACTCCCAGTCTCTGTCTGTCTACCTCTGTCTGTCTCTCTCTCTTTGTCTGTCTGTCTCTTTCCCTGTCTGCTTGTCTCTTTCCCTGTCTCTTTCCCTGTCTGTCTTTTTTCCTGTCTGTGCCTGTCTCTTTCACTGTCTCTCTGTCTCTTTCCCTGTCTCTCTGTCTGTCCCTTTCCCTGTCTCTTTGTCTCTGTCTGTCTGTGTCCGTCTCTTTCCCTGGCTGCATTATGACACACCAACATTCCATTTAAGGGCATGGCTGCGCATTCTTCTGACGTTCTGGCTGCATTGTGGCTCCCAGCTCTTTTGACTTTAATGGAGACAGGTGTTTTGCCGAGTAACTGTAAAGCGCGAGGTTAAAATTTCCCCTCAAAACATAGACTATGACGTTCCCTGAGTCAAATGGAGTGTCTGTGCAAAATTTCATAATTGTACATGCGACGCTGCGAATTCCTTTATCGGATATACATACATACATACATACTGTACACTCAGCTTTATATATTATACTAGCTGTACCACCCGACATTACCCGGGATAGTAACTGTCTCTCTGTTTCTCTCCCAGTCTCTGTCTGTCTCCCTCTCTGTCTGTCTGTGTCTCTCTCTATTTGTCTCTTTCACTGTCTGTCCCTGTCTGTCTGTCTCTCTATCTCTTTCCCTGTCTGTGTCTCTATCTCTTTCCCTGTCTGTCTGTCTCATTCCCTGTCTTTCCCAGTCTGTCTGTTTCTTTCCCTGTCTCTTTCCCTGTCTCTTTCCCTGTCTGTCTATTTCTGTGTCTCTTTGTCTGGCTCTGTCTGTCTCTTTGCCTGGCTGCATTGTGACACACCAACATTCCATTTAAGGGCTTGGCTTCGCATTCTTCTGAAGTTCTGGCTGCTCTGTGGCTCCCAGCTCCATTGAATTTCATGGAGGCAGCTTTTTTTGCGAATAACTAAAGCGCGGGGTTAAATTATATTATGATTATACATGCGACAGTGCAAATTCTTTTAGCAGACATACATACATACTGCTTTATATATTAGATTATATAAGGTGATTTCCAGCTAATACAGGACTATTTTTGCAGGTTTTCTACAACATTGGTTTCAGAAGGAAATGTAAAATAGGTCATATGCATCATGGTGTCCAGATTACCCATGGTAGATTTTCAATTACACCATATATTTTGTATACCAGCTCTTATTTTTGGGAAGACCAACTTCCTGTAAGACTTCTTGGTGCAATTTGGTTGGAAATTCTCACCTGCGTCAAAATAATACCATTAACAAAAATTAATAACAAAATAGGTATAAATAGATTAAGTGAATATAACAAATGCCTATATTAAAAATATATACTTCAGTGTAATACAAATTCTTTGCGACAAAGTGTACAACCTGTAAAAAATGGATATCAGCAAACCAGAAGAGCCCTTAATACATTCACAAAATATAATACAGAGAGAAAGATAATTGCATTTCTCTACCTTAAGAGTATGTGCCCACGATCAGGACTCATTGTGTCCTGGATGCAGCGGGTCCTAACCTACGGGGTTGCGAGTCCCCTCCGAAGGAGAACGCAGGAGACCACACTTGCTTGAACCAATGATCAGGGTTAAGTGCGATGCGGTCTCTCGCCTGTGTGCTCCCTGTGGAGGACTCATGCAAATCCGCAGCAAACAATTGACATGCTGCGGCTTGGAAAGCTGCACCGCAGGTCAGTTGTTGCTGCGGAAAAAACAAGCACAGTGGGCACGGGATTTCTAGGAATCCCATCCACCATGCTTGTACTGTACAATGCAGCGTTTTGGACGCAGCGAGCACATGCTACATCCAAAACGCTGCAAACACTGTTCATGGGCACGCACCCTAACGGCCGCTTTAGATGCAACGACATCGCTAACGAGATGTCGTTGGGGTCACGGAATTCGTGCCGCACATCCGGTCTCGTTAGCGACGTCGCTGCGTGTAAAACGCACGAAAGACCATTAACGATCAAAATTACTTACCTAATCTTTTGATCGTTGACGCATCGTTCCTTTCCCGATTATCGTTGCTGCTGCAGGTTGCAGGTTGTTCGTCGTTCCTGCGGCAGCACACATCGCTACGTGTGACACCGCAGGAACGAGGAACATCACCTTACCTGCGGCCGCCCGCAATGAGAAAGGAAGGAGGTGGGCAGGATATTCGTCCCACTCATCTCCGCCCCTCTGCTTCTATTAGGCAGCCGCTTAGTGACGCTGCTGTGACGCCGAACGAACCTCCCCCTTAGAAAGGAGGCGGTTCGCTGCCCACAGCCATGTCGCTAGGCAGGTAAGTATGTGTGACGGGTGTAAGCGATGTTGAGCGCCACGGGCAGCGATTTGCCCGTGACGCACAACCGACGGGGGTGGGTACGCTCACTAGCCATATCGATAGCGATATCGCTGCGTGTAAAGTGCCCTTAAATCTACCTACCAACAGAGGTTAAAAACCCTAACGATGCAGTGGTGGCCCTGCTCCATGTCGGTTTACCCTAGATGGCCTTACCAAGAAATATTATTATAGATATACATATGGGTCCTGTGAAGAACAAGGGCGGCATGCAACATAGATATCAAATGAGGGAAAATTGCACAAAACCAAATTGTATATACAACCCCTGGCAAAAATTATGGACTCACCTGGCTCTGAGGATGTTCATTTAGTTGTTTACTTTTGTTTAAAAAAAAGCAGATCACAGACATGGCACAAAACTAAAGTCATTTCAAATGTCAACTTTCTGGCTTTAAGAAACACTAAAAAAAATCATTAAAACATCATGTGCTAGCCAGTAATGGTTAGTTTTCAAGACCAAACAGGGGGAAAAATTATGGAATCACTCAATTAGGGGAAATAATTCTGGAGTCATGAAAAACAAACAAAAGAACAGTCCAATACATCACTAGTATTTTGTTGCACCACCTCTGGCTTTTAAACAGCTTGCAGTCTCTGAGGCATGGACTTAATGAGTGGCAAACTGTACTCTTCATCAATCTGACTCCATGTTTCTCTGATTGCTGTTGCCAGATCAGCTTTGCAGGTTGGAGCCTTGTCATGGACTATTTTCTTCAACTTCCAAAGATTTTAAATTGGATTGAGATCCGGAATATTTGCAGGCCATGTCATTGACCTTATGTGTCTTCTTTCAAATAATGTTTTCACAGTTTTTGCTCTATGGCTGGATGCATTATCATCTTGATAAATTATTTCATCATCCCCAAACATCCTTTCACTTGATGGGATAAAAAAAAAGTGTCCAAAATTTCAATGTAAACTTGGGCATTTATTGAAGATGTAATGACAGCCATCTCCCCTGTGCCTTTACCTGACATGCAGCCACATATCATCAATGACTGTGGAAATTTACATGTTCTCTTCAGGCAGTCATCTTTTTATTGTTTAGCTTTTCTGTATGTAAATCCTATTTCCTTTAGGCGGTTTCTCACAGTTCGGTCACAGACATTGACTCCAGTTTCCTCCTATTCGTTCCTCATTTGTTTTGTTGTGTATTTCCTGTTTTGGAGACATATTGCTTTAGGTTTTCTGTCTTGATGCTTTGATGTCTTCCTTGATCTACCAGTATGTTTGCCTTTAACAACCTTCCCATTTTGTTTTAATTTGGTCCAGATTTTAGACACAGCTGACTGTGAACAACCAACATTATTTGCAACATTGTGTGATGATTTACCTTCTTTTAAGAGTTTACTAATCCTCTCCTTTGTTTTAACTGACATCTCTAGTGTTGGAGCCATGATTCATGTCAGTCTACTTGGTGCAACAGCTCTCCAAGGTGTGATCACTCCTTTTTAGATGCAGACTAACAAGCAGATCTTATTTGATTCAGGTGTTAGTTTTGGAAATGAAAATTTACAGGGTGATTCCATAGTTTTTTCCTCATAATTGAGAGATTCCATATTTTTTTCCCCGTTTGATTTTGAAAAGTAACCGTTACTGGCTAGCACATTATGTTTTCATGATTTTTTTTAATGTTTCTTAAAGCCAGAAAGTTGACATTTGAATTAGTTATGTGCCATGTCTGTGATCTGCTTTTTTGAAACAAAAGTAAACAACTGAATGAATATCCTCAGAGCCAGGTGAGGCTATAATTTTTTTCCAGGGGTTGTATACAAAACAGCAACCAAGAAAAATAAGGATAGTAAACACCCAACAGATTATCAAAATTAAAGAAAAAATACTTGGCGCATTTCGCTCTTTACAACACAGGTTTATCAGGAGTGACAATAATAAACTTATCTTGTGAATATCATATAATTGATGTATAATCTGTGATGCTCTAAAGCTCAGTATGACCAATAATCCCTCAGGGCTCCATACAGAGCTCCATCATACCACAAGTACTACATAAGTCGTTGGTTGTTGAAATTCTCTCTAGGGCAGGGTCGCCTCCTCCTGACATGTGGCTCGCCGTCAGTCCCCGGAAATGTAGCTGTACAGGGCCGCAGGCCATCTGTATCTCAGGGCTGGCGTTTCTTGGTGGGCAGACTGGGCAGCTGACCCAGGGCCCCCATACTCAGAGGGGCTCCCAGCCTTCCAATCATAAACTTCAGCGATAGTAGAAGTTCTGTACTATCACTGAAGCTTCCGCAGTTGCAGAATGACCTTTAGTGACATCACAGTCAAGTGACTCACCTAAGGTCCTAACGCTGCACTGCCGGAGTCCCCAGACCTGCACATATGCAGTGTCAAGGACATGAAGACCCTGCCTGTATTTAAATGTATCCGCGTCAGGCACGCATACATTTGAACAGTGCGGCGACAGGACTGAGGCAGAGGAGTTCCTCACATCACCGACATGCTGTCATCACCGGAGCTGCAGCTGCAGAGACGAGGAGGTTGCGCAGGCAATGGTAAGCGCTCCAGAGGAGCCGAAGAGGACATGTAGACAGGGGCATAACTACCGCAATCACAGACAGCCACTGCGACCGGTCCCGGGTCTGTCACAGCCCCTGATTCAGAAGGATGTGTGTCCAAGGCCACGCATCCAGCTGAAATACATTGGAGCACAGAGACCCATTGGGTCCCTGCGCTGCGATGTGCCAGCCGCCAATTAAGGCCATGAATATTCATTGCTCCCCACGCACACTATCCTACGCATGTGGAGCAGAGAATATGTTGACAGCTGACAGTGCTGTAAGTGTCCATGCATCACACTGGTGTCATGTGCTGTGGCGGTTACATGATGGTCAGTTACCAGCATGCCAGTGTCGCAGGAGGACACCGGGGGAGCGCAGGGTAGGTGAGTACAATAGTTTATTATTTTTTGTTTACTGTGTGCTTGGGTGGAACTATACATCCAGAGGATGGGGAGGCTATAGACCTGGAGGATGTGGAGGCTATACACCCGGACGATGGGGAAGCTATACACCAGGAGGATGGGGAGGCTGTATATCAGGAGGGGGACATGCTTAGGACATATACCTGGATGGGGCTATATACCAGAATGGGGACATGATGGGAGCCATATATACCAGGATGGGGACATGATGGGAGCATATATATACCAGGATGGGGCCATATATACCAGGATGGGGCCATATATACCAGAACGGGGTCATATATACCAGGATGGAGACGGCCATGATGGTCCATATATACCAGGATGGGGCCATGATGGGACCATATATAACAGAATACCAGGCTATATCCACGATCTGGGATAAGATATGTGGTCTAGTCATAGTGTCACGGTACTTCTCCCTTGTATGTGGTAATATTAGGACTACTTGGTCTAATTATGGTGTGGTGGTATTACTCTCTTGTATGTGGTTGTATTTGATCACTATGTGTTGGTAAAATGTTATCTGGTCATACACCGTGTGCAGAATTATTAGACAAATTAGTATTTGGATCACATGATACTTTTTATACATGTTGTCCTACTCCAAGCTGTATAGGCTTGAGATCCAACTACCAATTAAGTAAATCAGGGGATGTGCATCTCTGTAATGAGGAGGGGTGTGGTGTAATGACATCAACACCTTATATAAGGTGTGCTTAATTATTAGACAACTTCCTTTCCTTTGGCAAAATGGGTAAGAAGAGAGATTTGACGGGCTCTGAAAAGTCCAAAATTGTGAGATGTCTTGCAGAGGGATGCAGCAGTCTTGAAATTGCCAAACTTTTGAAGCGTGATCAATGAACAATCAAGCGTTTCATGGCAAATAGCAAACAGGGTCGCAAGAAGCGTGTTGGGCAAAAAAGGCGCAAAATAACTGCCCATGAATTCAGGAAAATCAAGCGTGAAGCTGCCAAGATGCCATTTGCCACCAGTTTGGCCATATTTCAGAGCTGCAACGTTACTGAAGTCTCAAAAAGCACAAGGTGTGCCATACTCAGGGACATGGCCAAGGTAAGGAAGGCTGAAAAACGACCATCTTTGAACAAGAAACATAAGATAAAACGTCAAGACTGGGCCAAGAAATATCTTAAGACTGATTTTTCAAAGGTTTTATGGGCTGATGAAATGAGAGTGACTCTTGATGGGCCAGTAGCTGGATCAGTAAAGGGCAGAGAGCTCCACTCCGACTCAGACGCCAGCAAGGTGGATGTGGGGTACTGGCATGGGCTGGTATCATCAAAGATGAACTTGTGGGACCTTTTCGGGTTGAGGATGGAGTGAAGCTCAACTCCCAGACCTACTGCCATTTTCTGGAAGACAACTGCTTCAAGCAGTGGTACAGGAAGAAGTCGCTATCGTTCAAGAAAAATATAATTTTCATGCAGGACAATGCTCCATCACTTGCATCCAACTACTTCACAGCGTGGCTGGCCAGTAAAGGTCTAAAAGATGAAAAAATAATGACATGGCCCCATTATTCACCTGATCTGAACCCCATAGAGAACCTGTGGTCCCTCATAAAATGTGAGATCTACAGGGAGGGAAAACAGTACACCTCTCGGAACAGTGTCTGGAGGCTGTGGTGGCTGCTGCACGCAATGTTGATCGTAAACAGATCAAGCAACTGACAGAATCTATGGATGGTAGGCTCTTGAGTGTCATCATAAAGAAAGGTGGCTATATTGGTCACTATTTTTTGGGGGTTTTGTTTTTGCATGTCAGAAATGTTTATTTCTAAATTTTGTGCAGTTACATTGGTTTACCTGGTGAAAATAAACAAGTGAGATGGGAATATATTTGGTTTTTATTAAGTTGCCTAATAATTCTGCACAGTAATAGTTACCTGCACAAACAGATATCCTCCTAAGATAGCCAAATCTAAAACAAAACCCACTCCAACTTCCAAAAATATTAAGCTTTGATAGTGTGGCGCCCCTGAGGCTTCCGTCGCCACAGGTCATTGCACCCCATCCAGCGGTGTGATGCCCCATTCTGGAAGAGGAAGGGAGTGAACTCCGGTCCCCTGGTAAATCCACACTACACCCATTGCTAGGAACACACTGGGACCAGGGAAAGTGGCAGACAACCCTCCCATGCTGCATGCTGGGAGGGGTCATAAGACCCATCCCTGCTCCTATAGGGTAGATCAGAGCAACTGGGGAGGTGGGAGGAGCCACAAGAGTGCAGACACAGAGAGGAAGGTCAAGTTTAGTTAGTCGAAGAGAGGGAGGGGAAGGAGAAGGAGGCCTGCTGGAGGCAGGCAAGGAGGAGAAGAGAAAGGAAAGAAAGCTCCAAGTCAGTCAGGGGCTGAAAGGAAAGAAAGAGACGCTTCCTGGTGAAGATCCTGGGACTCAGAGGGTCCAGGTGACACCAAGCAGAGAACAGAAGGGGTCCCAGGGCTACGGGTAGCTGTAGAGCTGCGGTGGCCTGTTCCACAAGAACATCGGTGGAGGGATCAAGCTGCAACAGGGGACGGTCCCTAGAAACCGGAGGAGTGCAAAGATCATCTCCAAACAGTAAAAACCGAGGCCCAGGGAATGTTGTAAACTCCCCGGGCCACAGCCCACAGCAGTAACTCTAGAAAAGGGATAATCAGCCGACAGGTGACTCCCCAGCCTGGAGGCTGTTGTGGAGGCCAAGCCAGGTTCAACCTACCAAGGCAAGGCTTAGGAAGACAGCTGAAGGCAGAGACACTTAAGAGAAGGGTACCGGCTTTTACTCTCAGAATCACCCAGAAACGGTGGAGGTCCCTGACAGTGGTCCCAGCAGTCCAAGGGTCCCTGCAGGTCTGTGACAAGAATTGTGAGTAAAGAACTTGAAACTGTACCTTTGAAGTTGCCTCTGTTATTTCATCTGCATAGACACTCACAAGCACCAACTGTGCCCCGGGGCATTGCTCCACCTGTGGGGAGTAGTACCACCACTGCTGCCATATCATTCCCCCGGAGGCCTCATACAGCAGCGGCGGCTTATTAGCCACATACCACAGGTGGCGTCACGAACACAAACTTTATTCACCAAGCCACATACTCTACTGACACCCACCAGGGCCACGGAGCCGGGCCCAGCCACCACTGACTACCACAGAAGTAGTCCGGCCCGGCACCGGGTGTCCCATAGCCCTGGGGTGGGCGAGTCAATAGTTATGAGTCTTTTGGGTTGATTGAGAACATAGTTGTTGATCAATAATAAAAAGAATCCTCTAAAATACAAATTGCTTAATAATTCTTCAGTGTAGTGTTGCGGTATTTCTTCCTTGTATGTGTCGCGGGCGGGGAGGAGGGTATCAGCACCGCGCTCACCCCTCTGCTCAGGTCCGGCTGCTGCTGCTCAGTGGTGGCTCGAGCAGTGGGCCGGATCCCGGGTGTTCTCGAGCGGCGCTCCTCGCCCGTGAGTGAAAGGGGATTGGGTGTTGGGATAAAGTCTATTGTCCGTGACGCCACCCACGGTTGTGGTGATTTGTTAGCACCACCGCTGCTTGGTGTGGGGATCCCGGGAGTGATGGTGTGAAGCAGCAAGTTGTTGTGTTGCCCCTCCGTGGGTAGGGGTTGGTGGGCCCAGTGATGAGGTGGGAGATGCAGGGCTTGGGGGGCGCAGGGACGCGGGGGCAGCGCTGTGCCTTGCGGCACTGTGGTACTCACTCAGCCTGAGACGTTGACACAGTTCTCGGTAAAACACACGGCTGGAAAGACGGTTCCCACGGACGGCTGCACTTGCTTTCCCCAGTAGGTGACGGTGATGTCCCTTTTCCCTGCACCTGATGTTGTTGATGGTCTCGATGGGTTCCCACCGGTAACCCGCTCCCCGGCTTCAAGCTGGACCGGAGGAGCTCTACTCTTTGCCCGCAGGCGCTGGCCCTTAGAAACTGGTGCCCTGGCGGTGGCGGTGTCTACTGTAATGGTTGGGCTGTTGCCTTCAATCGGGACTTGGTTGTTGGGGGATCTACGTCCCCTTCACTGACGGATTTGGCAAATTATGGCGACTCCTAGCCTTGCCGGGGTCCGAGAGGCCCCTGCCCTGGTGCTGACTGTCCTTTGTACACTGCTCCAGACCGCCGGGCCACTACCCGTCCGCAGTCCTTCCAGGAACTTCCAAACGGTCACCCCTCCGGACAATCACCGCCGTTGCTGACCTTGCTGACTCCGTCCTGCACACAGCTGGACCAACTTCAGGCTTTCCACTCTCTTTCTTTCCTGTCACCACTCTTGCTTTCCTCCTTTACCACTTTACTTCCTTCACTTCACTACTTGTTTACTCCTCCACTTAGCTCCTCACTCAAGCTCCCCCTGAGCTGACTTTTACTCCTT
This sequence comes from Anomaloglossus baeobatrachus, assembly GCF_048569485.1. NCBI lineage: Eukaryota > Metazoa > Chordata > Amphibia > Anura > Aromobatidae > Anomaloglossus > Anomaloglossus baeobatrachus. The sequence goes on along the minus strand of NC_134357.1, from coordinate 455,123,644 downwards.
CCACTTCCTCCTCCAAACTCTATCTGCCTGGTTCTTCCCGCCTCCAGAGCTGTGAACTCCTCGGTGGGCGGAGCCAACCGCCTGGCCCACCCCCTGGTGTGAACATCAGCCCCTGGAGGAAGGCAACAAGGATTTTAGGTTAGCTTTGGTGTTCCTAACTGGGGTGTAGGGTGTGGTGGTGTAATGACCTGTGACCCCTGGCTTGCCCATGGCGTCACATATGTGCGTGTATTCAGTCAATATCCGGTGGTAATATGTTGTCTAGTTACGGTGTGGCGGTATTTCTCTCTTGTATGTGCTATTATTGGTCTTGGTATAGTGGATTGTGTTGTGTATGGAGGTCACTTTTTCTCTCTGATATCAATATGGGGAAGATTCTTTATTTCCAATTGTTGTTTCCTGTTTTCTACTGCTAAATTGGCTTTGACTACGTCTTCACCTCTACAGTGTGGCTCTCGACCAACTTTCAAAGTCGAATGTGGCACTCAAGGTAAAAAAGGTTGGGGACCCCTGCTCTAGGGTGTAGGGCGAAGACCGACCATACCCAGGCGATTAGATCCCAATGTGTAAGGTTTCATACAGATGATGGATTCGTCTCAGAATTAGAGATTCCAACTAAAGAATACATAGGGGTGAGGTCAAACACTACCATGTAATTGATGAATAGACAGACCTCAGGAATCAGTATTCCACCATTATATCAGCAAATGAAAAGTCTTCTGCAACAGTATGTCACCAACACACATGAAGAACAGGCATCTCCAGTCCTATACACCGATGCTTCACCAAAGGGTGTCCCAGGGTGCAGCTCCCTAATGTAATGTGTCTTAGTTGGAAATCTCAATGCGTAAGAGAAGAGGTGTCATCCATGCAGGTCAGATGAGGGTGTCACCAGGGTCTCAGGATCCCTATGCTACTGCAGGGTCAGGAGCTGCTTGCTGCTTTGGAGATAGAAGTGGGTCTCTTTTCATTTTGGGCCTTTTGGGCTCCTTGCACAGGTTGCACCTTGATGTAAGATGAAGAACAGACGGCATCAGTGACCGATGGTGAATGCAACAGGACAGTCCTGCATTGCGAGTGTTATAATGATGGTAAGGAAAGGATTGATCCAGCTCATTGGACATACGACCTTCTTTATTCAGGTAAATACAGAATGGAGCGCATAGAATAACATTTTCATGTTAGCAGCAGCGATAAGATCCACGCATTTCAGGTGCTCATGGCACCTTTAAGGTGGTGTCACATACAGCGATGGCGACAACGACGTTGCTGCTACGTCACCATTTCTATGACGTGGCAGCGACGTCCCGTCGCTGTTGCTGTGTGTGACATCCAGCAACGAGCTGGCCCTTGCTGTGAGGTCGCCAGTCGTTACTGAATGTCCTGCTTCATTTTTTGCTCGTCGCTCTCCCACTGTGAAGCACACATCGCTGTGTGTGACAGCGAGAGAGCGACGAACTGAAGCGAGCAGGGAGCAGGAGCCGGCGTCTGGCAGCCTGCGGTAAGCTGTAACCAAGGTAAACATCGGGTAACCAAGAAGCCCTTTCCTTGGTTACCCGATATTTACATTAGTTACTAGCACCGCTGCTCTCACGCTGCCAGTGCTGCCGGCTCCCGCCCCCTGCACTCCTAGCCAGAGTACACATCGGGTTAATTACCTGATGTGTACTCCAGCTACGTGAGCAGGGAGCCGGCACTGGCAGCGTGAGAGCACACCGCTGGCACCCTGCACACGTAGCTGGAGCCGGAGTACACATCGGGTAATTAACCCGATGTGTACCCTGGCTAGGAGAGCAGGGCGCCAGCGCTAAGCGTGTGCGCTGGTAACCAAGGTAAATATTCGGTAATGGTTAGCCGATATTTACCTTAGTTACCAAGTGCAGAATGGCTTCCACAGCGACGTGTGTCGTTATGATCGCTACTGCGTCTGCTGTGTTTGACAGCTAAGCAGCGATCATAACAGCGACTTACTAGGTCGCTGTTGCGTCACAGAAAATGGTGACGTAACAGCGACGTCGTTGTCGCTGTCGCTATGTGTGAACCCAGCTTTAGTCATAGCTGCCCGTTCTGGTGTGCACCCCAGTCATATAATTAGCGAGTACCGAGCACCCGAGCATGGTAGTGCTCGCTCATCACTAGTTACGAGTGCTAAGAACCCAAGCATGATAGTGCTCGCTCATCACTAGTTACGAGTACAGAGCACCCGAGCATGGTAGTGCTCGCTCATCACTAGTTACGAGTACAGAGCACCCGAGCATGGTAGTGCTCACTCATCACTAGTTATGAGTACCGAGCACCCGAGCATGGTAGTGCTCGCTCATCACTAGTTACGAGTACAGAGCACCCGAGCATGGTAGTGCTCACTCATCACTAGTTATGAGTAGCGAGCACCCGAGCATGGTAGTGCTCACTCATCACTAGTTACGAGTACAGAGCACCCGAGCATGGTAGTGCCCACTTATCACTAGTTATGAGTAGCGAGCACCCGAGCATGGTAGTGCTCGCTCATCACTAGTTACGAGTACAGAGCACCCGAGCATGGTAGTGCTCACTCATCACTAGTTACGAGTACCGAGCACCCGAGCATGGTAGTGCTTACTCATCACTATTTACGAGTACCGAGCACCCGAGCATGGTAGTGCTTACTCATCACTATTTACGAGTACCGAGCACCCGAGCATGGTAGTGCTCGCTCATCACTAGACCGGACTTATAACTGATAGATTGTTTACTTTTCCCTCCTCTCTTTTGCAATCATAATAAAGTTTCCATTGCATCTGTATACCTTTTGGCACTGTGCAGAGATTTCCTGCTTTATAAATAACCATTGGAAGCAATATCAAATGTGGAGGATAACAAAAGTAAAATATTAAGGTCTCTCAAGAAAATGATTATACCTGATTACTCTATGACATAGTGGGGCTTACTACTTAATAAACTACATGCATCAGAAATTTTACTTGATTTAAGCCAAAAATGCTTTGTGCCACTTATATTATACATTTTAGATACATATATAACCTGCTCAAAGATGGGGGCAACTACAGTAAATCTGCCCGTTTTCAAAATTATACAAGAAAATGTGTAATGACCAATACTGACCTTTAGGTGGCGGCATTGGCAGTAAAAAAAATAAAAAATAAAAAGCAGCCAGTAAAAAGGGAAAATAATAAAACCATTATTAATTTTCTACATAAAATCCTTCTGTAGTCAGAAATGTAGAGAAACAAAGAGTAGATGGCCCTCTGGGAGATTTATTGAAACTAGTGCAGTATCTTAGGAGTTAAATCCTAACCCGGATCTTTCCTTCCCATGTACTGACATCCATTATTGTTAAACCTCAGATGCGGAAAGAAGATTTAAAAGGAACCTGGATGTTGAAAATCAGCTTAACAGGGCGCCTCTCAGTCCTGCTGAATGGGGGCCATTATTTAGGGATCAGACCCCAATGCACTGAGCAACTCCAGGGTAATCTTATGTCACAGACGTAAAGCTGGATATAAACCTTTCTGTAACAGCGAGAAAGTAAAATAATAATAATGGAATAACAAAAGAGAATATATACTATCAATACTGGAATACTACCCTTCAACTCCATAATGCACCCGGTGGGGCAAAGGCTTCAGTGTCTGAGGTTACCATTTCCACATCTTCATTGTCACTGCTTAAAAAAAATGTCAGCAGGATTTCACCCCGAAAATATGGGTGAGGCCTCCTCCCCTCCCCCCCCCTCCGCGGACTCCACACCAAGGACTTCAGATGCTGATATAATTGAAAGCAATGATGAGAGTATGAGCGGCGCGCTGCCTCTCTCATCATTCTCCCACTGTGTCTGTGGCACTCTGACAGCTCAGCATAGTGGAGCGAGATGACGTCACTACTGCGCGCTGTGCTAAGATCTGCAGTGCGGCAGCTGAGGAGAGAGACCAGAGCAGTGGGGGAATGAGGAGAAGTGATTATGTATTTAATCATGGTGGACAGATGACTATTGGGGTGCATTAATTGGGATCGGGATTGTATGCTACTACACGGGCGCTGCATAATACTCTATGCAGGAGCTTAATACTATATCAGAGCTACATAATACTATATGGGGGCTACATAATACTATATGGAGGAATATGGGGTGCATTATGATACATAGAGGGCTATAGGGGTGCATTAAACTATATACAGGACTATTAGGGTGCATAATACATCGAGGACTATGGAAAGTGTATTGTAATATATGGAGGACTATGGGGAGTGTATTATAATATATGGAGGACTATGGGGCTGCATTATACGATATAAAGGACTATGGGGGCTCAATTATAATACATGGAGGACTATAGGGGTGCATTAAACTATATGCAGGACTATGGGGGTGTATTATAATACATGGAGGACTCCAAGGGAGGCAGGGACGGGGGAACCCAGGTCCGAATTTTGCACCGCGGCCCACCGAACTCTAGTTACGCCACTGGGTATGATTATTATAATACTGTGGGAGAAACAGAAGAAAAGCTCTTCTAGGAGGCAGGTGCGCGGACCTGTCAGCATCGTGCACAGCAGAGAAAAGGAAAACAGTTCAGCGCTCCAGTATATGTAACAAAATATATATAACACATGGAGCATAGAAATAAGTTTTACACAGCACGCAGTGTGATCTTAGTCCTAGCATAGAAAACATATTCCTCATTACAAATATGTAGTAGAAATACATCTAAATGAACCATGATGTAATAGCTACAATCAATTCATTAAACAGAAACAAGTGGAAATAAAACATCCATCACATGGGAACTCACCTTTAGCCACTACAGTTGAATACAAAAAATATTTTTTTTTCTCTTTTTTACATATGTCATACCCATTGAACAATTAGCATCTGCTAACAAATCAAAGATCCTGTATAATACATGGGAAAACGATCATGTATGATATATTAATGAGAAAATAAATCTTGCTTTGCATTTAAACCAAAAGGAACTCTGTTGTTCATTTTGAAAATCCAATGTGTTTCCTGACTGAAAAGCTTGGTGAGATGATCACCTCCACGTGCAGGGGGATTAACCCTTTCAATTCCCTGCATGGAAAAACCTGATGGATTAGAGTTATGAACTGTTGTGAACTTACTGACACATTTTGGTCTTTGTTTCCGATATCTGGCAAATGTCTCCTAGTTCTGATTTTTAATGGGCCGGTAGTGCATCCTATATATTGTACCTTACATATATTACATGAAGCTAAATAAATTACAAAAGAAGTGTTACAATATATATACATATTGATATATATCAGAATTTTTTACCATTGGAAAAAGAAAAGTTTTTCGTATTCTTCAGGTGAACACTATATGTCCACCTTTATAGGAGCCTTTTGTTGCTTTAGTTGTTGATTGTTCTGAAAACAGACTAGGAGATAATATATTTTCTATTGTTTTGGCTTTTTTAGAAACACATTTGATGCCGGGTTCCAGGATTTTAGTGATTACAGGATCCTGATATAAAATTGGAAGAAATTTCCGTATGATGTTACAAACAGAAGAAAAATTATTATTGAATATAGTTGAAAAACACTATTGTTTGTGAGAAGTTATTTTTCCTATTTTAATTTTTGTATTCTAATAGGGAATTATGACCTTTGGAAGAAATAATATTTTTGGATCGATCATTGATCCATCTGGGGTAACCTCTTGCAGGCAAACGTCCTTCCAGTTTGGTATATAAATAAATAACTCTCATATTTAGAACAATTGAATTTCAATCCGTTGAACTCACCAACTGGGATATTAGAATTATGTTTTGGGTGACACAATTTTGCTAATACTTGGTTTGTGACTTAATAAAGTAAAAGAAACATAGATTTAAGCAATTGAAATTGAAATATTCCATTATGTCTGGTATGGCCACCTCATCGCCACCTTATATGATGAGTACGTCATCAATGAAACGACCATACCAGAGAATGGAAGACAAACACGTAGCCTCCACGTTGTGGAGATACTGAAATTCCCACCAAGCCATGAGGGTGTTTGATGTAGATGGTGAGAACTTAGCTACCATGGACGCAGCAGCTTTTGTAGATAAACCGTTGAATCACAAGAGGAAAACTATGGGTTAACAAATAGTGGATAACTGATATCAAAAACTCCTGTAAATCATTAGTATAATTGCTATATACCGTACAGACAAAGGTTTGGACACACCTTCTCATTCAAAGAGTTTTATTTATTTTCATGACTCTGAAAATTGTAGATTTACATTAAAGGCATCAAAACTATGAATTAACACATGTGGAATGAAATACTTAACAAAAAGTGTGAAACAACTGAAAATATGTCTTATATTCTAGGTTCTTCAAAGTAGCCACCTTTTCCTTTGATTACTGCTTTGCACACTCTTGGCAGTCTCTAGATGACCTTCAAGACGTAGTCACCAGAAATGGTTTTCACTTCACAGGTGTGCCCTGTCTGGTTTAATAAGTGGGATTTCCTGCCTTATAAATGGGGTTGGGACCATTAGTTGTGTTGTGCAGGAGTCTGGTGGATACACAGCTGATAGTCCTACTGAATAGACTGTTAGAATTTGTGCTATGTAAAGAAAAACGAGTGGCCATCATTACTTTAAGAAATGAAGGTCAGTCAGTCCAAAAAATTGGGAAAACTTTGAAAGTGTCCCCAAGTTCAGTGGCAAAAACCATCAAACGCTACAAAGAAACTGGCTCACATGAGGGCCGCCCCAGGAGAGGAAGACCAAGAGTCACCTCTGCTGCGGAGGATAAGCTTATCTGAGTCACCAGCCTCAGAAATCGCAGGTTAACAGCAGATCAGATTAGAGACCAGGTCAATGCCACACAGAGTTCTAGCAGCAGACACATCTCTAGAACAACTGTTAAGAGGAGACTTTGTGCAGCAGGCCAACATGGTAAAATTGCTGCTAGGAAACCACTGCTAAAGACAGGCAACAAGCAGCAGAGACTGGTTTGGGCTACAGAACACAAGTAATGGACATTAGACCAGTGGAAATATGTGCTTTGGTCTGATGAGTCCAAATTTGAGATCTTTGGATCCAACCACCGTGTCTTTGTGCGACACAGAAAAGGTGAACGGGTGGACTCTACATGCCTGGTTCCCACCGTGAAGCAAGAGGAGGAGGTGTGATGGTGTGGGGGTGCTTTGCTGGTGACACTGTTGGGGATTTATTCAAAACTGAAGGCATACTGAACCAGCATGGCTATCACAGCATCTTGCAGCGTCATGCTATTCCATCCGGTTTGCATTTAGTTGGACCATCATTTTTTTTTCAACAGGAGAATGACCCCAAACACACCTCCATGCTGTGTAAGGTCTATTTGACTAATAAGGAGAGCGATGGGGTGCTACGCCAGATGACCTGGCCTCCACAGTCACCAGACCTGAAACCAATTGAGATGGTTTGGGGTGAGCTGGACCGCAGAGTGAAGGCAAAAGGGCCAACAAGTGCTAAGCATCTCTAGGAACTTCTTCAAGACTGTTGGATGACCATTTCCGGTGAATACCTCTTGAAGCTCATCAAGAGAATGCCAAGAGTGTGCAAAGGAGTAATCAAAGGAAAAGGTGGCTACTTTGAAGAACCTAGAATATAAGACATATTTTCAGTTGTTTCACACTTTTTTGTTAAGTATTTAATTCCACATGTGTTATTCATAGTTTTGATGCCTTCAATGTGAATCTACAATTTTCAGAGTCCTGAAAATAAAGAAAACTCTTTGAATGAGAAGGTGTGTCCAAACTTTTGATCTGTATTGTACATTAAGAAACCATTTCATCGCCAAGAACGCCCAATCATGTGGAATAGAAATATATAGTGAAACAACATCAGTAGTAATCTGTGTAGGGAATTGAAAGGGTTAATCCCCTGCACTTGGAGGCGATCATCGCACCAGCTTTTTAGCCGGGAAGCACATTGGATGATCACAATGAACATCAGAGTTTCTTTATTTCTGGATGATTAAATCATACATGATCGTTTCCCCATGTATTATACAGGATCTTTGATTTAGTAATATATGCATTTGTTGAATTGGTATGACATGTGTAAAACAAATAAAAAATTACTTGTTTTTTTTAATATTTTTATTGTATTTAACTGCTGCTGCTAATTGTGAGTTTCCATGTGATTAATGTTAAATTTCCTCTTAAAGGGAACCTGTCACCAGATTTGGAGCCTATAAGCTCCAGCCACCACCAGTGGGCTCTTATATACAGCATTCTAACATGCTGTATATCAGTGCAAAACCATGAAAAAAGAAAAAAATATTCAGCCTACCGTTAAATGCTTTGAATATCAGAAGATCAGTAGATGCACGGAGGATCACGAGGGTTGGAAGCCCAGGGGAAACAAACTTCAGAAAAAATGAAAAAACATCCAGCACCATATCAGAACTCCAATTGAAAGATGAATACATTTTTTTTTTCTTTATTTAGATCTTCATGTTAAAAAATATACATAGGTAATGAGTAAGGACCATGCTCTAGGGTCAGAAACATGTCAGGTGCTGACTATGTCTTTTTTTAACTTGTATATTTTTTAACATTAAGATATAAATAAAGAAAAAAAATGTATTCATCTTTCTATTGGAGTTCTGATATGGTGCCTGATGTTTTTTTCATTTATTTTTTATGTATATAAGAGCCCAGGCCGCTGTGTATAACATAAAAATCACTTTATGATACTCACCTAAGAGGTCGCTCCGGTGAAGACAGGTCAATTGGGTGTCTCCGTTCTCCGGTGCTGGCGCCTCCTCTTTCGGCCATCTTGGTCTTCCTTTTTCTGATACCGGCGTGCATGACGCATCCTACGTCATGCACACAGGCCGGTATTGAGGTCCTGCGCAGGTGCACTACAATAGTTTGATCTGCCCTGAGCAGGGCAGATCAAAGTGCACCTGTGCAAGACATCAGTGCCAGCGAGTGTGTATGACGTAGGACATGTCATGCACGCCGGCTTCAGAAGAATATAACTACTCTCAGGTAGGACAACTATAAAGATGTACATCAAAAAGTGTTTTGCTGACAACGAATACTCCAAAAAGTAATCAGAATCCTCTTGAAGGGAGAAAAATAAGTGCTGTGGAGAAGAAGAAAAAAAAGAGTGGTGGGCGTGGTGGATTCCTTACTGAGAGTAAGGGCTTTGCACGTTGCGACATCGCAAGCCGATGCTGCGATGTCACACGCGATAGTCCCCGCTCCCGTTGCAGGTACGATATCGTGCGATAGCTGGCGTAGCGAACATTATCGCTACGCCAGCTTCACATGCACTCACCTGCCCTGCGACCGTCGCTCTGGCCGGGGACCCGCCTCCTTCCTAAGGGGGCGGGTCGTGCGGCATCATAGCGACGTCACATGGCAGGCGGCCAATAGTGGCGGAGGGGCGGAGATGAGCAGGATGTAAACATCCCGCCCACCTCCTTCCTTCCGCATATCCTACGGAAGCCGCGGTGACGCCGGTAGGAGATGTTCCTCGCTCCTGCGACTTCACACACAGCGATGTGTGCTGCCGCAGGAGCGAGGAACAACATCGGACCGTCGCGTCAGCGTAATTATGGATTACGCCGACGCTGCACTGATGATACGATTACGACGATTTTGCGCTCGTTAATCGTATCATCTAGGCTTTACACACTACGATGTCGCATGCGATGCCGGATGTGCGTCACTTTCAATTTGACCCCACCGACATCGCACCTGCGATGTCGTAGTGTGCAAAGCCCGCCTTACAGACGATGCTAGCTGCTGACCAGACATTATCCCATGAGAAGTGTACTGTCACCCAGGTGCCCAAATCAAAGATGTGTCTGATAGGGTATCAAGACTCTTCAGTGCTACAGACGACTATCTATACCCACTAATACACGTAGGAACATAACACAGCCAAAAAGGGCATAGAAACTATATGCAGAGACTTTGAAGAGCAAGGCCGGAAAGTGAAGGAACTGGGAGCACAGGTCCTCTTCTCATTCATCTTCTCAGTAGATGGACATGGAACAACAAGTTCAAACAGGATTCTACATGTGAACACTGGGCTACGTCAATAGTGTTGTCAGCTGTCAGCAACGATTTGATTTTCTTGACCATGGAATGAATTAATTGTATGATGGACTCCTTGCTAGAGATGGGTAGCAACTTTCGAAAACAGGAAAATACATATTTGATAGACGTTTTGCTACACTCATTAGCAAAGCTTAAGGCTAAGTTCACACACTGCATCTTTTGGTGCGTTTTTGAGGTCACAAAGATGCACCAAAATGCATGCATTTCCTTCTCCCAGCAAAGTCTATGAAATTTTTATTTTGCTGTCCACACTAAGCATCTTTTGTTGACTGCATCTTGGCTGCGTTTTTCAAGATGGAGCATGTCAATTCTTTTTCTGTTTTAACCACGTTTTTGAGCCCTCCAGTCAATAGATTTCACTAACAAAATGCATTGGGCAAAACGCGGTAAAAATGCATTACGTTTTTGATGTGTTTTTGCCACGGTGCGTCTTTGGTGCATTTTAAGATGCACTCAAGATGCACTTGTGTCGCCCTGGACAAGCCAGGGGCCACAGGTAACAACACACACACACACCCCCACCCCCAGCAATTTCACAGCAGACATCCCCAGTGAAACTTGATTCCTTTCCTCAGGCTCAGACAGACACACCAGGTGGGCGGAGTCAGGAGATGGAGACGCCCACCCAGGAGTTTAGCTGGCCTGAGGCAGGAAACAAGGGCAGACAAGTCCAGGCAGGAAGAGAGAGGAGGTCTGCAGAGAGGCAGACGCAGACTGGGGGCCTAGGTTGGAGCCTAGGGCCCTCGTGCAGCAGAGAGTGAGGCAGACGGTGGTGGCCGTCTGCAGGGAGCCGGGCAGACAGCTGGTGGAACCGCAGGTAGTCGGGGCTGGGCGGTGGCCCACCGGTACTGAATCGGGGAGCCAGCTGGAAACCGGAGTGCAGGAGGAGTGTGCACGGAGGCGAAAGAAAGGACTTACACTAACAACCTGGGGTCAGGGGAAAAACACCGCAGCCGCCTGTGGGACCCATCCATCCAGCCGTTTGTTTCAGCAGAGACTCTGTGTGCTTCATTGGGCTGAGTGAGTACCACCGTGCCGTGCGGCACAGCGCTGCCCCCGCGACCCTGCACCTCGCCAGGCCCCGTAGCCCGCCTGCACCAACCATCCCTACCCTCATCACCGGGCCCCTGGACAACCAACCCCCTACCCACGGAGGGGAGATATAACAACCAAGCTGCTCCCTGTCACCGCTCCCGGGATCCCCATACAGAGCAGCGGTGGTGTTACCAGAAATCACCACAACCGTGGGTGGCGTCACGGACAATAAATCCCCAAAACCAATCCCCTTTTCACTCACGGGCGAGGAGCGCCGCTCGAGTCCCCGGGATCCGGCCCATTGCTCGAGCCACCGAGCAGCAGCGGCCGCAGCAGCAGCGGCAGCCGGACCCGAGCAGTGGGAGAGCGCGGCGTCCCCTCCTCCGCCCGCGACAATTTGGCGTCACGAACAGGATCTTACCGCTCTGCCGTTGGGTAGAGGTGCGCCTTGTTACCGCCGGAGGTGTCCGGCCGGAAAAATTGAGAAGCCGCCATCTTTGGCGTGAAAAGTTCCCGCTCGAGCGTCTCCTCGAGTAGTGGAGGCGCGAAGGCCAAAACCCCGCCCCGTTAGAGAGGCAAGGGGGACGGGATGGCGCCCGGCCGCATGTGAACCTCGGCTGTGAAAGCAGGGACGCCAGGACTCTGCCAGCATTTGGTTCCTGGAGGAGGCCGCCGCAGCGATGCACCGAGCCGTTACCCCTGTTACCGGTAGCGGAGCCCGCAGCGTCTGTGGGGGAGGGCCCAGACCTGGGGTCCCCAGGCCTCACTTTTGTCACCGCCCTGCCACCGGCCCCGGCAGTCTGTCCGGCCGCAACGGAGATGACGACGGCCCCGACAGTCCGCCCGGCCACAACGGCAGCGAAGTACCGGTCCCGTTAACCAATCTGAGACCGTTCCTGGACTGGGGTCAAGGGGTGCTGCCCACTTCCTAGGGGCAGCATCAGGGCCAGGTTATTTGGGTGGGTGACTGAAGGACCCGATGCCGTTATTAAAAGTGTTTTAATGTTTGATATGCCTCCCGTTTTGGGATGATGTTAGTATACTTGTATTGTTATTCTTATCTTTTGCAGTTTAAAAGAGAAATAAAACCGGTGATGGACGGGCAGCCCGCGGACGGTCTGCATTTTGCTAAGGGGGAATGTGTTGCCCTGGACAAGCCAGGGGCCACAGGTAACAACACACACACACACACCCACCCCCAGCAGTTTCACAGGAGACATCCCCAGTGAAACTTGATTCCTTTCCTCAGGCTCAGACAGACACACCAGGTGGGCGGAGTCAGGAGATGGAGATGCCCACCCAGGAGTTTAGCTGGCCTGAGGCAGGAAACAAGGGCAGACAAGTCCAGGCAGGAAGAGAGAGGAGGTCTGCAGAGAGGCAGATGCAGACTGGGGGCCTAGGTTGGAGCCTAGGGCCCTTGTGCAGCAGAGAGTGAGGCAGACGGTGGTGGCCGTCTGCAGGGAGCCGGGCAGACAGCTGGTGGAACCGCAGGTAGCCGGGGCTGGGCGGTGGCCCACCGGTACTGAATCGGGGAGCCAGCTGGAAACCGGAGTGCAGGAGGAGCGTGCACGGAGGCGAAAGAAAGGACTTACACTAACAACCTGGGGTCAGGGGAAAAACACCGCAGCCGCCTGTGGGACCCGTCCATCCAGCCGTTTGTTTCAGCAGAGACTCTGTGTGCTTCATTGGGCTGAGTGAGTACCACCGTGCCTTGCGGCACAGCGCTGCCCCCGTGACCCTGCACCTCGCCAGGCCCCGTAGCCCGCCTGCACCAACCATCCCTACCCTCATCACCAGGCCCCGGGACAACCAACACCCTACCCACGGAGGGGAGACATAACAACCAAGCTGCTCCCTGTCACCGCTCCCGGGATCCCCATACAGATCAGCGGTGGTGTTACCAGAAATCACCACAACCGTGGGTGGCGTCACGGACAATAAATCCCCAAAACCAATCCCCTTTTCACTCACGGGCGAGGAGCGCCGCTCGAGTCCCCAGGATCCAGCCCATCGCTTGAGCCACCGAGCAGCAGCGGCCGCAGCAGCAGCGGCAGCCGGACCCGAGCAGTGGGAGAGCGCGCGTCCCCTCCTCCGCCCGCGACACACTGACCAAAAGCTGCCGCATGTGAACATAGCCTTAGAAGTGGAAATAAAGAACAAAGTTAACAAATTATGAATGAAAATAGACGAGCAAAATAAACCGACTAAACAAGCTAAAGTGTGTCTATGCAAGTGTACAGTGCATGGGAAACTAACCAGGAGAATTGGAGCTGCTAGCACAAGAAGAGAGATATGATGGCATAGGCATCACTGAAACTTGGTGAGATGATACACATGATTGGAATACGAGGCTAGAAGGATACAACTTAAAGGGAATTAATCACCAGGATTTCACTATATAACCAAAAGCCAGTGCTATTATCGCGGGCGGCGGGGCGCTGTGCTCACCACGCTCGGGTCCGGCGCTGCTGCTGCTCGGTGGCTCGAGTGGTGGGCCGGATCCGGGGACTCGAGCGGCGCTCCTCGCCCGTGAGTGAAAGGGGGGTAGTTCGGTTTGGGGATTTGGTCCGTGTCGCCACCCACGGGTTGTGGTGAGGTTGGGCACCACCGCTGCTATTGACGGGGATCCCGGGAGCGATGGTAGGGAGCAGCTGGGATGTTGTTTTCCCCTCCGTGGGTAGGCGTTGGTGGTCCAGGGGCCCGGTGAGGTGTCGGGGAGGCAGGGTTGGCAAGGTGCAGGGTCGCTTGGTTGGCACGGTAGTACTCACTCAGTCACAAATGGATGCAAAGTCTCTGGTAAACCAAACGGCTGGATGGACGGGTCCCACAGCCAGCTGCTGTGGTTTCTCCCGGACGGTTGGTGATGGCTGCCTTTCCCTGCACCTTTGTGTATGTTCGGTCCCGATGGCTTCCCACCGGTAACTCGCTCCCCAGCATGTACAGTATATGTGCCGGAGGAGCCCTTTTGCCCGCAGGCTCTGGCCCTTGGAACTCTAGCTGTGGCGGTAGCTGTATTCCCCTGTTGCTGGTTGGACGGTTGCCTTCAATCGGGTCTTGGCTGTTAGGAAACCCCTGGGGTTCCGGTCACTGACGGATTTGACCTATTTAATGGCGACTCCAAGCCTGGTCGGGGTCCGCAGGCCCTGCCGGTTTGTGCTGGCTTCACTTCGCTCCCCGGTTCGGTACCGGCGGGCCACCGCCCGTCCCCGGTCCTACGATTCCGCGTCGATCCACCTCTCCTGCAGACGGCCACCACCGTCTGCCAACCTTGCTCTCGGTGCCCGGGCCACGTACCCGGGCACAGTCAGTTTGATCCTCTACTCCAACTTCACTTTCCTAACTGATCTCAACTGACTTCCTTTTCCCGCCTCCAGGACTGTGAACTCCTCAGTGGGTGGGGCCAACTGCCTGGCTCCACCCCACCTGGTGTGGACATCAGCCCCTGGAGGGAGGCAACAAGGATTTTGTGTCTGGCTGATGTGCCTGTCTCAGGGTGGGGGTGTATGTTGTAGTACCTGTGATGACCTGGCTAGTCCAGGGCACCACATTATACTGGCACTATCAGGCTGATTCTATACATACCTGTAGTGGTCAGCTCGGATGTATAGGTTTTGAAACAGAAGCAAGTAAAGTTTGTAAAATGAGTGGCTTTTTCAATGACAGCAGCTCCCGATCAACTAATAGCTGTGGGGGGGTATTCATAGTGATTCCCGCCCCCTGCCTGTTGTTCCTCCCCCTTTTATTTATGCTAATTCTATTATAGAATCGTTTTATTAAATCACTAGAAGGACTTGTGCAGATGTCACACCCATGTGACCAGAAGGGGTGGGGCTCAACCTACAGAAAAAAGTTGGTTCCTGGTATCAGCTATATAAGTCTTCTGTAGCTTACAGCTCAGTCCAGCCATATTGGCAACATCTCTTTAAGAGTGAAAAGACGTGGAACTGCTTGAAAAGGAGAATGACTACCAAGGACTGTGATGTAGGACTAGTCTGGGTAGTGTCGGGAAGAAAAAGACTTATGAATGTTGGAATAACTGAAGTGAAGAGCGTGTGACACTGAAACGTGCAATATTTCTGTCCGCTATCTAACATACATTGTTGTTAGCAATTTTATGTTCAGTGAAACTACATTTTTTATTAACTTGTAGATTCCCTCAATGAACTGTGTACCATTTGATCCTGGCCAGCCAAAACCATCAGCAATATGCGGCCTCCGAAGTGCATCACCACACATCCAGCCAGGACCACTATTTTCATGTAGTGTGCGGTAGACGTTTACCTCGCCTATGACAACCACCAAGTGTCACATTAAAATCATTCTCAAAGAGTGGTAGTAAATGGTTGTACATCCAATTGGAAGAGTGTTTTAAGTGTGGTACCACAAGGTTCTGTCTTGGCCCCAGTGTTGGTCAACATTTTTTATAAAGAAAGGAACAAGATAAGGGAACTGTAAATAAACTAATCAAATTTACAGATGATGCAAAGCTAGGAGGAATAGCTAACACTAGAGAAAACAGAAGAAGAATTCAGAAAGATCTAGATAAGCTGGAATAATGGGCAGCGAGTAATAGAATGGTATTTAACAGGGAGAAATTCAATATTCTACATCTGGGCAAGAAAAACAAAAATAACATCTACAGAATGGGAGGAATAGAACTAAGCAACAGCATGTGTGAAAAATATATACTAATAATTCACAGACTACACATGAGTCAACAGTGTGATGCAGCAGCAAAAAAGGCAAACACAGTTCTGGGATATACTAACAGAAGCATACAGTCTAGATCACATGAAGTAATTATCCCCCTCTATTCTTCTTTGGTCAGACCTCATCTGGAATACTGTGCCCAGTTCTGGGTACCACGTTTTAAGAAAAGACATCGAAAAACTGGAGCAAG
Source organism: Anomaloglossus baeobatrachus (assembly GCF_048569485.1). NCBI lineage: Eukaryota > Metazoa > Chordata > Amphibia > Anura > Aromobatidae > Anomaloglossus > Anomaloglossus baeobatrachus. The sequence goes on along the minus strand of NC_134357.1, from coordinate 455,107,634 downwards.
TTCAGAGAAGAGCTACTAGAATGGTGAGTGTACTGTAAACTATGTCCTATGAGGAACAGTTAAAGGATCTGGGAATGTTTAACTTGCAAAAAAGAAAGCTAAAAGGAGACTTAATAGCTGCCTACAAATATCTGAAGGGATGTCACAGTGTAGATGGATCATCCTTATTTTCATTTGCACATGGAAACACGAGAAGCAGTGGACTGAAACTGGAAAGAAGAAGATACAGATTAGATTTTAAAAAACTTTTTGACAATGAGTGGAGCAGGCTGCCACTAGAGGTGGTGAATTCTCCTTCCATGGAAGTCTTCAAACAGAGGCTGGACAGTGATCTGTCTGAGATGGTTAAGTGAATCCTGCTTTGAGCAGGGGGTTGGACACAATGACCCTGGAGGTCCCTCCCAACTCTACCATTCTATGATTCTACTATGATAATGCTCCTATGTACATCAATATAACACCTATAATACTGCTCCCTATTTACAAAAATATAACTACTATAATACTGCCCCTATGTACAAGAATATAACTACTATAATACTGCCCCCTATGTACAAGAATATAACTACTATAATACTGCCCCCTATGTACAAGAATGTAACTACTATTATACTGCTCCCTATTTACAAGAATATAACTACTATAATGCTGCCCCACGTACAAGAATATAACTATTATAACACTGCTCCTATGTACAAGAATATACCTACTATAATAGTGCCTCTATGTACAAGAATATAACTACTATAATACTGCCCCCTATGTACAAAAATATAACTACTATAATACTGCCCTCTATGAACAAAAATATAACTACTATAATGCTGCCCCTATGTACAAGAATATATCTACTATAATATTGCCCCTATGTACAAAAATATAACTACTATAATACTGCCCCTATGTAAAGAATATATCTACTATAATACTGACCACTATGAACAAGAATTTAATTACTATAAGACTGCCCCTATATACAAGAATATAACTACTACAATACTGCCCCTATGTACAAGAATCTAACTACTATAATACTGCTCCCTATGTACAAGAATATAACTACTATAAGACTGCCACTTATGTACAATAATATAACTACTATAATACTGCCCCTATGTACAAGAATATAACTACTATAATACTGCTCCCTATTTACAAGAATATAACTACTATAATACTGCTCCCTATTTACAAGAATATAACTACTATAATACTGCTCCCTATTTACAAGAATATAACTACTATAATGCTGCCCCATGTACAAGAATATAACTACTATAATACTGCCCCCTATATACAAGAATATAACTGCTATAATACTGCCCCCTATATACAAGAATATAACTACTATAATACTGCTCTCTATGTACAAAAATATAACTACTATAATACTGCCCCTATGTACAAGAATATATCTACTATAATACTGACCACTATGAACAAAAATATAACTACTATAATACTGCCCCTATGTACAAAAATATACTGTATCTACTATAATACTGACCACAATGAACAAGAATATAACTGCTGTAAGACTGCCACTTATGTACAAGGTTATAACTACTATAATATGTTCCATTTTAGCTAGCAGTATATATGCCATAATACTGCCACCCATGGAGAAGAATATCTGAATATCCTCTATACGTCTCTGTATGCCTTTTGGTTCTGCACATTGTCTTGTTCTATAGGCTCTGGCAATCAGTTTTCTTCTGGGCTTGTTGTGATTTCTTCAGAATGTTAATGTGACAAATCATCTTCTTAATCAGTTAAGTAAATGTTGGGTATAATTGCTGGGAGGAATTTCTCGTATTTGCCAGTATGAATGAGTCGCCTCTGTGCAGGGAACAATGGTTCGGCTCATACGGGTGAAATCTCAACAGTCGCGCTTTGTTCCTGCAGGGACTCAGCTTCGTGCCGCCATAGAGAGATAGAAAGTTGATCCTCTGACATCTTTGTGGCGGCCGCGCTGAGTTGGTGCAGAAGGTTTATCGAGTTGGCAAATATGAGAATCACAGGCCTCATGTTATCAGTGCCCCGGAGGGGACTTTCACAGGCGGTGCAGTCGAATAGTTCCGGTGGTGTCACTGACATTATTTCCTGACTGATAACCCGCCATGTAACCTCATCTCCCATAAACTTTTCTTTTACTAGAACGAGCCAAAGAGAAAGCTTGGATATAGTTGGGACCATTACACTTTTCATAATAATTGTCACAAAACTTTTTTGGAATCCTAGATGGTGAATCTGCCTGTTACACAATGAGAAGGTAAAATGGAAAAAAGGAAGAATCCTCAGGAACATGTAGGATAACAGTCTCTGTATTAATCAATTCAGTGAAATTATGATGAGTTTTCTAAAGAATACCTAAGCAGCACTTCTGGATAATATGCAGTCTTACATAAGCTGACAACAGAATGTACCCAAGATGAAGCTGTAGCGAAACGCGTTGGGTGTGTTTCCTGGGTGGGTAGGTGTACTTGACCCTATATGGCTATACTGTTTATTTACATGTTTTTTATCTTTTGGCTGCTAAGGTATCCATTATTTGTTTTGGTTCATATTGCATAATATTTACATCTGAATATGGTTTGATGTCATTTGTTGCATTTTCCCATATGCACACGGGATGGGGCAATTTAAATGACATTAGTCTATATTATATTTATTTTTGCATCTACCCCATTTATCCACAATGTCTGTTATGACAATTACTTAGACTGAATGTATTTATAGCAAAAAGTTCATATTTAGGAATTTGTGATGAGGATGATGATTTTTCCTCTTACTTTATGAAGCCCCCATAGTCTTTCTATACTGTCATCATTCTAGCTTGTGTAGTGCCCCTGAGCCATCAGGAGTTACAAGGAACTGCATCCTGTCATAGATGAAGGACCTACCCCCAGGAACCCAGACCCAGGACCAGTGCTGGTAATACCAAAACATTCATACAATCCCTGTTTTCTCCCCCCCCCCAAAACTGGTGATGGGCTAGGGTTGGACCCAATGGATGGCCACTTGGGGGTGGAACCGATCCAGTCCACTAGACGACAACCAGGGAGGAGGGGTCAGACAGTCAGTATGTGGAAGTGAAAGGAGATGGACGTAACGGTACTGACGGAAGACTGTAGCAGTGACCTGTCAGGCTTAGGCGTGTGGTTGCCGAAGGAGTACGGTGCAGTACTCTCGGAACCATAGCACAGGTGGGGTGCAGAGCCCTAGGTCAAGAAAACGCTCCAGACAGACCTGATAAAATCTGCACAGTGAGGGGACCATCTAGAACCTCATCCACTTAAAAGTTCGGGGCACAGTAACGACGGGAGAACCTGGGAACGAGACAGAGATCTGGCCCAACAGGGTTCAAGTTACCTGCCGTACGGACAAAGACTGACAGATAACCAGGAGGGGACTCCCCAGACGCTCCAAGCCACGGGGACCCACCAACCAGAGACAGGTGCAGGGGAAGAAAGCCACCAGGTCACCACATTGGCACTGGAACTAAGGGGACCAGTGGTGAGGACCAGCCTCCATCGGGTTGCCAGCAACAACAACGCTGTGAGTAAAAATAAACAGTTACACTGCAATCCCTTGTGTGGCCTACCTTCTTTCCGCGCCCAGTATTATCAGCAAACTCCAGCAACAAACACCATCATCTATCCCCTGGGGCCTGCCCTACTTGCGTGGGGCCCAGCATCCAGGCTGCCATTAACATCAGCACCAGCAGCGAGAGACTGTGAAGCGGCGGCTCCATCTACATAGCCGCAACCTGCAAGTGGCTTCGTGACAATAACTTTATTATCATTCCCATGTACATAATCCCTTTTAAGCGACCTACAGGGTCATGGAACAGGGTAACGGCCACCCAGTGAACTGTCCCAGTAACACCTCACATCATGTCCTGTCAGACACACCAGTGGGTTGGTTAAGCGGAATAAGGCCACCCACCTAGGGGTCAGGCAGACTGGTGGGCGGGAGGAAGAGGAGTGGAGTGAGAGCCCTCAAAGAGTGAGGAGCTGGGGAGTAGTAGCTCCCGGGGAGCTAGACTGAGGTTGGGTCGCAGACGGTAGTCCGGGACCAGAGGAATCGGGGACCGGTGGCAGCAACATTGAAAGGGTGCGACGGACATAGTCTAGGAGGACTGTCGGCATCAGACATCCAAAAGAACTAACTGGTACCGAGCACGACGGGGTACAGGACCCTTGGTTAGGAGCCAGTTCATCAATATGAAGAAAAAGCTCTGATACAACCATGTAATATGTTGGTGCCCAGAAAAAATATTATAACATTAATACTGATATTTCTGGCACTCACAGGAAAAAGATGTCAATATGATTTCGAAGAATATTTTATTTTCATATTCTACAAAGGAGTCAACCAAAATGCCAACGTTTCGTCTCACATTTGAGCCTTTTTCAAGTCATGTATATCATGAAGCAGGTAAGTGCAAGTATAGGTGCTCGGCAGAATATAGGCTTAGACTAGCAAATACCAGAGGATAGGGGGAGGCAGAGGTGAGTCATAGGAGACCAGGGTAAGTAGGTGATAGTGTCTGGAATGACAGCAGACTGGGTGCAGAAGGAACTGTGTCAGGTGAGCTGGCTGTCTGGTGGCAAGGTGGTAAGGAGCCAGTTCATCGTCCTGATAATTAACCTGGGAGGGAGAGTCTCTTTATGAACTTCCCTAGGAGCTCAGAGATTGAAGGCGACAGCACACCGCGGGGGATAGGGCTTTCCAGTAACGCGGCCCACTAAAATCCCAAGTGCCAGACATCAAGAGCACAGCTACACTAAAACATAGTGAGCGGGACCCCAACAGCTTCAAGCCGAGGGGCCACATGGAGAACTAACTTGTGCACGGATGCGGCTCCGGATTACCCAGTGACACCGGTGGGAGCGGACACCTGGATGGGCTCCCCGTAGTGACTGTGATACACAGAGACTTTGGTTTATCTTCAGTGTGAGTGCCTGCTTTATAATCCTCATCCAGCACCACGATTACCCGCAGTGAGTAACCTGGTTCCCCTGCACCCTGCGCTTCCAAACATCCCACTGACTCGCCCACCCCAGGGCTCTAGGACACCCGGTGCCGGGCCGGACTAGTCCGGGAGTAGTCAGCGGTGGCAGGGCCCGGCTCCGTGACCCTGGCGGGGTCAATTAATATGACGACTGTGGGGGTGATGATCAATAATAAAATTTGTGGAAATATATTCGTGATGCCACCTGTGGATTGCGGCTATGGAGCCGCCGCTGCTGGGTAGGGCCTCCGGGGCTGATGTAGTGGCAGCTGGGATGGTTCTGCTCCCCACAGGTGGACCGGTACCCCGGGGCAACCGTTGGTGCTTATGAAAGTCTATGCAATGGTGGTGCGGTGTAGAACAAAAGGGAGGCGACACCAGGAGTTGCAGTTTCAAGGTCTTTTACTCACTGTTTCTGAGTCCAGGTATCGACAAACCAGTTGCCCAATGGTATGCTGGGATCCACTGTCAGGGACTTCCGCCGATCCCAGGTAATTCTTAGAGTTAATACCGGTGCACCACTTTTATGTCTCTTGATAGATGAACTTGTCTTGGCCTCTACCATAGAATCTGGTCAAGGGGGCTTGCCTGACTGGAATCTTGCCCTCTTCCCAGGGGATCTACGGCAGGTTGTGGCCCTGGGCGCTTGCAGCCACCCTGGGCCTCGGTGTCTCTTTATGAGGAAATGTCTTTCTTCCCTCTGTCTCAGGACCGTCCCCGAATGCAGCCAGATCCCTCCACCCAATCTTCCTGTGGAGCAGGCCACGAGCGAATATGCCCTTCCGTGGCCCTGGGATCCTCTCTTCTCTGTCTGTGGTGTCACCTGGGCCTAGCTGGGCCCCAGGATCTCCACCAGAAAACTTCTCTCTCTGTCACTTCCTCTTCTTCACTCTGCTGAGGTAACTACCTCCCTCTCCTTCTCCCTCTCACCGACTTCTCACTTCACTAACTAACCTTGAACTTCCTGTTTCTACTCTTACTTTCAGTTGGCTCCTCCCACTTTCCTTGTTGCTAGGACCCACCCTATGGGAGAAGAGATGGGTCTTATGGCCCCCCTGACTACAGCACGGGGGTAGCTGCCACTATTTCCGGTCCCAAAACATGTCTGACAATAGGTGTAGTGTGAATTTGCCTGTGAACCGGTATATCCCCTTGTCCTTACCCAGGATGGGACATCACACCTCTAGCTGAGGTGCAATGTCTCTGTGGCGACAGAAGGCTCAGGGGCGCCACACTCCCCCACAGCAAATCCCAGCACGTCCGTGGGCTGAAACAAGAAAATACAGTGGAAAGAAACTGCAAATTTTTTATATGCATTAAACATTTAACTATAAAAACTTTTCATCCCTTTATGGGAGGTATTTTTCTTAAACGTTGCAAACTTAGGAAAATAAAACTTTAAAGTCTTTGGTGCACTTTACAGTCCAATGCACAAGTGCTACAAATATTCCCACCATAATTCTGGTAGGGGGCACAACTGGTGCAACTATTTACATTGGGGTTACTGACCACACATAGTCCTGTGGCCCAAACGTCTGTTTAACTTTAACTTTAACTTTACATAGGGGGCAGAACCAGCCACTAAGTCCAGTGGCCTGGTTAAACGATTACATAACAGACCCAGACCAGCCACACAGTGTCCAGTGGCCTGGTTGCACACACTTTCAGGAGTGGGAAGGGGTAAGGGGCGTCTTCAAAAAGAACAGGGGCAAGAGGGTGACATCTTCACAAAGCACATTGGGCAGACATACAGGGGCTATTTACAGTTCTGTTACTTCTGCATCACTTTAGTCTCGAGGATAGATGCGGGGATCTGGCATGGCTCCAGGCAGCAGGTAGGCCGAAGAGATCATTGTCTGGGTCTCCTGCGTGCTTGTTGCAGGTCTGCTGTGGGGTGCTGCGGCCTGGGTTTGGGCTGAAGTGGGGCCTGTGGCAAGTTGTTTCTGCCGGGGCTGCTTCCTCACGCAGTACGTGGACATTCAGGGCGTACCACCCTCGGTTTCCCATCAGCCGAGTATACTCTACCAGGTCGCCAGGCTTGACATTGTGCCCTGGGTGGCCTCTCTCCAGATGCTCTTCTATATCCCGGCGGGAGACAAACACGTCCTTTCCCAGGCTGGGCTCCCGTATGAAGCCCCAGCCCTCCTCCATTCTAAAGTCTAGGACTTGGCCCCTCCTGACTGGGCCCTGGGACCCTTTGTGTGATCTCCTGATGCGGACCTTGGAGGCCAGATTAGCTGCCTCTTTTGCTCTTCTCCTCCCGGCACTCCCTTTCGTAGCGGAATTGTTCCAACTGCCGTGCACAGGCTATGTGGGTGGCAAGCGGGGTCGAGGCAGGGAGTATTGGACTAGCCAGTCCCAGGTCGCGGACCGGTGCTGCGTCCCAATTTATCCCAGGCGAGGACGCACCAGGTATGCCGGTTGGAGGGCTCGGCAAGGGGCCCACGAGGTGATCGGGGCCCGCACTGTCTAGGGAGCTATCCTCACTGTCGGAGTCAGCGGTAATCGCCCAAGCCTCGGTGTGGTCAGCGGGCACCTCCTGCAAGCCTGCAGGAGGGCTGAGCGGCGGTGCTTTATTGCGCCCTGGGCTTGGCTGGGTACATCACTACAGCCTGCTCTCTCTGGCCCACGACCACGAGTGTCGCCTGGTCCTCCTTAGCACTTGCCCAACCAGCTCCTTTATCCATCCGCCTTTCCACCTCCGCTTGTAAGGTGCTCAACCTCCGTGTGAGGAGCTCCACTTCTTCCCAGAGGAGGTTTAGCTTGGGGTCCAGCTGCTTGCTCCCTGGGGTGCCTGGCTGCAGGTGTTCTGCCATGTTTCCGGCCTGGTCCCTGCTCGCGTCTGCACTGCTCGAGCACTCGACCACACCACTCGGCTGCACTCTTTTCCAGTCTGGAGGCGGAGCCGGGGGCTGTACCAGCGTTTAGCGCCAAACCGGCACCCAGCCCGCGACGGCTGGCATCCCTGCTCCCACGATCTAATACATGCTGGCAGTGTTCCTGTCTGGCATTTCAGATCACTTGGCCAGACATTCAGTCTCTCGCTGCGCCATTGTTCAATTCCTCTTTCTAAGCAGCGACGGGGTTAATGAACCTCCGCTCTGATGGCGTGCTCTCTTTGCGCTCTTTTTGGCCACGCCCCCCTTCTTCCTGCGCTCAGCAAGGCTAATGGCGGCGTTTTTTCAAACAGTAAAACACAGTCTTTTAAGCAAAGCTCTGCAAGGCGCACACAGTACCCGGTGGGACCGGGCACGAAATCCTGTTTGTGACACCAAGGTTGACTCGCCCACCCCAGGGCTCTGGGACACCCGGTGCCGGGCCGGACTAGTCTGGGGGTAGTCAGCGGTGGCAGGGCCCAGCTCCGTGACCCTGGCGGGGTCAATTAATATGACTACTGTGGGGGTGATGATCAATAATAAAGTTTGTGGAAATATATTCGTGACGCCATCTGTGGATTGCGGCTATGGAGCCGCCATTGCTATGTAGGGCCTCTGGGGCTGATGTAATGGCAGCTGGGATGGTTCTGCTCCCCACAGGTGGAGCTGTACCCCGGGGCAACCGTTGGTGCTTATGAAAGTCTATGCAATGGTGGTGCGGTGTAGAACAAAAGGGAGGCGACACCAGGAGTTGCAGTTTCAAGGTCTTTTACTCACTGTTTCTGAGTCCAGGTGTCAACAAACCAGTTGCCCAATGGTATGCTAGGATCCACTGTCAGGGACCTCCACTGATCCCAGGTAATTCTTAGGGTTAATACCGGTGCACCACTTTTATGTCTCTTTCCTCAACTGACTTCACAGCCTTGACTTTGATAGATGAAATTGTCTTGGCCTCTACCATAGAATCTGGTCAAGGGGGCTTGTCTGACTGGAATCTTGCCCTCTTCCCAGGGGATCTATGGCAGGTTGTGGCCCTGGGCGCTTGCAGCCACCCTGGGCCTCGGTGTCACTTTATGAGGAAATGTCTTTCTTCCCTCTGTCTGGGGACTGTCCCGAATGATCCCTCCACCTGATCTTCCTGTGGAGCAGGCCACGAGCGAATATGCCCTTGGGATCCTCTCTTCTTTGTCTGTGGTGTCACCTGGGCCTAGCTGGGCCCCAGGATCTCCACCAGGAAACTTCTCTCGCTGTTACTTCCTCTCCTTCACTCTGCTGAGGTAACTACCTCCCTCTCCTTCTCCCTCTCACCGACTTCTCACTTCACTAACTAACCTTGAACTTCCTGTTTCTACTCTTACTTTCAGTTGGCTCCTCCCACTTTCCTTGCTGCTAGGCCCCACCCTATGGGAGAAGAGATGGGTCTTACGGCCCCCCTGACTACAGCACGGGGGTAGCTGCCACTATCTCCGGTCCCAAAATATGCCTGACAATAGGTGTAGTGTGAATTTGCCTGTGAACCGGTATATCCCCTTGTCCTTACCCAGGATGGGACATCACACCTCTGGCTGAGGTGCAATGTCTCTGTGGCGACGGAAGCCTCAGGGGCGCCACACCACCAAACACCCCAGAGGCCGGGGCCTTCCCTACCTGCGGAGGGACTGACACCTTGCTGCTCCCCACCATCTGCCCTGATACTCTTTCCAGCAGCGGGGGTACTCCCATTACCGCATCCCGCAGGTGGCGTCACAAACTTCTCTCCTGTAAATAATCCCCTTTCAAGGATCGGAGTGTCTGCCGAGCCCGGGTCCGGACCCCTCGAGCCACGACCACCCCGGATTCGAGCACCCCGATCTGCGCCGGGGTGGCACATATCCACCCTTGTATATTGTATTTCCACGCCTGCTATGACCATAGTCTCCTTTTTACATATATGTAAATTTATTGTTTATACTTAATGTAATAAAAGTTTTTGTTTTTTTTCTCTGCCTGGCATTTTTTCTTCCTCTTTTTGACAATAGTCCTGAATTTGAATGTGTTCAGATTTTTTAGATACAATACAGGCAATATCGAGGCTGTCCTTGAAAAAAGGACAGCAAAATTTGTGTAAACCCTGCCCCAAAGTCAGTAGTTTTGCTTGGGTTGGGGACTCAATATGGTCTTTAAAAGGAACCTGTCAGGGATTTATGCTGCCTGAAATAAAGACAGCATCAAAGACAGGCTCCATAATGTCAGAGAAAACGTACTTTGAACATGGACCCGGAAACAAGTTGACATACTGTACATATTTGCAACGTTGTAGCGTTGTATAGTGGTGTGAAAAATGGTTTGCCCCTTCCCTGATTTCTTATTCTTTTGCAAATTGCAGCTTATAAATAGAGATCTTTATTATTAAGGGAGAAAGAAATCCAAACCTACAGGTACCCGTGTTAAAAAGTGATTGACCTCCCCCCAAACATAAATTAATTGTGGTTTATCATATCTTTGGGAAGCGAAGTTCAAGTTCCCTAACCACACCCAGGCCTGATTCCTGCCACACCTCTTCTGAATCAAGAATTTTCTTAAAAAGGACCTGCCTGACATAGTGAGGTAGACCAAAAGATCCTCAAAATTTAGACACCAAGCCGCAATCCAAAGAAATTCAGGAACAAATGAGAAACTAAGCTCTATCAGTGTGGAAAAGGTTATAAAGGCATTTCTAAAACTTTGGGACTCCAGCGAACCCCAGTTAGAGCTATTAACCACATATGTTTAAAATATGGAACAGTGGGGAACCGTCCCAGGAGTGGCCGGCCACCAAAATTATCCCAAGAGTGCAGTGAAGAGGTCACAAAAGACTCCACAACAACATGCAAAGAACTGCAGGCCTCACTTGCCTCAGTTAAGCTCAGTATTCATAACTCCATCATAAGAAAGAAACTGGGCAAAAATGGCCTCCAGCACAGAATTCCAAGACAAAAAACACTGCTGTGCAAAAAGAACAGAAAAGCTCGTCTCAGTTTTGCCAGAAAATATCTTGATGATGCCCAAGACTTTGGGTAAAATACTTTGTGGACTGACGAGACAAAAGTTGAACTTTTTGTAAGGTGTGTGTCCCAGTAATTTGGCGTAGAAAAAACTCAGCATTTCAGAAAAGGAACATCAAACAGCAGTAAAATATGGTGGTAGTGTAATGGTTTGGGGCTGTTTTGCTAATCATCAATTCTGCTGTCTACCAGAAAATCCTGAAGGAGAATGTTCAGCCTTCTGTTCGTGACCTCAATCTGAAGTGCACTTAGGTTATGCAGCAGGACAATGATCCAAAACATACCAGCAAGTCCACCTCCAAGTGGCTTAAGAAAAACAAAATTAAGACTTTGGAGTGTCCTAGTCAAAGTCCTGACCTTAATCTGATTGAAATGTTGTAGCAGGACCTTAAGAAGATGGGTCATGCTCGGAAACCCTCCAAGGTGGCTGAATTACAACAACTCTGCAAAGATGAGTGGGACAAAATTCCACAAGAGCATTGTAAAACATACTTATAGGGAACCTATACTGTGTGCCAATTATTAGGCAAGTTGTATTTTAGAGGATTTTTTTTATTATTGATTAACAATTAATGTTCTCAATCAACCCAAAAGACTCATAAATATCAAAGCTTAATATTTTTGGAAGTTGGAGTGGGTTTTTTTTAGATTTGGCTATCTTAGGAGGATATCTGTTTTTGCAGGTAACTATTACTGTGCAGAATTATTAGGCAACTTAATAAAAACCAAATATATTTCCATCTCACTTGTTTATTTTCACCAGGTAAACCAATATAACTGCACAAAATTTAGGAATAAGTATTTCTGACATGCAAAAACAAAACCTCAAAAAATTAGTGACCAATATAGCCACCTTTCTTTATGATGACACTCAACAGCCTACCATCCATAGATTCTGTCAGTTGCTTGATCTGTTTATGATCAACATTGCGTGCAGCAGCCACCACAGCCTCCAGACACTGTTCCGAGAGGTGTACTGTTTTCCCTTCCTGTAGATCTCACATTTTATGAGGGACCACAGGTTCTCTATGGGGTTCAGATCAGGTGAACAAGGGGGCCATGTCATTATTTTTTCATCTTTTAGACCTTTACTGGCGAGCCACGCTGTGGAGTAGTTGGATGCATGTGATGGAGCATTGGACTGCATGAAAATCATGTTTTTCTTGAAGGATACCGACTTCTTCCTGTATCTTTCTGTACCACTGCTTGAATAAGTTGTCTTCCAGAAACTGGCAGTAGGTCTGAGAGTTGAGCTTCAATCCATCCTCAACCCAAAAAGGTCCCACAAGTTCATCTTTGATGATACCAGCCAATACCAGTACCCCACCTCCACCTTTCTGGCGTCTGAGTCAGAGTGGAGCTCTCTGCCCTTTATTGATCCAGCTTCTGGCCCATCCATCTGGCCCATCAAGAGTCATTCTCATTTCAACAGACCATAAAACCTTTTAAAAGTCAGTCTTAAGATATTTTTATCTTATGTTTCTTGTTCAAAGGTGGTCGTTTTTCAGCCTTCCTTACCTTGGCCATGTCCCTGAGTATGGCACACCTTGCGCTTTTTGATACTCCAGTAACATTGCAGCTCTGAAATATGGCCAAACTGATGGCAAATTGCATCTTGGCAGCTTCACGCTTGATTTTCCTCAATTCATAGGCAGTTATTTTGCGCCTTTTTTGGCGAACATGCTTCTTTCGACCCTGTTAGCTATTTGCCATGAAACGCTTGATTATTCGGTGATCATGCTTCAAAGGTTTGGCAATATCAAGACTGCTGCATCCCTCTGCAAGACATCTCACAATTTTGGACTTTTCAGAGCCCGTCAAATCTCTCTTCTGACCCATTTTGCCAAAGGAAAGGAAGTTGCCTAATAATTAAGCACACCTTATATAGGGTGTTGATGTCATTACACCGCACCCCTCCTCATTACAGAGATGCACATCACCTGATTTACTTAATTGGTAGTTGGCTCTCAAGCCTATACAGCTTGGAGTAGGACAACATGTATAAAAAGTATCATGTGATCAAAATGCCTAATAATTCTGCACACGGTGTAGATTGTGAGCCCTAATGGAGACAGTGTTGCCATTGTATGTAAAGCGCTGTGGAATTAACAACTCTATATAAATGAATAAATATTATTATTATTATTATTATTATTATTAATCAAAGACTCATTGCCAGTTATCGCAAACGCTTGATTGCAGTTGTTGTTCCTTAGGATGGCCCAACCAGTTATTAGGTTTAGGGGCAATCACTTTTTCACACAGGGCCCTGTAGGTTTGGATTTCTTTTTCCCTTAATAATAAGACCATCATATATAAACTGCATTCTGTGTTTTCTTGTTTTATCTTTATCCACTATTTAAATTTGCTTGGTGATCTAAAACATTTATGTGTGATAAACATGCAAAGGAATCAGAAATCAGGATGGAACAATTTTTTACCCCACTGTATAGGATTCAATGTGCCTAGTTTGGGGAACCATGAATCACTTGACAGGTTCCCTTTAAATTTGAATAACAGGGATGTCTTAGCACAGGGTAGTGCCCACACAAACACTCTGTTCCCATTTCTGGGGACAATTTTGTTTTGCTTTTTAGTTTTTGGTTTTGCCATTGGAGGGGATGGGGCAGTTGAATTTGTTGGATCACGGCCCATTGGCATTTAACCATGTCTCTGCTTGATAAATAATGCTACTATTTACAGTGATTGCAAAAAAAAATGCCCCCCTGAACAGTTCCTAGCAGAGAATTCCCTCTTATATAGTGTCAGCCAACACGTTGCATCATCGTGATCATGGGAGACATGTCTCACCTCTCTCTTTCTTCATTACAAGTGATCTGTTGCTTTTTCTTTTTTATTATTCCAAAAATGAAGATGAAAGGTCAGACATTGTTCTTAAATTTCATAAATTTTGTGCTTTGCCAGGTAATTTTGGACGCCGTTCAGGTGAAAATGACTGATAAGAGGATTAATGTATAGGGACCAGGAATGCTAAGTGTTTGCCGCAGGAGGGAGGATTATGACTGAAGATCTCACTTACATTAAGGGATTCAGGGGAATTAATTTGTCAAAGGAGTTTCTAAACCTTAAGACTCAGTTATTTATCCACCAGGATCCTGCGGCCAAAGCTAGAAAAATAATTTAAAGGAGACTGGTCAAGAAAATAGAGTCCCTTTAAATGAGGGTATCTCTAAAACAACCAATCAAATAGTTAAAGGTGCAGCAACTTAATTTCTTTACTTCTAAGCATGCATTGCTCCTGTTGTCCAATCATTTTATTCTTCTGAACTGAAAGCACGACTCTTCATTATGGATGAATTGACAGAGGCAGACAGAAGAGCAGGAGCAAACACAAAGTCCTTCCCCCTCTTCCTGTAAAACAGCTTGGTGTCTCTGCTACAGGAGATGGACTATACTTGGCAACAGGCAGGGATAGCAAATCACAAAGAAAGAAGAAACCTAGCGGCCTTCACTTCAGAGTGGTTTTATGGGCCATCAGATTAGCCTGTGTTGAAAGTGACAGACAGGAGATCAGGAGCAGAGAAAAAGCCCTTCCCCCTCTTCCTGTAATCCAGTTTGGTGTCTCTGCTGCTGAAGATGGATTACACTTGACAACAGGTAGTGGACAGCAAGTGACACAGAAAGGAGAAACCTAGTGGAATTAAGTTAAGAGCGATTTTATGAGCCATCTTATTAGTATGTTTATAAAAAAGTGATAATTTAAACCAACTTTATACAGTACAGACCAAAAGTTTGGACACACCTCATTCAAAGAGTTTTCTTTATTGTCATGACTCTGAAAATTGTAAATTCACATTGAAGGCATCAAAACTATGAATTAACACATGTGGAATGAAATACTTAACAAAAAAGTGTGAAACAACTGAAAATATGTCTTATATTCTAGGTTCTTAAAAGTAGCCACCTTTTGCTTTGATTACTGCTTTGCACACTCTTGGTATTCTCTTGATGAGCTTCAAGAGGTAGTCACCGGAAATGGTCTTCCAACAGTCTTGAAGGAGTTCCCAGAGATGCTTAGCACTTGTTGGCCCTTTTGCCTTCACTCTGCGGTCCAGCTCACCCCAAACCATCTCGATTAGGTTCAGGTCTGGTGACTGTGGAGGCCAGGTCATCTGGCGTAGCACTCCATCACTCTCCTTCTTAGTCAAATAGCCCTTACACAGCCTGGAGGTGTGTTTGGGGTCATTGTCCTGTTGAAAAATAAATGATGGTCCAACTAAACGCAAACCGGATGGAATAGCATGCTGCTGCAAGATGCTGTGGTAGGCATGCTGGTTCTGTATGCCTTCAATTTTGAATAAATCCCAAACAGGGTCACCAGCAAAGCACACCCACACCATCACACCTCCTCCTCCATGCTTCACGGTGAGAACCAGGCATGTAGAGTCCATCCGTTCACCTTTTCTACAAAGACACGGTGGTTGGATCCAAAGATCTCAAATTTGGGATCATCAGACCAAAGCACAGATTTCCACTGGTCTAATGTCCATTCCTTGTGTTCTTTAGCCCAAACAAGTCTCTTCTGCTTGTTGCCTGTCCTTAGCAGTGGTTTCCTAGCAACTATTTTACCACGAACGCCTGCTGCACAAAGTCTTCTCTTAATAGTTGTTCTAGAGATGAGAAGGTGTGTCCAAACTTTTGGTCTGTACTGTATGAAAGTGGAGAACCCCTTTAAATGCAGCATAAGGCAAAAAAACAGCATAAGGGTCCTTCCTAAAACACCAGTTCGTCCACCTATGGATCCTGAATTGATCGAAATGTTATGCTCCTCCCTATTCCACCAAAGAATAACCACCTCCAAACTTTGAAGCTCCTCCTTTATTATACGGCCCACCTCCTTCTGGTCCTATTATAGAACAGTCCAATGAAAAACAGGACTGTTGAAAATGTAACTTCTTCCGAATGTAATATTTCTAGCAATATAAGTCTCCCTGGCCTCATGACTAGAAATCTGGAGACATCAGGGGTTAACCAGTTAATGTATACAGAGTATCTGACACAACGGAAGGGAGGAGGGGCTGTGACCCAAACCGCTATCTCGCATTTTAATTCTTGCTACAAGAATGGCCGACACATCAAAGGGACGGAATATTTAACGAGCAGAGAACGTCCTTGTGATCTTTTACCAGACAGTAAAATCTAGAAAAAAAAATCTCTCAAAAATACAAAGTTTATGTGTCACTGGTGTGAGACCTGGCAGCGCCACGTCCTGGCAGAGGGAAGTGACTAAGAAGAGAGAAAAAATATGGCTCCGAGGTCCTGCACACTGCAGCTGTAGATTTTATTGTATTTACATTGCAAAATGCTCGGCAAATTAATTAGACCAGATGGTCATCGGTGTAACCATGTACCCATAATAGCAACGGGGAGGGACGGAGAGGGGCCCAAAACCTGGCACACTGTAAGAGTCCTATTATTATAATGAGTGTCATCACACACCACTGTCGTATCTAAGCCATTATGTGTGATACAGTCTGCTAAACCACTGTATCTAAGTCTATTATATGTGAAATACTGTCTGATTACTAGTGTATCTAAAGGCCCCGTCACACTAAGCAACATCGCTAGCAACATCGCTGCTAACGAACAACTTTTGTGACGTTGCTAGCGATGTTGCTGTGTGTGACATCCAGCAACAACCTGGCCCCTGCTGTGAGGTCGTTGGTTGTTGCTGAATGTCCTGGGCCATTTTTTAGTTGTTGCTGTCCCGCTGTGAAGCACAGATCGCTGTGTGTGACAGCGAGACAGCAACAACTAAATGTGCAGGCAGCAGGAGCCGGCTTCTGCGGAGGCTGGTAACCACAGTAAACATCGGGTAACCAAGAAGCCATGTCCTTGGTTACCCGATATTTACCTTTGTTACCAGCCTCTGCCGCTCTCACTGTCAGTGCCGGCTCCTGCTCTGTGCACATGTAGCTGCAGGACACATCGGGTTAATTAACCCGATGTGTGCTGTAGCTAGGAGAGCAGGGAGCCAGCGCTAAGCGGTGTGCGCTGCTCCCTGCTCTGTGCACATGTAGCTGCAGCACACATCGGGTAATTAACCCGATGTGTGCTGTAACTAGGAGAGCAGGGAGCCAGCGCTCAGTGTGCGCTGCTCCCTGCTCTCTGCACGTGTAGCTCCGTGCGCTGGTAACCAAGGTAAATATCGGGTTGGTTACCCGATATTTACCTTAGTTACCAAGCGCAGCATCTTCCACGCGGCGCTGGGGGCTGGTCACTGGTTGCTGGTGAGCTCACCAGCAACTCGTGTAGCGACGCTCCAGCGATCCCTGCCAGGTCAGGTTGCTGGTGGGATCGCTGGAGCGTCGCAGTGTGACATCTCACCAGCAACCTCCTAGCAACTTACCAGCGATCCCTATCGTTGTTGGGATCGCTGGTAAGTTGCCTAGTGTGACTGGACCTTTAGATTATGTGTGATCCCGTTTACTGTGCTGTTGTATTTAAATCTATTATCTGTGATACCATCTGCTGAGCCACTGTACGCCAGCACCAGCAGGAGAAGATGCCACTAGGTTATTTATCATTAGATCTGGTTTACTGATATACCTTTATATACTACTTTATATTCATTTGCTATTTGTACTTTATTGTTCTGCCCTGCTCTAAAGCTGGGTTTACACACTGAGACTTTCTAGCGATCCAACCTGCGATCTCAACCTAGCCGGGATCGCTACAAAGTCTCTGGTGAGCTGTCAAACAGGCAGACCTGGCCAACGACCTAACAGGGATCCGGACCTGCAGAGCGACTAGCTCAGGGGTCGGGAACCTATGGCTCGCGAGCCAGATATGGCTCTTTTGATGGCCGTATCTGGCTCGCAGACAGGGCTCCTACCTGTCTATGGGAAGGATGCATGCACCGCGCTCCATCAGGCCGCGGTGCACGCTGATCAGGCCCGGACTGACAGGCGGGAGGGGCGGGACTTCTCCCGGTGGGCTGGCCGGTGGAGGGGTGGGGGGGCCGCCGCCCCCCGCCTCTCCCGCAGGTCTGCAGTGGCGTAGCAAAGGGGGGGCGGAGGGGGCAGTCCGCCCCGGGCGGCACATGTCAGGGGGTCGGCATTTTGGCCACTCACCTTCAGTTCTGCTGTCCCTGGGCTGAGTTCCGGGGACCGCAGTCCTCGGCAGGAAACTGTGCCTGCCGTCCCTTTAAGGCAGGGGTGGGGAACATCCAGCCCGCGATGACCTTTTCTGCGGCCCCCGGGGCACTGGGGCAGATTCCCGGAGGCTGCAGTGCTCGGGCAGCCGTTGATCTTGTCTATTGCCGGCAGACAGCACTGGGGGTGGGACTTCCTCCCTCCGGCTCCTACATGCTCCCCTGTGAAATTGCAGATAGAAGCAGAGTGATGGGGCAGGGGCCTGTATAGTGCCGTGCGTTCTGCCTCTCACCCTCCAGTTCTGTGCTCTGCTGCTCAGGTCTATAAGGTCTTTTCTTGGAGAGAAAAGAGGAGAACGAAGCCAGCCCTTGAACTGCTGCATCCATCACTTGTGCTGCACCTGATCTTACAGGGCAACTAAGCAGCAGGTACTTATATCTGTGTGTGCTGTGCATACGGCGCGTGCGTGTGCTGTGTATACGGCGCGTGTGTGTGCTGTGTATACGGCGTGTGCTGTGTATACGGCGCGTGCGTGTGCTGTGTATACGGCGCGTGCGTGTGCTGTGTATTCGGCGTGTGTGAGTGTGTGCTGTGTATATGGTGTGTATGTGTGCTGTGTTTGTTGTGTTTGGCACTTAATAAAGTTTCATATTGTGAGGTTTATTGGTATATCTAATTCCTGGTGTGCATATGTTTACCTGCAGAGCTTTTTTTCTTCTCCTTATGTACTGTGTATACGGCATGTTGAGTGCTGTGTATGGCTTGTGTGTGTATCTCCTGGGTCTGAGCCTCTCTTTTTTGTTCATTTTCTGTAAGACCAACACTTTTAAAAGGGCCACTGACAGATACAATTGCTCCAGCGGTCACTTAGTACACAAAGGAGTGTTCCTCTCTGCTGCACTAAGCCACCGCTGGACCTAAACAATAATTCGCTGTAAAATAATAAAATAGATAATTGACATAACTGACAATGCGTTGTGTGACATGTCCAATATTCCAGCTTCTTTCTTCTGCGAATGCCTCAAAGCTGGCATTCTCTCAACATCAGGTGGGAAGAATGCCAGCTTCCAGTCATGCGCAGGAAAAAGAAGAAGCCAGACTGCTGGACTGATGTCATGCATCGCAAGTTCACAATGTAAGTTATTTATTTGATTTTTTTACTGCTAATTACCATTGTTTCAGTCCAGTTGTGGCTTTATACAGCAGGGAGGAGCATTCCTTGCTGTACTAAGTGAACATTGGAGCGATTGATCTGTCAATGGCCCTTTAAACATATTGTACGGCTCTCGCGGAATTATATTTCAAAATATGTGGCGTTTACGGCTCTCTTAGCCAAAAAGGTTCCTGACCCCTGGACTAGCTGGTCGTTGGGGACGTGTCAAAAAAGCAGGTGAACTTCACCCGACTTCATTTAATGCCGCGCGGCTCTGTGTGCCGTGTAAATAAATAAATAATTAAAAAATCCGGCGTGCGGTCCCCCCCTATTTTAATACCAGCCAGATAAAGCCATACGGCTGCAGGCTGGTATTCTCAGGATGGGGAGCCCCACGTTATGGGGAGCCCCCCAGCCTAACAATATCAGCCAGCAGACGCCCAGAATTGCCGCATACATTAGATGCAACAGATCTGGGACTGTACCCGGCTCTTCCCGATTTGCCCTGGTGCGTTGGCAAATCGGGGTAATAAGGAGTTATTGGCAGCCCATAGCTGCCAATAAGTCCAAGATTAATCATGTCAGGCGTCACCCCGAGATACGTTCCATGATTAATCTGTAAATTACAGTTAAAAAACACACACCCGAAAAATCCTTTATTAGAAATAAAAAACACTAACAAATTCCCTCATTACCAATTTATTACCCACAACAAAGCCCTCCTTGTCCGGCGTAATCCACGGTCCTCCAGCGTCGCATCCAGCTCTGCTGCATGCAGGTGACAGGAGCAGCAGAAGACACAGCCGCTCCTGTCACCTGCACGCAGCTAATGAAGAGAGCCGTGTGATCGGCTGAGCTGTCACTGAGGTTACGTGGATCCAGCGGTGGATGCAGCGGTGGCCGCGGGTAACCTCAGTGACAGTTCAGCTGATCGCGTTACTCACCTCATTTGCTGGTGATTTCCCCCCCTCTCTCATACTCACCGATCCCCGATCACCGGCGCTGCACGGCGTTCACACTGCTCCGGCGGCTTTTCCTTTTTTGAAAAAGCCGGCCGCTCATTAAACAATCTCGTATTCCCTGCTTTCCCCGCCCACCGGCAAATGTGATTGGTTGCAGTGAGACACGCCCACACGCTGAGTGACAGCTGTGTCACTGCACCCAATCACAGCAGCCGGTGGGCGTGTCTATACTGTGCAGTAAAATAAATAAATAAATAATTAAAAAATCCGGCGTGCGGTCCCCCTATTTTAATACCAGCCAGATAAAGCCATACGGCTGCAGGCTGGTATTCTCAGGATGGGGAGCCCCACGTTATGGGGAGCCCCCCAGCCTAACAATATCAGTCAGCAGCCGCCCAGAATTGCCGCATACATTAGATGCGACAGTTCTGGGACTGTACCCGGCTCTTCCCGATTTGCCCTGGTGCGTTGGCAAATCGGGGTAATAAGGAGTTATTGGCAGCCAATAGCTGCCAATAAGTCCTAGATTAATCATGTCAGGCGTCTCCCCGAGATTCCTTCCATGATTAATCTGTAAGTGACAGTAAATAAACACACACACACCCGAAAAAATCCTTTATTAGAAATTAAAAACACAAACACATTCCCTCATAACCAATTTATTACCCACAACAAAGCCCTCCTTGTCCGGCGTAATCCACGGTCCTCCAGCGTCGCATCCAGCTCTGCTGCATGCAGGTGACAGGAGCAGCAGAAGACACAGCCGCTCCTGTCACCTGCACGCAGCTAATGAAGAGAGCCGTGTGATCAGCTGAGCTGTCACTGAGGTTACCTGGATCCAGCGGTGGATCCAGCGGTGGCCGCGGGTAACCTCAGTGACAGCTCAGCTGATCGTGCTACTCACCTCATTTGCTGCGTGGAGCTGACCGGAGCGGCCGTGAGTAGCGCGATCAGCTGAGCGGTCACTGAGGTTACCCGCGGCCACCGCTGCATCCACCGCTGGATCCAGGTAACCTCAGTGACAGCTCAGCCGATCACACGGCTCTCTTCATTAGCTGCGTGGAGGTGATAGGAGCGGCTGTGTCTTCTGCTGCTCCTGTCACCTGCATGCAGCAGAGCTGGATGCGACGCTGGAGGACCGTGGATTACGCCGGACAAGGAGGGCTTTGTTGTGGGTAATAAATTGGTAATGAGGGAATTTGTTAGTGTTTTTTATTTCTAATAAAGGATTTTTCGGGTGTGTTTTTTAACTGTAATTTACAGATTAATCATGGAGGGTGTCTCATAGACGCCTGACATGATTAATCTAGGACTTATTGGCAGCTATGGGCTGCCAATAACTCCTTATTACCCCGATTTGCCAACGCACCAGGGCAAATCGGGAAGAGCCGGGTACAGTCCCAGAACTGTCGCATATAATGTATGCGGCAATTCTGGGCGGCTGCTGACTGATATTGTTAGGCTGGGGGGCTCCCCATAACGTGGAGCTCCCCATCCTGAGAATACCAGCCTTTAGCCGTATGGCTTTATCTGGCTGGTATTAAAATTGGGGGGGACCTCACGCCGGATTTTTTAATTATTTATTTATTTATTTTACTGCACAGTGTAGACACGCCCACTGGCTGCTGTGATTGGGTGCAGTGACACAGCTGTCACTCAGCGTGTGGGCGTGTCTCACTGCAACCAATCATATTTGCCGGTGGGCGGGGAAAAGCAGGGAATACGAGATTGTTTAATGAGCGGCCTGCTTTTTCAAAAAAGGAAAAGCCGCTGGAGCAGAGTGAACGCCGTGCAGCGCCGGTGATCGGGGATCGGTGAGTATGAGAGAGGGGGGGACACTTCAGTCACTCGGGGGATTAGCGGTCACCGGTGAATCCTTCACCGGTGACCGCTAATCAGGACGCTACACAGACAGAGCCGCGGAGTCGCTGTAAAGTCCCCTTTACACACTGAAACTTGCTAGCGATGCATGCTGCACAGCGGGAAACAAAGGACCTAGGAATGGTCCTGAACGATTTGTAGCGATCACAACTTCACAGCAGGGGCAAGGTCGCTGATAGGTTTCACACACTGCAATGTCGCTGGGGAGGTCGCTGTAACGTCACAAAACCGGTGACGTTACAGCAATGTCGTTTGCGATGTTGCAGTGTGTAAATCCACCTTAAT
The DNA here is from genome assembly GCF_048569485.1 of Anomaloglossus baeobatrachus. Classification (NCBI taxonomy): domain Eukaryota; kingdom Metazoa; phylum Chordata; class Amphibia; order Anura; family Aromobatidae; genus Anomaloglossus; species Anomaloglossus baeobatrachus. Next base: position 455,085,322 of record NC_134357.1, on the reverse strand, counting down.
TCTATTCGAGTCTTTCTAATGCACACTTGTGACGCCCTGGACTATCAGGTCGTCACAGGGTATTGTGTAATCTGCCCTTCTGTGCAATATCCACCTCCTCCTTGGTTATGGGTCCCCAACTACACGGTGTTGCCAACATCAGTCAATGAAAGTCCTTGGTTCACTCTGCACCTCACCCACCAGACACACCAGTGGACGGCCTGAGTGGAATAGGGTCGCCCACTTGGGGGGTTGGTTAAGGGGAGGTCAGGAGTGTCAGTTCAGTTCAGTTGAATGTCAGTTGAGTAGAGTCAGTTCAGGAGAGTGAAGGAGAGGAGGTCAGGAGTCGGGCTCCTTGGATGCAACTAGGTGGCAGACGGTGGTCTGGGCCTAGTAAGAGCTGGACCCTCGGTCGCAGGGGATCGTGACAAGGGGCACGGAACTGTCGAGGAGGACAGCCGGTGGCCTTGTACCATCACCGGGCTTGGACCAGGGCACGAAGGGGTACGTGGACTCTAGGTCAGCGAGTAGCTTCAGGCAACCTGACAATTTACCCGACGAGAACGGAGCCTTCAAGATCCGCTCTCCACCCGCTCCAAAATCGGGGTACTAGTGCAACGAGGGAGATAGGACTTTCCACAAAAACGGTCCAGAAAATCCCAAACGTGAACCCTGAGAGCAAGCTCCCACAGTTAGCCACACTGGGGAGCGGGACCCGACTAGTTTTATGCTACCAGGACCACCAGAAGAGAAAACGTAGTGCCAGGAGTAAGGTCACAGATCACCAGGCAACACCATCGGTGACGGGACCCAAACTAGCTCCCCTTAGCGGCAGCGGTGTCCATTACTTTGGTTTATCCAATTGTCTGTGTCAGCTCTGTGGACTGAGTGAGTACGCAAGTGACCCCCTTCACTCCCCATGTCACTCCCCAAACACCATCACCGAGCACCCGGGGCATTCCCCCTACCCGTGGAGGGTTCTAACATCTGGCTGCCCCATTCCATCACCCCCGGGTACTCCCAACTGCAGCGGTGGTACTCCAAATTACTAAATACCACGGGTGGCATTGTCACGGGCGGAGGAGGGGACGCTGCGCTCTCCCACTGCTCGGGTCCGGCTGCTGCTGCTGCTCGGTGGTGGCTCGAGCGGTGGGCCGGATCCCGGGGACTCGAGCGGCGCTCCTCGCCCGTGAGTGAAAAGGGGATTTTGATTGTGGCGGTTTTGATTATTGTCCGTGACGCCACCCACGGTTGTGGTGATATTGGTGACACCACCGCTGCTCTAGACGGGGATCCCGGGAGCGGTGACAGGGAGCAGCTTTGTTGTTAGTTCTCCCCTCCGTGGGTAGGGGGTTGGTTGTCCCGGGGCCCGGTGATGGGGGTAGGGATGGATGGCAGGCGGGTTACAGGGCCTGATGAGGTGCAGGGTCGCGGGGGCAGCGCTGTGCCGCACGGCACGGTGGTACTCACTCAGCCAATGATGAGGACACAGTTCTCGGTAAAACAAGCGGCTGGATGGACGGGTCCCACAGGCGGCTGCGGTGTTGTTTCTCCCGGCAGGTTGGTGATGACTGCCTTTCCCTGCACCTATGTACAGTAGATGGTTCCAATGGGTTCCCACTGGTAACCCACTCCCCAGCTTGGATATGGGCTGGAGGAGCCCCTTTTGCCCGCAGGCTCTGGCCCTGAGAAACGGTTGCCTTGGCGGTGGCGGTGTCTCTCTCTCTTGGTTGGACTGTTGCCTTCTGTCGGGACTTGGCTGCTGGGAAACCCAGGAGGTTCCCTTCGCTAACGAATTCGGCAAATTCACGGCGACTCCTAGCCTTGCCGGGGTCCATAAGCCCCTGCCAGATGGTGCTGGCTTCTCCTTGCGTACCGGTCCGGTACCGCCGGGCCACCGCCCGTCCACGGTCCTTACGGTAGACTCCGATAGGCCACTCCTGCAGACGGTCACCACCGTCTGCCAACCTTGCTGTACCGCCCGGGCCACACACCCGGACCAACTTCAGGCTGCTTAACTGCCACTTTTCTCCTACTACTTCAAACTCCACAACTAATCTGCCTGGTTTTCCCGCCTCCAGGACTGTGAACTCCTCGGTGGGCGGGGCCAACCGCCTGGCCCACCCCCTGGTGGACATCAGCCCCTGGAGGAAGGCAACAAGGGTTTTGTGTCTGACTTCGGTGTGCCTGACCGGGAGTGTGGGGTGTATGGGTGTTGTTCTCTGTGGCCCCTGGCTTGTCCAGGGCGCCACACAGCATCACGGACTTTAACACAATCCCCTGTAAGTACCCCCTTCATTTGAGTGGCCGCACGACCCCCAGGTCCGGAGACTCCTCGATCCACTGCGGATCTGGATCCGAGCCGCCTGGCTGCTGACACGGGGGCGGCACACACTTGTGCTTTATAATTATCTTTATTTAATCTCTAGTAGCATGGAGTAGGGCTATTTACAGTTTTGTACAGCCATATCTTTCATTGTATAGCTCCCCTTGCTGTCATTGTTGGTGTCTCTTAAGTCACCTGTTTTTACCTTGCTTGAATTTACTTCAATAAAATTTACATTTTAATTGGCTATTTGTTTTGTATCTTTGGTAATTTCAATTGTTGTTTTGCACATAGCCCGGGCCACTTTGCCCTTTGTATTACCATGCTTGGGATTAATTGTATTTATATTTTTACATCCATTTGAATTATTTTCCCTTGTGCTTTGGCAAATTTGGTCATTTGAGCCACTGTATCTAAGGGTGGCTTTACACGCTACGAGATAGCTACAGCGATCTCGTTGGGGTCACGGATTTTGTGACGCACATCTGGCCGCTGTAGCGATCTCGTTGTGTGTGACTCCTAGGAGTGATTTTGGATCGTTGCAAAAACGTCCAAAATCGCTCCTCGTTGACATGGGGGTCCTCTCCCAATTATCACTGCTGTCGCTTGGGCGAAGTTGATCCTTGTCCCTGCGGCAGCACACATCGCTACGTGTGACGCCGCAGGAACAAGGAACCGCTCCTTACCTGCCACACGCCAGCAATGAGGAAGGAAGAAGGTGGGCGGGATGTTCGTCCCGCTCATCTCCGCCCCTCGCTTTGATTGGGCGGCCGCTTAGTGACGTCGCTGTGACGCCGAGCAAACCGCCCCCCTTAGAAAGGAGGTGGTTCGCCGGTCACAGCGACGTCGCCAAGCAGGTAAGTGCGTGTGACGCTGCCGTAGCGATAATGTTCGCTACGGCAGCGATCTTCACATATCGGCATAACGATAGGGGCGGGTGCTATCACACTCGCCATCGCTAGCAACGGCTAGCGATGTCGCAGCGTGAAAAGCCCGCTTAAGACTATTGTGTAATTATATCTGTTGAGATGATGTATCTGAGCATATTATGTATGATATTATGTGCAGTGCCTGTGTAACTAAGCCTATGACGTGTATCTGATCCAATAATGTGTAATACTATCTGATAATCCATTTTATGTATGCCAACTATATTTAATACTGTCTGATAACCTGTATCTAACCCTATTGTGTATGTCTGTGATTTTCTGTATCTAAGCCTATTATGTGGGATACTATTTGCTGAGGAAACCAAGCCTATTATGTGTGATACTGCTTACCGAGCTTCTGTATCTAAGGCAGGGTTCCCAAAATCAGGATTAGCAGCGTTTTGGAAGCAGCGTATTTCCGCGGTGTCCAAAACTCTGCGTTGTGCACAGTGGATTTATTGCAACCCCTTGTGCTTCTATGGTATGCAGCGTAAACTCACCTGCGGTGCGGCTTTCCGTGCAGCAGCATATCAACTTATTCTTGCGGAGACGCGAGTGTTCTCAGAGGAGAGAACACAGCGAAAGTCTGCCGCGCCCTTATCGTGGGCACAGACCACTGCGCTCTCCTTTGGACAACACTTGTGTCTCCGAAGGGGGGATGACACTGCGTCCAGAACACTGTGTCATCTGGATCGTGTGGACGTACCCTAGGTCTCTCATTTATTTAAAAAATGTATTCTGTCTGTTGAGCTGCCACCTCCTCCTAAAATAAAAGAAAAACATATTGCTAAACAGATAAAAAAGCCGTAAAATGGGACAATAAATAAAAATCTAATTGTGACACATAATTATTAGTTATAGGTGAATGTGCATTGCTCATTACTCAATCAAGTATTAGCATGCTCACATACTCACGGAGTTTGGCCAAGTATCGTGGGTGCTCGGAAATGTAATCCTTGACACAACGAACATAACGCATCGGGTCGCTTCACTGCATGATTTGTGTAGGCACCCCAGTCATTCGCAGTTTTTGAATGGCTCTCCAGGGGGATAAAACAATATTGTCGAAAGAACAAAAAAAAAAAATGCCTACCTGCCGGAAATGCTCTGTTTATGGCTGGTTGTATTTGGGTGGAGACCCGAACAGGCCATTCATTGACTTACCTTAATGCTCGTTACTCAGGTCACGTCTATTCAAGCGTCTAAAAAACCTTGAATCGAGTAGCGAGCATTTTAGTTCTCTCGCCCATCACAAATAATTATATAAAAATACTTAGCAAATCCTATAAAAATAAGGGGTGGAGGCATAAAGGTGAGAAAACACAGAAGCAAAAATGGGGAATATACTATAGATTTAGGCTTATGGCCACAAGAAGTAGCAAAAAAAAATAATTTATCCAGCCAATAAATGATGTTGAACAAATATTGTTGTAAAACAGTTTAACAGTAAAGCAAGAAAAGCAAGACTGAATCATCACACTACTAAATTTCCATAGGGTACTGTACTTAATGATATGATAAAGCAAACGCATGACATATGTTTCGCTTATGCACCAGATTCATCAGGCGGTATGTGAGTTTTAAAAATACAGGTCAGATATGGTATCAAATACTCCTAGCCTCTGTAATCCTATGACTTGTGATGCGTCTCAGAGCATGTTCACCTTCCCAAAGATGGCAACACACAAGTATCAGGTGCTACAGCTACAACATGTGATGTAGGCATACATGCCACTATACCTATTGCATTAACAGCGGCACCACAACATGGGGAAAGGGCAAGTCAAGGCTCATCAGTGAAGAAAATGGTGCAGATTCATAGGGATAGAAAATGGATCACTATTACTGTAGCTTTAACAAGGTAACCAGGAAAGTCCAGGAAGGGAGATATGTATCACCTAGGTTGATAGCCTCTGTGATATAAGCCTGGAAGCAGGCTCTAGCATGTTAAATGCTGAGGGGGTTAATAGGGTGTGACAGGGCTGGGTTTACGAGCAGTCAGAGAGATGGGTGGGTTTGGCTGCTCACATATGCGCACCTTGAGGAGTGGTCCTTCAGGTAAAATTTAGACCATTAGTCTCATGCAGAAGTCTGTGTGTGGAGGTATGCAGGTCTATAGCAGTGTTACTCTTGTTAAAGATTCGGACATTATCCTGCAAACCACACAGTACCCTATTTTGTTTTCCTGCTCGTTACTTTGTACTTGGAAAAGGCTGTTTGAGTTTATCCTATGGAGCGGTTTATAAAGATTGAATTAAACAGCCGACATTTAAATAGAAACAGTTCCTGTGTTTGGCTCAACAAGCAGCCGAGTGAGTCGCACTACCACAGTTGGTGGAGAATGCAGGCAAGACTCCCAGGGAGCACATATGATTGCTGCGGATGATCTGCATGTCCATGGTGAAGGCGGTCATAAGTATGTAAGCGCGGGCGAACAAAATGAAGGAGCTAATCAAGCAGTTGGTCCAGGCCAACATCCAGCAACAACAAACTCAGTAGCAGCAACAACAAATCCAGCAGCAACATCAGCAAGCCCAGCAGTAACAATAGCCAGCCTAGCAGGAAACAAAGTGTCAGGTTTCCGGGTTTTCCAGTTCTCTTTTAAAAGAGCTTGCCCTCAGTTAACATGGAGTTTAATGTTCTGTTGCCCTACTTCCTGTCCAGCTGCTTAAAAGGCCGCCTCTAAGCCTAGTCCAGTGCCTGAGTATACTGCTTGCTGTGTGCTCCTGCTTTGCTGCTTCTACTTCCTGATTGCCTTTTGGATCCTTCTGAAAGACTACCGACAGACTCTGGACCATACCCGGTTTCTTCAAGCTGTGCCCGGACTCCGTCTGCCGTCTTTGGTCAGCACTTCTGCCCGGTTCCTTCTGGTTCGTAACCACTCCGGACTATCATCCCGTACGGACACTCCTGGACTTTTACCACTTGCCCCTTGTGTCCCGGCTGCTGCGCATTTAGGCCTTCCGGGGTGATTGCCGGACAGTCCCTGTATAGGGGTTCGCTCTGGTGGTCTCCCTGGGGGAGTCCGGTGCGTGGCCCCGGGAATCCCCTTCGCTCCGTTTCGGGAAGGTATTTCGTGTGTGTTCTACTGTGTTTGTTCCGTTGTGTATCTACCGTGGTTACATGTTATAAACATCTTGTACCAAGAACTCGTCTCTGGTGGTCATTGCCCTAACGCTATCGAAATCCTCAGAACATACAATAGTATTACACAAAGAATCTGTTAGCGCAACAGGTCCAGCAGCAGTTACAGTGGTGGACGCAACAGGTATTTGAGAAGCAGATGGAACTCCAAGCAGAGGCAGTCTATGGCAAGACGACCACCCCACGTCCAAGTCAAGCTGATGAGTCACACGTCTAGAACGCGGTTAGGAGAGCCATGAAAAATATGACTCTGGGGGATGATATTAAGTCGTTTTTGATGGTACTTGAAAGGGTCAAAGAATTGGAGAGTCTGCCTCCATAGCAATGGGTGGAGGTGCTGGCGCCATATGTGGCTGGAGAACCGCAAAAGACCTATTATGACCTGGCCTTGAAGGATGTAATAGAATATGTTAATTTAGAAATAGAAATAGCATGCTGAGGAGTGACTCTGACTGTCAGGGTATAATGGGTGCACCATTGGGCGTATCACAATGACAAACCTCCTTGCTCTCAAATGTTTGACTTGTTGTATTTAGTCAAAAAGTGGTTGTGTGACGCCCCTGGACAATTCAGGTCGCCACAGGGTACTGCACAAACTGCCCTCCCCATGCAGTAGTCAACCCCCCATTGTTCTGGGTCTTCATCCTGCAGTACTGCCTCCATCAGCATTCACAAATCCTAGATACACTTTGCACCACACCTGTCAGGCACACCAGTGGGCTGCTTAAGCAGGAATAGGGCCGCCCACCTAGGGGTCAGACAGGGAGGTCGGAGGTGTAAAGTGGAGTTGAGTGGTAGCCCTCGAGCTGTGAGGAGCTCTGAGGAAGCTGCGAGTTGGAGCTCCCAGGGGAGAAGTAAACTAGGTCGCAGACGGTGGTCTGGACCTAGAGGAGTCGGACCCCCGGTCGCAGGGGATTGAGGCTAGGTGCCTGGAACCTGTCAAGGAGGATGGTCAGCAGCCTGGTCCTATCACCGGTCCGGGACCAAAAGCACGACGGGGTACACGGACCCTAGGTCGGGGAGAAGCTTCAGGCATCCCGACAATTAACCTGAGGAGGACAGGGCCTTTATGGACTGTTCCCACCAGCTCAGAGATCGGGGAAACTAGCGCAACGAGGGGGATAGTGCTTTCCTAGCAAGCAGCCCACCGAAATCCCAAGCGTGAGCTCCTGAGAGCAGGCTCCCTCACTTAGCCATAGTGGGGAGCGGGGCCCGGACAGCTCCAAGCTACCGGGCCAAAATGGACAATCTAAAACTTTTGTGCCAGGAGGCAGGTTACGGACCACCGGCAGTACTGCAGGGGACAGGACCCGGGCGAGCTCCCCTCGAGAGGCAAGGGCATTCAGAGACTTGGTTTACCCTGTTGTCAGCATCTGCTTCATTGCTGAGTGAGTACCTGACTGACCTCTGCACTGCATCCCCGCATCTCCATTTAAGGTCCCGGGGCTTACCCCTACCCGTGGAGGGCAACGTCATCTAGCTGCCCCACTCCATCACCCCTGGTATTCCCAATGGCAGCGGCGGTACTCCCAATTACCGCACACCATTGGTGGCATCACAAACTATACCAAATCCCCTGTAAATACTCCCTTTTCATTTGAGTGTGGCCCCTAAGCCCCCAGGTCCGGAGACCCTCGAGCCACGAACGATCACCACCCCCGGACCCGAGCGGATCGATCCGCTGCAGGGGCGGCAGAGTTGCAGCCAGTGTCCTCCACCCCAACGCAGATGGTGGAGTGGGTTGTCTTGGGCCAATTCATTTACGCCCTTTCGAGGCTGGTGCAATCCTGGATTGCCAAGAAAAATCCTCACAATACGGATGGGAGAGCGGTCCATGTAGAAACTAGGGGATATAGTATTGCCATATTGAGGTTCCAAAAGGGAACCAAAACACCCACAAGTAGGGAATGTCCAAGGTCCTCAGAGGTGACTGAGTTATTGCTGATTACCTCAGTGAATAATGTAATTTTTTGGAGGTGTCATGGCCCAGGTCACATAGCTGCCCATTGCCTCATGACCATGGAGCCAATTGACTGCAGTATGGGTTGGCATTTGTCACATTATGTCTATGCGGCCTACAGTGTGGAGCTCAAACCGGCGAGGGGCTGCAGACATGTTCTGTGACAATATACGGAGTGCCAATGATGGAACTGTTGGACTCAGGGAGTTTGGTGACTCTGGTAAGGGCCACACTCACTCACCAGCTGCTTTCGGAGAAATGGTGGGGGTCTGCTGTATCCACGGGGATGCTAAGGACTACCTTGTAACCAAGGTGGTTGTTGAAACAAACTGTGGCACTGAATCCCATGAGGTTGATGTAGTTAAGGACCTATTACACCCTGTTATATTACGGCGGCACTTTACCTTATTCTGGCACTTGTGGGGGCTCCTGGTTACTCAGGTAAAAGCCAGGTCATTGTTAAGAAAACCTCATTGCAGCCGGAGCATTATGGGTTTCCTTTTTGTGTACTTGTGGGAGATGAAAAGGAGGCAGAGTCCCCTGAGGCCAACAGCCTTACGCTGGGGGTTTCTGGGGGGAACTTTGGAATTACTAATCTAAGTGACCTAATGCTTAAAGGGCCATTTGATAATGTTACAGTTCTAAACGGGGTTGCTCAGAAGCTGAGTGCCAACACCATGTGCCTACACTTCACTATAAATGGGGACTTGTTCTATCAGGTTACCAAGTAGAAAGGTGAAGTAATAGAGGAAATGTTGGTACCAGGGCCCTATAGGCATTAGGTCTTAGACATTACCAATTCTTATGTCTTGGGTGGTCATCTGGGTGTAGACAAAACACAAAAGTGGATACGTCAGATGTTCTACTGGCCCGGATGTCCTCAAGAGATTTTGAACTATTGCAGGTTTTGTCCCTGTGACTCCCTAACAAAATCAGGGTGTCACAGATGACTATACCCCTCCAGGGTGCAAGAATCACCTTCTCTTTGGAATTCTACCAACATCCCACACACAGGTACAAACACCAGCCACAAAAGCCTAATCACACCCCCCCCCCGGGACAATAGGGACACACCAGTGGACGGGACCATGCAGATGGTGACGCTCACCTAGGCGTTCTTAGGTGTCAGGGGAGGGAACACAGCAGAAGCAGTCTAGCAGAGGAAGTGAGAGGAGTGAAGTGTTGGTCGGGGGTTGTAGCTCCCGGATTACCGGACTATTTGAGCTGACTAGGTGGCAGACGGCAGAGCAGGGCCACGGGCGACGGAGATCCGGTTGCGGAAGACCTAACATGGACTGGGGCAGGGTTGTAGCCCGCTGTTGCTGACAGCGGGAATCCGGTCTGGAGGCCGTGCACAGACGGGGTACCTGGACCCTAGGATGAGGAAGGTTGCAAGCCCCTCTCCAATTAACCAGCCGGGGACAAAGCTCCAGACTTTGTCCCGTTGACTGCCCAGATAGAGCGCAACAGAAGCCCAACGAGGGCGATAGGGCGTCTGCCAGAGCCCACAGAGATCCCACGGGTTAGCTTTTGGGGGCCACAGCTCCCACAGTACATAAGACAGGGAGTGGACTTCTCCCGTTTTAAGCGGATTAAGTCACCACACAAGAAACTACAAGTGCAGGAGGAAGGGCCCCTGCCCTGTCAGCCCGTGTGCGGGAACCAGCACACCCCTCCAGAGGCTACCGGCATCCAGCCTTGGTTTACAAAAGGACTGTGTGTTTACTGACCCTCCAAATCAGCACCAGCTCATCCAGCACGATGATTACCAATTGTGAGTTTCCTGCTTCCTGCAACCCCCTCACAATACCCTGGGCCCTGGGACTACACCTCCCCTACCCGTGGAGGGGATCCCACCTTGCTGCCCCGCTCCATCAGCCCCGGGCACCCACATACAAGGCAGCGGCGGTGTCCCCATCCCTCACCGCAACCCACGGGTAGCGTCACTGACAAAGACTCTATCCCCTGTAAAAAAACCCTTTTCACTCGTGGGCGACGGACGGCTACGCAAGCCCCGGATCCGGCGGCCACTCAAGCCACAGCCACCGCCTGGATTCGAGCGCCCCGAGCGCCCCCCCCCCCCCCGGTTGTGGTCTGTCCCCCGCCCGCGACATCTCACCTATCAACTAAGATCTGGATTGTCTCCCACTTACTTGTCTCTTAGTGCCATCATAGATGTTCCATTTAACCGAATGGCTATGGACAAGTGGGGCTTCTGATCAAGTCCACCGGGTGCATCATTACAACCTGAACTATGTGACCCGGTATCCGGAGGTAGAAATGAGCAGACCTGTGGATGTTCACTTGGTTCAGCCGAATTTTAGTTAAAAGTTTGGTTAGGTACCTGGACTTGACCCCGAAGCCCATATAAGTCAATGAGGACCCGAACACCTGGGCTGTAAAATGGTCGTAATAAGGGCTAGGGGGCTTGCAAAAGAAAGCAAAATGGGGGAAAGAGCAGGATAATTGCCTGAAAACAAATATGGATAGGGAATAAATAAATAATATAAAAAAATTGGATTGAAGTCCCCCTATTTTTGTTAGGCGGGCTTTACACGTTATGACATCGCTAGCTATTGCTAGCGATGTCGAGCGCGGTAGCACCCGCCCCCATCATACATGCGATATCTGGTGCTTGCTACCGTAGCGAACATTATCGCTACGGCAGCTTCACACGCACATACCTGGTCGGCGACGTCGCTGTGACCGCCGAACAATCCCTCCTTCAAGGGGGAGGTGCGTTCGGCGTCACAGCGACGTCACCGCGACGTCACTAAGCGGCCGGCCAATAGAAGTGGAGGGGTGGAGATGAGCGGGACATAACATGCCGCCCACCTCATTCCTTCCGCATTGCCGGTGGACGCAGGTAAGGAGATGTTTGTTATTCCTGTGGTTTCACACACAGCGATGTGTGGTGCTGCAGAAACGGCAAACAACATTGTATCGGCAGCAGTAACGACATTATGGAAATGAACGACGTGACACAGATCAGCGATTTTTTACGCTTTTGCGTACCTAGGATTTACACATTGCGATGCCGCTACCGGCACCGGATGTGCGTCACTAACGACGTGACCCCGACGATATATCGGTAGCGATGTTGCAACGTGTAAAGCCCGCCTTAACCAGCCAAGGCAAAGCAGACCGCTGTGGGCGTTTAGACGCAATGATTTTAATTATTTGTACTTTTGTACACCAATAAAATCAATAATGTTTTTATCAAGTCCGTGAATTTCGTGGAATTGGGATATTATATCTTCAAGTGCTGGATGAAATATTTTTTCTTGCTCCATCCTCTAATGTATTTAAGCCCATCATGTGTGATACTGCCTCGGAGAACCTCATAGTTTACTGCTCCATCATTGTGGATGTTAGGTATCTAAACCTTTCATGCATGATACTGTCTGCGAAGCTGGGTATCTCCATTATTACACATGTATAGCATGTGTAATGCTGTCTGTGAAGCCAATGTATCTCAGCCTGTTACTGTCTTCGTTCTATGCCAGTGTATCTAAGCATATGTGATACTATTTGCTGGAACATTGTATCTAAGCCTCTCATGTTTGCTGAAGTGATGTATCTAAGTCAAGCATGTATTATACTTTGTGCTGAGCTGCTGTATCTAAGTCTACCGTGTTATACTTTGTGCTGAGCTGGTGTAGGAGGTGGTTGATTCGCTCCCCCTCCTACTATACAGTGTTTTCCCTAATGTACAGTGCTGTGATATACGGTAAATAGTTTTAATGTTGAATATATATTAATGCAGCTTCTGGCGATGTAGTAGAGCTGGAGCAGCGCAGCAACTGATGCCACCCAGCGGCCGATGGGTTATAGTGTTATTATAAATGTAACTGTACCTTTAATAATAATAATAATAATCATAATAATAATTATTATTATTATTATTATTATTAACACAGGTCTGCGACTAAAAAGCTGTTTGATTATTTTCATCTAATTTCCATGTATTTTGGTGTGCTGAAAATGAAAAAAATATTGAAAAAAATCCTGGACGTCAGGAATTGCCACAAAATGCAAAATTCTCTTCAAATTTAGTAAATTTTTCATAATTTTTTTTCTTTTTTTTACTATTAATTAATTCACATCAATGCATTGAAGATATATAATGCCAAGAAATATAACTTTCAAAGAAAAGAACTTTCAGAGTGAGCTAATGAAACCAGCATCAACATTTTGCAAGTTGAATGAGCGGGCTCTGACATGCCTGGGCTTGTTTCAATTGTTTTATCTTTGTTCTCGCCTGTTCACACTTTTTAATCTCAGTTCGTGTTAGCTCTTCATATTCAACCGTGTTTCCCAAAATTAGCATTATGGCTCAGCGGAAGTGTATTAATTCGCCTGACCGTTTCTGTTACATTTGTGGTTAATATACAGTGTTGAAGCAACAGCTGAATATTACAGACTTTGTGAAAAAAGTATACTTCGCTTATTTCGGACTAAAGCTTGGAGAGCAAGATAAAGCTTGGGCGCCTCATAAAGTGTGCAAACGGTGTGTTGAGGACCTCCGAAATTGGTTCAAGGGTAAGAAAAAAGCTTTCAGTTATGGGATTCTTATGGTATGGCGAGAGCAAAAGAACCATAGTGATGATTGTTACTTTTGTTCATGCGATGTGAAAGGGTGTAATTCAAAATGGAAGCATTCCATTTCATACCCCAATATTCACTCAGCAACTCGTCCCATCCCCCATGGCACAGATATACCACTACCCAAGGCCCCTGCTACCTTGGAAGAGATAACTATGTCCGATGAAGGTGGAGTCATACCTGGACCAGATGAATCAAGTTCTGACTTTGAAAATGATACAACACCAAAATTGTTTTCCCAGGAGGAGATGAATGATTTGGTAAGAGACTTAAATCTTCCCAGAGATGCCGCTGAGTTACTTGGCTCAAGGCTCAAAAGCAAGAATTTATTGTTGCCAGGAGTGTCTTTTTCATGGTTCAGACATCGTGAAGACAAGTTAGTTCCTTACTTTGCCCAGGAAGATAAGTTGGTTTATTGCATCGATGTCGAAGGTTTGATGGGTCAATTCAAAATCTAATATGATTCATGTCACGCTCTCCGGGTCCACTGCCCTGCTCCCCGGCTCACCTGCCACGCTCCCCGGCTTCCCTGCTTCGCTCCCCGGCTCCTCTGTCAGGCGTCCCCCGCTCCACGGTCTCCAGCCTCCTTCACCTGTGGTCCCCAGGCGGCCCGGTCCCCGCTCCCGGCGCCCGTCGGCTACTCAGCCCCAGCCCGGCTCTCCTGCTTCCTGCTCACCGCTCCCTGCCCTGGCTTCTGGCACCCGGGCCTCGCGCATGCGCGTTAGGGCGCGCGCGCGGTCATTGACCCTCTCTTAAAGGGCCAGCGTCCACTGACGGGAAATTGAACACACAGGTACAGGGTATAAAGAGGTTTAATGTCCAAGTGGGCGGGGCCTGTTCTTCGTGTTTCCTAAGCTAGGAGTCAGGTCTCCTTGTCTCTGTGATATACTCACCTATCTCTCTTCTAGAGCCGCTCCTGCCTCGCCTTCCGGTCCTGCCGAACCCCGAACGCTGACTATCTGCCATCCCGTCAGTCCGTACCATCTTTGATCCCTGTGGTGATCCATCCTCTCGCTCCATCAGTTCCGGACTCTGCCTGACAACATCTCGGCCTCCAAACCTGAGCTCCGTCACCGGGACTACCATCAGTGACTCCGTGGTCCCAGGGACTTCTGCATTCCACTCTTTTGCACGGACTGTCCTGCTACCTGTAGTGCTCCGGCTACCGAACCCCTTGCCTTCAGTAAGGTGTTCGGCCCAGTGGATCCACCTCCTGGGTCTGCCCGTCCACCTGGCCCTAACAGTAAGAACAGGCCATGGATCCCGCCTAAGCACTAGCGGCCTTGCAGGAGGAACTCACACGCCAGCGTGAAACCCAGAGCGGCATGCTGAACTTCATGTCTTCTGTGGACGCCCGCCTGAACACGCTACAAGCGTCGGTCACATCTTCGGCATCTCGAGCTTCCACTGTACAATCCACGGCCACAGCTCCCGTGGCAGCCTCCTCGGATGCTTCCAGACTTCGTTTGGCCTCACCACCCCGGTACGCCGGAGATCCCAAGACCTGCAGGGGATTCATAAACCAATGCTCCCTCCATTTCAAGCAGCTGCCGCACTTGTTTGCCTCCGACCAAGCCAAGGTCGCGTTCATGATGTCCCATCTAGAGGGTGAGGCACTGGCCTGGATGAACCCCTTGTGGGAGAAGGAGGATCCGGTGACCACCAACATCCAGGAGTTCCTGCAGGCATTTCGTGGCACCTTTGATGAGCCCGGACGCGCCTCCGCGTCTGCCTCATCTCTCCTCCGGCTACGTCAGGGGACTCTGACGGTGGGTCAATATGCCATCCGTTTTCGCACCTTGGCTTCGGAACTCGGGTGGAACAATGAGGCTCTAACTGCCGCCTTCTGGGAAGGTCTCTCGGGTAGAATTAAAGATGAGCTGGCTGGTCGTGACGTGCCGTCCACCCTGGATGCCCTGATTGCCCTAGCCACTCGAGTGGATATTCGCTTTCAGGAACGATCCAAAGAGGTGTCCCGTGAGAGACGTCCGATACGGCATTCCTCTCCTCCGCAGAAGCCCGCCGTACTTCAGTCAACGTCATCTGGTGTCTCCGTCCACGAGCCCATGCAGATCGACCGTTTGCGGCAGTCCGAACAACGCCGAGCAGAACGGCTCGCCAAGGGCCTCTGTTTCTACTGCGGAGAGGGTACACACCTTCTACGCTCCTGTCCAGAGAGGCCGGGAAACTCCAAAGCCTAGGGTTGGTAGGAGAGGCCACCCTAGGTGCTGGGACTCTCTCTGACCCAGTTACGTGGACTGTTCAAGTGACAACGGGAGAGACGCGGTTCACGGCCGAGGCGTACCTCGATTCAGGGGCAGCAGGCAATTTCATCCAGCAGGCCACGGTGGACAAGTACCAGGTGCCTGTTACTCCACTCGACAAACCCCTCGTGATTGCCTCTGTGGATGGGAGACCCCTCTCTGACACCATCTCGTGGATCACCAAGCCGGTGGAACTGCGTATTGGTGCCCTGCACACCGAGAACATCGCTCTCTATGTCCTCCCACACATGTCTCATCAAATCCTGCTGGGACTCCCCTGGTCACGGACACACGAACCGTCAGTCAGCTGGGGTACTGGTGAAATCACCCGATGGGGCTCCTCTTGCCACGAGAACTGTCTGAAGACCATACAACCCATCCGACGACCTCCGGTTCCAGAGTCCTTACCGGGACTGCCCTCGGCCTATTGGTCCTTCACGGACGTCTTTGATAAAAAGGAATCAGAGGTACTTCCGCCACATCGTCCTTACGATTGTGCCATCGACCTACTCCCGGGAACTACACCACCTCGAGGACGGATATATCCGCTGTCTCCTGCCGAAACAAGGGCCATGTCTACCTACATCACAGAGAACCTGGCAAGGGGATTCATTCGGAGATCCTCCTCTCCTGCTGGAGCAGGCTTCTTCTTCGTTAAGAAGAAAGAGGGCGACCTACGCCCATGCATTGACTACCGGGGGTTGAACCAAATCACCGTGAAAATTAAATACCCCCTGCCGCTCATCCCCGAATTGTTTGATCGGCTTAGAGGAGCTTGTGTGTTTACCAAGTTGGATCTTCGGGGTGCCTACAACCTGGTCCGCATCCGCTCAGGGGACGAATGGAAGACCGCGTTCAATACTCGCGATGGGCACTATGAATACTGTGTGATGCCCTTCGGCCTGTGTAACGCACCAGCAGTCTTTCAGGAATTGGTGAACGACGTGTTCCGGAACCTTCTCTACATCTGTGTGGTGGTGTATCTTGATGACATCCTGGTCTTTTCTCCGGACCTCCAGACCCACAGAGAGAACGTGCAGCTGGTACTACAAAGACTGAGGGAGAATCGTCTGTACGCCAAGTACGAGAAGTGTGTCTTCGAGCAGTCTTCTCTTCCCTTCCTGGGTTACGTAATCTCCGATACCGGCCTGCAGATGGATCCGGAGAAGGTCTATGCCATTCTCAACTGGCCCCCTCCTTCTGGACTGAAGGCAATCCAACGCTTTCTGGGATTCGCAAACTATTATCGTCAGTTCATCCCCCACTTCTCTGCTCTGACTGCACCTCTCTCCGCCTTGACCAAGAAGGGGGCTAATCCAAAGGACTGGTCACCTGCGGCCGACGCCGCGTTTGGCTCTCTGAAGCGGGCATTTGCTTCCTCCCCTGTGCTCCACCGTCCGGAGTTAAACCGACAGTTCACCTTGGAGGTGGATGCCTCCTCCTCGGGGGCCGGAGCTGTGCTCATGCAGAAGTCCTCCTCCGGGAAGATGGTTACTTGCGGTTTCTACTCCAAGGGCTTCTCAGCGCCTGAACGCAACTACACCATCGGTGACCGAGAGCTATTGGCAGTCAAACTGGCTCTGGAGGAATGGCGCTACCTTCTGGAGGGAGCAGTGTACCCCGTAATCATTTACACGGACCACAAGAACCTGGAATACCTGCGGTCCGCTCAGCGACTGAACCCACGGCAAGCCAGGTGGTCCTTGTTCTTTGCCAGGTTCGATTTCCAGCTCCATTTCCGACCTGCGGACAAGAATGTACGTGCAGATGCCTTGTCCAGGTCATTCATGCCCATGGAGCAGGAGGACGAGACATCCCAGCCCATCATCTGCCCTAGTAAAATCATTCCGGTGGCCCCTGTCACCCTGGCCCAGATACCGCCCGGGAAGACCTACGTCTCTGAGACTGACAGGCAAAAAGTGTTGCACTGGGGCCATGCCTCGAAAACAGCCGGCCATGCTGGTCAGAAGAGAACATGGAGTACGATTGTACGTCATTACTGGTGGCCATCCCTTCGCACGGACGTCGCTTCTTTTGTCTCAGCCTGCTCCTCTTGTGCCAGGAACAAGACGCCCAAACATCTGCCATATGGCCGCCTTCTGCCTCTGCCTATACCCTCAGTTCCGTGGCAACACATTGCAATGGACTTCATTACGGACTTGCCCCTGTTCTCCGGACAAACAGTCATATGGGTCGTGGTGGATCGGTTCTCCAAAATGGCTCATTTCGTCCCTATGGCTGGACTGCCCTCAGCCCAGGAACTCGCTGACGCCTACATACAGCACATCTTCCGGTTGCATGGCTTTCCTTCACACATTGTGTCCGACAGAGGAACTCAGTTCACCTCCCGCTTCTGGAGGGCTCTCTGCAAACATCTGGGAGTGACTCTGGACTTTTCTTCAGCCTACCATCCTCAGTCGAATGGCCAAGTGGAACGAGTCAATCAGATCTTGACCTCCTTCTTACGTCACTACGTCAACGCCCATCATGACGACTGGTCCACGCTTCTTCCTTGGGCTGAATTCTCCCATAACCACCACGTCAGTGAGTCCTCCTCCAGCTCTCCCTTCCATGTCGTTTACGGACTTCAGCCTTCCGTCCCATTACCTGTATCCTCTTCCTCGGATGTCCCTGCTGCTGATGCTGTAGCCCGTGACTTTGCAACAATTTGGGACTCTGTCAAGGCGTCCCTTGGACGTGCTTCCCTGCGGATGAAGAAACACGCAGACAAGAGACATCTGGATCCTCCGTGTTTCTCTCCAGGAGATCTCGTCTGGCTTGCTTCCAAGTACGTCCGATTGAAGCTACCATCTTACAAGCTGGGTCCTCGCTACATCGGGCCGTTTAAAGTCCTCTGCAGAATAAATGAGGTCTCCTACAAGCTGCAGCTCCCGGCCACGATGAGGATACCCAACTCCTTCCACGTCTCCCTGCTCAAGCCGGTTGTCCTTGGTCCCTTCTCCGCTGCTGCCAGTTCGGCTCCTCCTCCTATCGCTGATGATGACATCTATGCGGTAAGGGATATTGTGGCCATGAAAACTGTACGGGGCCGACAGTTCTTCCTGGTGGACTGGGCAGGGTATGGTCCTGAGGATAGGTCCTGGGAACCCCGGGAGAATGTGGGTACTCCCCTGACCCGGTTGCGGGGAGGGGTGTGTGGGGGGGGGTACTGTCACGCTCTCCGGGTCCCCTGCCCTGCTCCCCGGCTCACCTGCCACGCTCCCCGGCTTCCCTGCTTCGCTCCCCGGCTCCTCTGTCAGGCGTCCCACGGTCTCCAGCCTCCTTCACCTGTGGTCCCCAGGCGGCCCGGTCCCCGCTCCCGGCGCCCGTCGGCTACTTAGCCACAGCCCGGCTCTCCTGCTTCCTGCTCACCGCTCCCTGCCCTGGCTTCTGGCACCCGGGCCTCGCGCATGCGCGTTAGGGCGCGCGGTCATTGACCCTCTCTTAAAGGGCCAGCGTCCACTGACAGGAAATTGAACACACAGGTACAGGGTATAAAGAGGTTTAATGTCCAAGTGGGCGTGGCCTGTTCTTCATGTTTCCTAAGCTAGGAGTCAGGTCTCCTTGTCTCTGTGATATACTCACCTATCTCTCTTCTAGAGCCGCTCCTGCCTCGCCTTCCGGTCCTGCCGAACCCCGAACGCTGACTATCTGCCATCCCGTCAGTCCGTACCATCTTTGATCCCTGTGGTGATCCATCCTCTCGCTCCATCGGTTCCGGACTCTGCCTGACAACATCTCGGCCTCCGAACCTGAGCTCCGTCACCCGGACTACCATCAGTGACTCCGTGGTCCCAGGGATTTCTGCATTCCACTCTTTTGCACGGACTGTCCTGCTACCTGTAGTGCTCCGGCTACCGGACCCCTTGCCTTCAGTAAGGTGTTCGGCCCAGTGGATCCACCTCCTGGGTCTGCCCGTCCACCTGGCCCTAACAATTCAGCGCAATGGCGTCTTTTTATAGATTCTTCAAAAAGACGTCTCAAATCAGTTTTACTTCACGGCGGTTTTTATGCTTCCATCCCTGTAGGTCATTCCGTACACCTCAAGGAAACCTACGAGAACTTGGAATTGGTTCTTCATAAACTTAAATATGAAGACCACGGTTGGCAAATGTGCGGGGATTTGAAAGTCTTGTGCATGCTGCTCGGGCAACAAGCTGGGTATACCAAATACACTTGTTTTCTGTGTCTATGGGACAGTCGAGACCGACAAAATCACTGGACCAAGAAGAATTGGCAGCCGAGGGTGCTTACAGTTGGTGAAAAAAATGTCCTTCGAGAAACTTTGGTTCCTCCCCATAAAGTTCTTCTACCATCTCTCCACATCAAATTGGGATTGATGAAGCAATTCGTAAAATCACTTCCAAAAGATGGAGAATGCTTCAAATACTTGGTCGCCAAGTTTCCAGGCGTCTCGGAGGGAAAACTGAAGGAAGGTGTGTTCGTCGGACCAGACATTAGAAGGTTTATAGCTGATCAAGAGTTTATCAATACCATGACGCATCCTCAAAAAGAAGGGTGGATTGCATTTAAAGAGGTTGTAGAGAAATTTTTAGGCAATAACAAAGACCCTGACTACAATCAAACTGTCGGACGAATGCTGAAAGCATTTCAAGCTTTAGGTTGCCTGATGAGTTTGAAAGTGCATTTCCTCCATTCCCACCTTGACAACTTTCCTGAAAATTTGGGAGCTGTGAGTGAAGAGCAAGGTGAACGATTCCACCAGGACATTAAAGAGATGGAAGAAGATACCAGGGAAGATGGAGCATTACAATGATGGCAGACTACTGTTGGACGCTTCAGAGAGACATTACAGATGCTACTCACAATCGTAAATGTACCAAGAGAAGCCTCACAGGGAAAAAGAATCGATTTTAGTGTGTGTTAGTGAGCTCATTGCAGTTAAAAAATGATTTTTGTGAAACATTTGTAATAAAAAATTAATTTTATGAGTCTATTTTCAATTATTTTGAGGTATTGTCATATTTAATATAGTTACTTAAATTGTCAGAAAACATGATGTCCTATGACAAAACGGAGGTCATTTTCGGATTCAGCGCACTCAAAAATATAAAGATTACGTGGAATAACCAAAACAGCTCTCGAAAAAAATTTGTTCGCAGACCTGTGTAAATTAATCTTTAAGTGTATTGCATCGTAGTTCTCTGCTACAAACACTATCCTAGCTAGTTTTTTAGTATATAGAGTGTAAAATGTTTTATATAAAGTCTTTTATTGCAGGAAATATTGTAATGTGTATTATGCAAAGTATAAGAATGTTTTAGGTAGGATTTAGTACAACATACAGACAAGAGCAGGAGGGGAAGTCAGTGGTAGATAGTGTCTTCAGAGGTGTATCTAGGCTTTCCAGCACCCGGGGCAAGAATTCAGTTTGGTGCCCCCCCCCCCCCCATCCACGAAGCAATTTGGGTGGTCGTCATGTGACCAATCACTCATATGTGATTTGCATACACAGTCATGTGGTAACGAGATTCTCTTAATAATTCTCTCAATGTTCAATGAGAAACGTATGAAGAAAAGCTAATTGTCACATGCAAGTATGAAAATCACTTATCAGTGGAGTGGCCATGTGGTGACAAGCGAGCAGAGCTGAATTGTGACAGTGGGTATATTACACGCTGTTAGAACTGAGGATACTACACTGCTTAATTTTGTAATTAAAGGGATTGTCCAGATTAGAGATGAAAATCTGCAGTGACTCTATTCGTGACTTCAGGCTTCTAAATTCTTGCAATGTATGCTTTGCACACTTTTAGGATTCTGCGATGCCAGTGACGAGAGTGGACGATCATGTGAGCACAAGTATGAGATTTTGTATACTTGTGGCCACATTCTGATTTGACGTGTCCGGCCTTAGTCAAACCATTTTCATTGAGCATGTCGGTTCAGCACGTGACCACATCTGTGTAAATCGCATACTTGCAGCTTCGTGGCCTCCCTCTCTCACCGCCGGCACCAGAGAATCCTGACAGCGTGCAGTGTGCACACTGTGAGAATTCACAAGTCTGCAGTCACATAGATTGACACACAGAGTGACTGCAGGCTCATCACAACCTTGGACAACCCCTTTAATGCTCCTAACATAAATAAAAACATAGTAACCCTTAACTTGACAGACGTCACAAGCCTTTATTAAAGAGATTGTCCACCACTTTAACACTGAAGGCCTTTCCTTAGGATAGGTCACCAATGTCTGATTGTTCAGGATCCGGCACCTGACACCCCCGCCAATCGCCTGTTCTAGTTGTCGTGCCGGTGGTGGCCAGAAGTGCTCAGTTCTGGATCTGCTCCATCTTCTGATAGTGGCACCAGATTCCTATTAAAATCAATGAGGCGGATGTGCAGTACCCGGCCGTGGACACTATCAGAGGACGAAGCAGATCGAGAAATAAACATTTGCGGCCACCTGCACCAAGAACAATTGATAAGCGGGGGTCCCATTGTGCTCCCATCAGAAGCAATGCGCAAGTGGCACCGAGGCCTAATGATGGGACACAGTCAGTATCAGAAATAAACATTTACATTCAAGTACCTTATAGATGACGTTGTCTCTGAGTCGTTTCTTTCTATTCACCTTGTCCTGACGCCATGATGACTTTTCACATTCACATCTCGTCTCTGCAGATTTCCATTTTCTCTGGTCTTCTGTAACACATCCCATCACGATGCCCCTGAAAATAGCAGAATAATTATAATACTTCTATTTAAAAATATCTGCCCCTACGCTGTGCCCCAGAATAAATAATGACCCCTCATTGTGTTCTCTGCACAAAATATGACCCACACACAGTCCCTCTTATGGTACATGCCCCACACACTTCCTCTCCTTTCAATACTACTCTTCACACTGTCCTCTCACTGTATCACCCTATACTGCCCAGTCTTTATACTGTGCCCTCTCATCCCACCCCCTCCTCGCTATGGCCTCACACTCTCCTCCAATTCTGCCCTCTCTCCATACCACGTCCTTCCACTACCCAGTCTATATTCTGTGCCCCCTCACATTTTTCTCATCCCTTACTGTCTCCTCACTACCTCCTGCGTGTCCATATACTTTTCCCCTCACTCCCCATCCTGCCCACTTGCTCCTCATACCATGCCACTCTTTATTCTGTGTGGTCAAAAATTTCTTTCCCATTTGCTCCCCATACCATGTCTGTATACATCAACCCTCCCTCTCCCCATACATTATCCTGCATCCTCCCTCTCCCCATACATCACCCTGCATCTTCCCCCTCCCCATACATCACCCTGCATCCTCCCCCTCCCCATACATCACCCTGCATCCTCCCCCTCCCCATACATCACCCTGCATCCTCCCCCTCCCATACATCACCCTGCATGCTCCCCCTCCATCGCCCCTCATCATTTCTCTCAACATAATCACCCCTCATCATTTCTCTCCCCATATTGTGTCCAAAGATGTTTCCATGCCCCATCTTCTCTTCCCACCATACTGTGTCCAAAGATAGTATCCTCTCACCCCTACTGTGTCTAGATACTGCTCCCTTCCCATCATCACTCCTCCATGCTGTGTCTTTAGATACTGCCCCCTCCCCATCATCACTCCTCCATGCTGTGTCTTTAGATACTCCCCTACCCCCCCCTCTATACCCTCATACTGTGTCCACTAATAGTTCCCTCTCCCCACCCTCTGCCCCCCCATTCCGTGTGCATAGCTACCTCCCCCCCACCCCATAATGTTCCTTCTTCGCGTCTTCAGCTCCACACTGGAGCACTAAACAGCGCTTTCTGACGCCTCCGCGCTGTGGCCCTGACTTCCGGGTCAGCAGTGTGATCAGCTGACCAGATCACATGACCGCTGTCGCTCTGACCCGGAAGTCAGCGCCGGCATCACCGCTCCAATTGTCCTCGCGTCTGACAGATGCAAGGACAATTGATCAGTGGGAGCCGCGCGCTGCAGATTCTATGAGTGCGGCTGTCAGCGTGACAGCCGCGCTCAGAGAGTGGCGGCTCCCACTGCAGAGCGGCAACCGCAGCCTCCGGGGAGACTTTACACTGCCGCATCGGCAGCCCGACAGCGCCCCCCTCACAGCTGCCTCACAGCTGCGCCCGGGGCAGATGCCCCGCCAGCCCCCCCCAGATACGCCCCTGGTGTCTTATTGGAGCCAATACTAATGCAGGTTTCAGCAAGCTAGATATCGATACAATGGTACCCTGGCAGACTTAGCACAGTGGGCCGAGTAAAGAGTGTGTTGCTGAGGCAGACAGGCCAGATATATCAGTTCAGATTAGTGAAGATGCAGTAGTGTGATGCACAGGAGGTCATGGGACCACGAGCTCTGTTCCAGAGTTAGCCCAGGCATCAGGAGGAACCCTCCATTGTGTCCTACTGCACAGCTGCAAGAGACGGGGACCATAGAAGTCAGAACTGCTGAAGGAATAGTGCCAAGAGCAAATGCTGGACAGAAGGTTAGTCATTTGAGCAATGACAGCAGAACGGTAACACAAGAGAAAGTAGCATGTCTGTCCTAGGAAGAGTATTATGAAGATTGTAATGTGTAGTATGAAGATGTCTCCCAGAAAGCTTGTATGCTGAATAAAGAAGTTAAAGTTTAAGTTCAAGGAAAACTGTTTCTGTGATGTGTTGCCCAAGTACGATGCCTTTGGCAGTGACTGGCGGTAGGGTAGTGGACGAACCGCTGAAGACCCAAGTAAGTGTCACTCCCACCAGCCGGGACGGAGCACATGCACAACACTGGAGTGAGGAAGGGAAGCAAAGCAATGACGGCCATCACCCGGCTCCCCCCTTCATGTGGCACTGTGAGCAGGGTCGATCCTCACAAACACTGTCAAGACGGACTGCAGGGACGACGCCTAAAGAAAATCAGGAAAGACATGGCCGAAACCCAAACCTGGGCATCATCCATCATGGGCGCCCCCAAAGAGAAAGTGCAAGAAACAACAGAAGACTCGGAGATTCGGGAGGAATGTATGCCTCGAGATCCACCCTAGGTATGGTGGCTCAGGGGTGAAGAGGAGGATGCGAACTATGGGCTTGACAACTAAACCAGTACAAATGGTGAGACAACTTCCTCTGCTAAGGAGATGCCATCCTTGGAAAGTTCACTCAGGGGTGAAGAAAGGGGCGTGAAAATCGGCCCCGACTGTTGATAGGGCAGAAGCAAACGAAACCCCATGAAAGTTGGTGCCCGTCTCCTGAGCGTGAGCCAGAAGGAGACCACCCTTACAGAGAAGCTGATGGAGAATGGGCGGTGACCAAGAAGAAACGGGAGGAAGAGTCAGAAGAGGCCCTACCCCGGAGGGTGAGGTCCGAAAAAGGGAGACTTCCCCAACAATACCAGCCATCACCCAGCTCCCCCCTTCACTGGTGTAACTAAGCCTATCAAGTGTGATACTGTGTGCTGAAATAGTGTATCTAGGCCTATCAAGTGTAATACTGTATGTTTAGCTGGTATATCTAAGACTATCTGGTATGATACTCTCTACTGAGATGGTGTATCTAAGCCTACCAGGTGTGATACCATCTTGGGCACTTCATAAATTAGTTATTACTAATATAAGACCAGTGATACGACATGTTTGATAAAGTCTGCTGAGTTGGTGTATCTAAGTTTATCGTGTTATACTTTGTGCTGAGCTGGTGTAACTAAGTCTATCGTGTTATACTTTGTGCTGAGCTGGTGTAACTAAGTCTATTGTGTTATACTTTATGCTGGGCTGGTGTAACTAAGTCTATTGTGTTATACTTTATGCTGGGCTGGTTTAACTAAGTCTATCGTGTTAATACTTTGTGCTGAGCTGGTGTAACAAACGCTATAAAGAGTCATACTGTTTGCTGAGATAGTGTATCTAGGCCTATCACATGTAATACTGTATGCTTTCCTGATGGGATACTGTCTACTGAGATGGTGTATCTAAGCCTACAACATCTGCTACCATCTTGGGGAACGTCATAGATTAAGAGTTAATCAAACTGTCTATAGACAATTGTTAGCGCTTGACCCCCAAACCATTAAATCTGCAGCTAGGTTTATAGGCAAAGTATCCCCCCCTAATTTGCCTGGAATCAGGTAATAAATTTAGATGAGATTTTTTATATATACCATAAAAAATCCCCAAACACCAGCGCTGATATGAGGTTTCTTATTTGATTTTTAATTACACTTTTATTAAATTGCCATCCTTGTTTTAGACAATAATTTTTTCCAACATAATACATACAATAATACAATCAATTATAAATTGATAATTTCGTTACATAAAATTAAAATTGAAATATTGGTGCAGGAACCAAAATATCATGTGCGTGTTTTACACGCCAGTGAAAAACGTCACTGTTTTTAACTGACGTGTGAAACGGGCCTTAGGGTATTGGAATCGTTGAAAGTGCTGCTCATGTTCATTTATTGGCACTGAATAATATAACATATGCCTTGAAACATCATTTGGTGTATAATACCGGTAAATAGTCGCATCTGCCGCCGGCCGGGGCATTGCGACCAGATATTTGATATTTTGGTTCCTGCACCAATATTTCAATTTTAATTTTATGTAACGAAATTATCAATTTATAATTGGTTGTATTATTGTATGTATCATGTTGGAAAAATTATTGTCTAAAACAAGGATGGCAATTTAATAAAAGTGTAATTAAAAATCAAATAAGAAACCTCATATCAGCGCTGGTTTTGGGGGATTTTTTATGGTATATATAAAACATCTCATCTAAATTTATAACGTCATAGATTAGTTATTACTAATATTAGAAAAGTGATACGTTAAAAGCTCAGTTTCATGTACCTCAGCTACATCCCAGAAAGTGCTGTGAACTGCAACAACTCTCTTACAACTGCGATATGTGTAGCACCCCACGGGGCAAGTGGTTAACCTACTCGTTTCCGGGCCATTTTGGGTCGGGTCAGGCGATGTCACGGGTGGCCTTGCCTGGTTCCGTTGTCCCGAGGCGTACAGTAAAGGGTGGGGGAAGTGGGGTATTTGGGAAAGTTTGTCGTGACGCTACCTGTGGTATGCGGCCAGGGAGTAGACGCCGATGCAGAATTCCTCGGCAGCCGGGATGGTGTTGCTCCCCACAGGCGGAGCAGGCCCAGGGTGGATGATGGGGGGAGATAATGGTGGTTGGCGCCTAAGCGCTGGTTGGTGACGCCGGTAAGGACAAGGCGACATAGACTCTGCGGGTTCAAAGTGTAGTTTACTCACAGGTTCAGTGCCAGCCCAGTAGTACTGGCCACCGCTGTGATGGGCTCTGGTCGATCCCGGATCCACGGAAGGTCAGAACCGGTGCAGTAGTCTGTGGGCCTTTCCTCGCTGCGCTTTTAGTGCGGGTCCCTGTCGCTTGAAGCTCTTAGAGTGCCTTCCGTACTAGGTAGAGTACTGTTCTCTATGCCAGTAGCGGGGATCCCCTTGAGTCTGACCGTGATCTAGGCCCCGGAATCCTAGGTGCCACTTGGCTCTGGAAACTTGTGTGGTCGGAGAAGCATGGAACTCCGTCGTCCGGCAGAATCTTATGGTGAAACTGTCGCGGGCGGAGGGGACACGCTCGCCACGCTCGGGTCCGGGGCTTCTGCTGCTGCTGCTCGGTGGCTCGATCGGTGGGCCAGACCCGGGGACTCGAGCAGCGCTCATCACCCGTGAGTGAAAAGGGATAGTTTGGGTGGGGGAGATTGTTCGTGACGCCACCCATGGGACGTGGTGATGATGGCACCACCGCTGCTGGTGACGGGGATCCCGGGAGAGATGGTAGGGAGCAGCTAGGATGTTGTCCCCTCTGTGGCTAGGGGGTTGGTGATCCCGGGGCCCGGTGGTGTAACGGGGAGGCTGGATGGCTGGGGTGCAGGGTTGCAGGGACAGCGCGGCGCGGTGCCGGATGGCACTGGTGTACTTACTCAGACAATCACTGACAGAGTCTCTGGTAAACCAAAACGGCCGGATGGACGGGTCCCGCAGCCGGCTGCAGTGTTGTTGTGCTCTCCCCGGATGGCTGATGGTGGCTGTCTTTCCCTGCACCTGTTAGAAATGTTCTGACTCCTGTGGTTGCCTACCGGTAGTCCGCTCCCTGGCGTATAGGTGCCGTAGGAGCACGTTTTGCCCGCAGGCGCTGGCCCTTGGATCTCTAGCCTGTGGCGGTGGCTGTATATCCTCACGGTGTGGACTGTTGCCTTCTGTCGGGTCTTGGTTGTTGGGAAACCCCTAGGGTTCCTGTCACACTCGGATTTGACTATTGTCGGCGGCTCCAAGCCTGGTCGGGGTCCGATGGCCCTGCCTGTGTGCTTAGCTTCACTCCGCTCCCCGGTTTGGTACCGGTGGGCCACCGCCCAGCCCCGGTCCTTACGGCTTTGCAGACTTCCACCAACTCCTGAAGACGGCCACCACCGTCTGCCAACCTTGCTGTCAGTGCCTGGGCTCCTACCCAGGCACACGCAGACGTTTTACTCCTCTAACTTTCACCTTCTAAACTCATCTGACTTTTTCCCGCCTCCAGGCCTGTGAACTCTTTGGTGGGTGGGGCCAACTGCCTGGCTCCACCTACCTGGTGTGGACATCAGGCCCTGGAGGGAGGCAACAAGGGTTTTAGTCTGACTGTTGTAACTGTCTAGGGTGGGGGTGTGTGTATGTTGGTATGTCTGTGACTACCTGGCTAGTCCAGGGCGTCACATTCCCCCTTGGTAAAATGCAGACCGTCCGCGGGCTTCCCATCCATCACCGGTTTTATTTTTGTTTCTGTAAAAGATAAATAACATATAAACATCCAACATAAGCATTTTTTTAGAAATCTTCCCTTACGGGAGGCACGGTACTTTAACGTTGCAAACATTTCTATTAAAACGGACGGGTTCGTGGTCATCCACTCTCGCACCCAAATAACCTAAACCTTGGTGCTGCCCCTAAGAAACAGGCAGCACCGCTCTACCCCAGTCCAGGTCCAGGTTACCCGAACGGGTACGGTGTCTCGCACCCGGCTGTCACTTCAGGGGACCCCACGTCCAGGGGGACCCCTGACCCCCGGAGGATGGCCACTGGTCCTGGTGGTGGCCAAGCCCCAGCCTCCTCTGCTGCGGGCCCTTCCTCCAATCTGCCTCTCCGGAGGCGGTACGGAAAACGGAAAACCGGCCCACAAACTATTTACAAACCCACAAGTTCGTGGGAGGCCTGCTAGTTCTCGGCCATGTTCATGAGCAGTTTCTCATGTGGGCGGTAAAAACACAGAGAGTCCCTCCGGGGACAACTTGCCGGCAACGGCCGGGATAATCACTGGTTGCTGATCAGGTGAAACTTCGATTATTGGTGCTGATTTGACGGTCATTCATGCAACTATTTACACAATTAACATACGGCACCCCTAGATGGTGGTTTCCCTGTACCTAAGTGGGGGTCGACCTAGGTTGGGGCGTGTGGACCTTCTGGGCCCAGTGTCATCAGTGGAGGGCAAGGGGACAGAGGAGACAGTCAGTTCCTCTTCCCGTACGGCAGGTATGGCAAGTGGAGACCCAAGGGGAGGGGGTATAGGTGCATCTTTTCCCACTGGTCATCAAGCTTATGGGTCCGTCTCTTCCGCTTCAGCACGACATCTCCCGGCTCAAAGGGAACGGCTGACGCTCGCTTATTTAAGCGTTGTGCATGTTTCTCTCGGCTCTGACCGAGATTCTTCTCCACGTACTCCTGGACTTGTCAGTATTGGATTTGCTGCCGAGTATCCAGTCAGCAGTCGAAGGAAGGGCCTCAGGAGCTTCCAAGCCTATTTCTAAGTCCACCGGCAGCCGGCCCGGTCGGGCTCTCATCAGATACGCCGGGGTGCATTTGGTAGAACTACAAGGGATGTTATTGTACATGTCTACCAGATCAGGCAGCTTTTCTGGCCACAGGTTCCGCTTTTCCAACGGTATCACCTTCAGGAGATCCAGGACCAGGTGGTTCATCTTCTCACACATCCCATTAGTCTGGGCATGGTATGGCGTGGTCCTGATCTTCTTACAACCATACAATTGGCAGAATTCTTGAAACACCTCTGCTTCAAAGGCTGAACCCTGGTCCGTAAGTACCATCTTCGGGTATCCGTGCGGTCGACAGAAGTAGGCCTGGAATGCCCTGGCTGCGGTACGGCCGGTCAAATCTTTGTCTGGAACAACCACCATGAATCTGGAGTAGTGGTCCATGATGGTCAAGGCATACAGTTAGGTCCAGAAATATTTGGACAGTGAGACAAGTTTTGTTATTTTAGCTGTTTACAAAAACATGTTCAGAAATACAATTATATATATAATATGGGCTGAAAGTGCACACTCCCAGCTGCAATATGAGAGTTTTCATATCCAAATCGGAGAAAGGGTTTAGGAATCATAGCTCTGTAATGCATAGTCTCCTCTTTTTAAAGGGACCAAAAGTAATTGGACAAGGGACTCTAAGGGCTGCAATTAACTCTGAAGGCGTCTCCCTCGTTAACCTGTAATCAATGAAGTAGTTAAAAGGTCTGGGGTTGATTACAGGTGTGGGGTTTTGCATTTGGAAGCTGTTGCTGTGACCAGACAACATGCGTCTAAGGAACTCTCAATTGAGGTGAAGCAGAACATCCTGAGGCTGAAAAAAAAGAAAAAATCCATCAGAGAGATAGCAGACATGCTTGGAGTAGCAAAATCAACAGTCGGGTACATTCTGAGAAAAAAGGAATTGACTGGTGAGCTTGGGAAGTCAAAAAGGCCTGAGCGTCCACGGATGACAACAGTGGTGGATGATCGCCGCATACTTTCTTTGGTGAAGAAGAACCCGTTCACAACATCAACTGAAGTCCAGAACACTCTCAGTGAAGTAGGTGTATCTGTCTCTAAGTCAACAGTAAAGAGAAGACTCCATGAAAGTAAATACAAAGGGTTCACATCTAGATGCAAACCATTCATCAATTCCAAAAATAGACAGGCCAGAGTTAAATTTGCTGAAAAACACCTCATGAAGCCAGCTCAGTTCTGGAAAAGTATTCTATGGACAGATGAGACAAAGATCAACCTGTACCAGAATGATGGGAAGAAAAAAGTTTGGAGAAGAAAGGGAACGGCACATGATCCAAGGCACACCACATCCTCTGTAAAACATGGTGGAGGCAACGTGATGGCATGGGCATGCATGGCTTTCAATGGCACTGGGTCACTTGTGTTTATTGATGACATAACAGCAGACAAGAGTAGCCGGATGAATTCTGAAGTGTACCGGGATATACTTTCAGCCCAGATTCAGCCAAATGTCGCAAAGTTGATCGGACGGCGCTTCATAGTACAGATGGACAATGACCCCAAGCATACAGCCAAAGCTACCCAGGAGTTCATGAGTGCAAAAAAGTGGAACATTCTGCAATGGCCAAGTCAATCAGTCAGATCTTAACCCAATTGAGCATGCATTTCACTTGCTCAAATCCAGACTTAAGACGGAAAGACCCACAAACAAGCAAGACCTGAAGGCTGCGGCTGTAAAGGCCTGGCAAAGCATTAAGAAGGAGGAAACCCAGCATTTGGTGATGTCCATGGGTTCCAGACTTAAGGCAGTGATTGCCTCCAAAGGATTCGCAACAAAATATTGAAAATAAAAATATTTTGTTTGGGTTTGGTTTATTTGTCCAATTACTTTTGACCTCCTAAAATGTGGAGTGTTTGTAAAGAAATGTGTACAATTCCTACAATTTCTATCAGATATTTTTGTTCAAACCTTCAAATTAAACGTTACAATCTGCACTTGAATTCTGTTGTAGAGGTTTCATTTCAAATCCAATGTGGTGGCATGCAGAGCCCAACTCGCGAAAATTGTGTCACTGTCCAAATATTTCTGGACCTAACTGTAGGTATATCCATTCCAGCTGGGTGTGAGCTTGACATGGTCTAAGGCAACCAACTCCAGCGGTTGATGGGTGATGATCGGCTGTAGAGGGGCTCTTTGGCTGACTTCATGCTTCCTTCTCAGCGCACAGGGTCCGCACTCTCGGCACCAAGCCTCCACAGACTCTCACATCCCACTCCAATAGAACCGCTCTCTCAGCAACATCTCCAGCTTTTTCCAGCCGAAATGCCCGGCGCCATCATGATATGCCCGTAGGACCTTGGGCACGCTGGCCTGAGGGACCACCAGCTGACGAACCTTCTCGTGAGTCTTCGGGTTGGTCAGCCCTCGATACAGCTTCCCCTCGTGCAGGTACAGCCGGGCTCGTTCTTTCCACATTTGCTGGGCCTCAGGGGGCGCTGCCGGATCCATTCCGGAGGAGCCTTGTTCAATCATGGTCTTGACCAATTGGACGGCAGGCGCTTGGTCTTGGGCTTCTCGCCATCCCTGACTGGGTAGCGGGTCCAGGTTCGCCTGTTGTTGTTTGACATGTAATTTTTCGACCAGTGGCCGATGGAACGCGGGCAACTCAATTTCTTCAAGGTCATCGTCTTCCGACCCCCCATCCGGCAGGTGGGGCATCCGGGACAACGCATCCGCGTTGGTGTTCTTGCGGCCGGCCCTGTATTTGATGGTAAAGTCATAATTAGACAGCCTGGCCACCCACCGCTGTTCCAGAGCGCCCAGTTTGGCCGTGTCCAGATGGGTCAACGGATTATTATCTGTGTAATCCGTGAATTTTGACACTGCGAGATAATGTCGGAACCTCTCGGTGATTGCCTACACCAGGGCCAGAAACTCAAGCTTGAAGGAGCTGTAATTTTCGGGGTTCCTTTCCGTGGGCCAGAGTTTTCTGCTGGCATAGGCGATCACCTTTTCTCGCCCGTCCTGGACCTGGGACAGGACTGCTCCCAAGCCCACATTGCTGGCATCGGTGTAGAGGACGAACGGGAGGCTGTAGTCAGGGTACGCCAGGATCTCCCCTCCCGTCAAGGCCGTCTTCAGCTGGTGAAAGGACTCCTCATGCTTCTTCTCCCACACAAACGGAGATCCAGGGGACCTGCCACCCTTGGTCTGTCCCACGAGGAGGTCTTGCATGGGGGCGGCCATCTTCATGTACCCCTTGATGAAGCGACGGTAATAGCCCACCAGGCCCAGGAACTGTCTCACCTCTCTTACTGTGGTCGGTCTTGGACAGTCCTGGATAGCAGTGATCTTTGCGGGATCTGGGGTGACACCTTCTGCGCTCACCACGTGTCCGAGGTACTGTACCCTAGGCTTCAGTAGGTGGCACTAGGAGGGCTTCAGTTTCATCCCATACTAGGCTAGGGACGTGAACACTTCAGCCAGATGTTCCAGGTGGGCCTCATACGTCTGGGAGTATACGATCACATCATCTAGATACAGCAGGACCGTTTCGAAATTGAGATGTCCCAGGCAACACTCCATGAGCCGTTGGGAGGTTCCAGGGGCATTGCACAGCCCGAACGGCATGCTGTTAAACTCGCAGAGTCCCATGGGAGTGGCGAACGCAGTGTTCTCACGGTCCTCTGGTGCGACCGCCACCTGCCAGTATCCGCTGGTAAGGTCAAGGGTAGAGAAGAAGTTAGCAGTTCGCAGCGCAGCTAGCGACTCTTCCATACGGGGGAGAGGATAGGCATCTTTATGCGTTATCTGATTGATCTTCCGGTAATCCACACACATTCTCATGGTGCCATCCTTCTTCTTCACCAGCACCAGTGGGGCTGCCCAGGAACTACAACTATCCCGAATGACCCCTGCTTCCTTCATGTTCCTCAACATGTCTTTGGCGCATTGATAATGTGCTGGCGGGATGGGCCTATATCTTTCTTTGATGGGTGGATTTATGCCTGTAGGTATATGGTGTTGAACCCCTTTAATCCTCCCGAAAT
This sequence comes from Anomaloglossus baeobatrachus, assembly GCF_048569485.1. NCBI lineage: Eukaryota > Metazoa > Chordata > Amphibia > Anura > Aromobatidae > Anomaloglossus > Anomaloglossus baeobatrachus. The sequence continues at coordinate 455,052,320 of NC_134357.1, read as the reverse complement.
CTAATGGGTGCTTGCTGAAAACCTGTTCATACTCTTGCACTACCCTGTATACCCCCTCTTTGTGATGCGTGGGTGTGGTTTCAGTGCCTACGTGTAGTTCCTGGCACCACTCCCCTAACTGTTCAAGGGGTATATGGTTACTGGCAGGGGATGCTGAGGTAGGAGGGGCGGCTTCGTGAATGGTGTGAGGGCTGAGGGTAAGCAACTTGGCAAGGGTAGCGTAACGGGGAAGTCTAACTTCCTCCTCTCCACAATTCAGCACTCTTACAGGCACTCTCCCCCTTTTGACGTCAACCACCCCTCTGGCCGCCATCACCGTGGGCCAGTGTTCAGAAGGCGTGGGTTCCACCATCGCAGGGTAGTCGCGCCCCTGGGGGCCTACTGCTGCCCTGCACCAAATCATCATCTCGCTTCGGGGTGGCACTACCAAGGGGGCCACATCCATCACCCTTACTCCACCAATTGAATTCACTTGTTGCCGATATAGTAGGGCCCGGATCTCACACTGCACAGCCCTCTGTCGGCCTCCTCCCGCTGTGGCGGCCAACTGCTGCAACAGACTCAGCACCTCACTCATACAATGCTCCATCACATTGGTCCCTAGGATTACTTTTGGATTATGGTCACTGGGTTCATTCATCACCACAATCATCCCTTGGTTCTTTAACTCCGCACGTCCCACGGTCAGGGTCACTTGTTTGTATCCCACTTGGGTTAGAGGGAGTCCATTGGCTGCAACAAGGGTCAGGCTATCATCAGAGGGGGCAAGTTCGTCAGTACCCCAATACTGCTGGTACAGTGTATATGGTATAGTGGTTACCTGTGATCCTGTGTCCAAGAAGGCCATGAGCGGGATGCCGTCCACTGCCAGAGGGATGATGGGGCGAGCTCCGACGTACCGGTCTCGCCAGTCGGGGGCGGCATTGGTCTCTACTCCTGAGGATTGGCCCTTGGCCCCAGGGGTTGCTTGTTTAACGGGCATCGCCTAGAGTAGTGGCCAGGCTTGCTGCACCTGTAACAAATAGGAGGCCCATACCGTGAGTCATTGGTCCTTCTCCGCTGCATCCAGGAGACATCCTCCAGGCTGTCGGCGAGCTGGATCCTCCCTGGGGGCTTGACTCTCGTCGGAAGCTGGAGTGCGGCGAGGATCTTGGCTAGGTCTCCATCCATGCGGCGGACCTGGGCAGCTAGCTCCTCCATCATCTCGACGGGCGCTGCAGGGGCCGGTAGAGCCGGGGGAGGAGGTGCCACTGTGATGGGAGCGGTTTCAGCCGGCCATGGGGCCGCCTCAGGAGCGTCTGGCGTTGGGGCCTGCAGGGTCTTGATGGCCCGCTCCTTCAATACTGCAAAATCCAGATTGGGGTGTTCCAAGGCACACAGCCGTAGCTGCTTGCGGTCTTCCGCAGACCCCAGCCCTTACAGTAATTGTTCCACTAGCATCTTTTTGCTGCCCGCATCATTAATAGTGTCCACCCGCTTCAACGTACGGAGGGCTGTTTGCAGGCGCAGAGCGTAGTCTCTTATATTATCCGCAGGCCGCTGTCGACACTGATAGAACTGCATCCGCAATTCCGCTTCCGTGCGGGTCTCAAAAGCGATTTGGAGTTTCTCAAAAATGGTAGTCACTGAGGCCCGGTCCGCGTCGGTCCAGGTCTCCGTCTCCTGCTCAGCCGCGCCGATTAGCTGCCCTAGCACTACCGCTGCCCGTTGCCTGTCAGTCAAGGGATATACATCGAGGACCGGGCTAATCTTTTTCCGGAACACCTGCAAAGCATCAGGCTTCCCATCGTACTGCGGCAGCCAGGTAGCACCGGGCACATAGGGCAGGGAGAACGGCATTATCTGGGCGACCGCTGGGCCCGCGACCTCCCCCGCTCTTGCGGCCGGAGCACGGGCTACCCCGTTTCCATCTACGGGCGCTGCTGCGGCTGCGACCGCCACTCCTCCAACGGCTCCGTCGGGTGCAGACATCTTTTTCCCGTCCCCCCTTGGTTCTCTTTAGCACTTCCCTCTTCAGGGGGCGGGGCTTCGCTTTCGCGCCTTCCCTGCTTGGGGAAGACGCTCGAGCGGGAAATCGTCGCGCCAAAGATGGCAGCGCTTCAAATTTTTCGGCCGGACGCCGCCGGCGGGGACTGCAAGGCGCACCTCTACCGGTAGGTAGATCGGTTCTATCCTGTTCATGATGCCAAGTTGGCGCGGGCGGAGGGGACGCGCTCGCCACGCTCGGGTCCGGGGCTTCTGCTGCTGCTTGGTGGCTCGAGCGGTGGGCCAGACCCGGGGACTCGAGCAGCGCTCCTCACCCGTGAGTGAAAAGGGATAGTTTGGGTGGGGGAGATTGTTCGTGACGTCACCCACGGGATGTGGTGATGATGGCACCACCGCTGCTGGTGACGGGGATCCTGGGAGAGATGGTAGGGAGCAGCTAGGATGTTGTCCCCTCCGTGGCTAGGGGGTTGGTGATCCCGGGGCCCGGTGGTGTAACGGGGAGGCTGGATGGCTGGGGTGCAGGGTTGCAGGGACAGCGCGGCGCGGTGCCGGACGGCACTGGTGTACTCACTCAAACAATCACTGACAGAGTCTCTGGTAAACCAAAACGGCCGGATGGACGGGTCCCGCAGCCGGCTGCAGTGTTGTTGTGTTTTCCACGGACGGCTGATGGTGGCTGTCTTTCCCTACACCTGTTAGAAATGTTCTGACTCCTGTGGTTGCCCACCGGTAGTCCGCTCCCCGGCGTATAGGTGCCGTAGGAGCCCGTTTTGCCCGCAGACGCTGGCCCTTGGATCTCTAGCCTGTGGCGGTGGCTGTATATCCTCACGGTGTGGACTGTTGCCTTCTGTCGGGTCTTGGTTGTTGGGAAACCCCTGGGGTTCCTGTCACACTCGGATTTAACCATTGTCGGCGGCTCCAAGCCTGGTCGGGGTCTGATGGCCTTGCCAGTGTGCTTAGCTTCACTCCGCTCCCCGGTTCGGTACTGGTGGGCCACCGCCCAGCCCCGTTTCTTACGGCTTTGCAGAGTTCCACCAACTCCTGCAGACGGCTACCACCGTCTACCAACCTTGCTGTCAGTGCCTGGGCTCCTACCCAGGCACACGCACACGTTTTACTCCTCTCACTTTCACCTCCTAAACTCATCTGACTCCTTTTCCCGCCTCCAGGCCTGTGAACTCTTCGGTGGGTGGGGCCAACTGCCTGGCTCCACCCTACCTGGTGTGGACATCAGGCCCTGGAGGGAGGCAACAAGGGTTTTAGTCTGACTGTTGTAACTGTCTAGGGTGGGGGGGTGTGTATGTTGGTATGTCTGTGACTACCTGGCTAGTCCAGGGCGTCACACAACTTGGAATTACACAACCCTAGGGTGCTGCACCCTGAACTGCTCTAGCCCAGGGAGAACTGACATGGTATCTCCACAGCGACCGTTAAACTCCTATGTCCCACAGGAGCTACCAGGAAAGATGTCTGCTCGCTGTCACTCCTGCTGGAGAACTCCTGTAATAACTGTGTGTGACTCCTAACTCCCCCTGGTGGCTGCTCCTTCCATTAACCAGGTCCTAAGCTAGTGAATTGGGGCCCCTGTTGTGATGCCATCCTGTAAATGCCACACTGTTGGCAACCCCTTTTGTACCCGACCCTAGCCTAGTCCATAGTGGGGAAGGGGCAACCGTTGTATGTATGTGGTTGTGTATGATGAAACTGACACCGACCTCGCCTGGATCCATGACCAGCACTACACCCTAAGTGGAGTGTAGTACCCTGCGGCAACCAGAGCCTCAGGGGCACCACACATGCGTGTGTCCACCATTTCTATGATCCAGTCAATGACCAAAGCCAGCAGACACCTTTTCTCCCTTGTAATGTCTGAGATTGGTAGATTGAGAGAAGGCGTTTCGTAGTAGAGCGCCTCCTGCTGTATATTGTGGATAGAGCAGGAGAGGCGTCGGGCTGAAGGCAGCTGTATATAGGGCAGCACTCAGTGTCCGCCTCTACATCTGCAGAAGGTGGGAGGAGAACGCTCAGAATTCCCTTTTTTCTTGCTTCTACAGTCAGAATGTGAATATAATACTTTGCTTTGAAGTTGTGGAGGGGAATTATGTCAGCCTCCGAAATGTTTAGCTCATCTGACATGACATCAGAATCTGTGCCGCCGAGAGATGGATTCCAGAGCGATAGACACATAATAACTCGCCCCTGAGCCACCTGCAAATGGCCTCAAAATATCTGCCCTAGAAACTTCCACCTCTTGCTACAAACGTCTGCCCTGATGATTGGACCCTGGCCCTCAGGGATAAGGGAATTATATTGTCCATGTTGAGGGTCCGTACTGAGAATTTATACCATGAATAACCAGACTATGGCTCCAGTAGAGATTAATGACATATGGTGGTCCGTGATGGAGAAAACAGAATATTTCTCACAGCTGTGGCTTTTTTTAATTGTATGTAGTCTTAATGAACCGCTGTGACTCAACAACCTGGATTCCAAACTGCACTGATACATTGCAACAAATTATTTGTAATGGCTTTGCAGTAGCAGGAGAGGCATTGCAAAAGGAAGTACTCTTTCAACTGAGAGGCATGATATCTGAGCACGATGTTCCTTGATTAGCTGTTCACTGCAACGCTAATGTGACGCCCCTGGACTATCAGGTCGTCACAGGGTATTGCACAATATGCCCTCCCATGCAGTATCCACCTCCTTCTTGGTTTTGGGTTTCTAACTATATGGTGTTGCCTACATCAGCTAATCAAAACCCTAGGTACACTCTGCACCACACCCACCAAACACATCAGTGGACGGCTTGAGTGGAATAGAGTCGCCCACCTGGGGGGTTGGAGAGGGGAGGTCAGGAGTGTCAGTGAGTTGTGTTGTGGAAGTGAAAGAGAGAGGAGATCAGGAGCAGGGCTCCTAGGAAGCTATCTGGTGTCAGATGGTGGTCTGGGCCTAGAGGAGCTGGACCTCCGGTCGCAGGGGATCGTGGCAAGTGGCACGGATCTGTCGAGGAGGACAGCCGGCGGCCTTGCACCATCACTGGGCTGGGACCAAGGCACGACGGGGTACGTGGACTCTAGGTCGGGGAGTAGCTTCAGGCAACCCGATAATTTACCCGAGGAGAACGGAGTCTTCAAGAGCCGTTCCTACCCGCTCCAAAATCGGGGTACTAGCGCAACGAGGAGGATTGGACTTTCCACTCAAAACGGTCCACAAAATCACAAGCGTGAACCCTGAGAGCAAGCTCCCACACTTAGCCATAGTGGGGAGTGGGACCCGGCAGATTTCATACTACCCGGACCAACAGAGAAGTAAACTTAGTGCCAAGAGGCAGGTCACGGATCACCAGGCAGCACCATTGGGGACGGGACCCGAACTAAGCTCCCCTCAGTGGCAGCGGTATCCAGAACTTTGGTTTATCCAGTTGTCGGTGTCAGCTTAATGGACTGAGTGAGTACGCAAGTGACCCCTTCGCACCCAACGGCACTCCCCCACCATCACCGAGTCCCGGGGTATCCCCCCTACCCGAGGAGGGTCACAACACCTGGCTGCCTCATTCCATCATCCCCGGGTACTCCCAACTGCAGCGGTGGTACTCCTACTTACCACATACCATGGGTGGCGTCACGAACTCTAATACATCCCCCTTAATTACCCCCTTCATTTGAGTGGCCGCGCGACCCCCGGATCCGGATCCGAGCAGCTCGGCTGCTGTCACGGGGGCGGCACACTAGACCACCAGGGAAGAATCCATTCACATCTCTACTTCACTAGACCACCAGGGAAAAGGCCAATAACCTGTCCACAAACCTAGACTACCAGGGAAGAAGCCATTAACCTTTCTACTACCCTGGATCACCAGAGAAGAGGCCACTAATCTCTCCACTGCCCTAGACCTCTAGTGAAGAAGCCATTAATGTATAATGTCCTGCCATGGATAACCAGGAAAGAAGTTGTTAACATCTTTACTGCCTATACCACCAGGGAAGCATCCATTAACATGTGTATAGCTCTAGACCACCAGGAGAAAAGGCATTAACATTTCTGCTGTTCTAAACCACTAAGGAAGAGGCCAAAATCCTTTTTTTCTGCCCTAGTCCACCAGGGAAGAGGCCTTCTACCCCAGTAGATTACCACGGTAGAGGGAGTTAATCTCTTTACTTCTCAATACCACTAGGGAAGACGTTATTAACATCTCTACTGCTCTAGACCACCAGGGAACAAATCATTAAAGGTAACCTATTCTGATCTGGATTCTGATCTGGCTTATATATCCTGAGTCATATTGCAAAGGATTGTTGAAAATCCACTTGTGACTTTTAGGATCGTTACTTCCAATAGGTGGCGCTGTGCTAGAGTTTGTCTCCTTTACTGGAGAGACAATTTGAACATTTCTTAGAGGGGCATGGCAGCTATAAGTCCCCTTACCTGGCAGCCAGACTGGCTTGCAAAGTCTCCTTAAGGAGAATAGTGTTCCCCCGTGGTCCCCACATAGCTTTCTCATGAGCCAGATCAGACACCCCCATACTTTGCACTGACGAGGGGCAAGCACCCCGAAACACCGTGTCTGCAAATTGGGATTCTGATCTGGCTTATATATCCTGAGTCATATTGCAAAGGATTGTTGAAAATCCACTTGTGACTTTTAGGATCGCTACTTCCAATAGGTGGCGCTGTGCTAGAGTTTGTCTCCTTTACTGGAGAGACAATTTAAAGGTAACCTGTCAGGTGCAATATGCACCCAGGACCACGAGCAGTTCTGGGTGCATATTGCTAATCCCTGCCTAACCGTCCCTGTATATGTGCCGCCCCCGTGCCAGCAGCCGGCGCTGCTCAGATCCGGGCCTCCAGGGGTGGTGGCTCAAGGGTCTCTGGACCCGGGGGTCTCACGGGCACACCGATTAAATGGGGGGACGTAGATGTATGGGCTAAACCGTAGTAAGTTCTTGATGCCACCCATGGTGTGTGGTGAGGTGGGACACCACCGCTGCTGTTATGGGGCACCCAGGGGAGATGTTGTGCAGCAAGTTGTTAACCCCTTTGTGGGCAGGGATGGTGGCCCCGGGGCCCGGTGGCTCGGTGTAGGGAATAGCGACCGCAGGGAGTGTTGGTGTACTCACTGTTAATGAACCACACAAGTCTCTGGTAAACCAAGGTGATGGTAGCCGGTGCCGTGGCCGGTTGCATTCGGGTCTCCCGCCCGGCTGGTGGTCTCTATCCTTTTCTCTGCACTGTTTGTGTAAAGTGGACTTTCCTAGTGTGAAACTCAGGAGTCCGCTCCAGGCTGGATGTGACCTAAGGAGTCGTGCACGCAGACACTGGCCCCTGGGATCTATGGGCCCTGGCGGTGACCTCCTATCCCTATCGGTGGGCTGTTGTCTTCTATGAGGGACTTTGGGTGGGACTGAACCTCTAGTCCTGGCCTCAATCGGTGAATTAACCAGTCCGCTTGTTTCCGGTTCTGGCTTCAGGGTCCGAGTACCCCCCTTTGTGCTACGGTTTCTGGGTCAGTTCCCCGTGTCGGTACCGGCGGGCTACAACCCTGTCCCGGTCCACCTCGGTTCTGTCGAGCCGTCTTCCCGTCTCCTGCTGACGGAGACCACCGTCTGCCTCCTAGCCAGTGGCACCAGGGCTCCTACCCTGGTACCGTTCAACTTGAACCTTTCCCGCTGGAGCTACACTTAGCTCCAGCCCACACTCCTCTCCAAACTGAACTTCAGACTAGACTGACTTATGCCGGCGTCACACGGTACGATATATCGGGCGATATGTCGTCGGGGTCACGTCGTTAGTAACGCACATCCGGCATCGTTAGTCATATCATACCGTGTGACTCCTCGGAACGACTGTGAACGAGCAAAAACACTCACCTTATCGTTGCTCGTTGACACGTCGTTCATTTTCAAAATGTCGGTCTTCCTTCTATGCTCTGGTTGTTCATCGTTCCCGTGGCAGCACATGTCGCTCCGTGTGACACTTCGGGAATGACGAACACAGCTTACCTGCGTCCCACTGGCAATGCGGAAGGAAGGAGGTGGGCGGGATGTTCGAAATCGAACGTCCCTCCCCCTTCAAGAAGAGGATGTTCGTCGCCCACGGCGGCGACGTCCGGGAGGTAAGTGCGTGTGACGGGGGTTAACGACTTTGTGCGCCACGGGCAACTATTTGCCCGTGACGCACAAACGATGGGGGCGGGTATGATCGCTCTTGCGATCGCAAGATAGATTGTCCCGTGTGACGTCGGCATTATACTAACTGTTTTTCCCGCTCTGGACTGTCTGGACCCCTGGGTGGGCGTGTCCCAACCACCTGGTCACGCCCACTGGTGTGTCTATCTTTCACTAAGGGGGGGTGTGACTAGGGTTTCTCGTTGGCTGTATGTTTCCTAGTGAGGGAACGGTGTAATGCGGGGGCCTATTTGTGACTACCTGGTTTTGCCAGGGCGTCACATATACACTAGTGTAATAGGGTCAGGGCTGTGCAAGTGGCCGGCACACTATGGTTTGGTTTGTGGTATAATGTACCAGTGAAGTAGATAGTCTATGGCAGTTGATATGTTACTATCCACTTCACTGGTAGTAACATATCTACTGCCCTAGACTATCAGTGAAGTGGATAGTAACATATCAACTGTTCTAGACCACTGGAGAAGTAGATAGTGACATATGTGGTGCCCCTGAGGCTTCAGTCGCCACAGGGTACTGCGCCTCACTTAAGGTGCAGTATTCATTCCGGGTAAGGAGGAGGTTCATTGCCGGTGTGATCACATTTCATTCATACACACAGCTTAGTAGCCAACCACTGGGGCTGGCTAGGGTAGATGTCGGAGGTGGCTGTCATGGGAACGGGACTTTCTACTCACTAGTTAGCAACTGGGAGGTGGAGCTACACAGGGGAGAAGAAGGCGCAACATTCACACATAGCCAGTCCACTCAGGACAGGCAAGGAGTCAAGTTGGTAGCTCGGTCCAGGCAACATCACACCGCTGGGGAAAGAAGCTAAGCGGGGTGCCTGCGGCTTGGAGCTAGAAGCTCAGCACAGGCCCTCTAAACCTGGGGTGGAGGAAACTCTGGGAGAAAGGCTCAGCCTTCACTACACCGGCGGTGACCTCCGAATTATCCGGGATCGACTGAGGCCCATCATGGCGGAAACCGGCACTCCAAGGGTAACGATATTACAGTGAGTAAAGAACTTGAACCGCAACTCCTGGTGTCGTCCCCATCTTTGCCGTCGCCCCGCGGTCCGGCGCCATAAGCTACTGCAACCACCATCATCCTCCCTGGGGCTTAGCTCTACCTGTGGAGAGCTGCAATATCTGAGCTGCGTTATCACCTGCCACAGATGAGAGAGACATTCCGCAGCGATGGCTCCTTTCATAGCCGCATACCACAGGTGGCGTCACGAGACAACTACTCCAATCATCCCCAACCCCTCCATTCTCTCTTTAGGGACTCTGACGGGGTCACGGAATCGGGCCAGGCCGCCATGACAAGTCCAAACATCACCGCACTGGTGACGAGTGGAGAACCCAGGGACCCCGTGGGCGTGTCACATACCTACTGCCATAGACCACCAAAGAAGTACATAGTAACATATCTACTGCCCTAGACCACCAGTGAAGTAGATAGTAACATATCTACTGCCCTAGACCACCAGTGAAGTAGATAGTAACATATCTACTGCCCTAGACCACCAGGGAAGTAGATAGTAACATATCTACTGCCTTAGACCACCAGTGAAAAAGTCGTTGGTATCTCTATTGCCCCAGGCCACCAAGGAAGGAGTTGTTAGTCTCTCTCTATTGCCCCAGACCACCATAGAAGAAGTTGTTAGTATTTCTATTGCCCCAGACCACGAGGGAAAAAGTTGTTAGTATCTGTATTGCCCCAGACTACCAGGGAAGAAGTCACTTACCTCTATTCTGCCCTAGCACACGAGGGAAGTCATTATTACCACCACTATAGGAGATGACCAGGGAAGCCCCATTAAAATCCACGTAACCCTAGAACATCTGGGACACAATCATTACCCCCTCCACTACTGCAGACAACTAGGAAAGCAGCAATTAACACCTCCACTATCCTAGACCACAAGGGGGACAAATATTAACTCTTTCCACTACTCTACCAAGGGCAGACATCTCATTGGTGCAACCAGGCCCAAGAGGTAAAAAGACCATTTCTACCACCAAAGCAAAGGTAATTGTGCATTACAATGAGCTGCTGGACTCCAAAGACCCCTATGTCAACCAGAGCTCTAAACAACCATAGAAGTACCCATTACCACTATTATTCTAGATCATTAGGGACACCGATATTAACCCCACCACTGCAATAGATAACCAGGGGAGTGGAAATGAATACCTCCACTATGAAGGTGGCTTTACACGCTACGAGATCGCTAAAGCGATCTCGTTGGAGTCACGGAATTTGTGACGCACATCTGGCCGCTTTAGCGATGTCGTTGTGTGTGACACCTGTGAACGATTTTGAATCGTCGGAAAATCGCTCATCGATGACATGGGGGTCTCTTCCCAATTATCGTTGCTGCTGCAGTAACGATGTTGTTTGTCGTTCCTGCGGCAGCACACATCGCTATGTGTGACGCCGTTGGAACGATGAACATCTCCTTACCTGCGTCCACCGGAAAAGAAGGAAGGAAGAAGGTGGGCGGCATGTTCCGGCCGCTCATCTCCTCCTCTCCTTTTCTATTGGGCGGTGGTTCAGTGACGCTGCTGTGACATCGCTGTGACGCTGAACGAACCGCCCCCTTAGAAAGGAGGCGGTTCACCCGTCACAGCGACGTCGCTGCACAGGTATGTGCGTGTGACGCTGCCGTAGCGATAATGTTCCCTACGGCAGCGATCACCACATATCGTTACAACGGGGGCGAGTGCTATCGCGCTCGACATCGCTTGCAATTGCTAGCGATGTCGTAGTTTGTAAAGCGGCCCTTAGACCATCACGAAAGAAACCAATAACCTCTGCACTCTCTTAGAACACAAAGGTAATAGAAATGATCATTTACACGTTCCTATACAACCAGTGCAGTGGTAATCACAATGTAAATTTAATGTCTGGCCTGTTAGAAAATTCCGTAAATCTTTTCCTGATCTGTGATTGATTGCTCTCAGTGAGAGAAACAAAATAAAAATTTTGTAGTTGTGATACCTTTTAATGGCTAACTAAAATAAAATATGATGTTATAAAGCAGGCTTTCGAGACATCTCAGGTCTCTTCCTCAGGCATGGTATGACAAAATATCTGAAGAAACACAAATATATACACAAACAGAGCAGAGCGACTTTTCCTGATCTCTCACACTGATACTTCCCCCAGTCTTGTATGGTTTCATATGTAGATGAAAATGGCATTCACCTGCACAGGAAAGCCATATGATTTTGTCACATCAACCTCCTATACAGATGGTTCAGAAACATGATCCACAGAGCAACAATAACAGTGCGAGGAGAGTGCGAGGTACTGAAGTAAAGGGAGGCGACTGAAGATAAGTGTGGCATAGTTTTAACACAATCTCATAGTGGTGATAACTGTAACTGTTTAATTTCATTAGGGATTTGTTGTCTGTGTTTGTCTGGGGTACTGTGAAAAAGCAAAAAAAAAAAAAAAAAAAAAAAAAAAGTGTGTCTAGTGATTTAGTCAGTAGTATTAGCCACACCTGTTTCTAGAAGCTTCTAGCAGCTTCTAGTAGTCCTTGTAGAACTATATAAACCAGCCAGAGCAAGCGAGGTGCTGAGAGTGCGAGGTACTGAAGTAAAGGGAGGCGACTGAAGATAAGTGTGGCATAGTTTTAACACAATCTCATAGTGGTGATAACTGTAGCTGTTTAAGAAGAGAAGAGTCGCCGTAAGCTGATCGATTGCTGGGACTTGCCGGGTCTCGCTGTTTGAGGACATCGCAAAACCACGCGCCTGACGGCGCGCGACTTTCGCCTGTCATACGCTACATCAGCATTATGGAAGAGAAGAAAATCCACATGGTCACCTGCAACACATGCTACATGTTTACGGATCTGCCGCACAAGAAATTCAACTTCACCTGTCAAAAGTGCAAACTTGTTGCCCTCTTAGAGGAAAAAGTGCAGGGACTGGAAGAAAGAATAGCAACTTTGAAGCTAATTAAAGAACATGAGGACTTCTTGGACGAGGCAGAAGCAACAATTCAGGATATGGAAAGTGAGAAAAGCTTCAGAACACATACAGAGGATGAAAAGTGGATACATGTGACCAAAAGAAGCCAGCGGATCAAGTGGTCGGCACCACCCACACAGCTTAGCAACCAATATGAAGCCCTCATGCTGGAGAAGGAAAATGGCACAGCTCAGGATGATACCGTCTCTACAGGAGAAGACACAGTATCATCAAAAGAAGTTACTTTGTCAACAAAAGCAGAAACAAAAGACACTCAAAGACACTCAGGAGCAAAATGCAGTGCATCCAGAAAGAAAAGAAGAGTGGTAATTATGGGCGACTCACTACTAAGAGGCACGGAGGCAACTATCTGCAGGCCGGACATAACCGCACGAGAAGTATGCTGCCTACCGGGAGCAAAAATCAAGGATGTGGCCAACAGGATACCAACTATCCTCGGATCCAAGGACGAATACCCGTTCCTATTGATACATGTAGGAACAAACGACACGGCAAGAAATGATCTACCAACTATTTGTGAAAATTTTGAAATTCTGGGGAAGAAAATTAAGGAACGGAACGTACAGGTTGTTTTCTCATCAATCCTCCCAGTCGATGGCCATGGTGTCAGAAGATGGAATAGGATACTAGATTTGAACAACTGGCTACGACAATGGTGCAGGCAGCAAGGATTTGGATTCTTGGACCATGGAGTGAATTACCTCTACGATGGACTTCTCGCAAGAGACGGGATACACCTCACAAAACCTGGGAAACACACGTTCGCCAGAAGGCTTGCCACACTCATCAGGAGGGCTTTAAACTAGAAGAAGAGGGGATGGGAGAAAAAACAGCAGACAAGAACATGCAACAGAAGGACAAACTAATCAAGGATACTAGATGCCGTAAAGAGGACCTAAGACAGGGTAATCAGAAGGAAGCTAAGAAAAGGGGAGCAAAACATCTTTCCTGCATGCTGACCAATGCAAGAAGCCTGACCAATAAGATGGAGGAACTGGAGCTGGTAATGTATGAGGAGAAATACGACATAGTAGGAATAACTGAGACATGGTTAGATGATAGTTATAACTGGGCGGCTAACCTGCAAGGATATGAATTGTTTAGGAGGGATCGTAAAAAAAGGAAAGGGGGTGGAGTCTGTCTATATATAAAGTCCAGTTTAAAGCCCAGACTAAGAGAAGATATTCAAGAGGGAAATGAAGAGGTGGAGTCTCTATGGGTGGAGATACAAGGAGGGAAAACTAATAAAATCCTCATAGGGGTTTGTTATAAGCCACCAAATATAACAGAAACCACTGAAAATGTATTATTGAAACAAATAGACAAAGCAGCAAATCACAATGAGGTGATTATTATGGGGGACTTCAATTACCCCGATATAGACTGGGAAACTGAAACCTGCGTATCTCAGAAAGGAAACCGGCTTCTGTCAGTAACTAAGGATAATTATCTGTCCCAACTTGTGCCGGGCCCAACTAGAGGGGCAGCCCTTCTGGACTTAATTTTAAGCAACAGGCCAGATAGAATAACAGACGTACGAGTGGATGGGCACCTAGGGAATAGTGACCACAATATAATACAATTCCACTTGTCCTTTAGTAAGGTGCCTTGGAGGGGGGTTACAAAAACGCTGAATTTCAGGAAAGCAAAGTTTGATCAGCTTAGAGAAGACCTTCGCCAAATTGATTGGGACAATGTCCTCAAAAATGGGAGCACAGAAAATAAGTGGGAAATGTTTAAATCAGTATTAAACACCCACTGCGAGCTAGCCATACCATACAGAAATAAAAGGGCTAGGAACAGGAGAAAACCAATGTGGCTAAATAAGGATGTAAAAGGGGCAATGAATAATAAGAAAAAGGCATTTAAAAAGCTAAAACAAGAAGGCAGCGAGGAAGCATTAAAAATATATAGAGAAAAAAATAAAATGTGTAAAAAACAAATATATTTAGCAAAAGTAGAAACTGAGAGACTCATTGCTAAGGAAAGCAAAGCAAATCCCAAACTATTCTTTAATTATATAAACAGAAAAAAGATTAAAATTGATGGTGTTGGCCCTTTAAAGAATAATGAGGGTAAAATCATAGAAAGCGATGTGGGAAAAGCAAATGTTTTAAATACTTTTTTCTCAACTGTGTTCACACAGGAAAAGCATATGCAAGGGAAATGCAGAGTGATCATGTAAATGCCCCATTAAGTATGACCTGCCTAACCCAGGAAGAAGTGCAGAACCGACTTAGTAACATTAAAATTGACAAATCACCAGGCCCTGATGGCATTCACCCTCGGGTATTAAGGGAGTTAAGTAATGTGATAGACAAGCCTCTATTCCTTTTATTTAAAGACTCTATAGAAACTGGGTCTGTTCCACTGGATTGGCGGCTAGCAAATGTGGTACCAATATTCAAAAAAGGGTGCAAAAGGGAACCTGGAAACTATAGGCCGGTAAGCTTAACATCTGTTGTGGGTAAAATGTTTGAAGGGTTTTTAAGGGATACTATTATGGAATGTCTCAATGTTAATAACTGTTTAACTCCATATCAACATGGATTTATGAAGGATCGCTCCTGTCAAACTAACCTGATCAGCTTCTATGAGGATGTAAGCTCTCACATGGACCGAGGAGAATTATTGGATGTCATTTATCTCGACTTCGGTAAAGCATTTGACACTGTCCCACATAAAAGACTGCTAAGTAAAATGAGAAAGCTTGGGCTCGGGGAAAATGTGTGTAGATGGGTAGGTAGCTGGCTTAGTGGTAGAAAACAAAGAGTGGTTATTAATGGTGCATACTCAGATTGGGCCAGGGTTACTAGTGGGGTGCCACAGGGGTCTGTATTGGGCCCCCTACTATTTAATATATTTATTAATGATCTGGTGGATGGTTTACAGAGTAAAATATCAGTATTTGCAGATGATACAAAACTATGTAAGGTAGTTAACACAAAGGAGGACAGTTTGCAACTACAGATGGATTTGAGTAAATTGGAGAATTGGGCTGAAAAATGGCAAATGAGGTTTAACACAGATAAGTGTAAGGTTATGCACATGGGAAGGAGAAACAGATGCTACGATTACTTACTAAATGGGAAACTGCTGGGGAAATCAGACATGGAAAAAGACTTAGGCATCTTAGTGAATAAGAATCTAAATTGGAGTGCCCAGTGTCAGGCAGCAGCCACCAAAGCAAATAGGGTGATGGGATGCATTAGAAGAGGTCTGGGGGCACAAGATGAAAACATCATTCTCCCTCTGTACAAATCACTAGTCAGACCACACTTGGAGTATTGTGTGCAATTTTGGGCGCCGGTGCTGAAGAAAGACATTACTGAACTTGAAAGGGTTCAGAGGCGGGCTACTAAAATAATAAATGGAATGGGTGCATTACAATACACGGAAAGGTTATCAAAATTAGGTCTATTTACTCTAGAAAAGAGAAGACTTAGGGGAGACCTAATAAATATGTACAAATATATCAGAGGGCCATATAGAGATCTCTCCCATGATCTGTTTGTACCAAGGACTATGACAAGAACAAGGGGGCATTCTTTTCGATTGGAGGAAAGAAAATTCCTACATCAGCATAGAAGAGGGTTCTTCACGGTAAGAGCAGTGAGGCTCTGGAACTCTCTTCCTGAGGAAGTGGTGATGGCCAACTCACTGAATGAATTTAAGAGAGGAATGGATGCATTTCTTGTTAGCAAAAGTATAGAAGGTTATAAATAGCATAATCTTACAGGTAGATAGAAGAGCGACCTAGATTATTAGAGGAATGGGGGGGGCTGCAATACCAAGACAGGTTATTAAACTTGGGGTTAGTTAGTTAGGAAAAACAAAGGCTTAGGGGGATCTAATCACAATGTATAAATATATGAGGGGACAGTACAGAGACCTTTCCAAAGATCTCTTTACACCTAGGCCTGCGACTGGAACACGGGGGCATCCGCTACGTCTTGAGGAAAGAATGTTTATTCATAATCACAGACGAGGATTCTTTACTGTACGAGCAGTGAGACTATGGAGCTCTCTGCCGTATGATGTTGTAATGAGGGATTCACTAGTAAAATTTAAGCAGAGCCTGAACGCATTTCTTGAAAAATATAATATTACCAGTTATGTATATTAGATTTTATGACAGGGTGTTGATCCAGGGAACTAGTCTGATTGCCATATGTGGAGTCAGGAAGGAATTTTTTTCCCCATTGGAGCTTATTTGACACATTGGGTTTTTTTTGCCTTCCTCTGGATCAACATGTTAGGCTACGGGTTGAACTAGATAGACTTAAGCCTGCTTTACACGGTACGACCGATTGTGCGATTTCACAATCGATCGTACCCGCCCCCGTCCTTTTTGCGTCACGGGCAAATCGCTGCCCGTGTCGCACAAAGTTACTAAACCCCGTCACACATACTTACCTCTCGTGCGACCTCGCTGTGGGCGGCGAACGTCCACTTCCTGGAGTGGGAGGGACGTTCGGCGTCACAGCGACGTCACACGGGCGCCGGCCAATAGAAGCGGAGGGGCGGAGATGAGCGGGACGTAAACATCCCGCCCACCTCCTTCCTTCCACATAGAGCCGGCGGCGGCCGCGGGAGGCAGGTGAGCTGCTCATCGTTCCCGTGGTGTCACACGGAGCGACGTGTGCTACCACGGAAACGATGGGCGACTAAAGTAACCGATATTATGGAACCTAACGAGCAGTACCCGACTCACGATTTGTGAGCGATACTGCGTCGCTAGGAGGTGTCACACAGGCCAGCATCGCCAGCGATGCCGGATGTGCGTCACAAAAACCGTGACCCCGACGATCTATCGCACGATAGATTGCCTGGTGTAAAGCAGGCTTTAGAGTCTCCCTTCAACCTTAAAGACTATGAAACTATGAAACTATGAAACTATGAAACAGTCATATGAGGGCGCTGCCGGCCATTATGCGCATCACAGATTCCTGGAAATGTCACATCTTCTCGTGTTTTCATTCGATGACCCATTGTGCTTTTGTCTTTACTATGCATTAAATCAAGTTAGGGAAAGTATAAAAAGGTTTGTCAACCTACTATGCTACACTTGTAATACAACTATGACACAAGCGTCCCCCACACAAAGAATAAAGATTTTTGTAGAAGGCTGTATTATAGCAGATATGTTCTTGCACATAGCGTAATATTATAGTAGTTATATTCTTGTACTTAGAGGGCAGTATTATAGTAGTTATATTGTTGATTTTAGGGGGCAGTATTATAGTAGTTATATTCTTGTACATAGAGGGCAGTAGTATAGTAGTTATATTCTTGTTTTTAGGGGGCATTATTATAGTAGTTATATTCTTGCACATAGAGGACAGTATTATAGTAGTTATATTCTTGTACATAGAAGGCAGTATTTATAGTAGTCATATTCTTGTACATAAAGGGCAGTATTATAGTAGTTATATTGTTGATTTTAGGGGGCAGTATTATAGTAGTTATATTCTTGTACATAGAGGGCAGTATTATAGTAGTTATATTCTTGTTTTTAGGGGGCAGTATTATAGTAGTTATATTCTTGCACAGAGGACAGTATTATAGTAGTTATATTCTTGTACATAGAAGGCAGTATTTATAGTAGTTATATTCTTGTACATTAAGGGCAGTATTATAGTAGTTATATTGTTGATTTTAGGGGGCAGTATTATAGTAGTTATATTCTTGTACATAGAGGGCAGTATTATAGTAGTTATATTCTTGTTTTTAGGGGGCAGTATTACAGTAGTTATATTCTTGCACAGAGGACAGTATTATAGTAGTTATATTCTTGTACATAGAAGGCAGTTTTTATAGTAGTTATATTCTTGTACATAAAGGGCAGTATTATAGTAGTTATATTTTTGTTTATAGGGGCAGTATTATAGTAGTTATATTCTTGTACATAGAGGACAGTATTATAGTAGTTATATTCTTGTACATAGAGGGCAGTATTATAGTAGCTATATTCTTGTACATAGAGGGCAGTATTATAGTAGCTATATTCTTGTACATAGAGGGCAGTATTATAGTAGTTATATTCTTGTACAAAGAGGGCAGTATTATAGTAGTTATATTCTTGTACATAAAGGGCATTATTATATATATTCTTGTAAGTAGAGGGCAGTGTTATAGTAGTTATATTCTTGTACATAGGGGCAGTATTATAGTAATTATATTCTTGTACATAGGGGCAGTATTATAGTAGTTACACTGATGAGCAAAAGGGTAACAATGTTTTGAACATTTGACTTTTAGGCTCCATATCTCACCATCCATTACAGCTTTGAACATGAGACTAGCTCCATTTTATAGACCATTACCTTGGCTACCTCATGCATAAAATTGACTATAATTATGAAGATTCCTGTCATGTCACTACATTATTACTGCTTTGCTCCTGGTGGTGGAACAACCTTTTTCTTCCTGTATACTACAAATTACAACCTGTTCTCACATTTCCTAATAGCTCTGTGTGATACTAGGTTGAGTCGCAAGTGAAAGCTCACTGGTTAAAAGGAAGGACCAGCTAAGAAGAAGATTTCCCAAGAAAAGAGGAACAGCATCATCCAGCTCATCGATAGTGGTCTCTTAGCCAAACTGCATCATGTTAGTGCTGTAGGAAAGTGGACATGACAGCAAACCATTCATTCAGACAGATCTGGTAGGATTAATGAAGGAACACTACCCTCTGCTGGCCGAATATATCGCTCAGGAATGAAGAATTGCCCAGGACTAAAAATTCAGCAAGTAGGTTGCTAGGGGGAAGCTATTCTGCAGATAACAAAGTCAAGGTGGAGCAGTCACCAACAAAGTCCAGAGTAGTAAAAGGACGGTACTCACCGGGATCCAGCAAATATCTTTTATTTAGTAAGGTGCATTAAAATGGCAGGAGCAGAGCAGACAGCGAGCCCCCTCACGAACGACGGCCGTGAGGTGGCTCGCTGTCTGCTCTGCTCCTGTCATTTTAATGTACCTTGCTAAATAAACGATATTTGCTGGATCCCAGTGAGTGCCGTCCTTTTACTACTCTGGACTTTGTTGGTGAATGCATACCTGCTGTGGACGTGCACCTTGTCGCCAGCTACGTGGAGGATCCTTGTCCATATCCTGGATTATTACCCTTGCTAACGCATGAGGGTGGGTGGTGTGGTAATTCTCTTTGTGGATTTATCAAGGTGGAGCAGTGATGCAGCAGTAGGAGATAAAATCCCCGGAGGAGACCGGAAGAGGAGATTTGGTGTCAAAGAAGGGAAGCAGAAACACGCATGCAGTGGTGAGAAAGATTTCTTTTGACTTTCCCATGATGCTACACAAAGAAGCAGTGTGTTTCACGTTTGTGTGACGCCCCTGGACTATCGGGTCGTCACAGGGTATTGTGCAATCTGCCCTTCTTCGCAATATCCACCTCCTCCTTGGTTATGGGTCCCCAACTACATGGTGTTGCCTACATCAGCCAATTAAAGTCCTAGGTACACTCTGCATAACACCCACCAGACACACCAGTGAACGGCCTGAGTGGAATAGGGTCGCCCACTTGGGGGGTTGGATAATGGAAGGTCAGGAGAGTCAAGAGCAGTGGAGTGAAGTGTAGGAAGTGAAGGAGAGAAGAGGTCAGGAGCCGGGCTCCTTGGAAGCATCTAGGTAGCAGACGGTGGTCTGGGCATAGTAGGAGCTAGAGCCCCGGTCGCAGGGGATCGTGACAGGGGGCACGGAACTGTCGAGGAGGACAGCCGGCGGCCTTGTACCATCACCGGGCTGGAACCAGGGCAGGACGGGGTACGTGGACCCTAAGTCAGGGAGTAGCTTTAGGCAACCTGACAATTTACCCGACGAGAACGGAGCCTTCAAGATCTGCTCTCCACCTGCTCCAAAATCGGGGTACTAGCGCAACGAGGGGGATAGGACTTTTCACTAAAACGGTCCAGAAAATCCCAAACGTGAACCCTGACAACAAGCTCCCGCAGTTAGCCACACTGGGGAGCAGGACCCGACTAGTTTTATCCTACTGGGACCAAGAGAAGAAAGAACTTAGTGCCAGGAGGAAGGTCACAGATCACCAAGCAGTACCATCGGGGACGGGACCCAAAACTAGCTCCCCTCAGCGGCAGTGGTGTCCAGAACTTTGGTTTATCCAGTTGTCGGTGTCAGCTTTTTGGACTGAGTGAGTACGAAAGTGACCCCCTTCACTCACCACGGCACTCCCCGAACACCATCACTGAGTCCCGGGGCATCCCCCCTACCCGTGGTGGGTTCCAACACCTGGCTGCCCCACTCCATCGCCCCCGGGTACTCTCAACTGCAACTGTAGTACTCCACATTACCACACACCACGGGTAGTATCACGAACTCTAAACATAATCCCCAGTAAATCCCCCCTTCATTTGAGTGTCCGCATGACCCACGGGTCCGGACGCCCCTTGAGCCACCGCGGATCCGGATCTGAGCAGCCCGGCTGCTGACACAGGGGTGGCACACCTCAAATTCCTGGCGTCACGAACAGGATACGAGTAGGACCCACTTACCTGGGTGACGTGCGCCTTGAGGACCGAAATCGTGAGTCAAGATCCAGTTTCCCACCATTTCCGCCATATTTTGGCGCCAAAACGCCGTCTTCTCCATAAAAGTGCGCGAGGCAGAACCCCCGCCCTTCGTCTTGAGAGTGAGCCTGGAACCGAAAGTTCCCAGAGGGTCACAGCATCAAAGAGAGTGCTGAGTGAAAACCGAGGAGGCGTGAAGGCATGTAGCAGCAGCGGTCGAGAAGCAGGGATGCCAGGACTCTGCCATAACGTTCCTGCATCCCGCAGAGGAAAGATGGCGGCTTTGCAAGACTGGTCAACAATGCGTGCTATTCCCAGGACCGGGACCTGGATTGAGGAAGAGACGGAGCAGCTGTGCAGGAGAATGCGGAAGCAATTCCTGTTTATACTGGACCACTGGAGGGAAGAGATGAGGAGTCTGGCGATGGCAGTGCGAGCCTGTGAGATTGAGATCCCACTGATTGCCCTAATCCGGCCAATGCGGCTGAGGGATCCGGACTGCCCCCGCTCCCGGTGAGCACTCCGCCACCACCAACTCCATCCTCGGCGGACGCCGAGCTGCCTGCTCCCACCATGGCAGCAGAACCTTCAGCCCCTGTGTATGAAGATACAGCTGCAGAACCTCCGGTTCCATCCCTTGATCCGGTCACGACAGCGGTCGCACCGATCCCGGCCAGACCAGACCCATCCGCATCACCGGGCCCATCCTTAGTGGCGGAGCAACCCCGGCTGCGGAACAGTCGGTACATCTACCAGATGTAGCCGAGGTGGAGCCTGAAGAGCTGCCAACTCCACCGCCGTGCCGCATCCCAACGGCTTTTGGGGCGGCAAGAGTGCACCTAATGCCAGAGCCAGCTAGGGAGCCGAGGCCGGACGCTGACGCCCCCTACTGGGAACGACACCAACAGAAGCTGCAACAGGAGATGGTAACACGAGACCGGCGACGACGGCAGCTTGCCACCCGTACACATCAAGAGAAGGAGCAGGTGAGGAGCGCTGCTTCCCGAGTCCGGGGGTCACGGTGCCATAGTCTGGTGGATCGATTTGACCCCGTGCAGGATGGGGGTTCATCCGGAATAAAAATGCCTTACAACATTTTCTCTTTCATTATTCTGGCATTTGGCAATATTAATAATTCCGGTTCCTAATTGACCTAAAACGGGAAAGGTTTATGTGCCGCCCCCACGTCAGCAGCGAGGCTGCTCGGATCCGGATCCCCGGTGGCTCGAGGGGCATCCGGACCCGGGGGTTGTGCGGCCACCCAAATAAAGGGTGTATTTACAGGGGATTGTATGTTTAAAGTTCGTAACGCCACCCGTGGTGTGTGGTAAGGTGGAGTACCACCGCTGCCGTCGGGGAGCACCCGGGGTGATGATGGGGGCAGCCAGGTGTTGCGACCCTCCATGGGTAGGAGGGATGCCCCGGGACTCGGTGATGGAGTTGGGAAGTGCCGTTGGGGGTGAAAGGGTCAGTTGTGTACTCACTCAGTCCATAAAGCTGACACCGACAACTTGGTAAACCAAAGTTCTGGACACAGCTGCCGCCGAGGGGAGCTAGTTTGGGTCCTGTTCTCACTGGTGTTGCCTGATGATCTGTGACCTTTCCCTTGGCACTGAGTTCTCTTGCTGGTTGGCCACTGTAGTGTACAACTAGTCGGGTCCCGCTCCCCAGTGTGGCTAACTGTAGGAGCTTGCTCTCAGGGTTCACTCTTAAGATTTTCTGGACCGTTTTTGTGGAAAGTCCTATCCCCCTCGTTGCGCTAGTACCCCGATTTTGGAGCGGGTGGAGAGCGGATCTTGAAGGCTCCGTTCTCGTCGGGTGGATTGTCAGGTTGCCTGAAGCTGCTCGCTGACATAGGGTCCACGTACCCCATCGTGCCCTGGTCCCAGCCCGGTGATGGTACAAGGCCGCCGGCTGTCCTCCTCGACAGATCCGTGCCACTTGCCATGATCCCCTGCGACCGGAGGTCTGCCACCTAGTTACTTCCAAAGAGCCCGGCTCCTGACCTCCTCTCTCCTTCACTTCCTACGCTTCACTGACCTACTCCTGACCTCACCTTACCAACTCCCCAAGTGGGTGACCCTATTCCACTCAGGCCATCCACTGGTGTAGAAGGCAAAGAGAGAGAAGGCGATCCGGCACAAATTCTCCTTGAGTTAAAATATTCAAGTCTTTATTTGGACATGGTTAAAAAAATAATATATACACATCGTGAAGACCAAAAAAAGAATCCATTCAGATGCTACAAATTTAGATCATGAAGCCTTCATGATCTAAATTTGTAGCATCTGAATGGATTCTTTTTTTGGTCTTCACGATGTGTATATATTATTTTTTTAACCATGTCCAAATAAAGACTTGAATATTTTAACTCAAGGAGAATTTGTGCCGGATCGCCTTCTCTCTCTTTGCCTTCTACGTTCCTTGTCACCGGTCGGGTTAGACCGAAGGATCCCGGGCACCCGCAAGGCTGAACAGTCCGGGCAGCAGGTGAGCTGAAGAAACCTTTTCTTATTCTCATCCACTGGTGTGTCTGGTGGGTGTGGTGCAGAGTGTTCCTAGGATTTTGATTTGCTGGTATGGGCAACACAATAAGTTGGGGACTTGTAACCAAGGAGGAGGTGGATATTGCACAGAAGGGCAGATTGCACAATACCCTGTGACAACCTGATAGGCCAGGGCGTCACATTTATTCTGATTTCATGTCAGATGGTGAGAAAAACACGTAGATGAGTCTTTTTAGTGTATGTAAACTTCTGGTTTCAACTCTAATTAATCATATGCTAAATAGTTGCAAATTTGTCAAGTCAAAATTATGTATGAGATAGCCAAGATGATCTAATATATAAAGGTGTGTGTGTGTGTGTATGTGTGTGTGTGTGTGTGTGTGTGTGTGTCCGGGATTGGCATCTGCACCGTCGCAGCTAGAGCCACAAAATTTTGCACACTCACACTTCTGGACCCCAAGAGCATCATAGGCTATGTTTTGAGGGGAAATTTTATTTGTATAAATAACTGTATATTACTGCATATAATGGCAGTATTCTAGTAGCTATATTTTTGTACATAGGGGGCAGTATTATCTCATATATAAAGCCCAGTGTAAGTATGTGTGTATGTATGTGTGTGTGTGTGTGTGTGTGTGTGTGTGTGTGTGTGTGTGTGTGTGTGTGTGTCCGCTAAAGGAATCCGCACTGTCGCATTTACAATCACGAAATGTTGCACAGGCGCCTCATGTGACCCGGGGAACGTCGTAGACTATGTTTTGAAATAAAATTTAACCCCGTGCTTTACAGTTAGTGTCTAAAATCCTGCCGCCATTAAACTGAATGGAGCTACAGGTTATTAATAGCAACTGTCAGTGGTTGCTATAGGAACAAAATAAACTGTTAGTTGAAGCTTATGCGTGAGGTAACATGATGTCGGTGGAGAGATGGATAGAGAGATAGAAAAAAACAGACAGATGGGGAAAGAGACAGCCCTGGAAAGAGACAGACGGGCAAAGAGACAGACGGGCAAAGAGACAGACGGGCAAAGAGACAGACGGGCAAAGAGACAGACGGGCAAAGAGACAGACGGGCAAAGAGACAGATGGGCAAAGAGACAGACGGGGAAAGAGACAGACGGGGAAAGAGACAGACGGGGAAAGAGAAAGACGGGGAAAGAGACAGCCCGGGAAAGAGACAGACAAAGACAGACGGGGAAAGAGAGAGACAAAGACAGATGGGAAAGAGACAGACGGGGAAAGAGACATACAGACACACACAGACACAGAGATAGAGAGAGACAGACAGACACAGAGATGGAGACAGATAGACTGATATAAATACAGACAGAGATAGAAATAGACAGACAGAGACATAGACTCAGACAGACAAGGTAAGAGACAGGCAGAGAGACAGACAGCGACACACAGACAGAGACTAGGAGAGAGACAGTTATTATCCCGGGCAACGCCCGGGTACTACAGCTAGTCTATTATATAAAGCTGCGTGCGTGTGTGCGCGTGTGTGAACGCGTGTGTGCACGCTCGTCTGTGTCCGCTAATGGAATACGCACCGTCGCATGTACATTCACAATATTTTGCACATACACCTCATTTGACTCAGGAAACGTCATAGACTATGTTTTGAGGGGAAATATTAACCCCGCGCTTTACAGTTATTTGCTAAAAAAACAAACAAAAAAAAAACTGCTTCCATTAAAGTCAATGGAGCTGGGAGCCATAATGCAGCCAGAACTTCAGAAGAATGTTGACATGTCACAATGCAGCCAGTGAAAGAGACAGACAGACACCTACAGACAGAGACAGACAGACAGGGAAAGAGACAAACAGAGACAGACAAGAAAAGAGACAGCCGGTGAAAGAGACAGACAGAGACAGACAGGCAAAGAGACAGACAGGCAAAGAGTCAGACAGGGAAAGATAAAGACAGACAGAGACAGGCAGAGAGACAGTCAAAGAGACAAACAGGCACAGATAGACACAGACAAAGAGACAGACAGACAAAGAAACAGACAGACAAAGAAACAGACAGGGAAAGAGACAGACAGAGAGGGAAAGATATAGAGAGACAGACAGGGAAAGAGAGAGACAGACAGGCAAAGAGATAGAGAGAGATACAGACAGGGAAAGAGACAGACAAAGAGATAGAAAGAGACAGACAGAGAGAGACAGACAGGAAAAGAGACAGAGAGACAGACAGGGAAAGAGACAGACAGACAGAGGCAAACAGACAAAGAGATTGAAAGAGAGACAGACAGGGAAAGAGACAGACAGACAGAGAGATAGAGAAACAGACAGGGAAAGAGACAGACAAAGAGATAGAAAAAGACAGACAGAGACAGAGAGACAGACAGGAAAAGAGACAGACAGACAGGGAAAGAGACAGACAGAGACAGACAAAGAGATTGAAAGAGACAGACAGAGACAGAGAGACAGACAGGAAAAGAGACAGAGAGACAGACAGGAAAAGAGACAGACAGACAGGGAAAGAGACAGACAGAGACAGACAAAGAGATTGAAAGAGACAGACAGGGAAAGAGACAGACAGACAAAGAGACAGATAGAGACGAAGAAAGACAGAGACTGGGAGAGAGACAGAGAGACAGTTACTATCCCGGCAACACCGGGTACTACAGCTAGTAGTAGATATATTCTTATATATAGGAGCTGTATTATAGTAGTTACATTCTTGTTTAACGGGGCAGTAACTAGCAGTTTTCTTCTTGCCTGTCTTATAGGCTTAGATTTCATTTTCAGAGTTTTAGATAAATATGTCTAGATACCGGCTGTAAGTAAATTGCTTACAGTTTACAATCTTATAGATAAAACGTGACTTGAAAGAGGTATTATTTCCTTTCAAACTTGAAATGGCTCTTGAAATTGAAAAAAAGAGTGAAAAAATGTAGGAGAGGTTGGTGGAGGAGGTGGGGGGGTGAGGAATGTGTGACCACTTAGAACCTGCCCGTCTGCTGGGAAAAACATGGATGTTCCCAGCAGAGAGAGATAAGCGATTAGATAATCTGAGCCTTGTATCTGGAGAATGGAATCTGCGCTCAGTGAGAGAACGCTTTGTTGTTTGCAATTTCTCAGTATCAAAATCAAAATATTAAAGTGAGGAGGTGTGCCAGCGATAGTGCCAGGGGAAGGCTTTACCTGTTCTGTTTCGCCATTTTTTTGTGTCTAAAATAGTGGGCATTGCCGGTTCTAGTTTAGTGTGTATTTATTGGCAGTGGCATAGTGTATATGTGGCGCCCCTGACCTGGTCAGGCACCACTGAGTACTGCACCCATGCTGGGGACAGTACAACACAGGTAATCCAGAAGGCTGACCGGGGTGTGGAACACAGGCGCATAGTGATCAGGTCTCACACATGTACCCATGAGAGGACCCCTGGGGATCCCAGGAGGGGGAAAAGCCTTCACCTTCACTGGAATAGTGGAGGGGGCCAAAAGCCTCCATCTCCTCTCAAGGGGTGTGGTAAGAGAATCTGGTTGCTAGGTGGCGTAGGCAGGCACAAAAGGGAAAAGAGAAGGAGGAGTAAACAGTCGAGAGTCGGCAGCAGAGTGTGGAGGAGTGAGGAGCAGGAAAGTGAAGCTCTGACAGGAGCAGCAAGGAAGGTCCCAGATGTGAGCCGGTTCAGTGCAGAGTCCAGGGAGCTCCGAGGAGAGCTGACCCCTTCCCCTGGAGCTGTTGCAGTCTGACAGCGTCCGCGCAGTGGCTACCGACGGGGGAGAACGGTCACCTAGGAGTGCTACCCGAAACCCATCTCCAGCTAGAGAGAGAGCACAGAGTGGGAAGTAAGGAGACTG
This sequence comes from Anomaloglossus baeobatrachus, assembly GCF_048569485.1. Taxonomy (NCBI): domain Eukaryota; kingdom Metazoa; phylum Chordata; class Amphibia; order Anura; family Aromobatidae; genus Anomaloglossus; species Anomaloglossus baeobatrachus. Next base: position 455,025,305 of record NC_134357.1, on the reverse strand, counting down.
CTAGGGAGTACCAGGCCCAAACGGGCGGCAGATCCCGGAGCGGGGATAGATCCACCTTTCCTTGCTAAACCTGCCGGTGTGGGGCCCTCAAAGCCCACACCACAACACCTAAAAGCCGCAGCCACGTAGCCACAGTTAGGGCCCATAGTTCACAGGAGGCAGGCAGCTGGAGTGATCTGGCCCAGGCAACAAGCAAACGGCAAACGAAGGGGAGAGAGGCTTCAGCAACTTCCCTGGGTGACCCCCATAGGGACTAAAAGTCGGGGTTACCCCAAACCACCAAGGGCTAAGGAAGGCGAGTTGGTAGTCACCATCAGAAGTCAGCCTGAAGGATACCTGGTTCCAGCCTGGTTCATCCCAGCTACGCCCGGGTTACTCACCCTGCCATCTGAAGTGAGTAAAACCCCTGAAAGACATCCTGCGTGTGTGGAGTTATTCTGCGCCTTGTGGTACTACGCACCTACACAGGGCCCTGGGGCTTGCCTCACTCTCAGGAGGCTATTCCAACTAACTGCACTCACCATCAGCCCCAGGCGTCCCTCAACCTGCAGTGGCGGTCCCCACTGACCGCAATACTGAGAGTGGCGTCACGACAAATAGAAGATTCCCTACCTGTGACGAGATCCAGCCGAGTGGAGTCCCTGAAGGTAATGCACCGACACTGCACTTGCGGGGCTTCACATCTGGCGTCACGAACAGGATAAGGACTAGACCTGTTCAGACAGGTGACCATGTGCCTGGGCGGTCCGCTTGAAAAATTGGAAGCGCCGCCATATTGCCACCATGAAAAGCGCGCTGAAAAACAACAGCAGCCCGCGCTGGGAGAAGTTACCGCCCACGAAGAGGTGTGGCTACCCAGAGATCCCCTGCAGAGTCCTGACCTCGCTTGTGAAGAGAGCGGAAGCGTCCAGAGACGGCGGAACGGAAAGGGAGCCAGCAGCTTGCTATTAGAGAAAATGGCGTCTGAGTGCAGAGACCCAGAGCCAGGCTCCGCTGCCTGGTGGTGTCGGGAGCTTGCTGAGTTCTGCGATCAACTGGAAGCCAGGGTCGGAAGGCTGATTAGAGAGGGACGGACGGAGTTTCTGTGGATGACCGCGGCGGTTCAGGCCTATGAGGGGAGAGCTGCGCGCCGAGTGCCAGATCGGGCGGTGACGACTCAGACCCCGATGCTGCTACCGATGGGTGAGTCCAGTGTTACCCCTGCCAGCCCGGATGCCCCGACCCCTGCTGCCACGCCCGCGGTCCCTGAAGAGGCGCCCGGCGCGGCGACGCTGAGCCAGGCCGCAACCACGCCAGGTGCGGCCCGCCAAGCCCCGGCCGCCGCAGCGATGCCCTGCTCGGCCCACCAAGACCCGGTCCCTGCAGCGATGCCCTGCCCGGCCCGTAAAGAACCGGCTGCCACCGCGACCCTCATCCGCGCTGCAGGTGTGACGCTGACCCAGGCCGCCGCCATGCTAGGCCCGGCCCGCCGAGACCCCACCGCAGCAGCAACGCTCGTCCGCGCCGCAAGTGAGGTGCTGAACCAGGCCGCAGCCACGCCAGGTGCGGCCCGCCAAGCTCCGATCGCTGCAGCGACGCCCAGCCCAGCCTGCACAGAGCCCACCGCAGCTGCGACGCCGATTCAGGCCGCCGCCATACAGGGCGCGGCCCGCCAAGACCAGGCCGCCGCCATACAGGGCGCGGCCCGCCAAGACCAGGCCGCCGCCATACAGGGCGCGGCCCGCCAAGACCAGGCCGCCACCATGCCAGGCGCGGCCCGCCAAGAGATTGCATCACCATTTTCCCCGGCCTGCAAGGCCAGAGCAGACACCGCTCCCCAGTCCAAAGAGGTCCCTGCTGGAAAGCCCACGCTGGGGGAGGACCCCGCATACTGGCAGCTAAAGGCTGACATGGAGGCCAAGTTTCCACAATGGTTGGTGGACCGGTACATGCTCCCTCCGCATACCCCCAAGAGGATTCCAGCAACCCCTGCAGCAACCACGCCAAAGAGTCCCCCGCCTGGGCCTGCTGAAGAAAGCCCATCCCCAGCACTGCCACCAAAGGAGTGCCAAGAAGAACTAAGGGGGAGAGGAGGCCAGGAAACTGAGGAGCTGACTCAGGAGCCACCAGCAGTGGATCCATGCCCAGAGCCAGAGATGTTGCCATATTCTCGCTGGGATGAAGAAGACCTGACACCTTCTGCTGAGGAAGATCTGCCCCAAAGCCTCACCTGGGAGCTTGTAAGCTGCACCTCGCAGAATCAAGCCCGCAAGACACAGCGCCGCAGTAGAACCCAGTCTTTCCCTGCACCGCCATCCCCAGAGCAGAGAGAAGTCACGGCCAGAGACCTACAAGAAAAACGGTTCCTGAGAAGGTCCAAAGCCCAGGTCAGAGGACCCCTTTGTAGAGGAGTAGTGGAGGACTTCAGCCTAAAGTCAGGATACGGGTTCATCGTAGCACCTGGTATCAAAGAAGGCATTTTTGTCAATCGGAGAGACGTCAGAGCTAATCTGCCCAGAGGACACCCTGGCAGAAACTTAAAAACAGGAGACTCCGTACAGTTCACCATGCACCAAGGAGAAAGAGGGTGGTATGCGCTAGATGTAGTGCCATGTCCCAAAGAAGAAGAAAGAAAAGACAAAGGACCTACTGACGAGACAACTACAGATGAGGAAAAAGGTCAAGAAAGCAACAGGTGCCGCAGCCCTACAGGCCCAAGCCCTGGTGAGGAGGAGTCTGCATAAGTTTAAGTAAAGTACAGCAAGTTTTGACCAGTTTGGAAAGTTTGTTTTGCAACGTTTTAAAAGTTCAAGTATGTGCCCACATAAACTGATGTGAGAAATAAACCTTAAGGCTATGAACTGGCTATAGCCACAAACTCTCGCAGTGTAAATAGTTACACCAGAGGGCACCACCACCACCAGAGTCAGCCTGTTTAGGGGCTTGGCTCGTCTGCAACCAGGAGGAGCCCGTCCGTATATAGGGCCTTGGCTCGCCTGCGACCAGAGAGCATGCCTGTTTATGGGGCCTGGCTCTCCACCACAAAGAGGGTACCTGGTCAGCACCAACTGTGGAGGCCGCCTCTGCATCCTGCCAGAAGAGGCTGAAGGCGCGGATCCACCAGGCCAGGTATACCCTGAAGACCACCCGCCCATGAAAGCCGCCTCTACATCCTGCCAGAAGAGGCTGAAGGCGCGGATCCACCAGGCCAGGTATACCCTGAAGACCACCAGACCATGAAAGCCGCCTCTACATCCTGCCAGAAGTGGCTGAAGCCGCGGCCAGCGTGAGAGGGTTTTTGGGTGGGTTAACGGACTTGTGGGTGGAGGGTGGTGATGTATGGTACCTGGTGCTTTTAAATGTTTTACATGTTTTAATGTTTTATGCATTTTAAAATGTTGTCTTGCAGCCCGAGGACGTGCTGGTGATAACTAAGGGGGAATGTGGCGCCCCTGACCTGGTCAGGCACCACTGAGTACTGCACCCATGCTGGGGACAGTACAACACAGGTAATCCAGAAGGCTGACCGGGGTGTGGAACACAGGCGCATAGTGATCAGGTCTCACACATGTACCCATGAGAGGACCCCTGGGGATCCCAGGAGGGGGAAAAGCCTTCACCTTCACTGGAATAGTGGAGGGGGCCAAAAGCCTCCATCTCCTCTCAAGGGGTGTGGTAAGAGAATCTGGTTGCTAGGTGGCGTAGGCAGGCACAAAATTGAAAAGAGAAGGAGGAGTAAACAGTCGAGAGTCGGCAGCAGAGTGTGGAGGAGTGAGGAGCAGGAAAGTGAAGCTCTGACAGGAGCAGCAAGGAAGGTCCCAGATGTGAGCCGGTTCAGTGCAGAGTCCAGGGAGCTCCGAGGAGAGCTGACCCCTTCCCCTGGAGCTGTTGCAGTCTGACAGCGTCCGCGCAGTGGCTACCGACGGGGGAGAACGGTCACCTAGGAGTGCTACCCGAAACCCATCTCCAGCTAGAGAGAGAGCACAGAGTGGGAAGTAAGGAGACTGCTAGGGAGTACCAGGCCCAAACGGGCGGCAGATCCCGGAGCGGGGATAGATCCACCTTTCCTTGCTAAACCTGCCGGTGTGGGGCCCTCAAAGCCCACACCACAACACCTAAAAGCCGCAGCCACGTAGCCACAGTTAGGGCCCATAGTTCACAGGAGGCAGGCAGCTGGAGTGATCTGGCCCAGGCAACAAGCAAACGGCAAACGAAGGGGAGAGAGGCTTCAGCAACTTCCCTGGGTGACCCCCATAGGGACTAAAAGTCGGGGTTACCCCAAACCACCAAGGGCTAAGGAAGGCGAGTTGGTAGTCACCATCAGAAGTCAGCCTGAAGGATACCTGGTTCCAGCCTGGTTCATCCCAGCTACGCCCGGGTTACTCACCCTGCCATCTGAAGTGAGTAAAACCCCTGAAAGACATCCTGCGTGTGTGGAGTTATTCTGCGCCTTGTGGTACTACGCACCTACACAGGGCCCTGGGGCTTGCCTCACTCTCAGGAGGCTATTCCAACTAACTGCACTCACCATCAGCCCCAGGCGTCCCTCAACCTGCAGTGGCGGTCCCCACTGACCGCAATACTGAGAGTGGCGTCACGACAAATAGAAGATTCCCTACCTGTGACGAGATCCAGCCGAGTGGAGTCCCTGAAGGTAATGCACCGACACTGCACTTGTGGGGCTTCACATATACAACGGATTCGAGTATAATGAACATTGAGAGGTGCTGGCATAGTGTGCATGGACGTGTTCTAGTGTAGTGGGCATTAATGTTTCCTGCCAAAGTGTGCACTGATGGGTTCCAGTGTAGTAGTCATTAATGGGTCCTGGCAAAGTGTGCACTGATGGGTTCCAGTGTAGTAGTCATTAATGGGTCCTGGCATAATGTGCATTGATGGGTTTAGTGTAGTAGGCATTGATGGGTCCTGGCATAATGTACATTGATGGGTTCCAGCGTAGTAGGCATTGATGAGTCCTGGCATAGTGTGCACTGACGGGTTCCAATGTAGTGGCAATTGTTGGGTTCTGGCATAGTCTGACGGGTTCCAGTCTAGTGAGCATTGATGGGTCCTGGTATAATGTTCCCTTGTAAGTCGAGTACAAGGTGGGCTCTCCAGTATACACCAAAACCACACACCAGGAAAGTGACTCTACACAACTGAATTTGATAAAGGAGTGCTTTACTGTACAAAAACAGAAACAATTTAAATACAAGACCTAAGGCCGACGCCCCTGTGTTTCGCCACCTGTAACGTCGATTTATGTCGCCTTCTCACCAACCTTTGCCGAACCAAGGAACGGCTCAGCAACACAGTCTTAAAAATATTATAGAGCAACAGTCAATGAAAACATGTGGCGCTGTCCCTTTAAGGTTTTAAATGTAACTGCAAACTGACGCAGCAGAGCCGGCAAATCTTACTGTGTATATATACTGTAGTTCACCTAACCAGAACATTTAGGTGTTTTGGTACCAAAACATAAAGTGTAGCGTGCACGCAGTCCTGGGCCCAGCCTACTGTGCCCGGGTACTATGGTGTCCAGCTGCCATATCCAGAGACTTGGAGATCATCTCACAGTGAACCAGAATAGCCACCAACTGCAGAATGGTGATCTCCGGCACAGGATGCTTCTCACATGCATCACAGTCCTCCTCACTAAAATCCAACACGAATCTTCTCACAATTCACTTAAATATTTCTGCGGCGGTTCCTTTCATTACACACACCTCTCGCTTTCCCTGCAGCTCACATACACCACCTCTTCAGCCCTTGAAGTCCAGTGGAGAAGTCCGTTGAGATGTTGCTATAGTAACCAAACAGTCGAGTGCAGATGCAAAACAGCAGCCTCTTGTGGCTGGTGAGTTGCAATGCATATAATGAACAGTAAATAAGCGTTTTGCAGCAGTTTACAGTGCATTAAGGTTACTAATATACTCTTAAGGCTGCTTTACACGCTGAAAGCACCCGCCCCCGTCGTTTGTGCGTCACGGGCAAATCGCTGCCCATGGCGCACAATATTGCTAACACCCGTCACACGTACTTACCTTCCTCATGACGTCACAGTGGGCGGCGAACAACCTCTTTGTTAAGGGGAAGGTCCGTGCGCCGTCACACAGCGGCCGACCAATAGAAGCAGAGGGGCGGAGACCAGCCGCATTAACGACACGCTCACTCGTTGCCGGAGGATGCAGGTAAGCTGTTGTTCGTCGTTTCCCGGGGTGTCACACGTAGCGATGTGTTCTGCCTCAGGAACAACGAACAACCTGCGTCCACAACGATCAACGAGATTTTGAACATGAACGACGTGTCAACGATCAATGATTAGGTGAGTATTTTTGATCGTTAACATTCGCTCGTATCTGTTACATGCAACGACGTCGCTAACGACGCCGGATGTGCGTCACGAATTCCGTGACCCCGACGACATATTTTTAGATATGTCGTTGCGTGTAAAGCCCCCTTAACCCTCTCATATGCCACCCCACTTGAGGTTGGTGCCCTGACCCACTTCCCCAAATGAACTCATGCTGTGCATAGCGCTGTGGAAGAACACCCGCTGAAGACCTAGTGGTCCTTTGCAGTGGTGGAACATCCACCTGCACTAAGACATTATCTGTTGGGAGAACAGCGGGTGGTGTAAAGGGTGCTTTACATGCTGCGACATTGCTAGCGATTGCTAGCGATGTCACGAGTGATAGCACCCACCCCTGTCGTTCGTGCGACATGTGGTGATCACTGCCGTAGCAAACAATATCGCTACGGCAGCGTCACATGCACATACCTGTTCATCGACGTCGCTGTGGCCGCCGAACAATCCCTCTTTCAAGGAGGAGGTGCATTCAGCGTCACAGCGACATCACAGCGGCGCCACAAAACGGCTGCCCAATAGAAGAGGAGGGGAGGAGATGAGCGTCCGGAACATGCCGCCCACCTCCTTCCTTCCTTCTTTCCGGTGGATGCAGGAAGGATGATGTTCTCCGTTCCTGCGGTGTCACACACAGCAATGTGTGGTGCCGCAGGAACGCCGAACAATCTGCGGAATGAAACACCAACGACATTATGATTAGGAGCGACGTGTCAACAATCAACGTTTTTGCCATTTTTGTGATTGTTGATCGTTGCTCCTAGCTGTCACATGCTGCGATGTCGCTAACGACGCCGGATGTGCGTCAAAAACACCGTGACCCCGACGATATATTGTTAGCGATGTCGCATTATGTAAAGCACCCTTAACACCTTCTCTGGGGGGCAAGACCACGGTCATGGGGCTTTCAGCCTGTGGAGGAGTGGGAACAACCCACCAGTCAGCATCCACAGGGGCAGGGGCTGGCTGGCTCAATTTAGCCTGGGAGGGCAATCACAAAGCAGTGGCCCCCAAGTTGCGGCAGCCCACCATTGGACTGTTCATTTCTGGCCGCTGCTTTAAAGCAGCAGTGGTAACAGGCTTTATGAACAGGCTGGTACATATATATATGGGAACAGAACCACGCTTACTGTGTACATAGATACTGCAAAAGAACCAAGATGACTACATACAGTAGATACGGGAACTGAAGCCACCTTATTGGAGCAGAACCGAGATATGGGAGCAGAACAGAGGTTACTACAGAAATATGGGAGCAGAACCAAACTTACTACAGAGATATGGGAGCAGAACCGAGCTTACTACAGAGAAATGGAAGCAGAACCAAGCTTACTACAGAGATATCGGAGCAGAACCAAGCTTACTACAGAGATAGGGGAACAGGACCGAGCTTAGTGTACCACTACAGGAACACAATAATACTTACTCAGTCTTCTACATAGAAACAGCAACAGAACCAGAACAGAACAGAATCTCCTAAATACATATGGGAACAGAACAAGCTTACTGAATACACATAGTACCAGAACAAAGCTTACTACCTAAATATGGTACCATAACTGAACATACTATATAGATATGGGAGCAAAACCATGCTTACTACACAGATACAGTACCAAGACCCAGCTAACTACTTGTTGCTTCTCTATATTTTTCTTCTATTTTTTCAATGTTAAACACGCACAGTAAACTCATGGCACACGGACTACACACTGATGCCATCCGTGTGTTGTGTGTATTTTTCACGACCCATAGACTTCTATTGACCATAGTCATCTGTGCTGCAGGAAAAAAAACAGACATCACTATGTGGATCACATGGACACATGGTCTGTGTAAATACACAGACATGCGAGCAGCACCATAGGATATAATGAGTATACAGTGCCTACAAGTAGTATTCAACCCCCTGCAGATTTAGCAGGTTTGATAAGATGCAAATAAATTAGAGCCTGCAAACTTCAAACAAGAGCAGGATTTATTAACAGATGCTTAAATCTTACAAACCAACAAGTTATGTTGCTCAGTTAAATTTTAATAAATTTTCAACATAAAAGTGTGGGTCAATTATTATTCAACCCCTAGGTTTAATATTTTGTAGAATAACCCTTGTTTGCAATTACAGCTAAAAATCGTCTTTTATAAGACCTGATCAGGCCGGCACAGGTCTCTGGAGTTATCTTGGCCCACTCCTCCATGCAGATCTTCTCCAAGTTATCTAGGTTCTTTGGGTGCCTCATGTGGACTTTAATCTTGAGCTCCTTCCACAAGTTTTCAATTGGATTAAGGTCAGGAGACTGACTAGGCCACTGCAACACCTTGATTTTTTCCCTCTTGAACCAAGCCTTGGTTTTCTTGGCTGTGTGCTTTGGGTCGTTGTCTTGTTGGAAGATGAAATTACGACCCATCTTAAGATCCTTGATGGAGGAGCGGAGGTTCTTGGCCAAAATCTCCAGGTAGGCCGTGCTATCCATCTTTCCATGGATGCGGACCAGATGGCCAGGCCCCTTGGCTGAGAAACAGCCCCACAGCATGATGCTGCTACCACCATGCTTGACTGTAGGGATGGTATTCTTGGGGTCGTATGCAGTGCCATCCAGTCTCCAAACATCACGTGTGTGGTTGGCACCAAAGATCTCGATCTTGGTCTCATCAGACCAGAGAACCTTGAACCAGTCTGTCTCAGAGTCCTCCAAGTGATCATGAGCAAACTGTAGACGAGCCTTGACATGACGCTTTGAAAGTAAAGGTACCTTACGGGCTCGTCTGGAACGGAGACCATTGCGGTGGAGTACGTTACTTATGGTGGTGACTGAAACCAATGTCCCCATTGCCATGAGATCTTCCTGGAGCTCCTTCCTTGTTGTCCTTGGGTTAGCCTTAACTCTTCGGACAAGCCTGGCCTCGGCACGGGTGGAAACTTTCAAAGGCTGTCCAGGCCGTGGAAGGCTAACAGTAGTTCCACAAGCCTTCCACTTCCGGATGATGCTCCCAACAGTGGAGACAGGTAGGCCCAACTCCTTGGAAAGGGTTTTGTACCCCTTGCCAGCCTTGTGACCCTCCACGATCTTGATTCTGATGGCCTTGGAATGCTCCTTTGTCTTTCCCATGTTTACCATGTATGAGTGCTGTTCACAAGTTTGGGGAGGGTCTTAATTAGTCAGAAAAGGCTGGAAAAAGAGATAATTAATCCAAACATGTGAAGCTCATTGTTCTTTGTGCCTGAAATACTTCTTAATACTTTAGGGGAACCAAACAGAATTCTGTTGGTTTGAGGGGTTGAATAATAAATGACCCTCTGAATAAACTTTTCACAATTTAAAAAAAAATAAAAAAAGAAATAACATTCTTTTTTGCTGCAGTGCATTTCACACTTCCAGGCTGATCTACAGTCCAAATGTCACAATGCCAAGTTAATTCCGAATGTGTAAACCTGCTAAATCTGCAGGGGGTTGAATACTACTTGTAGGCACTGTATGTGGTAAAAAAACAGATATAACACGTACCAGAAACATGGACATGTGAAGGAGGCCTTAAGGTGACATAGTTACATCACAGTGCAGGAAGGGGTTAATTTACTTGTCTTTTCATAAACACAGAAATACAAATGAAAGTCCCTGACACATATGTGAGTGAGCCCTTAGGGCCCGTTCCCACGATCAGTGTCACCAGCGTTTTGGACTTTTCGCTGCGTCCAAAATGCTGCATTGTACAGCACACACACAGTGAATGGATTTATAGAAATCTCTGGCCCCCTGGGTCTCTTTAGACTCCATAAATTGACCTGGGGCGTAAGTTTCTGAGCTGAAGCTTGTGAATTTATTCTAACAGATGCTAGTGTTCTGAGTGGGAGAATACAGCAAAAATACACTGTGTCATTGACCCTGATGGTGGACACGGAGAGCGCGTCTCCGCTAGAGAAAGTACACTGCGTCCACTCACTCCTAAAGATAAGATATAAGATACAAATGTTTTACACATACACCACAACACTATATGGGTATGTGCCCGCGGTCCAGACATGCTGCGTCCTGGAGGCAGCGTGTCCTCTCCTGTGGGGTCGCGAGTAGTCTCCAAAGGGACTGCAGCTGCTTGTGCCCACAGTCAGGGTTCAGGCCGCTGTGATCGTTTTCTCTGTTCTCTCTGCGGAAAACACTTGGATCTCCGTAGCAATAAAGTGACATGCTGCGGCTTGGGGATCCACGCCACAGGTCAGCTTTTGCTGTGGGACGGGCAGTACATGCGGAGTGGGCATGGGATTTTTAGAAATCCATACACTGTGCTGGTACTGTACAACACAGCGTTTTGGATGCAGCGAAAACACTCTACATCCAACATGCTGTTAACCCTGATCATGGTCACGTACCCTTACATACGCGCATCATACACACATACATAGAACCCCACAAACACGGACATGTAAACATACAGTACAGACACGTACACCCACACGTTGTACAGACACATACACAGATTTATTCTCATTAAGCGTATAGTTATTTGAAGACAATCACAAACATATAAACATACACACACATAAATAGACACAATCCTGTACACACAGACATGCACATACTGGGGGGCTTTTACTTTTGATGATTGAGGACAACACTTCTCTTGCCTCCTGTGTGGCCCACAGACTTGTTTGATGCTCCTCTTCGGTGGGGAGGCAGCGCACGCAGCATGACGCAGGACCAGGATTTTCAGGGCCCCATACTGGCAAAATTTTCAGGCCCCTTGAGACTCCGCCCAGGCTCCACACCAGCTCCGACTCCACCACTCAAACCTTCCATAGTACCACCACCATTCTTGGCAAAACTCCACTTCTGCAAACCATCCTCACAAACCAAACATTAACCGCTGTTCGGCTCTGCTATACAGTACAGTCGTCATTTTGACAGCCTGAAAAAAAACTGCATGCACCATGTTTTTGGGTTATCAAAATGACAAGCCCCAGAAGGAATCATCAGCCATATGTGTGTATATCTTATATATAAAGCTCAGTGTATGTGTACGTGTATGTATGTCCGCTAAAGGAATTTGACCCGTCGCATTTACAATGATAAAATTTTGCACATACACTCCATGTGACTCAAGGAACGTCATAGACTATGTTTTGACGGGAAAATGTAACCCTCCGCTGTCACAAACCACCGGGGGGGTCACTCAGAAATCCCCCGCGCTGGCTACCAGTACGTCACAATCGGGGGGTAGCAAGGGGGCGTCCCCCTCCTTTATACCTCCCGACCGACAGACAGAGCACGTGACGCGCTCTCTAGCGCCCCTCTTATAGTCAGGCCAATTATGGAATTGCCCGACCATAAGCAAGGAGGCCGCTATACTACTTATGCCGATTATTGAAGGGCCCCCGGCGAGAGAAGGGTATATATTCCCCCGACCTCCGCGGGCGGAATATATAATATCTTCCCGAATCTCACTGGCCTCCCCACAATAATCCTTGGCACAACTCGCTGCCACCAACCGCTTCACGGTAACTATTAGCCGAACACACAGACGTGGGATTCAAGATCGAGATAACAGAACAGCCCAAGATTAATTATATAATTTAATCAGCCTAAAGCACACTAGAAACTACAATATATACAATAGGGAATCTACAGAATATACATATGTCAGAGTACAGTTACAGATAAAGCATGGTTTACAAACAGGCATACACAGTTCCAGCAGTTACCTTGTTGCGTCTGGCCACAGGGGGGCGCTGTAGACCAGGTTTCCAGGAACTCCCACAGATGTTTCCTGCACGTGCCCCCAGCGAGAAGAACCTTGGAAAATGGCCGAAGCAGGGTTATCAACCTGGGCAAATCCAGGTCCCCTCCTACCTTAGTGACCTCACAGGGAGCACTGCTCCACCCCTGGCTGGAGTTATGGACAAATTCACAACATGGAATATGGGCCATAACTTTGCCTGGGAGCGTCGTAGGCGGACGCCAATGCTCTCATTGTGACAGTTATGAATTTAGCTACAGAACGAGGGGACTCATGACCTGTCTACGAGTTCCCATATGGCTGATATCACGCCTGGGGTATTTCCCCAGCTCCCCCTTCCATAAAAAAGGTGTGCCAGCATCGTCCGCCTGCGCAAACACCATTTTTATGGTTGCCATATTTATCGGAGATATGGCTTGCGAGATATGAACCATTTTTTACTGGAGTCGTTCTGTCTGGCTACTTCCAAGCCTTGCTAATGAGATACAACTCTTGTTACAGGGTGACGGCAGGGAGCCATCCTGTGTCCATTGTCCGCACATCATCTCATCTCCATATCAGAGGAGATGGCTGTTGGAGGTGTAAGTGGGATGTGACACCTTCACAGATGCTGGACATTTGGGAACAAGGAGGGAGGGGGGGCACTGCCAGGGAGTGATGAGAGCAATTATGACTTCTAGTCATAATTCCTCTTCATATCCCAGGATTTACCTCACACCTCCCCCCTTTTGAGGGCGCTAGGGGGCAGCACACTCCGGTGTTCCCCCGTGCGCCCGTCCGCGACCTCTCCTTGTCGGGACAGCCCGTCTGCGTTACCGTGGTCACGGCCCCTTTTGTGGCGAATGGTGAAGTCGTATTGCTGGAGCGCAAGGCTCCATCGCAACAATCGCCCATTCGTCCCAGAGACGGTGTGCAACCAGCTGAGGGGATTGTGGTCCGTCTCCACGATGAAGTGGCGCCCGTATAGATAGGGTTGCAGACGCTGCAGGGCCCACACTATGGCCAGGCACTCCTTCTCCATTGTAGAATAGGCCACTTCCCTTGGTAACAGCTTCCTGCTCAGGTACAAGACTGGGTGCTCTTGGCTCGCAGAGTCCACCTGGCTGAGCACCGCACCGAGGCCGAAGTCACTGGCGTCGGTCTGTACTACAAACGGCCGCGTGAAGTCGTCTGCCTGTAGCACGGGCGGGCTGGACAGGGCGTCCTTTAGGGCCCGGAAGGCTGTCTCGCAGTCCACTGTCCAATCGACTGCAGAGGGCAGCTTCTTCTTGGTGAGGTCCGTCAAGGGCTTTGCCAGGCTACTATAGCATGGAACAAACCTCCTATAGTACCCAGCGGTCCCCAAGAAGGACATCACCTGCTTCTTGGTCCTGGGGATGGGCCAGGATGCGATGGCCTCCACTTTCTCAGGCTCGGGCTTCAGCGTTCCCCCACCTACCCGGTGACCGAGGTACTGGACCTCGCTCATGGCCAGCTGACACTTTCCCGGCTTGATGGTCAAACCTGCCCGGTGGATCCGCCTGAGCACCTGTGCTAGATGCTCTAGGTGGTCCTCCCAGGTGGGACTGAAGACGGCAATGTCATCCAGGTACGCGGCCGCGTACCCTTCAAGTCCCTTGAGCAGGGTGTTGACCATCCGCTGGAAAGTGGCAGGGGCATTCCTCATCCCGAATGGCATCACCGTGGACTCGTACAGTCCAAATGGGGTAATAAAGGCAGAGCGTTCCCTGGCCTTGCGAGTCAGGGGGATCTGCCAATATCCCCGGCTCAGATCCATGATGGTCAGGTACTGAGCCCCGGCCAACTGATCGAGCAGGTCATCGATGCGTGGCATTGGGTACGCATCGGCGACCGTGACCGCATTGAGCCCCCTGTAGTCCACGCAGAACCGAGTGGTTCGGTCCTTCTTAGGGACGAGGACTACAGGCGAGGCCCAAGCGCTGTTGGATGCCTGGATCACCCCCAGGTTCAGCATCTCGTCAATCTCCTGGCGCATGTGTTGCTGCACCTCCAGGGAGACCCGATATGCTGAACGCCGGATCGGGGGATGATCCCCAGTGTCCACGTGATGGACAGCCAAGTCAGTCCTTCCGGGCTGGTTGGTAAACAACCCCCGGAAGGGGTGTAGGGTGGCCCACAGCTGGGACCGTTGGTCCTCCAAGAGCTGGTGGCCAACCTCCACATCCTCAATGGATCCGCCTGCCCTAACCTGGGCTAGCATATCCAAGAGGGTTTCCGCTTCTCCCTCCTCGGGCAGGTTGCACACGGGGAGCGCACATGCCTCCCGCTCATGATGTGCCTTCATCATGTTCACATGGAAGGGCTTCCGCCTTCCACGGGCAGGGTCCAGGGTGACCAGGTACGTCACAGGGTTGAGCTGCTGGTACACGAGGTATGGGCCTTCCCAGGCTGCCTGAAGCTTGTCCTGTGGTACGGGGACCAGTACCCACACCTCTTGACCCACTTGGTAGGTCCTCTCACAAGCGTTCTGGTCGTACCAACGCTTCTGATCAGCCTGGGCTTGAGCCATATTGTCGTGTACCAGTTGCGTCAAGGCCTGCATTTTGTCCCGGAAGCGCATGACATACTCGATAACCGACACTCCAGGGGTGGCCAAATCCCCTTCCCAAGCCTCTTTCACCAGAGCCAGGGGGCCCCGCACACGTCGCCCGTACAGGAGCTCAAACGGTGAGAATCCTGTTGAGGCCTGTGGAACCTCCCGGTAAGCAAATAACAGGTGTGGGAGATACCGCTCCCAGTCACGCCCGTGGGAGTCGACCAACATCTTAAGCATCTGCTTTAAGGTGCCATTGAACCGCTCGCACAGGCCATTAGTCTGTGGATGGTACGGGCTGGCCACCAGATGTCGCACCTGGACTTGCTTACAGAGGGCCTCCATCAGCTGGGACATGAATTGGGTCCCCCGGTCAGTGAGCATTTCCTGGGGAAAACCCACTCGGGAGAAAATCTCCAGCAATGCGGTGGCCACCTTGTCAGCCTGAATGGACGACAAGGCCACTGCTTCTGGGTACCGGGTGGCATAGTCCACTACCGTCAGTATGAAGCGTTTCCCGGAGCTGCTGGGGATGGCCAGCGGGCCGACCAGATCCACAGCCACCCTCCTGAAAGGCTCATCGATGATTGGCAGAGATACCAGTGGGGCTTTGGGGTGTGGCCCCGCCTTCCCCACTCTCTGACAGGTTTCACACGAACGGCAGTAGGCAGCCACATCGGCCCCCATTTTTGGCCAGTAGAAATGCTGGTTTAACCTGGCCTTGGTCTTAGCGATCCCTAGGTGTCCGGCCATCGGAATCTCATGTGCGATCCGCAACAACTCCGTCCGGAACGGATAGGGTACCACCAACTGTCGGTCCCTGGGCCACGCCTCCGGTGAACCCTGCTGGACCGTGGCCCGGTACAGCCGTCCTTGGTCCCAGACCACTCGCTCCGGGTCCGAGTCCGAGGGAGGCTGTGCCGCCTGCTCCTTTAGAGCTTTCAGGCTGTCGTCAGCTTCTAACGCTGCCTGAAACCCCTGACCAGATGTGGCCAGAATCGACGAGACTGTCACATCTTCGGTCAGTACCCCGGGACCTGTGTCCTGGCCTCCACCTGACTCGGCTGCCACTTGGTCAGAAGGGGAAGAGCTATCGGACCTCCGGGAGGCCCCTTGGCTTCCAGCACTCCCACTGCGGGTGACAGCGGCCACAGCCGCTGCGACCGTGGGTCGTGCCTGCTCCTCCTCCGTTCCTGACCAAGTCGCCGGTTCAGGCAGACCTACCTGGCTTCCTGACACCCCGGTTGTGGGGGAACCCTGCACCGAGATCTTACCTGGGAGCACTTCCGCTCCTGGACCGGCCCCAATCTCACCTGCCTGTTCCCCTCCTGCAGCAACAGAACCCCGCTGTGAAATCTCTGGGGACCCCACATTTGCTGTGGTAGCCCCCACCCCACACACTGGTCCTCCCCCTGCAGCACCCTGCTCTCTGCTTATCCCTGCAGAGGGCAACAGATCCCAGCTCACAGGCTGGTTACTTGTAGAGGCATTGTCACACCTTTCTCTGACCCCCTCCCCTGTCACAGCTGCAGCTGAGTGTGTGTCTATGGTGTCTATGCAAGCAGAAATATCAGAGTTCACTCCCTCCTCCCTTACATCATTCATAGATAACACATTAACATTGTTAGGAGTCATGTCAGTACGGGCTGAAGGTTCAGCCCTTGGTTGGGGCCCAAACTGGGAGGTTATCTGCCCCAAATCTGTCCCAAGTAGCACGTTTGCAGGGATCCGATCAGTTACCCCCACCTCCCTCACCCCTCGCCCTGCGCCCCAGTCCACATAAATGTCAGCAACAGGCAGCGCCGGGTCAGTGCCTCCAATCCCGGAGACAGCG
Organism: Anomaloglossus baeobatrachus; assembly: GCF_048569485.1. NCBI lineage: Eukaryota > Metazoa > Chordata > Amphibia > Anura > Aromobatidae > Anomaloglossus > Anomaloglossus baeobatrachus. Next base: position 455,008,844 of record NC_134357.1, on the reverse strand, counting down.
AGGGTTTTTCCAGGGATCAAGTCTTGGGGGGACACCATCTCAGGCCGCACCAGAGTCACCTCCGAGGCGCTGTCTCGCAGTCCTATGGTCACAGACCGGCCGACGGTGACAGGTTGGAAGCTGTCCAGGGACCTACCACCACCCCCACCCACACAATACACCTTGGGCGGCCCTTGGGACGGGGACGGAGCCGGGGCCTTGGGACGCTGAGGGCACATGGCCTTGAAGTGTCCAGGTAGGTTGCACTGGTGGCACCGTCTTGGTTCTGCCACGGGCCTGGAGAGGGGAGTTGAGGGGGACACCCCCTGCAGTCTAGGGGCAGGTGGGGCAGTCGCAGAATTCATCTTACCCCCTCTCCAGGTGCTGCTGGTGGCCGCTCTCCTGGCTTCAGGAGCCCGATTGTTGGTGTAGTCATCGGCCAGGGCAGCTGTAGCCGTGGACCCCTTTGGCTTCTGGTCTCGGATGAACTGGCGGAGATCCTCAGGGCAGTTCCACAAGAGTTGCTCCGTGATGAACAAGTCCAGGATCTCCGGTCCGGTGGAAAGCTGCAGGCCTTGGGTCCAGTGGTCGGCAGCTCGGGCAAGTGCCCGCCGGTGGTCAGCCCAGGAGTCCTTTGGTCCCTTCTGTAGGCTCCGGAACTTCTTGCGGTAGGACTCTGGAGTGAGGTTGTACTGTTGGATCAGGGCCCGCTTGATGGTGTCGTAGCCCTGATCTGCCTCAGCAGGCAAGTCCCCAAGGACATCCAGGGCCTTACCCCTTAAACGGGGGGTCAGGTATTTGGCCCACTGGTCCTTGTTCAGATGATGCTGCAAGCAAGTCCGTTCAAAAGCAGTCAAGAAAGAGTCCAAGTCTCCATCCTTCTCCAGCACTGGGAAGTCCTCAACACGGACCTTTGGAAGTTTGGTGTCTGGAAGGTCACGGGTGGCTGATGAGGGCCGGAGCTGAGCTAGCTGCAGCTGGTAGTTACGCTCTGCCTGGCGCTCTTCACGCGCTGCTTGCCGCTCACGCTCGGCCATGAGTTCCTTGTAGCCCTCCCGGTCTCCAGCCTGGCGTAGGGCCATAGCCATTTGAAGAAGGCTATCCGAGCCTCCCAGGCTCGGTGGAATGGCACGTGGTGATCTGCGGCCCGCTGCGGAGCCTGGTGATTCACTGTCCATTGCAGAGCGGAGGGCTGGCATCTGGCTCGTTGAGGACCCTTGGGCGAGCTGCTCCTCATCTTGTCCAGCAGTGCCCGGTTGTGCAATGTCCTCTGCAGAGCTGTTTTCTGGCGTCGAGCTCCTGGAGGACTCGTGGACAACCTCCTCATCGTCTCTGGCCTTAGCATCGGCCATTCCTTTGGCTTTGCTCCTGGTGCTCTCAGCCATTCTTGCAGACTTTTGGTCACTGACACAGAACTGACACCTGATGCCTCCACACACCTTACAGTATCTGCACTCTGACACTCTAGTGTTGAGCTAGTCTGAAGACCCCAGCAGCCACAGCTGCTGCAGGCAGTCTTTAGTGTCTGGGAGTATGGGTCTCACACTCACACACACTATTATCTCGATCCCACCGCTTGCCACCAATATGTCACAAACCACCGGGGGGGTCACTCAGAAATCCCCCGCGCTGGCTACCAGTACGTCACAATCGGGGGGTAGCAAGGGGGCGTCCCCCTCCTTTATACCTCCCGACCGACAGACAGAGCACGTGACGCGCTCTCTAGCGCCCCTCTTATAGTCAGGCCAATTATGGAATTGCCCGACCATAAGCAAGGAGGCCGCTATACTACTTATGCCGATTATTGAAGGGCCCCCGGCGAGAGAAGGGTATATATTCCCCCGACCTCCGCGGGCGGAATATATAATATCTTCCCGAATCTCACTGGCCTCCCCACAATAATCCTTGGCACAACTCGCTGCCACCAACCGCTTCACGGTAACTATTAGCCGAACACACAGACGTGGGATTCAAGATCGAGATAACAGAACAGCCCAAGATTAATTATATAATTTAATCAGCCTAAAGCACACTAGAAACTACAATATATACAATAGGGAATCTACAGAATATACATATGTCAGAGTACAGTTACAGATAAAGCATGGTTTACAAACAGGCATACACAGTTCCAGCAGTTACCTTGTTGCGTCTGGCCACAGGGGGGCGCTGTAGACCAGGTTTCCAGGAACTCCCACAGATGTTTCCTGCACGTGCCCCCAGCGAGAAGAACCTTGGAAAATGGCCGAAGCAGGGTTATCAACCTGGGCAAATCCAGGTCCCCTCCTACCTTAGTGACCTCACAGGGAGCACTGCTCCACCCCTGGCTGGAGTTATGGACAAATTCACAACATGGAATATGGGCCATAACTTTGCCTGGGAGCGTCGTAGGCGGACGCCAATGCTCTCATTGTGACAGTTATGAATTTAGCTACAGAACGAGGGGACTCATGACCTGTCTACGAGTTCCCATATGGCTGATATCACGCCTGGGGTATTTCCCCAGCTCCCCCTTCCATAAAAAAGGTGTGCCAGCATCGTCCGCCTGCGCAAACACCATTTTTATGGTTGCCATATTTATCGGAGATATGGCTTGCGAGATATGAACCATTTTTTACTGGAGTCGTTCTGTCTGGCTACTTCCAAGCCTTGCTAATGAGATACAACTCTTGTTACAGGGTGACGGCAGGGAGCCATCCTGTGTCCATTGTCCGCACATCATCTCATCTCCATATCAGAGGAGATGGCTGTTGGAGGTGTAAGTGGGATGTGACACCTTCACAGATGCTGGACATTTGGGAACAAGGAGGGAGGGGGGGCACTGCCAGGGAGTGATGAGAGCAATTATGACTTCTAGTCATAATTCCTCTTCATATCCCAGGATTTACCTCACATCCGCTTTACAGTTACTCTCCAAAATCCTGCCTCCATTAAACTGAAAGGAGGTGGGAGCTACAGGCTATTAATATCAACTGTCAGTGGTTGATATAGGAACAAAATAAACTATTAGTATAAGAAGCTTATGTGTGAGGTAATAAGATGTCGGTGGGGAGACAGACAGACAGAGACACAGACAGAGACGGCCGGGGAAAGAGACGGACCTGGAAAGAGACGGACCTGGAAAGAGACGGACAAAGACAGACAGGGGAAGAGACAAACGGGGAAAGAGAAAGACAAACAGACACATATAGAGACAGAGATAGAGAGAGACAGACAGACACAGAGATGGAGACAGATAGACTGATACAAATACAGACAGAGATATAGACACAGACAGACAAAGAAAGACACAGAGAGACAGACAGACAGCAACACACAGACAGAGACTGGGAGAGAAACAGTTACTATCCCGGGCAATGCCCGGGTACTACAGCTAGTATATATATGCATATAAATTGAGGATGCAGGCTGCTGGCTGTGTGTGTATATAATATAGAGGCTGCATATATATATATATATATATATATATATATATATATATATATATATATATATATATATATATGAATGAATAAATCTAGGGGCTGCTGGCTGCATATACAGTGGGTACGGAAAGTATATTTGTTTAATAAACTTGCAAAACTTTCTAAATTTCAGGTTTTTTTCTGTCCAAATGGGGGATGGGGTGCAGAGTGCATATTAATGAGAAAAAAAAAGAACTTCTTTGAATTTACCAAATGGCTGCAATGAAACAAAGAGTGAAAAATGTAAAGGGGTCTGAATACTTTCTGTACCCAGTGTGTATAATATAGAGACTGGGGGCTGTATATAGTGTATACACAACACTATACTGTACACACACATCCACACTATATACATATAGTATATACAGATGTAATACGGGCTGTAGTGTGCTCCTGTATATACAGTATGGTGCTGTGTATAAGCCGAGACAGACACACCCACAGACGCACACGGCTCTGCTCCATGCCCACAGACGCACACGGCTCTGCTCTATGCCCACAGATGCACGCGGCTCTGCTCCATGCCCACAGACGCACACGGCTCCGCTCCATGCCCACAGACGCACATGGCTCCGCTCCATGCCCAGAGACGCACACGGCTCCGCTCCATGCCCACAAACGCACACGGCTCCGCTCCATGCCCACAGACGCACATGGCTCCGCTCCATGCCCACAGGCGCACACGGCTCCGCTCCATGCCCACAGGCGCACACGGCTCCGCTCCATGCCCACAGGCGCACACGGCTCCGCTCCATGCCAACAGGCGCACACGGCTCCGCTCCATGTCCACAGACGCACAAGGCTCCGCTCCATGCCCACAGGCGCACACGGCTCCGCTCCATGCCCACAGGCGCACACGGCTCTGCTCCATGCCCACAGGCGCACACGGCTCCGCTCCATGCCCACAGGCGCTCACGGCTCCGCTCCATGCCCACAGGCGCACACGGCTCCGCTCCATGCCCACAGGCGCACACGGCTCCGCTTCATGCCCACACGGCTCTACTCCATGCCCACAGACGCACAATGCTCTGCTTCATGCCCACAGACGCAGAAGGCTCCGCTCCATGCCCACAGACGCACATGGCTCTGCTTCATGCCCACAGACACACATGGCTCTGCTTCATGCCCACAGACGCACATGGCTCTGCTTCATGCCCACAGACGCAGAAGGCTTTGCTCCATGCCTACAGACGCACAATGCTCTGCTTCATGCCCACAGACGCAGAAGGCTCCGCTCCATGCCCACAGACGCACATGGCTCTGCTTCATGCCTACAGACGCACATGGCTCTGCTTCATGCCCACAGACGCACATGGCTCTGCTTCATTCAAATATAGACACACACAGCTCACATGCACATATACAAACACATTGCCCTACTGCATGCACCTACATACACAACTCTAATACATGCACCTATTAACAAACACAACTCTTAAATACTGCACATAGACACACAAAGCCTTACAACAAGCACATACAGTTAGGTTCAGAAATATTTGGACAGTGACACAATTTTCGCGAGTTGGGCTCTGCATGCCACCACATTGGATTTGAAATGAAACCTCTACAACAGAATTCAAGTGCAGATTGTAACGTTTAATTTGAAGGTTTGAACAAAAATATCTGATAGAAATTGTAGGAAATGTACACATTTCTTTACAAACACTCCACATTTTAGGAGGTCAAAAGTAATTGGACAAATAAACCAAACCCAAAAAAAAAATTTTTATTTTCAATATTTTGTTGCGAATCCTTTGGAGGCAATCACTGCCTTAAGTCTGGAACCCATGGACATCACCAAACGCTGGGTTTCCTCCTTCTTAATGCTTTGCCAGGCCTTTACAGCCGCAGCCTTCAGGTCTTGCTTGTTTGTGGGTCTTTCCGTCTTAAGTCTGGATTAGAGCAAGTGAAATGCATGCTCAATTGGGTTAAGATCTGGTGATTGACTTGGCCATTGCAAAATGTTCCACTTTTTTGCACTCATGAACTCCTGGGTAGCTTTGGCTGTATGCTTGGGGTCATTGTCCATCTGTACTATAAAGCACCGTCCGATCAACTTTGCGGCATTTGGCTGAATCTGGGCTGAAAGTATATCCCGGTACACTTCAGAATTCATCCGGCTACTCTTGTCTGCTGTTATGTCATCAATAAACACAAGTGACCCAGTGCCATTGAAAGCCATGCATGCCCATGCCATCACATTGCCTCCACCATGTTTTATAGAGGATGTGGTGTGCCTTGGATCATGTGCCGTTCCCTTTCTTCTCCAAACTTTTTTCTTCCCATCATTCTGGTACAGGTTGATCTTTGTCTCATCTGTCCATAGAATACTTTTCCAGAACTGAGCTGGCTTCATGAGGTGTTTTTCAGCAAATTTAACTCTGGCCTGTCTATTTTTGGAATTGATGAATGGTTTGCATCTAAATGTGAACCCTTTGTATTTACTTTCATGGAGTCTTCTCTTTACTGTTGACTTAGAGACAGATACACCTACTTCCCTGAGAGTGTTCTGGACTTCAGTTGATGTTGTGAACGGGTTCTTCTTCACCAAAGAAAGTATGCGGTGATCATCCACCACTGTTGTCATCCGTGGACGCCCAGGCCTTTTTGAGTTCCCTTTTTGAGTTCCCAAGCTCACCAGTCAATTCCTTTTTTCTCAGAATGTACCCGACTGTTGATTTTGCTACTCCAAGCATGTCTGCTATCTCTCTGATGGATTTTTTCTTTTTTTTCAGCCTCAGGATGTTCTGCTTTACCTCAATTGAGAGTTCCTTAGACCGCATGTTGTCTGGTCACAGCAACAGCTTCCAAATGCAAAACCACACACCTGTAATCAACCCCAGACCTTTTAACTACTTCATTGATTACAGGTTAACGAGGGAGACGCCTTCAGAGTTAATTGCAGCCCTTAGAGTCCCTTGTCCAATTACTTTTGGTCCCTTGAAAAAGAGGAGGCTATGCATTACAGAGCTATGATTCCTAAACCCTTTCTCCGATTTGGATGTGAAAACTCTCATATTGCAGCTGGGAGTGTGCACTTTCAGCCCATATTATATATATAATTGTATTTCTGAACATGTTTTTGTAAACAGCTAAAATAACAAAACTTGTGTCACTGTCCAAATATTTCTGGAGCTAACTGTATATATATATATATATACACACACACACACATTACCTCATCTTGCCTTCCTGATCGGTGCAGACCAGGAGATGAGACGCTGGGAGCTGCATGGAGGCTGAATCAGCTACAGGACCTGTCGGGTCACTGGTCATGTGATCAGGCACATGACCTGATAGGTCCTGAAATTGCTCACTTCACTCCAACAGCTTCCGTTCATCTCCCGGTAGCTTCCTCCCTGCACCGATCACATAGATTAGTGCAAAGCAGCAGGGGGAGGGCGGCTTTCTGTGAGCGGCCCGTTCTCCCTTCTTGCTTCTGGGCAGACACCAGTACGGGCAGTAATGCCCTGATGGCGGCCCTGACATGACGTCATTACAATACACGGCCGCGCACAGTGAACTGCGCGCGGCCGTGTCTCCTGTACTATAATGCCGCCGGCTGACACTGTCTGCACCTGTAATGTGTCAGTACATCGCGACATCACAGTACCAGAGATCCGGCTGTGCGCAGTGAACTGTGCGCGGCCATGTGGCACAACGGATGCAACGGATCGTACAAAACAACGGAAAGCTTTTTTTTTTTTTCCTCTTTACAGTTTTACCGTCAGCAGACTATTGTGAACGATCAGCTGATCACCCGGCGGCCGGACGCTCAGCTGATCGCTCTCACATGCCGGCGGCTGGGCGCTCAGCTGAGCGCTCTCAAAAGCCGGCTGTCGGGCGCTCAGCTGAGAGCTCTCACATGCCGGGCGCTCAGCTGAGAGCTCTCACATGCCGGGCGCTCAGCTGAGAGCTCTCACATGCCGGGCGCTCAGCTGAGAGCTCTCACATGCCAGGCACTCAGCTGAGAGCTCTCACATGCCGGGCGCTCAGCTAAGAGCTCTCACATGCCAGGCACTCAGCTGAGAGCTCTCACATGCCGGGCGCTCAGCTGAGAGCTCTCACATGCCGGGCGCTCAGCTGAGAGCTCTCACATGCCGGGCGCTCAGCTGAGAGCTCTCACATGCCGGGCGCTCAGCTGAGAGCTCTCACATGCCAGGCGCTCAGCTGAGAGCTCTCACATGCCGGGCGCTCAGCTGAGAGCTCTCACATGCCGGGCGCTCAGCTGAGAGCTCTCACATGCCGGGCGCTCAGCTGAGAGCTCTCACATGCCGGGCACTCAGCTGAGAGCTCTCACATGCCAGGCGCTCAGCTGAGAGCTCTCACATGCCGGGCGCTCAGCTGACAGCTCTCACATGCCGGGCACTCAGCTGAGAGCTCTCACATGCCGGGCGCTCAGCTGAGAGCTCTCACATGCCAGGCGCTCAGCTGAGAGCTCTCACATGCCAGGCGCTCAGCTGAGAGCTCTCACATGCCGGGCGCTCAGCTGAGAGCTCTCACATGCCGGCTGCCGGGCGCTCAGCTGAGAGCTCTCACATGCCGCTGCCGGGCGCTCAGCTGAGAGCTCTCACATGCCGGCGGCCGGGCACTCAGCTGAGAGCTCTCACATGCCGGTAGCCGGGGGCTCAAATGAATGTTCGGCCACCGAGAGACAAAATAAAGTTTATGTGATTTAAAAAAAAAAAAAGAGCATGCGCAGTGAAATCCTACGGATTGCGCTGCTCAAAAAAAGTTACATGCTGCGTTCCTGCCGCCCGACACAGCGTCAAAATAATGACGCGTCGTCCAGCGGATGCAACGCTGACACTTGCGTTACATTGAGTCGTCCATACAAGTCTATGGAGAATAGCGCAGTGCATTAACGGACTGCGCTATTCTCCATAGTGACGGACTGCGCTGAACGCAAGTGTGAAAGTACCCTTATAATGACATTATGCAGCAGGCGGCCGGCCCTCTACAGCGGTTGGGACGGCGGCCCAGGGGGCAATTGCCCGCCTGCCTCCCGGGCCAGCCCGCCCCTGCACAGGGGGTTCCACTCCCACACTTCAGGGTTAGGTGTCGCCTCTGCAGGTGTCGGATCCTCAAATTGACACCTTCGAAGCATGTTACAATGGAGATTTATGGTCGGACCCCCAGTTCCCTCTGGTTCCACCTCATGCACAGGAATATCACGTCCTACCCTCCTCTTTACCACACTTTACCACATACAGTACTGCCTCCCACCTATCATCTAGTATTCCAGACCATCTCTTAAGGCCGCTTTACACACAACGACATCGCTACTAATCTCGTTAGTGATGTGACACGCCCAGATCGTTGCTACGATTTGCCCAGATCGCTCATAGGTCGTTTTGTAGCGGTCACATGTACCCATCTCACAAACGACACAATATCGTTCAGCGATATATTGTTTGACCAAGGCGGTTGTGTGGACACCGTCACACAGCAATCCTCCCAACGATTCCGGCAACGACAGAGGCGTATAATTGTGTCTGCCTTATCAACCATGCTGCCAAATCAGAACACAGTTAGAACTGTAACGCCCCTGTAAACGGGTCGTTGCAGGGTATTAAATGTTACCCCATTTTTCCCGGGCAGGAGGAAGAAGGGTCCCCACAACACACACTAACATCACACTGGCAGGAAGGAGATAACAGCATTTGCAGCATGAAGTTTGTTCTGAGTCCATGACTCATCCTGTCTCCTTAATGAGCAGGTGGCTGGATACAGGCAGGTTCCCATGACAGCCAAGGGGAGGGGGGCCTGAAAGAGTGAGTTTAGTGCAGAGCACAAAGAAGTTTTAAGCAGAACAGAGGCTGCAAGGGAGTGCAGACGTCCAGAGAACAGCTCCTGTTGAGGAGATGCCACGAGACCAGGGCTGATAACACCTAGAGGAGGGGAATGGAGCTGAGGACTGGGGTTCCCGGGAGAAAGTTGTACCCAGTGGCGGTTGTGTTGGTCCGCTACCGGGGATGAGAGAGACAGAGAGGCGGCGAGTTCCCAAGATGCTCTATGCCACGGGGACGGCACTAACGCACCGAAAGGGAGAGACCCCCAGAACACCTCACCGGACACCCCTTCCTCCTACCTGCCCGGGACCGACCAAAGGCTACAGGCGGCGAGGACCAGCACCCGGGTGCGATGTGAAACGGACTTTAAATAAAGAACAACTGGAACCGCACACCGTGACTGCTGTGAGTAATGCCGCCGCACTGTGCCCCCGGTGTCCCTGAGGACTGTTGCCCTGGGTCTCATTAACCTCCCGGGGCTCCCCCCGCTCCACCCATGGGGAGCGATTCCATCCGGCTGCTCGTAACACCTGCCTCGGAGAGAGACCGCGCAGCGGCGGCTGAACACCTGACCGCAAACCACGGGTGGCGCTGCAAGCATCCCCCGTCCCCATCCCGTACCGTTTCCTGGGGGAGAGCGATGGCAAGCCCACCCCCAGGGACCCCGTTACCCTCCTTCCGTCCCCCTTGTAACACCGGACTGACGGTCGGACTTTCCTTTTATTGAAACCCGCCGGGGGTCACGGAAGCCGGGTCGGGCCACTCACAGCCTGACCCTGAATACCATCGGCCCGGTGACCGTGCGAGCCCTGCAAGCCCCGGCGTGGGCGTTTCAGTACCACCAATCAGAGCGGAGGAGGCGTGGAGCATTGCTCGTAACGACACGCCCGCGACGCTGATGACGGACACACTAACGATGTTGTTCGTCGTTGGCAGGGTGTTAAACGTAGCAATATGTCTTTTCACTACCAAAGTGAGCACCTATCTCGTGACCGCGGGACCCACCGCTATTGAGATCACAATCTGCTGACAGTACTGCAGCTCCGTTTATAAGTAGATCTTGCAACACAGGAGGTCTTGTACCACACTCTGCTTATCCCATTGGCACAACAATTTCTGACCCTCTGGAGATAGACTCTCCCCCTCTTCTGGCTGGAGCCAAGTTTTTGTCTGGATCCAGTGCTTCAACCGCCACAGCTCTTTGTTTTCATTCTGAGTCCACACCCAGTTAGCCGGAGTTTTTTCAAGCATTATGGGCATCCCAGTGGCCACTCCACTTGAATGTGCTAGGTCCCAAAGGGAAGGCAATCGACCGAGGTCCGGAGTTTCAATATTCTTTAGTTCATCGTTGACACTGCCAGCTTGGAGCCTGGTTGGTATTTGAGATAGCGCATCCGCATTACCATTTTCTCTTCCGGATCGAAACTTAATCCAGTAATTGAACTTACACAGCCGGACCATCCACCTTTGCTTTAACGTCCCCAACTTAGCATTCTCAAGGTGAGCTGTACCGCCCCGCGGGCTCGGCTACGACCGCCGAACCGCTCGGATCCATGCTCGTACTGCGAGTGGTGGCTCAAGCCTCTCACGGACCCGGGGGTCACGTCGCTCTGCAAGGGAGTTGGTGCTACACGCGGGGACTTGGGTGAGGAGTTCCACGGCCGGGGCCGCGTTCGTCTGGTTTGGATTGTAAGTTCGTGACGCCACCCACGGGTGGTGAATGGATGGACACCACCGCTGCCGTTAACTAGGCCTCCCGGGGACGGTGTTGCGCAGCTTGGTGTTGACCCCTCCGTGGGTAGGGGAGCAATGGTCCCGGGGGCCCGAGGGAGGTGCTGAGGTGGGGGAGTGGGTCGGACGCTGGTGCGGTGCGGCGCGGTGCGCGGCCCGAAGGCACTGGTGTACTCACTCTGACACAATACACTGGAGTCTCTGGTAAACCAAATGGAGTGATGAACGGGGCCCGCAGCCGGCTGCAGCTTCTCCCGGTATAGGTTGGTGGTTTCCGCCTTTCTCCTGCACCTCTGTGTGTAAATGTTTGACTCCTATGCCTAGACACCGGTAGTCCGCTCCCCGACTTGTATATGCCGTAGGAGCCCATTTGCCCGCAGACGCTGGCCCTTTGGGTCTCTATGCCTTGACGGTGGCTTTACCCTGTATGGTTGGGCTGTTGTCTTCTAACGGGTCTTGTGTGGGATAGGTCCTAAAGTCCAGTCCGCAATCAGTTGATTTGACTTGGCCCTGTAGGTTCAGGGCTTTGTACTGGGTCTGAGTACCCCTCCTGGTGCTCCGGTTTTTAATCGGATCTCTGGTTCGGCCACCGCCTGACCCCGGTCCCTATGGTTCCACCGGCTCTAATCCCAGCTCCTGCAGGCGGCCACCACCGTCTGCCTCCTTGCCAAAGGTGACTGGGCTCCGACCCAGCCACCGGAGTAGTCTATGGCAGGCCTGGGCGCAGGTCTGCCCTTGGACTCAACCTCTCTCCTTCACCGTCAAAACTACTCTGCACTGTCAGCTTGAATCTTGTTTTTCCGCCTCCAGGCCTGTGAACTCCTCAGTGGGTGGAGCCAACCGCCTGGCTCCGCCCCCTAGACATCAAACCTGGAGGGTGGTGACAAGGTTTTTAGTTTGACTGATGTCACTCAATCGGGAGGGGGTGTGGTGTTGTGTGTGACTACCTGGGACGACCTGACTAGTCCAGGGCGTCACAGAGCCAGAGGGTTATTATTTGTCCTTACCACCACTTCAGCCCCCATAGGGAACTCTGCGAAGCGCTCAGTCATGGTCCAAACCAGTGCCAATTGCTGTAACTTAAACGAGCTGAAGTTGTCAGGATTATGCCCTGATTCCCTCAAGAAGTGACTCGCATAGGCGACCATATGCTCCCATCCATCCTGACCTTGGGACAGTACCACTCCCAGTCCGTGCAAACGTCCGTCTGTGTGGAGCAGGAACGGGGTGTCAAAGCGAGCATAGGTCAGAATTGGTGCATTGGTTAGGGTGGCCTTCAAATCCTCGAAGGCCTTCTGTTGTCGTGGACCCCACAAGACAGAGCTGTTCCTAGGACCTCTTGCCATTCGTTCAAGAGACCCACCCAATGGGCAATGAATGAATCACCGGTAGTATCCCGCCAGTCCACAAATGCTTCCACCTCCCGCAGTATATGCGGTGTGGGCAACTTCTGGACAGCCTCCACTTTACTGATAGCTGGTTGTGTGGCGCCCTGGACTAGCCAGGTCGTCACAGGTAACACTCAAACACCCCCACCCCCACTAGACAGTAACATTAGCCAAACACAAAACCCTTGTTGCCTCCCTCCAGGGTCTGATGTCCACACCAGGTGGGGCAGAGCCAAGCGGTTGGCCCCACCCACCGAGGAGTTCACAGGCCTGGAGGCGGGAAAAGTGACAGAACGAGTTTGGAGTTTGAAGTGTGAGGAGTAAACACTTGGGTGTCTGGGTTTGTGGCCCAGGCACTGACAACAAGGTTGGCAGACGGTGGTGGCCGTCTGCAGGACTGGTGAAGCAAGGCGGAACCGTAGGACCGGGGTCGGGTGTTGGCCCGCCGGTACCGACCGGGGAGCGAAGTGAAGCCAGCACACACAGGCAGGGCCATCGGACCCCGACCAGGCTTGGAGCCGCCGACAATAGTCAAATCCGAGTGTGACCGGAACCCCAGGGGTTTCCTAACAGCCAAAGACATGATAGAAGGCAACCGCCCACACCGTGAGGGTATACAGCTACCGCCTAAGGCTAGAGACCCAAGGGCCAGCGCCTGCAGGCAAACTGGCTCCTCCGGCATCCATACACCGGGGAGCGGACTACCGTTGGGGATCCATCGTAGTCAAACAAGTACACAAAGGTGCAGGGAAAGACAGCCGCCATCACCTGTCCGGGGAGAGACACTGCAGCCGGCTGCGGGACCCGTCCATCCAGCCGTTTGGTTTACCGAGGACTTTATGCATCTCTTACTGAGTGAGTACACCTGTGCCATCCGGCACTGCGCCGCGCTGTCCCTTCAACCCTGCACCTCACCAACCCTGCCTCCCCGTCACACCACCGGGCCCCGGGACCGCCGACCCCTACCCACGGAGGGGGAAAACAGCATCCCAGCTGCTCCCCACCATCGCTCCCGGGATCCCCGTCACCAGCAATGGTGGTGCCTATCTTCACCACAACCCGTGGGTGGCGTCACGGACTAAATCTCCCAAACCAACCACCCCCTTTCACTCACGGGCGAGGAGCGCCGCTCGAGTCCCCGGATTCGGCCCACCGCTCGAGCCACCGAGCAGCAGCAGCCGCAGTAGCGCCGGACCCGAGTGTTAGCGAGCGAGCGCAGCGGCAGCGTCCTCCCCGCCCGCGACAACTTGGCGTCACGAACAGGATTGAACCCATCTACTTAGCAGTAGAAGTGCGCCTTGTGATCTCCGTCGGCGGTGTCCGGCCGAAAATTTTGAAGCGCCGCCATCTTGGCGCGAAAATCTCCCGCTCAAGCGTCTTCTCCGAGCAGGGAAGGCGCGAAAGCGAAGCCCCGCCCCCAACAAACGGAAGTGCTGAAGAGAACCAAGGGGGGACGGGAAAAAGATGTCTGCGACCGACGGAGCCGTTGGAGGAGCGGCGGTCGCAGCCGCGGCGGCATGTAACTAGCGCTGCAGCATGCAGGGACGCAAGGACTCTGCTGAAACACGTTCCTGGACCCAGCCGCAAGATGTGCCAGGAGCTCCAGGCCCAAGTCCACTTCATCTGGCAAAGTGGACGTCGGAGATGAAGGGCCTGGCCACAACCGTCTGGGCATCCGAAGTGCAGGTGGTCTCAGAGGAGCGGGTAAGCAACCCACGCCCCTATGTCCCCGAGGGATCGGTCAATACGACTGAGGGGCCCGGCCTTTTGCCGTCCACCACGCTACCTCCCTCACTGCCCATGCCCGCGGTCAACGCCCCGACCGACCCATTACCCCTGTCACTGGCAGCGGAGCTCACAGCGTCTGAGGGAGAGGGCACGGACCTGCGACCCCTGGGCCTTACCTTTGCCACCGCCCTGGCACCCGTCCCGGCTTCCATCCCGACTGCGACGGAGATGACGACGGCCCCGGCAGTCTGCCCGGCCGCAGCGGAGGCGATCCTCGACCAGAGGCCAGCACCGCAAGTCCCGTCAACCGCTCCCAGACCCCGGGCCTCGACTCAGGCACGGCGGGGATGCAGCTGCTAGGAGGCAGAGCAGGCCACGTCACAGCGGGGTCCCTCATTATCGAAGGTACCGGTCGTAGCCGGCATGGAGGGACTCTGTCTGTGCCCATCCCCCACACCGCCTGAACCGGAGCAAGCAGAAGGTGCTCCACACCGGGAGCGGCAGCAACGGCAGCTGTGCTGCGGGATTGCTGTTTAAAGATGAGGAAAAGAGCAGTTGTCCCCGTTGGGACCCTCTGCCGTGTGTTGATTGTTCCAGATGTGAGTGAATGAAAATTAATCAATCCGAAAAATTACCAGATTACCGTCCGAGAAGAGAACTGTCCCCGTTGGGACTGGAGTTGCCCTGTTGATAAGTTCATCCCCATACCCACATGAGGAACTACTCATGAACATGGCCGAGAACTGGCAGGCCACCCACGAACTTGTGGGCCTGTAAATAATGTTGTGGGATGGATACCGTTGCCGCCTCCGGAGAGGCAGATTGGAGGAAGAGCCTGCAGCAGAGCAGGCTGGGGCCTGGCCACCACCAGGACCGGTGGCCATCCTCAGGGGTCCCCCTTGGACGTGGGGTCCCCTGAAGTGACAGTCGGGTGCAAGTTACCGCACCCGTTCCCACTCGGGCAGCCTGAACCTGGACTGGGGTCAAGGAGTGCTGCCCACTTCTTAGGGGCAGCATCAGGGCTAGGTTGCTTGGGTGGGAGAGCGGAAGACATCCGTCCGTCAGTATTAAAAATGTTTTATATGTGCAACGTCTAAAGTGACCAGAAGAATGCTTATGTTGATATGTTTACATGTTATTTATATTTTTACAGTTTTGAAAAATAAAACCGGTGATGGACGGGCAGCCCGCGAACGATCTACATTTTACCAAGGGGGAATGTGGCGCCCTGGACTAGCCAGGGTGCCACAGACAAAACACACACACACCCCCACCCCCACCCCCAGACAGTTACATTAGTCAGACACAAAACCCTTGTTGCCTCCCTCCAGGGTCTGATTTCCACACCAGGTGGGGCGGAGCCAGGCGGTTGGCCGCACCCACCAAGGAGTTCACAGGCCTGGGGGCGGGAAAAGCAGTAGATCAGTTCAGGAGGTGAAAGTGAGAGGTCACGTACTGCGAGTGTCTGGATTGGAGCCCAGGCACTGAGAGCAAGGTTGGCAGATGGTGGTGGCCATCTGCAGGAGTTGGTGGAACACCGCAGAGCCGTAAGGACCGGGGCTGGGTGGTGACCCACCGGTACCGGACCGGGGAATGGAGTGAAGCTAAGCACACCCAGGCAGGGCCATCAGACCCCGACCAGGCTTGGAGCCGCCGACAATAGTCAAATCCGAATGTGACAGGAACCCCCGGGGTTCCCTAACAACCAAGTCCCGATTGAAGGCAACCGCTCACACCGTGAGGACATAAAGCCACTGCCACTGGCTAGAAGTCCAAGGGCCATCGCCTGCGGGCAAAACGGGCTCCTCCGGTATCTATACACCGGGGAGCGGACTACCGTTGGGAAGCCATTGGAGTCAACACAGTACACAAAGGTGCAGGGAGAGACAGCCACCATCACCTGTCCGGGGAGAGACACAGCAGCTGGCTGCGGGACCCGTCCATCCAGCCGTTTGGTTTACCGGAGACTTTGTGCATCTCTTGCTTAGTGAGTACAGCTGTGCCATCCGTGCAACCCTGCACCTCACCGACCCTGCCTCCCCGTCACACCACCAGGCCCCGGGACCGCCAACCCCTACCCACAGAGGGGTAAAACAACATCCCAGCTGCTCTCTACCATCGCTCCCGGGATCCCCGTCACCAGCAGCGGTGGTGCCCATCTTCACCACAACCCGTGGGTGGCGTCACGGACTAAATTCCCAAACAAACCACCTCCTTTTCACTCACGGGCGAGGAGCGCCGCTCGAGTCCCCGGATCCGGCCCACCGCTCGACCCACCGAGCAGCAGCCGCAGCGCCGGACCCGAGCGTTAGCGAGCGCAGAGCCTCGCCGCCCGCGACATATCCAGCTGCCATAACCAGAGACTTGGAGATCCTCTCACAGTGAAGCAGTATAGCTAGCAACTGCAGAATGGTGATCTCCGGCACAGGATGCTGCTCACACGTGTCACGTCCTCCTTGCCAAACTACAACACGAATCTTCTCACAATTCACTTAAATGTTTCTGCGGCGGCTCCATTCCGTCACGCACAACTGTCACTTTCCCTGCAGCTCACATACACCTCCTCCTCAGCCCTCGAAGTCCAATGGAGAAGTCCGTTGAGATGTTGCTATAGTAACCAAACAGTCAAATGCAGATGCAAAACAGCAGCCTCTTGTGGTTGGTCAGTAACAATGAACAATAAATAAGCGTTTTGCAGCATTTCACAGTGTATAAAGGTTACTAATATACTCTCACCCTCTCACATGCTGACAGGTTCTAGTGTAGTGGGCATTATTGGGTTCTGGTATAGTGTTCACTGACAGGTTCTAGTGTAGTGGGCATTATTGGGTCCTGGTATAGTGTTCACTGACAGGTTCTAGTGTAGTGGGCATTATTGGGTCCTGGTATAGTGTTCACTGACAGGTTCTAGTGTAGTGGGCATTATTGGGTCCTGGTATAGTGTTCACTGACGGGTTCTAGTGTAGTGGGCATTATTGGGTCCTGTCATAGTGTTCACTGACGGGTTCTAGTGTAGTGGGCATTATTGGGTCCTGGTATAGTGTTCACTGACAGATTCTAATGTAGTGGGCATTATTAGGTCCTGGCATAGTGTGCATTGATGACTTCCAGTTTTTTTTGGCATTGATTTGTCCTAGCATAGTGTGCACTGATGAGTTTTTGTACAGTTTGCATCTGGGTCCTGTCATAAGGGAAGATCTTTGGAACTCCTCAAGACCAGGCAAATCTCCACAAAGTCCTTGGAATACAATTATGAGTTGTTGCAACCCATAGATCTTTTTTGCAAATTGTGTAGACGACTACCAGACCAAAGGGAAACATGGAAAGGTTTTGACAGTCGTTGGGCTGATGCACTAAGTGGCGTCACCGTATATTTTTTAGACAAAATTAAAAAAAAGTCAGAAATCAATTCTCAAGTCTTGTGGAGAGCA
This sequence comes from Anomaloglossus baeobatrachus, assembly GCF_048569485.1. Taxonomy (NCBI): domain Eukaryota; kingdom Metazoa; phylum Chordata; class Amphibia; order Anura; family Aromobatidae; genus Anomaloglossus; species Anomaloglossus baeobatrachus. The sequence continues at coordinate 454,991,328 of NC_134357.1, read as the reverse complement.
AAACTTCCCATTTCTTGTAATGGAGCCTCTTTCTGTTTTTCTACACTTGGCCTCTTGACCCATGTGTTGTTCTCTTCAGAGGAACAAGGCCAAACATTTGATATTTTCTTGCAAAGCTTTCCTATGTCTCCAGTTCATTCCCCCTGGGCTCGGAGTTGGCTAGTAATTAGAATGACAAATGTCTATGTGTTGACGAGCGAGAAATAAAGTGAGGTGTTTATGGGTGCTCACAATTTTCTGTCCTTTTGATCATTGGAGTCGATTAATGGAGTTTAACAGCGAGAAGGTTTTAGACTGGTTGGATATCGTCTTAGAAGTTCTCATTTACTTTTGCCAAATTTACACTTGTTTATGGCTGAGATTTTTGTGAATCTCGAGTTCCGCACTTTCTACTAAGAGCAGTTAGGACTGGATACACATTGGACTAACGTTGACTAAACCCACCGATATCATAAGGATTGACCGACAGACTAATGTGTATGGAAGACATCACTACCCTACTCTCTCCGAAAAGATGATAGGAAAGGAAAGGATCCCACCTTCTAAATTTCAGTGACTAATCCTTTTGTTTGCCAACGACAACATTATTACCCCACCCTATTCCAGCTCCATGTTCCCGTCATGGCTTCTGAACGTTTTCAGCTTTGAAGGCTCAGTTGGACACCCTTCCCTGTGGACAAGGTACATTCTATCTGAGCTGGTTTGCTTATTTTTCTATGCTGATTCTTACCTTGACCTTAGCCTGGGAACTAAATTCCACATTAGGCCAAGTTCACATGACTGTATTTTTGGTCCGAGTCTCTCTATGAAAAATAAACAGTACACCGACACCCCTACAACCAATGTTACCCCATGAGACAGTGCAGAGGAGACATTTTTTAACTAACAATCTGCAAGTGAAAAAAAAATTGAAATTACTTCAGTTTCTTACTTATGTCAGAGGAGACTCGTCCAATCAAGTCTATGGGTGTTAAAAAAAAAAAAAATCAGATGCCAAACAGAGCCACAGTATAGCATTCATTTTTACAGATACATTACAATTCTTGAACAAAGGAAACTGTAATTGATCCTGTAAATGGTTAATAGCTGCTATTGTGGCATTTTTCAGGATTAAATACAGTGGAACCTTGGTTTACGAGAACAATCCGTTCTGGGAGTGTGCTTGTAAACCAAGTTACTCATCTAGCAAAGCAAAATTTCCCATAGGAAATAATTCCCCGCCCCAACACTGATTTGTAACTTTCTGGCTATGCAGAGTGTAGACAGAAAGATGCCAATCAATCGTGTGGGCGTGGTTATACAGAGTTCAGCATTCAGAGAACTGGCAGGTCTGCAGCAGGTATAACACCAATTTTATTAAAACTACAGCAAGCAGCCCAGTAAGGGATGATAAACATATAATAATTTTATTTATATAGTGCCAACATATTCTGCAGCGCTTTACAATTAAACAGAGACGTCTACAGACAAAACATTACAGAATAACACATAGCTCAACAGTTACAGGAGGAGTGAGGGTCCTGTTGGCAAGCTTACAATCTATAAGTAAATGGGGGGGTACTATAGGTAGAAAGTGTCCTGTAAGGTTCAGCCATCATAATAATAAATAGTGGTTTCCGTATAAAGCTGCATGAGTTGTCATCAGCCACTATCTAAGTATTGTACAGTTTCCAAGTGCTATTGCGTGCATGGAGAACGTGGAGAGAGATGAATAAGAGGGACCAGATTCTGAAGAAAAAATAATGGGATCAAGGAAGCATTAGAATAGTGAAGTGAGGAGATAGGACTGTCTAAAGAGAGGTGTTTTTACAATGTAGAGTACAGTGGGGGATAGGTATTAATTGGACTGTCTTGGGTAGTACATTCCACAATAATAGCGAGGAACTCTTGGAGACGGAAGTGGAAGGTATGGGTTTAGATCAGTTGTAGAATGGAGAGCATGAGTAGAGTGATCAACAGAGAGGATGGAAGAGATATATCATAGAGCAGAACTGTGAAGAGCTTTGTGAGAGAGAATTGCATGTTTATATTGTACTCTGTAGCAGATGGGTAACCAGTGCAATAGTTGGCACAAGGTGGAGGCATCCATGTAACAGCTGGACAGAAATACAACTCTGAATCTGGCTGCCTCAGGATTGATTGAAGAGGAGAAACATTGGTAAGAGGTAGACTAATGAGTAGAGATTTGCAACTGTCTATACAAGAATGAATGAGAAACCAAATTTGCCATGGTTTGTCCAATAGGGGTAGTAATAGAAAGAGGAGGAGGCCTAGGACTAAACCTTGAGGAACCCTGACAGTAAGGGGCAGCAGAGAGGAAGAAGAGCCAGTAAATAATAAACTGAAGGAGTGGTCAGGTTGGAGAGAAGTTTCTTTGAGTGGCGCATAGTGAGGAGTTGCTGGTCTCTGTCCTTAAGGCCCCGTCACACTAAGCAACATCGCTAGCAACATCGCTGCTAACAAACAACTTTTGTGACGTTGCTAGCGATGTTGCTGTGTGTGACATCCAGCAACAACCTGGCCCCTGCTGTGAGGTCGTTGGTTGTTGCTGAATGTCCTGGGCCATTTTTTAGTTGTTGCTGTCCCGCTGTGAAGCACAGATCGCTGTGTGTGACAGCGAGACAGCAACAACTAATGTGCAGGCAGCAGGAGCCGGCTTCTGCGGAGGCTGGTAACCAATGTAAACATCGGGTAACCAAGAAGCCCTATCCTTGGTTACCCGATATTTACCTTTGTTACCAGCCTCCGCCGCTCTCACTGTCAGTGCCGGCTCCTGCTCTGTGCACATGTAGCTGCAGGACACATCGGGTTAATTAACCCGATGTGTGCTGTAACTAGGAGAGCAAGGAGCCAGCGCTAAGCGGTGTGCGCTGCTCCCTGCTCTGTGCACGTGTAGCTGCAGCACACATCGGGTAATTAACCCGATGTGTGCTGTAACTAGGAGAGCAGGGAGCCAGCGCTCAGTGTGCGCTGCTCCCTGCTCTCTGCATGTGTAGCTGCGTGCACTGGTAACCAAGGTAAATATCGGGTTGGTTACCCGATATTTACCTTAGTTACCAAGCGCAGCATCTTCCACGCGGCGCTGGGGGCTGGTCACTGGTTGCTGGTGAGCTCACCAGCAACTCGTGTAGCCACGCTCCAGCGATCCCTGCCAGGTCAGGTTGCTGGTGGGATCGCTGGAGCGTCGCAGTGTGACAGCTCACCAGCAACCTCCTAGCAACTTACCAGCGATCCCTATTGTTGTTGGGATCGCTGGTAAGTTGCTTAGTGTGACTGGACCTTTACACTACGCTGCATTAAGATGGGGTAGAAAAAACAATGTGACACATTCTCTTTAAAGCACTAATCTGTGGGTCTTTCACCACTGGAATGGTTAAATCTAAGTCACCTGTCCCTGTTTTATACACATCCTTATCCTTTTTCGGCATTGCTCGAGTTCCTTGGCACCATCTTATGCCTGTAACTTCTGACTGGCCGGAAGAAAGAGGTTAAGGCACAATCACTCAATAGAACTCTATGAGAGCCAGATCGAGGCTCTCATAGAGTTGTATTCAAAAGTGACCTCCAATGCACTCCATGAAACACTGGAGCTGCTGGCACATCATAAATCGCTGGAGACTTACTCGAGCGACGCCGATAACAGAGTAAGGTTGGTTTCACATCAGCGTTTTTTTTAACTGCTGCAAGTGTCACGGGCGGAGAGGGGTTTTTGGGGAACGCCGCTCGCCTGGGGGAATCTCTGGCGCTCGGGTCCGGTGCTTCTGCTCCTCGGTGGCTCGAGCACGGAGCCGGACCCGGGGGCTCGAGCAGCGCCTCCTCGCCCACGAGTGAAAAGGGGAGGTTTGGTGGTGGGATGTCGGTTGTGATGCCACCCACGGGGTTGTGGTGATAGTAGGCACCACTGCTGCTGGTAACGGGGGTTCCTGGGAGCGATGGCGGGGAGCAGCTGAGGTGTTGGCCCCTCCGTGGGTAGGGGCGGTTGGTCCAGGGGCCCCGGTTGGGGGGATGGATGGATGGATGTTGGTGGGTAGGGGCAAGGTTCAGGTGCCGATGCGGGGAGGCAGCGCGGATGCGGGGCAGCAGTGCAGCGCTGTGCCGGATGGCACTGGTGTACTCACTCAGGTAGTCAATGACAGAGTCTCTGGTAAACCAAACGGCTGGATGGACGGGGCCTGCAGCCGGCTGCAGTTTCTTCACCTTTCCCCGGATGGGTTGATAGTGGCTGTCTTTCCCTGCACCGGTGTGTAAGTGTTTGACCCCTATGGATTCCCACGGGTGGTCCGCTCCCCGGCTTGTACGTGTCGGGAGAGCCCGTTTTGCCCGCAGGCGCTGGCCCTTGGATCCCTGGCCGTTGGCGGTGGCTCTTATCCGGACGGGTTGGGCTGCTGCCTTCTGACGGGACTTGGGTGGGAATGAACCCCTGAGGTCCAGACCGCAATCAGAGAATTTGACCGTTACTGCGGCTTTCGAGCCTAGTCGAGGTCTGAGTACCCTGCTTTGGTGCTTAGCTTCACTCCGCTCCCCGGTTCGGTACCGGCGTGCCACCGCCCGACCCCGGTCCTACGGTTCTGCAGATGTCCACTAACTCCTGCAGATGGCCACCACTGTCTGCCGACCTTGCTGATGGTGCCTGGGCTCGGACCCAGACACACACAGTCCTTCCACTTCAACCTCCAACTCCACTACTCCTCTACCTGACTCCTCTACCCATACCTCCCAACTTTTCAAGAAAGGAAAGAAGGACAAAGTATGCGGCGCGTGCAGCGCGCCGCGGCAAATTTTGACCACGCCCCTAGCCACACCCATTTAGCAGTAAGGGTCATTCAGCAGATGCCCCGGACTGTTTATTCATATTTATAGCAGTCAGATTTTTTTTATATTTCTGTGTCACTATATGACATGTTGCTTATTTGTGCCTATCAATCCGTGTTCACACGTTGCATAAATTCTGTTTCTTTTTGTTTCTGTCTGCACCAAACTACACAATAACAATCTTCTCTGTTTTTTCCATTTTTGCTGCATTTTTTCTGCCCTTTCTCCATTATTTAATGTGTTTTTGGTTCACATGTGAATCTGCGTTTTTAAGTGTTTTTATGTACAGAGAAGCCTTTTCCTGCATTTTTTTAAGCTCCGCATAGAAACCTCCAGAGAACCCCCCCCCCCCGAAAACCGCAGAATTCAGCGGCGTCTTTTCATGGAATCACATCCACTTTACTTGGACAATTAAACACAGCAGAATAAATGTGCAAAGAAACAGCAGAAAAAAATGCAGCATTTACACTACATGTGAATATGGACTAATTGTCCAAGCAAAGTGGATGAGACGTCCTGAAATCTTCGCTCCTGGTGCGTGGAAAGACGCCGCTGAACTGTGCGGATTTGGTGTTTCTTTCTTTATAAGGCTGGTTTCACACTACGTCTTTTTAACATCCGTTGAAAACGTTATTTTAGCGGAAGTACGGATCCAGTGCAAATGCGTTTTCATTTCAATGCATTTGCAATGGACTCGCGTTAACATCCGTTCACCTGCGTTTGCGTGCGTTATAGTGCGGATCCGGTGACTTGCAGTTTTTTAACATGTTTCAAAAACGCTACTTGTAGCGTTTTTGAGCTGCGTCAAAATACTGCAAGTCACCGGATCCTGACTAAACAGCACGCGAACGCAGGTGAACGCTGGCGTGCTGATAGACAGGATCCTGCTTTTGTACTGAGCATGCCCAGAAAGTACTGAGCATGCCCAGAACCAGTCTCGCGTGATCTGTCTATCTCTCTCCTCCTCCCTCCCTCACCCTCTCTCTCTATCTCTGTCTTTCCCCCTTCCTCCCCTTCCTCTCTCCCCCACCTGAGAGCTGCGGACACTCGTAACCAAGGTAAATATCGGGTAACCACTTCTCTTAGTTACCCGATGTTTACGTTGGTTACGCGTGCAGGCAGCCCTGCTCCTAGCAGCTGCAGACACTCGTAACCAAGATAAATATCGGGTATCCAAGGCCGATGTTTACCTTGGTTACCAGCGCGTCTGCAGCTGTCAGAAGCCGGCTCCCAGTCTAGTTTCCCTCACTCCCGATCACATGACTCCAATGCCCGCCCCTAAACATCCAGTGCAGGATCCTGCAAAATAACACATGCGTTTGCATACGTTATTTGCTGTAAAAGCAGGATCCGTACTTCCGCTAAAATAACGTTTTCAACGGATGTTAAAAAGACGTAGTGTGAAACCAGCCTAAGCTTCAGGATTCACATCAGCAACAAACATGTATCAAATAAGGGGGACAATGTATAAAAAATACCGCAAACACGCAATAATCAGAGAACATTGTTATTGCACTCGTGGCGCGGACACCTGCAGAAAAAATGCAGCATTTACGCTATGTGTGAACACGGCCTCAGTGATCCATTTTTATTACATTTTTTATGGGTTTTAATAAAGAAAATTAATAAATTGCGCCTTTTTTTCCCGCCATTTACCGATCCCCATAAATAATCTGATCGCTGTGTTGTTCAGGTCATTACGATTACAGGGACACCAAATATGTCCATGTTATTTGCTGATTTGTGATGTTTATTATTTTATAAAAAAAGTGCAATAAAATTACATTATTCTATTTTTTTTATTATTTTTAGTAACTTTATTAGAAGAAAAAAAAATCCTCTTTTCCTCTCCCTCTAGAATACAGGACATAGAGATGCTGTTCTGTACAATGTAGCTGTGTCCTGTGTAATCTGCTGTGTAAAGGCCCCGTCACACTAAGCAACATCGCTAGCAACATCGCTGCTAACGAACAACTTTTGTGACGTTGCTAGCGATGTTGCTGTGTGTGACATCCAGCAACAACCTGGCCCCTGCTGTGAGGTCGTTGGTTGTTGCTGAATGTCCTGGGCCATTTTTTAGTTGTTGCTGTCCCGCTGTGAAGCACAGATCGCTGTGTGTGACAGCGAGACAGCAACAACTAAATGTGCAGGCAGCAGGAGCCGGCTTCTGCGGAGGCTGGTAACCACAGTAAACATCGGGTAACCAAGAAGCCCTGTCCTTGGTTACCCGATATTTACCTTTGTTACCAGCCTCCGCCGCTCTCACTGTCAGTGCCGGCTCCTGCTCTGTGCACATGTAGCTGCAGGACACATCGGGTTAATTAATCCGATGTGTGCTGTAGCTAGGAAAGCAAGGAGCCAGCGCTAAGCAGTGTGCGCTGCTCCCTACTCTGTGCACATGTAGCTGCAGCACACATCGGGTAATTAACCCGATGTGTGCTGTAACTAGGAGAGCATGAAGCCAGCGCTCAGTGTGCGCTGCTCCCTGCTCTCTGCACGTGTGGCTGGTCACTGGTTGCTGGTGAGCTCACCAGCAACTCGTGTAGCCACGCTCCAGCGATCCCTGCCAGGGTAGGTTGCTGGTGGGATCGCTGCAGCGTCGCAGTGTGACATCTCACCAGCAACCTCCTAGCAACTTACCAGCGATCCCTATCGTTGTTGGGATCGCTGGTAAGTTGCTTAGTGTGACTGGACCTTAAGAGGCTGCATTGTAGGTTCATTTATGTGAAATCCTCCCTCTGACATCATCAATCCTAGTGGCTCAACAGCTAGAGCAGCTAGGAAAGCCAGGAGGTTGCTGGACACAAGTTTTGAACGTTGCTGGTTTGAATCCAAGGTGGTGAAGATAAAAAAAAAATAAAAAAATTGTATTTGTATTTTTTTCCTCATTTCTTTATAGTAGTTTTATGGGAACAAATGAATCTGACTCTTTCACCAACATTGAGATACAGTATTTATCTATCTATCTATCTCTATCCCTCTATCTATCTATCTATGATTCTATCTATCTATCTATGCTTCTATCTCTCTATCTATCTAAGATTCTATCTATCTATGATTCTATCTCTCTATCTATGATTCTATCTATCCATCTATCTATCTATGATTCTATCTATGATTCTTTATATGATTCTATCTATCTATGATTCTATCCCTCTATCTATCTATGATTCTATCTCTATCTATTATCTGTCGTGTATCTATATATCCCTCTATCATCCATCCCTCTATCATCCATCCATCCCACTATCATCCATCCATCCCTCCCTCTATCTCTCCATTCATCCCTCCATTCATCCCTCCATTCATCCCTCCATTCATCCATTCATCCCTCTATCATCCATGCATCCATCCCTCCCTCTATCCATCCCTCCATTCATCCCTCTATCATCCATCCCTCCCTCTATCCCTCCATTCATCCCTCCATTCATCCCTCTATCTCTCCATTCATCCCTCCATTCATCCCTCCATTCATCCCTCCATTCATCCCTCTATTTATCCCTCTATCCCTCCATTTATCCCTCCATTCATCCCTCTATCATCCATCCATCCCTCCCTCTATCCCTCCATTCATCCCTCCATTCATGCCTCTATCATCCATCCATCCCTCCCTCCCTCTATCCCTCCATTCATCCCTCCATTCATCCCTCTATCATCCATCCATCCCTCCCTCTATCCCTCCATTCATCCCTCTATCCCTCCATTCATCCCTCCTTCTATCCCTCCATTCATCCCTCTATCATCCATCCATCCCTCCCTCTATCTCTCCATTCATCCCTCCATTCATCCCTCCATTCATACCTCCATTCATCCCTCTATCCCTCCATTCATCCCTCTATCATCCATCCATCCATCCCTCTATCCCTCCCTCTATCCCTCCATTCACCCTTCCATTCATCCCTCTATCATCCATCCATCCCTCCCTCTATCCCTCCATTCATCCCTCTATCCCTCCATTCATCCCTCCTTCTATCCCTCCATTCATTCCTCTATCATCCATCCATCTCTCCCTCTATCCCTCCATTCATCCCTCCATTCATCCCTCTATTATCCATCCATCCATCCCTGCCTCTATCCCTCCATTCATCCCTCTATCCCTCCATTCATCCCTCCCTCTATCCCTCCATTCATCCCTCCATTCATCCCTCTATCATCCATCCCTTCCTCTATCCCTCCATTCATCCCTCCATTCATCCCTCTATCCCTCCATTCATCCCTCTATCCAACCCTCCTTCTATCCCTCCATTCATCCCTCCCTCTATCCCTCCATTCTTCCCTCTATCATCCATCCATCCCTCCCTCTATCCCTCTTTTCATCCCTCTATCCCTCCATTCATCCCTCCATTCATCCCGCTATCATCCATCCATCCCTCTCTCTATCCTTCCATTCATCCCTCCATTCATCCCTCTATCATCCATCCATCCCTGCCTCTATCCCTCCATTCATGCCTCCCTCTATCCCTCCATTCATCCCTCTATCATCCATCCATCCCTCCCTCTATGCCTCCATTCATCCCTCCATTCATCCATCCCTCCATCCATCTTTGCAGCTGAATAATCTGCTTCTGGTGTCTCACCTGCAGTATAGAGGTCAAGATAACAAAATCTTCCTATTGCTTTCATTACAGGCAGTAGCTCAATGGTAAAGCTGCTGCCTTTGAAACAAAGAGCTCACAGCTCCACGAGTTTGAGTCCCGGCCGCCCCGAAAATCTAGCCGATGATAATTTAATTTATTCACTCCACTGAGGGGAGGAGCCAGGACATCAGCTGTGAGCCGCGGGAGTGCGGGACAGCCCTGATAAATCGTGCAAGTCCCGCAGAATCCGGGACGGTTGGGAGGTATGTCTACCTCCTGAACTCAACTCCTTCACTAAACTGACTTTTTCCCGCCTCCAGGCCTGTGAACTCCTCGGTGGGTGGGGCCAAATGTATGGCTCCGCCCCACCTGGTGTGGACATCAGACCCTGGAGGAGGCAACAAGGGTTTTGTTTGACGGATTTTCCCTACCAGGGGAGGGGTGTGTGTGTGTGTGTGTGTATGTGATGTTATACTGTGACCCCTGGGGTCCAGGGCGTCACACAAGAATGGATTTTTTGCCGCCAAACTGGATCCTTTACAAATGCGTTGTCATTTCAATGCATTTGCAATGGAATCGTGGCAAGATGTGGCTGTGAGGTCAGCTGAGTTCGGTCGGCACTGGAGTCCTCCGCTGATCTGAACCCAGTTGAACTCCAGCCCGCACACTCTGCGATGGATGCAGGGGGACACAGAACAAGTAATCGTCTGACACTGGAGTCAGCTCATCTGATTACTTGTTCTCCTGGCTATGAGGTCAGGAGTTCAGCTGAGTTCAGATCAGCTGACTCTAATGCCGGCCGAACGCAGCAGAATTCTATAGCCCGCACACGCTGCGATGGATGCAGAGGGACACAGAACAAGTAATCGGCCGACACTGGAGTCGGCTGATCTGAACTCAGCTGAACTCCTGACCACACAGCCCGCACACGGTCACACGTGAGCGGCACCAGGCAGTGACTGCTGTTAACCTGCATCCATTGCAGTGTGTGTGGGCTGTGTGGTCAGGAGTTCAGCTGACTCCCGATCAGCTGACTCCAGTGACGACTGATAAATTTTGTGTCCTGCTGCATCCATTGCAGCAGCCATAAAAAGTAGAAGTAGAAGGATCTGGTAAAATAAAGTACCGGTGAATTGCGGTTGCATGCATATGCACAGGATCTGGTCAAATGCGGTTTGCGGTATTTTACCCGCAGACTAAAAAACGCTGATGTAAAACCAGCCTAAGATGGCACCAACAGGTATAAGACAGAGGTCAGGGGACTTAGATTTAAATCACCACTCCAGTGGTGAAATAAAAAAAGCTGGATTGATACTTTAAGAATATCTGCAAGGGGCTTCTTTGTCCTCCGTGTATTTGCCTGGGTTTCCTCCCACACTCCAAAGACATATCGATAGGGAATTTAGATGGTGAGCCCCAATGGGGACAGTGATGAAATTTGTCCGTGAAGTACTATAGGGTATATTGGCACTATATAAAAAAAAGCTAAATAAATAAATGATCAGTTTAGTTAGTTCCTTTTCCCAAAACTTGATAATTTTTTTACTTTACGAAGATACTACTTTTCTTTAAAGGGGATGTCCACTACTTGGACAACCCCTACTCATTCCCCTTGTGCGCTCCCGTAAAAATAAATAAGCCTATACTCACCTCCAGTGTGGCCGCGGTTCCAGTGATGTCTGAAATTGCGTTCCCGGGACCCACGTGACATTGTTATAATGACGTCTGTGTCCCCTCCTTTGGACATTAGAGCAGGATGTGAGTGCTGCATTTACTTCCTGATCAAATGTCTGAAGGCGGGGAGAAGGAAGTTAGCGCTGATTGGTCACGGGAACTGTGGCATCACCGGAGGTGAGTATAGGCTTTTTTATTTTTCTGGTGTGAAGAAGGGGAATGAGAAGGGGTTGTCCAAGTAGTGCACAACCCCTTTCAAGACCTCCAGACCCTTTCTTTGTTGCTTAAATTCTTATGTTTAGTACAATATTATGTAACTATATGAGATATTTGTATACTCTGACCAAAGTGTGCTGAATTTTCATGTCCAAGTTTGTGTGGAAAAGTTAAGAAAGTGCCTTTGCTGCCCATAGCAAGAAATCAGGGCTCAGTCTTTATTCTTCTAGATCAGTTTAAAGAATGAAAGCTGAGATGTGATTGGAGGATAACTATTTTCTTCATCAAACAGCGCCACCCCTCTCCTCAGGTTGTGACTAGTACTGCCGATAGCACCATTAAAGCGAGTGGGACGGAGCTGTAATTCCATACTCATCCTGTGATCAGGTATGGCGCTGTTTGACGAATGTGGCCATGTTTTTCACATTTTTTACACCCGCTTTAACCTTTTGAATAGACACCGCAGCTGGAACCAGGAGATGAATTAGGAGTAAGCTTCCAAACAACAGGTTGTGGTTCCTCTTTTGATCTCCAGATAAATGTAAGATGTCCTGTTTAGTTGAGGTAACAATGTCCGCCTCTCCCTCGTCCTCCCCTCCGACTGTATCAGAGTTGAATGGAAGGTGACTTCCTGTAGGACAGCTGTTGTGCGTTTGACAGACTGCGGGTGGCATAGAATCACTAATGGAAAGCAGATTGTACAGGGCGGGTGACACACAACCAGACTTTAAATAGAATCTGTGACCCAGTCCAGCGCCGCACATGACATAATCGCACAGTTCACGGTGACATCATAGTCCCAGATGTTCAAACCTCCTTTCAGCAGAGTCGAAGGCTTAAGACGACGTTTAATGGGACCGCACCGGGGTCCTCTCTGGGTTATTTACACAGCAATGGTGACATCTGCTTACAGAAAAGACTAGAAAATAATAAATTGCGCACTGATTTGGACTGTTAAGAAAATCAGGCAGTAAGGGCCACAATATTGTCGTTATAATGGCACATTTTTAGGCTGCTCCTCTTCATAACCCCAGTGACGAGGTCTTAGTGTAGCAGAGTAGATTTGTTTAATGAGCCTCAGAGGGTATATAATAATTTTATGGGAAAAGCCCTAATGCAGGACGCTGACGCCATGTTCTCTAGTATATAAAAACATAAAGAAGAAAATGGTTTGTAAAACTGCTTCTTATAGAACATTTGCCATCTTTTTAAGTCACAGAGCAATGGAGCACTGCCACCTAGTGGTGAAAATAATGTCAAATCAATGTAGAGGTGGAATTGCAGATGTATTTAAACAAGGTCCCTTTATACAAGTGCATTTCAATAAATTAGAAAATCATCAAAAAGTTAATTTATTTCAGTAATTCAATACAAAAAGGGAAACGCATATATTATACGGTGTGTCCACCCATATCCTGTCCACCTCCATTAACTTGAGAACGGCGGCATCTATAGGCATAGACGTGGTGCCTAGGTATAGTAAAGTATCCATGCGCTATGCAATGAAACCACCTATAGCGCCACCTGGTGGAAAACAACGGAGTTAGCATTTTTATCTCAAAAATGGAACGAGATAGAGAAAAAAAGTGAATTACAAAGTTGTAGGGCATCATCAATTCAATATGAACCGACACCTTGCATACAGAAATGCTATGATTAGAACGTGTAAAACTCACAAGGCTGCGGATGTGAAGCAATACCTCATGGAGACCTTAATAAGGGTATGGTGGCTGCGTGGAGTGGTCTCCACGCTTACCTGACCTGACCACATTGGACTTCTTTCTTCTATGAGGTCACATCAAACATCAGGTGTATGCGACCCCTCCACCAACATTGCAGGATCTATGACGACGTATTAGAGATGCTTGTGCAAACGTGTCACCTACCATATTGCACAACGTGCAGCAAGATACAGTATGCTGTCCAGAGTCCAGATGTGCATTGTAGCTGACGGTGGCCACTTTGAGCATAAACTTAAATGAGCGCCATATACATGACCAGCATTCAATGTTTTGGGAGGGTCATGGGTTTCATATCATAGCATTTCTGTATGCAAGGTGTCAATTCGTATTGAATTGATGAGGCCCTACAATTTTTTATTTCACTTTTTTTCTCTATCTCGTTCCGTTTTTGAGATAAAAATGCTAACTCCGTTGTTTTCCACCAGGTGGCGCTATAGGTGGTTTCATTGCATAGTGCGTGACTACTTTACTATACCTAGACACCACTTCTATGCCTATAGCTGCCGCCGTTCTCAAGTTAATGGTGGTGGACAGGATATGGGTGGACACACTGTATAGAGCCATTACAAACAGAGTGATCTATTTCAAGTAGACTGTGAGCTCTCGCGGGCATGGTCCTCTTTCCTCCTGTACCAGTCTGTGCTTATATTGTTCAATATTATTGTACTTGATTTTATGTATACCCTTTTCACTTGTAAAGCGCAATGGAATAAATGGCGCTATAATAATAAATAATAATAATAAAAGTGTTTATTTCTGTTAATGTTGATGATTATGGCTTACAGCCAATGAAAACCCAAAAGTCGTTATCTCAGAAAATTAGAATAATTACCACAAAACACCTGCAAAGGCTTCCTAAGCATTTAAAATGGTCCCTTAGGGCAGCTTTACACGTTGCGACATTGCACGTGCGATGTCGATGGGATCAAATCGAAAGTGACGCACATCCGGCGTCGCAGTCGATATCGCAACGTGTAAAACCTTTTTGATACGATGAACGAGTGCAAAAGCGTCGTTATCGTATCATCGCTGCAGCCTCCGACATTTCCATAATGCCGGTGCAGCGACAGGTACGATGTTGTTCCTCGCTCCTGCGGCAGCACACATCGCTGTGTATGAAGCCGCAGGAGCGAGGAACTTCACCTTACCTGCCGCCGGCTGCAATGAGAAGGAAGGAGGTGGGCGGGATGTTTACATCTTGCTCATCTCCGCCCCTCCGCTTCAATTGGCCGCCTGCCGTGTGACGTCGCTGTGACGCCGCACGACCCGCCCCCCTAAGGAAGGAGGCGGGTCGCCGGCCAGAGGGACGTCACACGGCAGGTAAGTGCGTGTGAAGCTGCCGTAGCGATAATAATCGCTACGGCAGCTTTCACTAGATATCGCACGTGCGACGGGGGCGGGACTATCGCTGCAGCATCGGTAACACATTGTTACCGATGTCGCAACGTGCAAAGCCCGCCTATGTCTGGTTCAGTAGGCTACACAATCATGGGGATGACTGCTGACTTGGCAGATGTCCAGAAGGCAGTCATTGACACACTCCACAAGGAGGGTAAGCCACAAAAGGTCATTGCAAAAGAAGCTGGCTGTTCACAGTGCTGTATCCAAGCATATTAATGGAAGGTTGAGTGGAAGGAAAAAGTGTGCTAGAAAAAGGTGCACAAGCAGCCAGGATAACCGCAGCCTTGATAAGATTGTTAAGAAAAAGTCATTCAAAAATTTGGGGGAGATTCCCAAGGAGTGGTATATACAGTGCTGGCCAAAGGCATTGGCACCCCTGCAATTCTGTCAGATAATACTCAGTTTCTTCTTGAAAATGATTGCAATCACAAATTCTTTGGTATTATTATCTTCATTTATTTTGCTTGCAATGAAAAAACACAAAGAGAATGAAACAAAAATCAAAGTATTGGTCATTTCACACAAAACTCAAAAAATGGGCCAGACAAAAGTATTGGCACCCTTAGCCTAATACTTAGTTGCACAACCTTTAGCCAAAATAACTGTGAACAACCGCTTCTGGTAACCATCAATGAGTTTCTTACAATGCTCTGCTGGAATTTTAGACCATTCTTCTTTGGCAAACTGCTCCAGGTCCCTGAGATTTGAAGGGGGCCTTCTCCAAATTGCCATTTTGAGATCTCTCCATAGGTGTTCTATGGGATTCAGGTCTGGACTCATTGCTGGCCACTTTAGTAGTCTCCAGTGCTTTCTATCAAACCACTTTCTAGTGCTTTTCGAAGTGTGTTTTGGGTCATTGTCCTGCTGGAAGACCCATGACCTCTGAGGAAGACCTAGCTTTCTCACACTGGGCCCTACATTATGCTGCAAAATTTGTTGGTAGTCTTCAGACTTCATAATGCCATGCACACGGTCAAGCAGTCCAGTGCCAGAGGCAGAAAAGCAACCCCAAAACATCAGTGAACCTCCGCCATGTTTGACTGTAGGGACCGTGTTCTTTTCTTTGAATGCCTCTTTTTTTTCCCTATAAACTCTATGTTGATGGCTTTTCCCAAAAAGCTCTACTTTTGTCTTATCTGACCAGAGAACATTCTTCCAAAACGTTTTAGGCTTTCTCAGGTAAGTTTTGGCAAACTCCAGCCTGGCTTTTTTATGTCTCTGGGTAAGAAGTGGGGTCTTCCTGAGTATTCTACCATACAGTCCCTTTTCCTTCAGATGCCGACAGATAGTACGGGTTGACACTGTTGTACCCTCGGACTGCAGGGCAGCTTGAACTTATTTGGATGTTAGTCGAGGTTCTTTGTCCACCATCCGCACAATCTTGCGTTGAAATCTCTCGTCAAGTTTTATTTTCCTTCCACATCTAGGAAGGTTAGCCACAGTGCCATGGGCTTTAAACTATTTGATGACACTGCGCACCGTAAACACAGGAACTTTCAGGTCTTTGGAGATGGACTTGTAGCCTTGAGATTGCTCATGCTTCCTCACAATTTGGATTCTCAAGTCCTCAGACAGTTCTTTGGTCTTCTTTCTTTTCTCCATGCTCAATGTGGTACACACAAGGACACAGGACAGAGGTTGAGTCAACTTTAATCCATGTCAACTGGCTGCAAGTGTGTTTTAGTTATTGCCAACACCTGTTAGGTGCCACAGGTAAGTTACAGGTGCTGTTAATTACACAAATTAGAGAAGCATCACATGATTTTTCAAACAGTGCCAATACTTTTGTCCACCCCCTTTTTATGTTTGGTGTGGAATTATATCCAATTTGGCTTTATCACAAATTTTTTGTTTGTTTTTCATTGAAGCCAAATTAAATGAAGATAATAATACCAAAGAATTTGTGATTGCAATCATTTTCAAGAAGAAACTGAGTATTATCTGACAGAATTGCAGGGGTGCCAATACTTTTGGCCAGCACTGTATGTATGATCAATTAGAGGTAATATATGTACAAAGCCATATATGCCAACAATCCAGAATGTGCAGGGACAGTCCAAATATTTCAAAATAGTCCTGGCACATCGTAATGTCCGAGACTAAAAAAGGACAAATGGGCATTTCCAGCGAGATTGTGGTTGGCCCCTGGAATAATAAGGAGGAGGACTATATTGTTAACATTCATGTTGGTAACTTTGACCTGGTAATAAATTCTAAATTAGGGCTACGTCTGTGCAATTCAACTGCAAACAATACATGACCCCAAAGCTTAAATCTGACATTTACGTCTATATACTGTGGGGAAAATAAGTATTTGATACACTGCCGATTTTGCAGGTTTTCCCACCTATAAAGAATGGAGAGGTCTATAATTTTTATTGCAGGTACACTTCAACTGTGACAGTCAGAATCTCCCCAAAAATCCTGAAAATAACATTGTATTATTAAATAATTAATTTGCATTTTATTGCACAAAATAAGTATTTCATACTATAGAAAAAACAACTTGAAGGGATATTCCCATCTCCAAGATCCTATCCCAATATGTAGTAGGTGTAATAATAAGAATATTAGCAAATACCTCCAATTAGAAACCTAGTATAGTTCTTCTTATTCACTATGTCGCTAACTTCATGTTTAGGGCATTGCAGGACCTTAGGTATCCATGGTTATGACCACGAGCAACTAAGTAACTAACAGCTGCAACTATGACTGGGGCCCGGTGAAGAGGCTGCCCTGTTTCCTGTAGTTCTCAAGCAAGTTTGGACACCCTGCAGCAGGGAGTGTGGCCCACTCCTCCACACAGATCTTCTCCAGGTCTTTCAGGTTTCGGAGCTGTTGCTGACAATATTGAATTTCACCTTCCTCTAAAGATTTTCTATTTCAGGTCTGTATACATGACCCCATCCATCCTCCCTTCAATATGGTGCAGTTGTCCTGTCCCCTTTGCAGAAAAGCACCCCAAAAGTATGATGTTTCCATCCCATGCTTCACGGCTGGGACGGTGTTCTTGCGATTGTACTCCTCCATCTTCTTGCTCTAAACACAGCGAGTGGAGTTGATACCAAAAAGCTCTATTTTGGTCTCATCTGACCACATGACCTTCTCCCATGCCTCCTCTGGATCATTCAGATGGCTTTTGGCAAACTTCAAACATGCCTGGACATGTGCTGGCGTGAGCAGGGGGATCTTGCATACCCTGCAAGATTTTAATACAAAACAGCGTGGTGTATTACTAACGGTAATCTTTGAGACTGTGATCTCAGCCTTCTTCAAATCATTGACCAGGTCCTCCCATGTAGTTCTGGGTTGATTTTTGACCTTTCTCAGAATCATCCCTACCCCATGAGGCAACATCTTGCATAGAGCTCCAGATCGAGTAAAATTGACAGCCATCTTGTGTTTCTTCCATTTTGTAATAATGGCACCAACAGTTGTTGCCATCTCACCAAGCTGCTTGCCTATTGTCCTGTAGCCCACCCCAAGCTTGTGTAGGGCTACAATTTTGTCCCTGCTTTCCTTAGACAGCTTTTTGGTCTTGGCCTTGATGGAGAGGTTGGAGTGTGATTGAGTGTGTGGACAGGTGTCTTTTATACAGGTAACAAGTTCAAACAAGTGCAATTAATACAGGTAATCAGTGCAGAGTAGGAGGGCTTCTTAAAGAAAAAATAACAGGTCTGTGAGAGCCAGAATTCTTGTTGATTCGTAGGGGATCAAATACTTATTTCATGCAATAAAATTATTTATTTAAAAATCATACAATGTGATTTTCCGGATGTTTTTATTCTCTGTCTGTAACAGTTGAAGTGTACCTATGACAAAAATTACAGACATTTCCATTAATTGTAGGTGGGAAAACTTGCAAAATCGGCAGTGTATCACTTATGAAATTAGACCCTCTGTAGGTCTAATTTCATTATGGCGAATATGCACCTCATTTGTCTTTGCCCAGAAATTGGTGTGTAGAGGGAACCATCCGATACCATCATAATAGGGGGATAGTGCGATGTACATGTAATAAACAGTGGATATTAGGGTGCAGTGTGATGTACATGTTATACATAGTGGATATTAGGGGTACAGTGGGATGCACATGTAATATATAGCTGATATTAGGGGTATAGTGGGATATACATGTTATACATAGTGGATATTAGGGGTACAGTGGGATGCACATGTTATATATAGCTGATATTAGGGGTACAATGGGATGTACATGTAATATATAGCTGATATTAGGGGTACAGTGAGATGTACATGTAATATATAGCTGATATTAGGGGTACAGTGGGATGCACATGTAATATATAGCTGATATTGGGGTACAGTGGGATGTACATGCTATACATAACTTATATTAGGGATACAATTGGATGTACGTTATACATAGCTGATATGAGGGGCACAATGTAATGTACATATTATACATAGCAGATATTAAGGGTGGGATGTATGTACATGTAATATATAGAGGATATTAGGGGTACAGTGGGATGGACATGTTACACATAGCGAATATGAGGGGTATAAAGGGATGCACGTGTTATACATAGTGGATATTAGGGGTACAGTGGGATAGACATGTTATATATAGCTGATATTAGGGGTACAGTGGGATAGACATGTTATATATAGCTGATATTAGGGGTACAGTGAGATGCACTTGTAATATATAGCTGATATTGGGGTACAGCGGTATGTACATATTATACATAGCAGATATTAAGGGTGGGATGTATGTACATGTAATATATAGAGGATATTAGGGATATAGGGGGATTGGATTATCATATAGGGCACTTATATAGCTTATTTATAGCTTTTCTTATGCTTTCTGGAATTCTGTCTTCTTTTCGTGGTTTCACCTTCATCCCATGAACTTGTTTCCTATTTGTGGCCTCTTTTCTCTTCTCACCGTTTAATCCATCACAACTGGCTGCAGCTCCATCTCCACAAGAGGTTAAGTGGTTTCCAGCAGGAGAGAGTAAAGTAAACCAATCTGGTCCCGTCTCCGTGGCCAGAAACCGCACACTCTGCACAAACATAGCCGGGCCTTTCCCACACCACATCGGGCTACACACAGACATTTTATCTGGTGGAAGAGGAACCACAGTGAACTCTGGATGAGGACAGGATCACACCCACAAGAGCCGACCGTTCCCCTGTATCCAGGCCGAACACCCAGGGACCGGCGCAGGACATGGGCATGGTGTATGTCCTGATACAGCAATATTATATAGTGACCACATCACAAACAAGAATAATCTAAAAGCTATTTTATTATTTCATGATGATGGGGAATGTACCAATGTATTATCTGAGGCGATCACTCATGATAGGATTAGATACATCAGCTCAGCAGACAGTATCACACATGATAGGGTTAGCTACAGCTAAAACCAGAAGTTTACATCCACTATCTAAAAAGACACATCTGCATGTTTTTCTCACTATCTGACATGAAATCAGAATAAACCTTTCCCGTTTTAGGTCAATTAGGAACCAAAATTATTTATATTTGCCAAATGCCAGAATAATGAGTGAGAGAATATATTAAGGCATTTTTATTACTTTCTGCAAAGTCAAAAGTTTACATACACTAAAGGGTGCTTTACACGAGACAAACTATCGTGCGATGCATCGTCGGGGTCACGGTTTTCGTGACGCACATCCGGCATCGTACACGACATCGTCTCGTGTAACACCTCTGAGCGACGCAGTATCGCTCACAAATCGTGAGTCGTGTATGCGTCGCTTAGTTCCATAATATCGTTTAATTACAATGGCGCTGATTGTTCATCGTACCCGGGGAAGCACACATCGCAGTGTGTGACACCCCGGGAACAATGAACACATCTTACCTGCGTCACGCGGCACCCGCCGGCAATGTGGAAGGAAAGAGGTGGGCGGGATGTTTACATCCAGCTCATCTCCGCCCCTCCACTTCTATTGGCCGGCGGCTGGGTGACGTCGCTGTGACGCCGAACGTCCCTCCCCATTCAGGAAGAGGATGTTCGCCGCCCACCGTGACGTCACCCAGGAGGTAAGTACGTGTGACGGGGGTTACCGACTTTGTGCGCCACAGGCAACGATTTGCCCATGACGCACAAACGAGGGGGCGGGTACGATCGATCGTGAAATCGCACGATCGGTCGACCCGTGTAAAGCAGGCATAAGACTACTATGCCTTTAAACAATATGAAACTATATGATGATGTCATGTCTCTGGAAGTTTCTGATAGGTTTATTAGCAACATCAGAGTTAATTAGAGACACATGCACACCTGTTGATGTATTTTAATGCACATCTGAAACACACTGCTTCTTTGTGTAGCATCATGAAAAAGTCAAAAGAAATCAGCCAAGATGTCAGGAAGAGAATTGTGGACTTGCACAAATCTGGTTCATTCTTGGGTGCAATTTCCAGATACCTGAAGGTGCCACGTTCATCTGTACAAACAATTATACGCAAGTACAAACAAGATGGGAATGTCCAGCCGTCATACTGCTCAGGAAGGAGACAGGTCCTGTGTACCAGAGATGAACGTGCTTTGGTCAGACATGTGCATATGAACCCAAGAACAAAAGAACGACATTGTGAAGATGCTGACGGAAGATTGTGTCATTATCCGCAGTGAAACGAGTACTGTATCAACATGGGCTGAAAGGTCACTCTGCCAGGAAGAAACCATTACTCCAAAGAAACATTAAAAAAAATATTAATGTTTGCAAATGCACACAGGAACAAAGACCTTAATTTTTGGAAACATGTCCTGGGGTCTGACAAAACTAAAATTGCACTGTTTGACCATAATGACCATTGTTACGTTTGTAGGAAAAAGGGAGAAGCTTTGAAGCCTAGAACACCATCCCAACTGTAAAACACAGGGGTGACAGCATCATGTTGGGAGATTGTTTTGCTACAGGAGGGACTGGAGCACTTCACAAAATATGAAGGAAAGAAGATTATGGGGCAATACATCTCAAGATATCAGCCAGGAACTTAAAGCTTGGGCGGAAATAGGTCTTCAACATGGACAATGACCCGAAGCATACTGCCAAAATGGTTACAAAGTGGCTCAAGGATAACAAAGTCAATGTTTTGGAGTGGCCATCACAAAACCCTGATCTCAGTCCCATTGAAAATGTATGGGCAAAACTGAAAAGGTAGGCATGAGCAAGACGACCTACAAACATGGCTCAGTTACACCAGTTCTGTCAGGAAGAATGGACCCTACCAACTATTGTGTGAAGCTCGTGGAAGGATATCCAAAACATTTCACCCAAGTCATACAGTTTAAGGGCAATGGTACCAAATACTAATGAAATGTATGGAAAGTTTTGACTTTACAGAAAGTAATAATAATGCCTTAATATATTCTCTCTCGCTCTCTCAATATTTTGAATTTGGCAAATATAAATAGTTTTGTTTCCTAATTGACCTAAATCAGGAAAGTTTTATTCTGATTTCATATCAGATAGTGAGAAAAACATGTATATGTGTCTTTTTAAATAATGGAAGTAAATTTCTGGTTTATATATATTATATATTAACTACAGTTAGGTCCAGAAATATTTGGACAGTGACACAAGTTTTGTTATTTTAGCTGTTTACAAAAACATGTTCAGAAATACAATTATATATATAATATGGGCTGAAAATGCACACTCCCAGCTGCAATATGAGAGTTTTCACATCCAAATCGGAGAAAGGGTTTAGGATTCATAGCTCTGTAATGCATAGCCTCCTCTTTTTCAAGGGACCAAAAGTAATTGGACAAGGGACTCTAAGGGCTGCAGTTAACTCTGAAGGCGTCTCCCTCGTTAACCTGTAATCAATGAAGTAGTTAAAAGGTCTGGGGTTGATTACAGGTGTCTGGTTTTGCATTTGGAAGCTGTTGCTGTGACCAGACAACATGCGGTCTAAGGAACTCTCAATTGAGGTGAAGCAGAACATCCTGAGGCTGAAAAAAAAAAAATCCATCAGAGAGATAGCAGACATGCTTGGAGTAGCAAAATCAACAGTCGGGTACATTCTGAGAAAAAAGGAATTGACTGGTGAGCTTGGGAACTCAAAAAGGCCTTGGCGTCCACGGATGACAACAGTGGTGGATGATCGCCGCATACTTTCTTTGGTGAAGAAGAACCCGTTCACAACATCAACTGAAGTCCAGAACACTCTCAGTGAAGTAGGTGTATCTGTCTCTAAGTCAACAGTAAAGAGAAGACTCCATGAAAGTAAATACAAAGGGTTCACATCTAGATGCAAACCATTCATCAATTCCAAAAATAGACAGGCCAGAGTTAAATTTGCTGAAAAACACCTCATGAAGCCAGCTCAGTTCTGGAAAAGTATTCTATGGACAGATGAGACCAAGATCAACCTGTACCAGAATGATGGGAAGAAAAAAGTTTGGAGAAGAAAGGGAACGGCACATGATCCAAGGCACACCAAATCCTCTGTAAAACATGGTGGAGGCAACGTGATGGCATGGGCATGCATGGCTTTCAATGGCACTGGGTCACTTGTATTTATTGATGACATAACAGCAGACCAGAGTAGCCGGATGAATTCTGAAGTGTACCGGGATATACTTTCAGCCCAGATTCAGCCAAATGCGGCAAAGTTGATCGGACAGCGCTTCATGGTACAGATGGACAATGACCCCAAGCATACAGCCAAAGCTACCCAGGAGTTCATGAGTGCAAAAAAGTGGAACATTCTGCAATGGCCAAGTCAATCACCAGATCTTAACCCAATTGAGCATGCATTTCACTTGCTCAAATCCAGACTTAAGACGGAAAGACCCACAAACAAGCAAGACCTGAAGGCTGCGGCTGTAAAGGCCTGGAAAAGCATTAAGAAGGAGGAAACCCAGCGTTTGGTGATGTCCATGGGTTCCAGACTTAAGGCAGTGATTGCCTCCAAAGGATTCGCAACAAAATATTGAAAATAAAAATATTTTGTTTGGGTTTGGTTTATTTGTCCAATTACTTTTGACCTCCTAAAATGTGGAGTGTTTGTAAAGAAATGTGTACAATTCCTACAATTTCTATCAGATATTTTTGTTCAAACCTTCAAATTAAACGTTACAATCTGCACTTGAATTCTGTTGTAGAGGTTTCATTTCAAATCCAATGTGGTGGCATGCAGAGCCCAACTCGCGAAAATTGTGTCACTGTCCAAATATTTCTGGACCTAACTGTATATATGAAAAAAG
Organism: Anomaloglossus baeobatrachus; assembly: GCF_048569485.1. Taxonomy (NCBI): domain Eukaryota; kingdom Metazoa; phylum Chordata; class Amphibia; order Anura; family Aromobatidae; genus Anomaloglossus; species Anomaloglossus baeobatrachus. The sequence continues at coordinate 454,967,685 of NC_134357.1, read as the reverse complement.
CAGTGGAAAAATCCAGCTGGACTCCAAAGGGATAAATAAAAATGCTTCTTTATTTATATCAACTCGATTAAAAATATATATCCATTTCTCAAGTAAAGACATTACATTTTTTTCTGTATTTTATCTGGATGGATACCTATGTAATTTAAGGTTAGATAAATACTTCATGGTCTTTTTGTACTTTCCTCTTGTGAATTTGTGATTTTACCTGAGCAGTGTATACTCCCCTATATAATTAATTTATTGAGAACATGTGAGTTACTTCGCTGCTCAGGAAAAACATTTATAAATATCCTCTTAATCTTGTACTGACTATGACCTGAGGAAGGCGTTCCGCCGAAACGCGTAGTAGTATACATCTGCCATGCATCAGTGTGAACAAGCCGGTGTCTTTACTTGAGAAATGGATATATATTTTTAATCGAGTTGATATAAATAAAGAAGCATTTTTATTTATCCCTTTGGAGTCCAGCTGGATTTTTCCACTGCTTTCTTCTATTATCTTCTCGGCTTGCTGCCGTAATCCGTGCCGGACCAAAGGGGACTAACAGGAGGATATATTCAGGCTTGTCTCTGCAGTGGTGAGCGGTTTTGTTTGTTTTTTGTACTTAACTGTATATATGGGTGCGTTGAAATCCTCAGAAAGCTCTCGGATCTCATCCAAGTGCAGTCCGATATACACCAAAAGAGACAATGGAGAAATTAAAGACGTTTTCCACTACTAATGTGACCCCTATTCTTTTATCTTAACTCTTCCTAGCTAACACTTTCCTAATATACTTCTGCTACCTACATTACTCCTGTAAGCTGATCTTTATGTGGTGCGTATATTCCTATGTTGATGTGACCAATTGAGCAGGGTACGTCACTGGTAGGGGCGAGGCTGCCAATGTGTGAGAGATAGATATCTGGGCAGGCATGCCCAGATCACACTTCACTCTGCTCCCAGCCTGCTTTACAGTGCGGTGTTTTCATGTAACAAGCGCTGCGATGTGCCAATCACAGGGTGATATACTGTACTATGTAATGATCGGCACAGATCGCAGTGCAGACTTCACTCTCCTCTCAGCCTGCTTTACAATGCGGTGCTTTCATGTAACAAGCGCTGCGATGTGCAGGTTGTGCAATGTGATATACCATCACCACACTATAAAGCAGGCTGAGGGGAAAGTAAAGTGTGATCTGTTCATGCACGCCCATACTGCTGTCACTCATATATAGGCAGCCTTGCCCCATCTGTGACATGCCCTGCTCAGTTGGACCAATTCTAGTCCCCAGACAGGAAGGATCAAAGCCAAAACATCAACATAGGAATATACAGTACGCACTGCAGAGAAATCAGCTTACAAGAGCAGGGTAGGTAGCAGATGTATATTAGGAAAGTGTTAGTTAGAAATAGTTAGGACAAATGAAAGTGGGTCACATTAGTAGTGGAAAACCCTTTTAATTTCTCTGTCCTCATCTGTGATACGATTCTCGCATGCGAAAGAATCAGATCACATTAACCTGACGTTCGGCTCAAACACGGATCAGTTTGAGCTGGGTGTCATTAACATAATATGGCTCATTCTTCTCATGAGAGAATATATGCCCGCATGAGCGAGCCCCAATTCTGGAGCTGTGATGGAAAACATGAGCCTGGGTATGATAGAATGTCATAAAGTATGCCCTCTGAAATCAGGTCAACTTCTAAAATAAATTAATGCGTGTCCTGCTCTGCCCTTATTCACATTGATGCCATTTGAAACATGGTAGGTTTTTAATACTAAAGGCAGGTTAGGACCGTTCCGATGGGTACACCATGCCATTTTGGGATGGCTTTTATGCTTTTTTTAATCAAAATAGCGGTAACTAAGTACCCTATGTTTTTTACATGTACTATTAATATTTACTTATTTACTTGCTGCTCAATTTGCTTTTTTTTCAGGGTTTTTTCTGTGAAATGGACATAGTATGAACGTGCGCTTACACTTTGTAAGTCAACCAGCGTATAGTCCGGCTCATTTCTTTGGTTTTGCTGCAATCTCTTGTACTTGGTACCAACAGGGGCATGGTCCCCCTTTCTGAGCTAAGTATGGAGGTAAAAAAGTTTGTTTCTAATTTTGCAACCCCCAGGTGAGTGCGGTCATTGTTTTATGAGGAAATAAGAAATAACGTTTGGAACTCCATTCTATGTCTGAACTGGGTGCAAAAACCTAAAAAAAAACATCACTATGGGGAGATAAGGTATGCACACCAGTGACTATGTAAGGGGAATACATGGAATAGCAGAAACTGCTGTGTGAATACTGACATGAAAAATTCAATAGCTATATGTAAGAATGAAATGTGAAAAATGGAACCTGCATTACTGCCATGAATATATGAATAAAGAGAAATTTAGCTACTGAATTGATCAATGCAATAGAGCCCCAACACCACGCCAAAGTATTTCTCTACGTTGGGGTCCCTAGCTTGTGTGTGTCCTCTCATGCAGTTAAAAAACTTACTGTGTATGGGAAGCTGAGACCCAGGCTATATATACGATGTGGATTGGCAATAGGTGTGTATGGGGAGGGTTCACAAACGAAAAACTACTAACAAATAAGAAATAACGTTTGGAACTCCATTCTATGTCTGAACTGGGTGCAAAAACCTAAAAAAAACATCACTATGGGGAGATAAGGTATGCACACCAGTGACTATGTAAGGGGAATACATGTAATAGCAGAAACTGCTGTGTGAATACTGACATGAAAAATTCAATAGCTATATGTAAGAATGAAATGTGAAAAATGGAACCTGCATTACTGCCATGAATATATGAATAAAGAGAAATTTAGCTACTGAATTGATCAATGCAATAGAGCCCCAACACCACGCCAAAGTATTTCTCTACGTTGGGGTCCCTAGCTTGTGTGTGTCCTCTCATGCAGTTAAAAAACTTACTGTGTATGGGAAGCTGAGACCCAGGCTATATATACGATGTGGATTGGCAATAGGTGTGTATGGGGAGGGTTCACAAACGAAAAACTACTAACAAATAAAAAATAACGTTTGGAACTCCATTCTATGTCTGAACTGGGTGCAAAAACCTAAAAAAAACATCACTATGGGGAGATAAGGTATGCACACGAGTGACTATGTAAGGGGAATACATGTAATAGCAGAAACTGCTGTGTGAATACTGACATGAAAAATTCAATAGCTATATGTAAGAATGAAATGTGAAAAATGGAACCTGCATTACTGCCATGAATATATGAATAAAGAGAAATTTAGCTACTGAATTGATCAATGCAATAGAGCCCCAACACCACGCCAAAGTATTTCTCTACGTTGGGGTCCCTAGCTTGTGTGTGTCCTCTCATGCAGTTAAAAAACTTACTGTGTATGGGAAGCTGAGACCCAGGCTATATATACGATGTGGATTGGCAATAGGTGTGTATGGGGAGGGTTCACAAACGAAAAACTACTAACAAATAAGAAATAACGTTTGGAACTCCATTCTATGTCTGAACTGGGTGCAAAAACCTAAAAAAAACATCACTATGGGGAGATAAGGTATGCACACCAGTGACTATGTAAGGGGAATACATGTAATAGCAGAAACTGCTGTGTGAATACTGACATGAAAAATTCAATAGCTATATGTAAGAATGAAATGTGAAAAATGGAACCTGCATTACTGCCATGAATATATGAATAAAGAGAAATTTAGCTACTGAATTGATCAATGCAATAGAGCCCCAACACCACGCCAAAGTATTTCTCTACGTTGGGGTCCCTAGCTTGTGTGTGTCCTCTCATGCAGTTAAAAAACTTACTGTGTATGGGAAGCTGAGACCCAGGCTATATATACGATGTGGATTGGCAATAGGTGTGTATGGGGAGGGTTCACAAACGAAAAACTACTAACAAATAAGAAATAACGTTTGGAACTCCATTCTATGTCTGAACTGGGTGCAAAAACCTAAAAAAAACATCACTATGGGGAGATAAGGTATGCACACCAGTGACTATGTAAGGGGAATACATGTAATAGCAGAAACTGCTGTGTGAATACTGACATGAAAAATTCAATAGCTATATGTAAGAATGAAATGTGAAAAATGGAACCTGCATTACTGCCATGAATATATGAATAAAGAGAAATTTAGCTACTGAATTGATCAATGCAATAGAGCCCCAACACCACGCCAAAGTATTTCTCTACGTTGGGGTCCCTAGCTTGTGTGTGTCCTCTCATGCAGTTAAAAAACTTACTGTGTATGGGAAGCTGAGACCCAGGCTATATATACGATGTGGATTGGCAATAGGTGTGTATGGGGAGGGTTCACAAACGAAAAACTACTAACAAATAAAAAATAACGTTTGGAACTCCATTCTATGTCTGAACTGGGTGCAAAAACCCAGAAAAAACATCACTATGGGGAGATAAGGTATGCACACGAGTGACTATGTAAGGGGAATACATGTAATAGCAGAAACTGCTGTGTGAATACTGACATGAAAAATTCAATAGCTATATGTAAGAATGAAATGTGAAAAATGGAACCTGCATTACTGCCATGAATATATGAATAAAGAGAAATTTAGCTACTGAATTGATCAATGCAATAGAGCCCCAACACCACGCCAAAGTATTTCTCTACGTTGGGGTCCCTAGCTTGTGTGTGTCCTCTCATGCAGTTAAAAAACTTACTGTGTATGGGAAGCTGAGACCCAGGCTATATATACGATGTGGATTGGCAATAGGTGTGTATGGGGAGGGTTCACAAACGAAAAACTACTAACAAATAAGAAATAACGTTTGGAACTCCATTCTATGTCTGAACTGGGTGCAAAAACCTAAAAAAACCATCACTATGGGGAGATAAGGTATGCACACGAGTGACTATGTAAGGGGAATACATGTAATAGCAGAAACTGCTGTGTGAATACTGACATGAAAAATTCAATAGCTATATGTAAGAATGAAATGTGAAAAATGGAACCTGCATTACTGCCATGAATATATGAATAAAGAGAAATTTAGCTACTGAATTGATCAATGCAATAGAGCCCCAACACCACGCCAAAGTATTTCTCTACGTTGGGGTCCCTAGCTTGTGTGTGTCCTCTCATGCAGTTAAAAAACTTACTGTGTATGGGAAGCTGAGACCCAGGCTATATATACGATGTGGATTGGCAATAGGTGTGTATGGGGAGGGTTCACAAACGAAAAACTACTAACAAATAAGAAATAACGTTTGGAACTCCATTCTATGTCTGAACTGGGTGCAAAAACCTAAAAAAAACATCACTATGGGGAGATAAGGTATGCACACCAGTGACTATGTAAGGGGAATACATGTAATAGCAGAAACTGCTGTGTGAATACTGACATGAAAAATTCAATAGCTATATGTAAGAATGAAATGTGAAAAATGGAACCTGCATTACTGCCATGAATATATGAATAAAGAGAAATTTAGCTACTGAATTGATCAATGCAATAGAGCCCCAACACCACGCCAAAGTATTTCTCTACGTTGGGGTCCCTAGCTTGTGTGTGTCCTCTCATGCAGTTAAAAAACTTACTGTGTATGGGAAGCTGAGACCCAGGCTATATATACGATGTGGATTGGCAATAGGTGTGTATGGGGAGGGTTCACAAACGAAAAACTACTAACAAATAAGAAATAACGTTTGGAACTCCATTCTATGTCTGAACTGGGTGCAAAAACCTAAAAAAAACATCACTATGGGGAGATAAGGTATGCACACCAGTGACTATGTAAGGGGAATACATGTAATAGCAGAAACTGCTGTGTGAATACTGACATGAAAAATTCAATAGCTATATGTAAGAATGAAATGTGAAAAATGGAACCTGCATTACTGCCATGAATATATGAATAAAGAGAAATTTAGCTACTGAATTGATCAATGCAATAGAGCCCCAACACCACGCCAAAGTATTTCTCTACGTTGGGGTCCCTAGCTTGTGTGTGTCCTCTCATGCAGTTAAAAAACTTACTGTGTATGGGAAGCTGAGACCCAGGCTATATATACGATGTGGATTGGCAATAGGTGTGTATGGGGAGGGTTCACAAACGAAAAACTACTAGCAAATAAAAAATAACGTTTGGAACTCCATTCTATGTCTGAACTGGGTGCAAAAACCTAAAAAAAACATCACTATGGGGAGATAAGGTATGCACACGAGTGACTATGTAAGGGGAATACATGTAATAGCAGAAACTGCTGTGTGAATACTGACATGAAAAATTCAATAGCTATATGTAAGAATGAAATGTGAAAAATGGAACCTGCATTACTGCCATGAATATATGAATAAAGAGAAATTTAGCTACTGAATTGATCAATGCAATAGAGCCCCAACACCACGCCAAAGTATTTCTCTACGTTGGGGTCCCTAGCTTGTGTGTGTCCTCTCATGCAGTTAAAAAACTTACTGTGTATGGGAAGCTGAGACCCAGGCTATATATACGATGTGGATTGGCAATAGGTGTGTATGGGGAGGGTTCACAAACGAAAAACTACTAACAAATAAGAAATAACGTTTGGAACTCCATTCTATGTCTGAACTGGGTGCAAAAACCTAAAAAAACCATCACTATGGGGAGATAAGGTATGCACACGAGTGACTATGTAAGGGGAATACATGTAATAGCAGAAACTGCTGTGTGAATACTGACATGAAAAATTCAATAGCTATATGTAAGAATGAAATGTGAAAAATGGAACCTGCATTACTGCCATGAATATATGAATAAAGAGAAATTTAGCTACTGAATTGATCAATGCAATAGAGCCCCAACACCACGCCAAAGTATTTCTCTACGTTGGGGTCCCTAGCTTGTGTGTGTCCTCTCATGCAGTTAAAAAACTTACTGTGTATGGGAAGCTGAGACCCAGGCTATATATACGATGTGGATTGGCAATAGGTGTGTATGGGGAGGGTTCACAAACGAAAAACTACTAACAAATAAGAAATAACGTTTGGAACTCCATTCTATGTCTGAACTGGGTGCAAAAACCTAAAAAAAACATCACTATGGGGGGATAAGGTATGCACACCAGTGACTATGTAAGGGGAATACATGTAATAGCAGAAACTGCTGTGTGAATACTGACATGAAAAATTCAATAGCTATATGTAAGAATGAAATGTGAAAAATGGAACCTGCATTACTGCCATGAATATATGAATAAAGAGAAATTTAGCTACTGAATTGATCAATGCAATAGAGCCCCAACACCACGCCAAAGTATTTCTCTACGTTGGGGTCCCTAGCTTGTGTGTGTCCTCTCATGCAGTTAAAAAACTTACTGTGTATGGGAAGCTGAGACCCAGGCTATATATACGATGTGGATTGGCAATAGGTGTGTATGGGGAGGGTTCACAAACGAAAAACTACTAACAAATAAGAAATAACGTTTGGAACTCCATTCTATGTCTAAACTGGGTGCAAAAACCTAAAAAAACATCACTATGGGGAGATAAGGTATGCACACCAGTGACTATGTAAGGGGAATACATGTAATAGCAGAAACTGCTGTGTGAATACTGACATGAAAATTCATAGCTATATGTAAGAATGAAATGTGAAAAATGGAACCTGCATTACTGCCATGAATATATGAATAAAGAGAAATTTAGCTACTGAATTGATCAATGCAATAGAGCCCCAACACCACGCCAAAGTATTTCTCTACGTTGGGGTCCCTAGCTTGTGTGTGTCCTCTCATGCAGTTAAAAAACTTTCGTTTGTGAACCCTCCCCATACACACCTATTGCCAATCCACATCGTATATATAGCCTGGGTCTCAGCTTCCCATACACAGTAAGTTTTTTAACTGCATGAGAGGACACACACAAGCTAGGGACCCCAACGTAGAGAAATACTTTGGCACAGGGGTCCAGGAGGTAAGGGCAGAAGCAAAGGTAGGGAGAGCGGCACAGGAAGAACAAAACATATTTGAGTGAGCCCCTAACTTAGGTTAACATTTTTTTTACCTACAGGGACACATCGAAAATTGAATGTGTATTGGGAGAACCTCTGCAGAAGACAACTCTGTTCCTCTGTAAATCAAAAACACTTTAAAAAGACCAATATCAATATTACCACCATATGGTGACAATATATTGGTAGCTACTATATTAGCAGACCAAACAATCGATTGCAGTACAGTTATATGTGGTGAAATGTTCACTTTTCCCCTCCTTTCCATCTGACCCAGACATTAGAGTCCTGCCTCTACATGGAGGGGTTCCAGATAGAAGGGTCCAGAGGACAGGACTTTAGTGGTCAGGCCGCCAACCGTCAATGTAACGGGTTAATACTAACTGGCAAGTGAATGAAGTTGGCTTTCCCCAGTAGAGTGTCCCCAAATGTCCAAGAGCACAACAATCTGCTCTGGCACTAGTGGCTGCCAATGAGCCCCCCCTACAAGGAGAAGAGACGTGGACACGGAAGCTTCTGGGAGCACAAGGCTCTACTCTGCCCATAGTGACAGGACCACTGACCCCCTTCTACGAGGAGAATGACTCGCCCACCCCAGGGCTATGGGACACCCGGTGCCGGGCCGGACTAGTCCGGTGGTAGTCAGTGGTGGCTGGGCCCGGCTCCGTGGCCCTGGTGGGTGTCAGTAGAATATGTGGCTGATGACTTTAAGTTTGTGTTCGTGACGCCACCTGTGGTATGCGGCTAATAGGCCGCCGCTGCTGTATGAGGCCTCCGGGGGATGTTATAGCAGCAATGGTGGTACTGCTCCCCACAGGTGGAGCGGTGTCCCGGGGCACAGTTGGTGCTTGTGGAAGTCTATGGTGTTGTGTGACTAACACGGTGCAGGGCCGACAAGCAATGAAAGAAACAGGCACAAACAGTAGTCTCTTTACCTTCTCCTCTTTTACTCGGCAGAAACTTAGTCCAGGGAGACCGTCACAGATGGTAAAGATGGTCCGGCCGGCCTGGAAGTGCCTGGGGTGATCTTTGGCCAGTTGAGTATGAGGCCTACTCCTTAATCTTTCTTTGCTGTTTTAGGACACTGCACTTTGGGTTCGCAATTGCCCTCTTGCTGCTGGGACTTGTTGTTCGTCCCTTTTTCTGTGTGGTAGACTGCGCAGGCCCTCTCTGGTGCTTCGCTGCTGGAGTCCACACCGGGCCCCTGGGAATGCAGCTGTACCTTCAGATTACTTCTGGGCCAGGGGGCTTGCAGCTCTCCTGCCCTCCGGATTCAGCTACCAGGGATGGATTTTATGCCCTGGCAACCACAGACTCCGATGTCCGAGTCTCTGCTGTGCCTCTCTGCACCTCTTGCTTCACTGGGCCAAGCTATCCCAGCTCTAGGCCCCAGTTCTACAAGGCAGCACTACTCTGCGTCTGTCCTCCTTCACTCCTGTCTACAGACTAACCACTACAGAGCATTGATGACCCCACTCTATGCACGCCGGACGGGTTTTTCTTCAGGGGTGTTGAGCACACTGGTGCTAACTATGAACAATTTAGGTGTTGACCACCCATAGTCCAGTGGCCCAATTGTCCATTTTCGCAATCAAAGAAAAAGAAAAACATTTTGTACACAACATTACAGACATTTCGCATAACTATTTACATTCTAATAAATACTCTTTCTTTTTCCCTTATACAGTTGACTCTCTATACCTTGGAGGGGGTTGTCCCCGAGTGCTGCGTTGAGACCTGCGTAGCTCTGGTGTTTGCCCCTGACTACTTGGTGTGTCTTCTACCTCAGCACTACCGGTAGGCCTAACCCCGATAGGTAAGCGTGATGATTGCCTATGTGGTCTAAGAGTCGCCAAGGGTATGACAGGTTCACCACTGACAGGGGGTTGATCCTCCTGCTCCACTGCTGGCGTGTCATCTCGTGTTGGAGCGGACGGTTCTTTAGGTGGATTCGGAACCTCTTCTGTTTCTGGCTCGACCAACTGCGGAAACGTCAAAACTGGTACCACTATGGCATTGTTTATTCGGGTCCAAGTTTTAGGGAATTTTCCAAGGATTGTTTGGATCATCTCCCCCGCTTTCTCTTGACTTTGGGGACTTCCTTGTACTTCTTCCATTTCTCTTTGGATTCTGCACCGTTCAGGGCATGCTTTCAGGCGGTCTCGAGAGATGGCTTGATAGGTCTTGCCTTCATCCTTGCTTATGAGGCATACCTTACTGTTGTCAAAGTTGGAGGGGATAATGGTGTAGGGCTCGTTTTCCCACTGATCATCCAATTTATGCGTCCTCCGCTTCTTCTTGAGGACTTGTTCTCCAGGTGCTAAGGGAGTTGCTGGGGCTGTTTGATTGTAATGCTGCTCTTGTCTCGTTCTTGCTTGAGACAGGGCCCTCTCTACGCATTCCTGGACCTTCGGTACCGCTGCTGCCGCTCTGTATCCCAATCTTCCTTTTCCTGAACCGCCTCAGGTGACACAGTCTCCATCTCAAAGTCTACAGGTAACTTGCCAGGTCTGGCTCGCATCAGGTAAGCAGGGCTGCAGTTGGTCGAATTTACCGGGATATGGTTGTACAAGTCTACCAGATCTGGTAACTTTTCTGGCCATTGGTTCCTTTCTTCCAGAGGTAGAGTCTTGAGCATGTCAATAACCACATGGTTCATCTTCTCGCACAATCCATTGGTTTGGGGGTGATACGGTGTGGTTCTGATTTTCTTACAACCGTACAGGTTACAGAACTCTTGGAACACTTCTGCCTCGAATGCAGGACCCTGATCAGTCAGTACCCTTTCAGGGTAACCGTGAGGTCGACAAAAGTAGGCCTGAAATGCTCTCGCTGCTGTTCGGGCTGTCTGGTCCTTCACGGGCACTACTACCAGGAAACGAGAGTAATGGCCCACAATGGTAAGGGCGTACACATAACCTGACCGGCTTGGTGTTAACTTCACGTGGTCCAGAGCCACCAACTCCAGGGGCTGCTTTGTGACAATTGGCTGTAGGGGAGACCTCTGGCTAGCATCATCTTTCCGCCTCAGGTTACACGGACCACAGTCTCGGCACCACTTCTCGACTGTCCCGTAGAAGTCTGACTTACAGACGAAACGGCCGTCGTCCTTTGGAGGGACTCGCATCCAAGCCACCTCCCGCAATTTTATCTGCACCGATGAAAAGAACGTTTGAATAAAAAAGAATTTGTTTGGCATAGCAGCTGTTTGTGGTCGATTATTCATCTCCCTGTTGTTGGAACTCCAGCTTGAAGGAACTGTAGTTTTCTGGATTCCTTTCTGTGGGCCGTAGCTTCCTGCTGGCGTACGCTATCACCCTCTCTCTACCTCCCTGCACCTGGGACAGAACTACTCCCAGTCCCACGTTGCTGGCGTCTGTATACAGTACAAACGGCTGGCTGTAGTCAGGGTAGGCCAGAATCTCTTCTCCCGTGAGAGCCCCTTTCAGCCGGGCAAAGGATGTTTCTAGTTGGCTGCTCCATTCAAATGGAGGGCTCTGCTTCTTAGCCTGCTTTGGCTGGCCCACCAGGAGATCTTGAAGGGGCGCTGCTATCTTGGTGAAACCATCAATGAACCTTCGGTAGTAGCCCACCAGCCCAAGGAACTGCCGCACCTCCTTTACCGTGGTGGGTCTTGGCCAGTCCTTGATTACGGTGACTTTCTCTGGATCAGGTGCCACACCTTCCGCGCTGACCACATGACCCAGGTACTGTACCTTTGGCTTCAAGAGGTGACATTTGGACGGCTTTATCTTCAGGCCATACTTCGACAAGGACTCAAACACCTCTGCTAAGTGCCTCAGGTGGTCTTCATAAGTCTTGGAGTAGACTATAACGTCATCCAGGTACAACAGCACGGTTTCAAAGTTGTGGTGGCCCAAGCAGCACTCCATCAGCCTTTGGAATGTCCCTGGCGCGTTGCAGAGCCCGAATGGCATACAGTTGAACTCACAGAGGCCCATTGGTGTCGTGAATGCAGTCTTCTCCTTGTCCGCCTCTGCCACGGGAACCTGCCAATACCCACTGGTGAGATCCAAGGTGGAGAAATAGTTAGCTGACTTTAAGGCTGTTAGTGACTCCTCTATTCTGGGCAGTGGATAAGCATCTTTATGTGTAATGCGGTTAATTTGCCTGTAATCTACGCACATTCTCATTGTACAATCTTTTTTCTTTACGAGCACTAGGGGAGCTGCCCAGGGGCTACAACTATCTCTGATAACCCCAGCCTCCTTCATTTCCCGTAACATTTCTTTGGCACGCTGATACTGTGCGGGGGGCACAGGGCGGTATCTCTCTTTAATGGGATGATGATCACCCGTGGGGATTTGATGTTTAACCCCTTTCACCTGCCCAAAATCTAGGGGGTGTTTGCTGAAGACCCGCTCGTACTCCTGTACCACCCGGTAAACCCCATGCTTTTGGTGTGAGGGGGTGGAGTCGGTGCCCACATGTAAGTTTTGGCACCAGTCTTCCAGCTGCCCCTTGGAGCCATTGTCTTCCGCCTGGTCGGACGGGATCAAGGGTTCCACTGCTTTAATGGTATTGTTGCTGACAGTGTACAGTTTTGCTACAGTGGCGTACCGGGGCAATTTGGCCTCCTCCTCCCCACAATTCAGGACACGGACGGGCACTCTCCCCTTGCGGACGTCTGCTACCCCTCTGGCTATCAGGACTCCAGGCCTACTGTCTGAATACACCGGTTCTACCAAGGCATGGTAATCCTGACCCTTGAGGCCTATTGCTGCCCGACACCATATCAACATTTCACTTCTTGGGGGTATTGCAATGGGGAGGGGGTCACTTACCCTCACACTGCCAATTTCTCCTCCGGCCAGCTCTACCTGCTGCCTCCTCATCAGGGCTCTGATCTCCCTCTGTAGGGCACGCTGCTGCCCGGAGCTGGCGGTTTCAGACGCCTGTTGCAACAAAATTATCACTTCGGCAATACAATTTTCTATCACATTTGTACCAATGGTTAGCAGTGGTTCAGATTCTTTGCGATCTATATCTACAATTATCATCCCCTGACATGGCAATTCTACCCGCCCCACTTTAATGGTTACTTCTTTGTACCCAATTTGGGGTAAGGGCTGACCATTACTGGCCACAATTGTTAAATCATCATCTGGGCCATGGTCCATGTCTGAATCAGCCCAATATCTTTTGTACAGTTTGTAGGGGATGGTTGTTACCTGGGACCCCGTATCCAGGAGGGCATTCAAAGGGATCCCGTCCAGCACAATAGGAAGGACCGGGCGTCCTCCCACATACTTGCTGCGGCTGGGGGTTGAGCCGGGCTTCCTCACACCTGGGGGTTGGCTCCTGGCCCCAGGCTCGGCCCATTTAAAGGACAGCGTCGTGCAATGTGGCCCGCCTGGCTGCAGCGACGGCAGATCGGTTGTCCCGTTGAATCATACCGGTCTGTGTCTCTGCCTCGGGTCGGCGGAATCCTCCTCTGTCGCATCCAGGGGACGTCATCTGGGCTGGAGGCCAACTCGAGTCTTGCAGGCGATGGGGTCACTTGTAGAGATTGCACGGTCTTGGCCAGGGCAGCTACAGTCTTGGTCAGCTCCTGGACCTGCTGTCTGAGCTCTGCAGTGGGGTCCTTATCCAAGGACTGCGCCTCAGCCCCTGCAGCGGCTCGTGTTGCAGGCACCACCCCTGGGTACGTGATAGCAAGAGGCCGGAGGGGTACTGGGTCACTCGGTGTAGATTCTCTCAGTACCCGGATGGCCTGGTCCTTAAACTTTGCAAAGTCCAGAGCAGGGTTCTGCAGGACCATGATACGCAGCTGTGTCCTGTGGGCATCTGACAGGAGCCCTTCTATGAACTGCTCAGTTAGGAGTTTGTGTTCTTCACGTACACTCTCTGGGTCCACCTGTTTAACTGCTTTCAGGGCCTCCTGCAAGTTTAGGGCATAGTCCCTTATGCTGTCTGTGGCCCGTTGCTTGCACCCAAAGAATCTCATCTTTATCTCTGCTGCGGTGCGGGTGTCAAAAGTACTCTTTAGCTTGGCCAATATCTGGGTTACTGTCCCTTTATCTGTATCAGGCCAGGACTTCACTTCACGCTGGGCTGCGCCGGCTAGCTGTCCCATTAATATGCCCACCTTCTGGCTCTCAGTCAGAGGATACACCCGGAACAAGCTGTGCAGGCTTTCCCTGAAGTCGCTCAAGGTATGGGACTCCCCGGAGTACTGCGGTAGCCATTCTGCTCCCGGGATGTACGGCATTGTGATCGGCATTACCGGCGCTGCAGCGGGGGCTGGGGCGACGGCGACTGGGATTGCTTCGGCTGGTGCTGCGGCGTCTCGGGCTATGGCAGCCACCTGCTCTCCCTCTGAATCGGACATCTTCCTCCCCCTTAGTGAACCTTACCAGGCTCCGTTCACTTTTCAAATTTTCTTCCGGGTCGCGCGGGGTTAACAGCGCTCTGCTCTGATGGCGCGCTCCCTTCGCGCTCTTTGTCAGGCACGCCCCCCTTCTTCCTGCGCTCGGCGAGGCTAATGGCGGCGGCGGTTTGCAGACAGTACACAGTCTTTTAAGCACAATTCCTGCAGGCGCACAGTACCCGGTGTGACCGGGCACGAAATCCTGTTCACAGCGCCAAAAGTTGACTCGCCCACCCCAGGGCTATGGGACACCCGGTGCCGGGCCGGACTAGTCCGGTGGTAGTCAGTGGTGGCTGGGCCCGGCTCCGTGGCCCTGGTGGGTGTCAGTAGAATATGTGGCTGATGACTTTAAGTTTGTGTTCGTGACGCCACCTGTGGTATGCGGCTAATAGGCCGCCGCTGCTGTATGAGGCCTCCGGGGGATGTTTTAGCAGCAATGGTGGTACTGCTCCCCACAGGTGGAGCGGTGTCCCGGGGCACAGTTGGTGCTTGTGGAAGTCTATGGTGTTGTGTGACTAACACGGTGCAGGGCCGACAAGCAATGAAAGAAACAGGCACAAACAGTAGTCTCTTTACCTTCTCCTCTTTTACTCGGCAGAAACTTAGTCCAGGGAGACCGTCACAGATGGTAAAGATGGTCCGGCCGGCCTGGAAGTGCCTGGGGTGATCTTTGGCCAGTTGAGTATGAGGCCTACTCCTTAATCTTTCTTTTCTGTTTTAGGACACTGCACTTTGGGTTCGCAATTGCCCTCTTGCTGCTGGGACTTGTTGTTCGTCCCTTTTTCTGTGTGGTAGACTGCGCAGGCCCTCTCTGGTGCTTCTCTGCTGGAGTCCACACCGGGCCCCTGGGAATGCAGCTGTACCTTCAGATTACTTCTGGGCCAGGGGGCTTGCAGCTCTCCTGCCCTCCGGATTCAGCTACCAGGGATGGATTTTATGCCCTGGCAACCACAGACTCCGATGTCCGAGTCTCTGCTGTGCCTCTCTGCACCTCTTGCTTCACTGGGCCAAGCTATCCCAGCTCTAGGCCCCAGTTCTACAAGGCAGCACTACTCTGCGTCTGTCCTCCTTCACTCCTGTCTACAGACTAACCACTACTTCCTCCCTCCAGCCAGACTTAAGGAATGCTCCCTGAAGTTCCAGGTTCAGAGCTCCCCCTGCTGGCCGGAGGGAGAACTGTGTTGGGTGTTAACTTTCTGGCCAATAGATCTCCCAATTACCTCCAGGCTCAGCATTAACCCTTTGGGAGGGCAATGCTGTTGTGGCGACCAGGTCCTGGGGCGCCACAAGAACACATGTGAATACAGAAGCTTCTGGGAGCACAAGGCTCTACTCTGGCCATAGTGACAAGACTACTGACCCCCTCCTACGAGGAGAAGAGATGTGGATACAGAAGCTTCTGGGAGCACAAGGCTTTACTCTGGCCATAGTGACAAGACCACTGACCCCCTCCTATGAGGAGAAGAGACATGGATACAAACGCGTCTTGGAGCTTAAGGCTCTACTCTGGCCATAGTAACAGGACCACTGACCCCCTCCTACGAGGAGAATAGTCGTGGATACGGAAGCTTCTGGGAGCAGAAGACTCTACTTTGGCCATAGTGACAGGACCACTGACCCCCTCCTACGAGGAGAACAGACGTGGATACGGAAGCTTCTGGGAGCACAAGACTACTCTGGCCATAGTACCAATACCACTGACCCCCTCCTACAAGGAGAAGAGACATGGATATGGAAGCTTTTGGGAGCACAAGTCTCTACTTGGGCCATAGTGACGAGACCACTGACCCCCTCCTACAAGGAGAATAGACGTGGATATGGAAGCTTCTGGAGCACAGAGCTCTACTCTGCCCATAGTGACAGGACCCCTGAATTCTCCTCTACAAGGAGACTGGATATGGAGACGTTAGAAAGGTGACTGTCACGAGTTGGACTGTAGTGTTGAGCTGGGACTTACAGAACCAGTAAGTCTGGAAACAAACCAGTGTCAATTGAGACTGTGTCTGAATATGCCTTATAGAATTGAAACATGCTGGAAGATATGTGCCCGCTGTGTATAAAGTTGTTGTTGAAGATGAACCGCTGAGTAAAGAACTGTTGTTTGAAGTGAACTGTCATTCTGCTTGTGAGTACGAGTCGTCATGTGGTCCTGGCCAGCCAACATCAGTGGCAACATGCGACCTGCATGAGATCACAGCCCACACGGCACAAGTCCAGAGATGCAGCCAGGCCCATGGTTTTCATGTAGCATGCTGGGGTGTCTGGAGTCAATCCCTCTACCTTGACTACCAGTTTTGATACTCTACATATATATCACTACTGTCCTCTATATACTCTCCATCTTGCAGTATATGACTACTGTCCTCCATACACATTCCCATCCTGCAGTATATTATTACTGGTCTATACAGTGTGTCCACCCATATCCGGTTCACCGCCATTAACTTGAGAACGGCAGCAGCTATAGGCATAGAAGTGGTGTCTAGGCATAGTAAAGTAGCCATGCGCTACGCCATATGCGTGACCAGCATTCAATGTTTTGAGATGGTCATGGGTTTCATATCATAGCATTTCTGTATGCAAGGTGTCGATTCGGATTGAATTGATGATGTCCTACAACTTTGTTATTCACTTTTTTTCTCTATCTCATTCCGTTTTCGAGATAAAAATGCCAAGTCTGTTGTTTTCCACCAGGTAGCGCTATAGGTGGTTTTATTGCGTAGCGCATGGCTACTTTACTATAGCTAGACACCACTTCTATGCCTATAGCTGCCGCCGTTCTCAAGTTAATGGCGGTGGACAGGATATAGGTGGATACTGTACATACAGCTCCATCATGCAGTATATCACTCCTGTCGTCTATGTACAGCTCTACTGTCTAATTGAGTCTAATCTTTATTATTTTACCTGGGGGAAAGATGTGGAGTCAGAAGTGATTGTACTAGTAGTGGTTAATCCTTTAAAGGGAATCTGTCAACAGCTTATTGCTATGTAATCTGACAGCATCATGTTGTAGGGACAGAGACTCTGATTACAGTGATGGATCACTTAGTTTACTGGGTGCAGCAGTTATTGTAAAATCACAGTTTTCTCTGCTGCAGATCTAGCAGAGCTCAGAATGCTGAGCTGTGTATAACCCCACCCACATCACTGATTGGCAACTCTCTGTGTACATTGTATAGTGACAGTAAGTTGTTAATCAGTGGTGGCGGAGTAGTTGGACCAGGAGGCACAAGACAACTAGTCCTTTAGAGATAATCTCCTGAGGATAAAACACTGATTTTATTAAAACAAAACACAAAACAACAGGACTACGGTAGTAAGTGACATCACTGGAATCAGAGTCTCTGCCTCTACATGATCCTGGTCTGAGATTACATAGCAAAAACCTGCTAACAGGAAGTGTTTACCTGCAAAACTGAAAAATACAAGTCTAGGTGTACAGTGCCTACAAGTAGTATTCAACCCCCTGCAGATTTAGCAGGTTTGATAAGATGCAAATAAGTTAGAGCCTGCAAACTTCAAACAAGAGCAGGATTTATTAACAGATGCATAAATCTTACAAACCAACAAGTTATGTTGCTCAGTTAAATTTTAATAAATTTTCAACATAAAAGTGTGGGTCAATTCTTATTCAACCCCTAGGTTTAATATTTTGTGGAATAACCCTTGTTTGCAATTACAGCTAATAATCATCTTTTATAAGACCTGATCAGGCCGGCACAGGTCTCTGGAGTTATCTTGGCCCACGCCTCCATGCAGATCTTCTCCAAGTTATCTAGGTTCTTTGGGTGTCTCATGTGGACTTTAATCTTGAGCTCCTTCCACAAGTTTTCAATTGGGTTAAGGTCAGGAGACTGACTAGGCCACTGCAACACCTTGATTTTTTCTCTCTTGAACCAGGCCTTGGTATTCTTGGCTGTGTGCTTTGGGTCGTTGTCTTGTTGGAAGATGAAATGACAACCCATCTTAAGATCCTTGATGGAGGAGCGGAGGTTCTTGGCCAAAATCTCCAGGTAGGCCGTGCTATCCATCTTCCCATGGATGCGGATCAGATGGCCAGGCCCCTTGGCTGAGAAACAGCCCCACAGCATGATGCTGCCACCACCATGCTTGACTGTAGGGATGGTATTCTTGGGGTCGTATGCAGTGCCATCCAGTCTCCAAACGTCACGTGTGTGGTTGGCACCAAAGATCTCGATCTTGGTCTCATCAGACCAGAGAACCTTGAACCAGTCTGTCTCAGAGTCATCCAAGTGATCATGAGCAAACTATAGACGAGCCTTGACATGACGCTTTGAAAGTAAAGGTACCTTACGGGCTCGTCTGGAACGGAGACCATTGCGGTGGAGTACGTTACTTATGGTATTGACTGAAACCAATGTCCCCACTGCCATGAGATCTTCCCGGAGCTCCTTCCTTGTTGTCCTTGGGTTAGCCTTGACTCTTCGGACAAGCCTGGCCTCGGCTCGGGTGGAAACTTTCAAAGGCTGTCCAGGCCGTGGAAGGCTAACAGTAGTTCCATAAGCCTTCCACTTCCGGATGATGCTCCCAACAGTGGAGACAGGTAGGCCCACCTCCTTGGAAAGGGTTTTGTACCCCTTGCCAGCCTTGTGACCCTCCACGATCTTGTCTCTGATGGCCTTGGAATGCTCCTTTGTCTTTCCCATGTTGACCAAGTATGAGTGCTGTTCACAAGTTTGGGGAGGGTCTTAATTAGTCAGAAAAGGCTGGAAAAAGAGATAATTAATCCAAACATGTGAAGCTCATTGTTCTTTGTGCCTGAAATACTTCTTAATACTTTAGGGGAACCAAACAGAATTCTGGTGGTTTGAGGGGTTGAATAATAAATGACCCTCTGAATAAACTTTTCACAATTTAAAAAAAAAAAAAAAAAGAAATAACATTCTTTTTTGCTTCAGTGCATTTCACACTTCCAGGCTGATCTACAGTCCAAATGTCACAATGCCAAGTTAATTCTGAATGTGTAAACCTGCTAAATCTGCAGGGGGTTGAATACTACTTGTAGGCACTGTATATACCATCTTATGTAACAATGAACCTCTGGATTGAAGGTGTCTCTTTTCTTCATAGTGTGGCATGGGAATTTTTTTGGGATATTTGCAGCAGCGTCATTGAATGGAAGTTTTCTTTTTTTTTTTTTTTTTAAAACTATAAAAAAAAAGTATTGGCTAGAATTAGTATTTATGACAAATTGTGCTGGCTTCGGTGAGTAAAAATATGTATGAGTTATGCCAAAAATGCGGGGTACCCTTCTAAATGAGATAAACAGCGTTTGGGTTACACAACACAGAACATTGATGCTTACAAACACAGCCACAAATGAAGACACCAGAGAGTGTCCCGGCGTAAAGACTGCACAGACGGGAGACCACTGGACAAGGCTGGGGGTCCGTGATGTGCTGCAACAGAAAAAGCCAGAAAAAAATCCTATATACACACAGCTATACTGCAGCAAAAAAAAATCATAAAAACTCAGATCAAGTATATATTATATATATCTATATATATAATTGCCTTATTCTGTCTGTCTGTCTGTCTGTCTGTCATGCTCCGAAATTGTGTCCTTACGGTGACACAAAGCTGATTGGCCGCTGGGCTCGCCATGGCCCCGCCCCCCCCACACGGATTGGCCTCTCGCCCCGGCTCTCTGCAGGCCCCGCCCCCCTCACGCAATGCACGCTCGCTGTGGCCCAACTGACACGGGGCTCCGATTCCCAGGTGAGTACACACACACATCAGATCACACTCACTCTCACACACACCTCACACACACCTCACACATCACATCCACACATCACAACATGCTGGGATATCACTTGCTTCTACACCGGCTCCGTCAGGATCCCGGCAGCGCCAGACATAACCTTGCGATGCTGGGATCTTAACGGAGGCCGTGAAAGCTGGTAACCATTATAAACATCGGGTAACTAAGGTCCCTTAGTTACCCGATGTGTATCATAGTTACCAGTGTACACCGGCTCACACTCACTCTCACACACACCTCACACACACATCACATCGCATCCACACATCAAGGTCCTGCAGCTGCGGAACACACATAACATAACAGCACACACACACACACACATACACACACAAATCAGATCACACTCACTCACACACACACATCACATCGCATCCAAATACTCACAACATCCTGGGATATCGCTTGCTTCTCGGCGGCGATATTGTGCTGTGAGCTTCCAGGACCTGACGGAGGATCACATGGCCAGAAGCATGTGATATCCCCGGATGTTGTGAGTATCAGCGCGTATGTGCAATATCGTCAGTGTCTGTGTGTGTGAGTGTATGCGATCGGGTGTGTGTGAGTGGATGCGATCGGTTGTGTGGGTGAGTGGATGCGATCGGTTGTGTGGGTGAGTGGATGCGATCGGTTGTGTGGGTGAGTGGATGCGATCGGTTGTGTGTGTGAGTGGATGCGATCGGTTGTGTGTGTGAGTGGATGCGATCGGTTGTGTGGGTGAGTGGATGCGATCGGTTGTGTGGGTGAGTGGATGCGATCGGTTGTGTGTGTGAGTGGATGCGATCGGTTGTGTGTGTGAGTGGATGCGATCGGTTGTGTGGGTGAGTGGATGCGATCGGTTGTGTGGGTGAGTGGATGCGATCGGGTGTGGGTGAGTGTCGGCAGAGGAGCACGGCGTGCTGGAGGAGGCTGGGAGCAGAGAGGCTGATCTTGGGGAAGGCTGGGAGGGGGAGGCTGATGCTGAGGGAGGCTGGAAGGAGAGAGGCTGAGCAAACGTGCTCCATCCGCCATACTGCGCACTCCCCATCGTGCTGCATCCCCCATGCTGCGCACTCCCAAACGTGGTCCATCCGCCATGCTGCGCACTCCCAAACGTGGTCCATCCGCCATGCTGCGCACTCCCAAACGTGGTCCATCCGCCATGCTGCGCACTCCCAAACGTGCTCCATCCGCCATACTGCGCACTCCCAAACGTGCTCCATCCGCCATACTGCGCACTCCCCATCGTGCACCATCCGGCATGCTGCGCACTCCCAAGCGGATGGAGCATGATGGGGGGTGCGCAGCATGGCGGATGGAGCACGTTTGGGAGTGCGCAGCATGGCGGATGGAGCACGTTTGGGAGTGCGCAGCATGACGGATGGAGCACGTTTGGGAGTGCGCAGCATGACGGATGGAGCACGTTTGGGAGTGCGCAGCATGCCGGATGGTGCACGATAGGGAGTGCGCAGTATGGCGGATGGAGCACGTTTGGGAGTGCGCAGTATGGCGGATGGAGCACGTTTGGGAGTGCGCAGCATGGCGGATGGAGCACGTTTGGGAGTGCGCAGCATGGCGGATGGACCACGTTTGGGAGTGCGCAGCATGGCGGATGGAGCACGTTTGGGAGTGCGCAGCATGGCGGATGGAGCACGTTTGGGAGTGCGCAGCATGGCGGATGGAGCACGTTTGGGAGTGCGCAGCATGGCGGATGGAGCACGTTTGGGAGTGCGCAGCATGCCGGATGGTGCACGATGGGGAGTGCGCAGTATGGCGGATGGAGCACGTTTGGGAGTGCGCAGCATGGCGGATGGAGCACGTTTGGGAGTGCGCAGCATGGCGGATGGACCACGTTTGGGAGTGTGCAGCATGGCGGATGGAGCACGTTTGGGAGTGCGCAGCATGGCGGATGGAGCACGTTTGGGAATGCGCAGCATGGCGGGTGGAGCACGTTTGGGAGTGCGCAGCATGGCGGATGGAGCATGATAGGGGGTGCGCAGCATGGCGGATGGAGCACGTTTGGGAGTGCGCAGCATGGCGGATGGAGCACGTTTGGGAGTGTGCAGCATGGCGGATAGAGCACGATGGGGAGTGCGCAGCATGGCGGATGGAGCACGTTTGGGAGTGCGCAGCATGGGGGATGCAGCACGATGGGGAGTGCGCAGTATGGCGGATGGAGCACGTTTGGGAGTGCGCAGCATGGCGGATGGACCACGTTTGGGAGTGCGCAGCATGGCGGATGGAGCACGTTTGGGAGTGCGCAGCATGGGGGATGCAGCACGATGGGGGGTGCGCAGCATGGGGGATGGAGCACGATGGGAGGTGCACACCTCCCCCCAACACACACACACACACGCGCACTGCACAACACACACACACTAGGAATCACAAACAACGCCCTACACAGACACCCACACACACAGACAACGCTGCACACACAAATATACGCACATACTGCACAACACACACATTGCTCAAAACATACCTCCCCCCAAAACACACCACACCCACACAAACCGCACAACACACACACACAACGCTACAGACACACAGCGCTCCACAAACAACGCAACACACGCAACACACATACAACACCGCTCTCACCCCCCGCGACACTCAGAACATGTACAGCGCCCTACACAAACACTTGGTAACTACACACAACAACATCTATATATATATATATATATATATATATATATATATATAACAAAAATCATACATGAACTACACAATACGTAAATTCTAGAATACCCGATGCGTAGAATCGGGCCACCTTCTAGTATATAATATATATATATATATATATATATATATATATATATATATATATATAAAAAGCTGATTGTGTGTATGTATGTATGTATGTGTGTGTGTGTGTGTGTGTGTGTTTGTATGTATGTGTGTGTGTATGTATGTCCGGGATTGGCATCTGCACCGTCGCAGCTACAGCCACAAAATTTTGCACAATCACACTTCTGGACCCCGAGAGCGTCATAGGCTATGTTTTGAGGGGAAAGGTTAACCCCGCGCTTTACAGTTATTCACCCAAAAAACTGCCTACATTAAAGCGAATGGAGCTGGGAGCCACAGTGCAGCCAGAACTTCAGAAGAATGCGCAGCCACACCCTTAAATGGCATGTTGGCGTGTCACAATGCAGCCAGGGAAAGAGACAGACACAGACAGGGAAAGAGGCAGACACAGACAGGGTAAGAAACAGACATAGACAGGGTAAGAGACAGACACAAAGAGACAGACAAAGAGACAGACTGACAGGGAAAGAGAAGGAAACAGAGAGACAGGTTAAGAGACAGACACAGACAGGTAAAGAGACAGACACAGACAAAGAGACAGAGACAGGGAAACAGACAGACAGGGAAAGAGAGGGAAATAGACAGACAGGGTAAGAGACAGACAAAGACAGGTAAAGAGACAAACAAAGAGACAGACAAAGAGACAGAGGGAAAGAGACAGACAGGGAAAGAGACAGACAGGGAAAGAGACAGACAGGGAAAGTGACAGAGATAGATAAACAGACAGGGAAAGAGATAGACAGACAGGGAAAGAGATAGAGACAGACGGAGAAAGAGACAGTCAGAGACAGACAGGGAAAGAGACAGACAAAGAGATAGAGAGAGAGACAAAGAGATATATACAGAGGGGGAGACAGACATTACAATTACATTTATATCTATTTGTTTTGTGGTTTTTATGTGCAGAATACATTTTTGTTAATACATTCTATTTTGTTAACAGCAGTTATTAACCCGGGCGAAGCCGGGTAGTACAGCTAGTATATATATATATATATATATATATATATATTTTTTTTTTTTTTTTTACTTCAATGCACTTATTTGGGGCTAAACAATCATTTTGCTATTGGGTTAATTTAAAAAAACAAAACAACATTTGCCTTTACACACTTCTGTGTTGGCAGAAGAATATGTTATCTAAGAATTCATCAGCGAGCTTTATGTATTTATTTGTATAAATACATGTGTGGTCAATATAAAGGACTGGCACATGACTTATTTCTTCCAAAGACAATACTAAGGACCAGGGGGCACTCACTGCGAGTGGAAGAAAATCGATTCCGGCAGCTGAATAGGATAGGGTTCTTTACAGTTAGAGCAGTCAGATTGTGGAATGCCCGACCACAAGAGGTAGTAATGGCAGATACTATAACAGCTTTAAAAAAAGGGCTAGATGATTTCCTCAGTACACACAAAATTGTTGGTTATAAGTGACTTAGGGGTACTTTGCACGCTGCAACATCGCTAGCCGATGCTTGCGATGCCGAGCGCGATAGTACCCGCCCCCGTCGCACATGCGATATCTTGTGATAGCTGCTGTAGCGAACATTATCGCTACAGCAGCTTCACACGCACTTACCTGCCCTGTGACGTCGCTCTGGCCGGCGACCCGCCTCCTTCCTAAGGGGGCGGGTCGTGCGGCGTCACAGCGACGTCACACGGCAGGCGGACAATAGAAGCGGAGGGGCGTAAACATCCCGCCCATCTCCTTCCTTCCGCGTTGGCCATGGAGGCAGGTAAGGAGATGTTCCTCGCTCCTGCGGCTTCACACACATCGATGTTTGCTGCCGCAGGAACGAGGAACAACATCGTATCTCCTATTGGTGCGATATTATGAAAATGACCGACGCCACACAGATCACCGATTTACAACGCTTTTGCGATGGTTTATCGGTGCTTCTAGGCTTTACACGTTGCGACGCCGTTACCGGCGCCGGATGTGCATCACTTTCCATTTGACCCCGATGATATCGCAGTAGCGATGTCGCAACGTGCAAAGTACCCCTTAGGGACAAAATGTAGAACTGGTGGAGGAAGGTTGAACTAGATGGACCTAGGTCTTTTCAACCTAAGTAACTATGTAACTATGTAGCTCATTCTGTTCTCTTTCATCTGCATTTTTCGGCGCTCCTCTAGGCTAAATTGTGACCACATCAAAGTTGAGATCCACTTTGTGCTCGTAAATCAACTGATGAGCTCTGAAAAGACAAGAATCTGATGGGAGTCACAAACTTTCACAAAGGAGCAAGCTCACTAACAAATCCTCAGTTAACTCGTTCAGCAGCCAGCAATGTGCAGGGAAGCAAAAAGTCTGTAAAAAACAAAACGGTGCAAAGTTTTAAATAAAACCAAATAGCAAAATTTAACCCCAAATATAAATATTTATGTAAAAAAATGAACATTTTAACCTAATATGTCTCACAGCTGCGGTTTTGCTACAAAGGTGTAAAATTCGGACAATACTCAATATGTGACATACACAGACTGGTACATTGTAGCAAACTATCAGCACATGAGAGCTTTTCACTTTTCACTTCTGTCTACACTGGATACAATTGTAACAAAACCTCAGCTGTGAGAAGTTGAAGAACTTTAAGGACCGTGTTATTAAAAACAAGAAAAAAAATGAATGACACGCGTTTCGAGCTTGTAGAAATGTGGAGAATTTTCTCTGGATTCTGGGAGGTTGATATAAGGTTTATAAACAGGATACGTGTTCTTGTGAGGCGCAGTAAGTGGTTAATCTATGTTTAAGGAAATCTTGAGTGTGTTTAGAAAGTCTCCAGTGTGAATTCCTGTCTTACTGCGGGATCGCAGCCACAGGACTGGATGTTGAAAGCCTCTCATACCTGGGATACCATTATAAAAGATAACAGGCCCAGCTCCGGCTAATAGTATTATTTTAGGTATTTCTCTGAGGAGCGGATTTGGAGCCATTAAATAATCACTCGCCGCTCCATGTGTCAACACTGAGCATTTCTTCCATTTCCCCCCAGGTCTGTGGTATGTCCAGAGATGTGTCCTGAGGACCAAGAAAGTGGCCAAGTTATTATCAGCATAATCCTGCCCCAAGCGACTGGGTAATTAGCGGCTCCAGAGACCGAAAACAGCCACTGATATCACAGCTCTCACATGTGACTAAAGGGAAAGTCTCACAACTGATAGGAAAAGTTCAGCGGAGTGACCCTATTTTTAAGACTATAACTACTATAACACTGCCCTCTATGTACAAGAATATAACTACTATAATACTGCCCCCTATATACAAGAATGTAACTACTATAATACTGTTCCCTATGTACAAGAATATAACTACTATAATACTGCTCCCTGTATACAAGAATATAACTACTATAACACTGCCCTCTATGTACAATAATATAACTACTATAATACTGCCTCTATGTACAAGAATATAACTACTATAATACTGCCCATATGTACAAGAATATAACTACTATAATACTGCCTCTATGTACAAGAATATAACTACTATAATACTGCCTCTATGTACAAGAATATAACTACTATAATTCTGCTCCATATGTACAAGAATATAACTACTATAATACTGCCCCTATGTACAAGAATATAACTACTATAATACTGCCCTCTATGTACAAGAATATAACTACTATAATACAGCCCCTATGTACAAGAATATAATTACTATAATACTGCCTCCTACGTACAAAAATATAACTACTGTAATACTGCTCCATATGTACAAGAATATAACTACTATAATACTGCTCCCTACGTACAAGAATATAATTACTATAATACTGCCTCTATGTACAAGAATATAACTACTATAATACTGCCCCCTATGTATAAAAATATAACAACTATAATACTGCCTCCTACGTACAAGAATATAACTATTATAATACTGCCACCTAAGTATAAAAATATAACTACTATAATACTGACTCCTATGTACAAGAATATAACTACTATAATACTGCCCCCTATGTACAAAAATATAACTACTATAATACTGCCTCATATGTACAAGAATAAAACTACTATAATACTGCTCCCTACATACAAGAATATAACTACTATAATACTGCCCCCTACGTACAAGAATATAACTACTAAAAAAGGACTATTAGGTCCTATTTACTGTTATCAATGTGAGCATATGCAATACTGCGCTCCCTAAGCCGCAGAGAATAGTGCAGACACAGGAGCAGGGAAACACAAAGTCAATAGTGATCAAAAGAGGATGTTCAGTATCCACAATCCTTTATTAGTCCAGGAAAAAAAATCTATAATGCAAAGTGAGGTGTATGGGCACCATGGCATTCTTGACCGATAACAATGGCATTCTCTCTATACTATGGATATTACTTCTTGTTTGGGGTCTTCAGTCGATTTTGTTTAGTTTATCGTTACTTAAGGAAACCTGGAACGTCACGTGCACACAGTGAGTATTTGGTGAGTTTTTTACCTCAGTATTTGTAGCCAAAACCAGGAGGGGGTAATAAATACAGAAGTGGTGACGAGTTTCTATTATACTTTTATTCTGATTGTTCCACTTCTGGTTTTGACTTACAAATACTGAGGTACAAATTGCACCAAATACTGAGCGTGTTAATGTCGTCTTATAGATCTCTGCACTGCAGGCCGTTTGAAGGTGCAGTTTGCCCCATCCAGGTGGAGTAGGATCTGTAAGGCCCCGTGTGTGGGCCCTATCAGTCTCCCCCACCCTGGCAGTCTGGAGGTGCAATTTGCCTTATACAGGTGGAGCGGGATCTGTAATACCCCGTATGTGGGCCCTATCAGTCTCCCCCACGCTGGCGTCTGGAAGTGGAGTTTGCCCCATCCAGGTGGAGCGGGATCTGTAAGGCCCTGTGTGTTGGCTCTATCAGTCTCCCACACCCCAGCAATCTGGAAGTGCAGTTTGCCCCATCCATGTGGAGCAGTATCTGTACCCTGTGTGTGGGCCCTATCAGTCTCCCCCACCCTGGCAGTCTGGAGGTACAATTTTCTCATCCAGGTGGAGTGGGATCTGTAATGCCCCGTATGTGGGCCCTATCAGTCTCCCCCACGCTGGCGTCTGGAAGTGGAGTTTGCCCCATCCAGGTGGAGCGGGATATGTAAGGCCCCGTGTGTGGGCCCTATCAGTCTCCCGCAGCCCGGCAGTCTGGAATTGCAGTTTACCCCATCCATGCATCCATGTGGAGCAGTATCTGTAAGGCCCCGTGTGTTGGCCCTATCAGTCTCCCCCACCCCGGCAGTCTGGAGGTGCAGTTTGCCCCATCCAGGTGGAGTAGGATCTGTAGGGACCCGTGTGTGGGCCCTATCAGTCTCCCGTACCCCAGCAGTCTGGAGGTGCAGTTTTCCCCATCCAGGTAGAGCAGGATCTATAAGACCCCGTGTGTGGGCCCTATCAGTCTCCCCCCCCGGCAGTCGGGAGGTGCAGTTTGCCCTATCCAGGTTGAGCGGTATCTGTAAGATACCCGTGTGTGGCCCCTATCAGTCTACCTCACCTTGGCAGTCTGGAGGTGCAGTTTGACCCATCCAGGTGGAGTAGGATCTGTAAGGACCCGTGTGTAGGCCCTATCAGTCTCCCCCATTCTGGCAGTCTGGAGGTGCAGTTTGCCCCATCCAGGTGAAGCAGGATCTATAAGACCCCCGTGTGTAGGCCCTATCAGTCTACCTCACCCTGGCAGTCTAGAGGTGCAGTTTGCCCCATCCAGGTTGAGCGGTATCTGTAAGACCCCCGTGTGTGGGCCCTATCAGTCTCCCCCACCCTGGCAGTCTGGAGGTGCAGTTTGACCCATCCAGGTGGAGTAGGATCTGTAAGGACCCTTGTGTGGGCCCTATCAGTCTCCCCCACCCTGGCAGTCTGGAGGTGCAGTTTGACCCATCCAGGTGGAGCGGTATCTGTAAGACCCCCGTGTGTGGGCCCTATCAGTCTCCCTCACCCCGGCCGTCTCTGATTTTATTGCCATGACTCTATCTCAGAAGTATTTTTGCAGTAAACAGAACTAATTTGCCCCCCTCGCCTCCTTCTTCCTTCAAACAGCTGTTGACATCTGTAATTCAGGAACAATCATGAACTTTCCTAAACTGCGTCTGGCTGTAAACACATCACAAATCAGCAGCAAACAGGGACTGAAGGTACGAGTCCTCCCCAGCAGATACATGGGGCCGTTTCACGTGACCTCTGCGGTATATACTTTATCATTCCATAATTTTTAAAGGGGAAGTCTACTTCAAAATTACAAGTCACCCTTCTAAGTCTGCAGCCTAAAACCATGGACAGTGATTCCTGCTTGTATCCTGAAACTGCAGGGTTTCTTGTGCAATCTCCTCCTCGCACAACCGCACAACAAGTCTGTGTGGCAAGGAAAGACAGTCTACTGTATAGCAGGCTGAACTTGATATGACATCAGTAAGAGACGTGAAAATCGGTCATGGAACAAGCAGGTCTGGATCACAGACTATGTGTATACCAATGCTTGGCATTCGGCCGGCATTACCAGTGGGCTCCCACAATGATCGGAGGTCTATCCAAGAGGCTATCCATCATGTCGTTTATGGAGGAGGCAGTGAACACACTGTATGTCCAGCCCTCTTCCATGGAGCAGAGTATTGTGTGTAGTTGCTGGCCCCTGGACCCCCGGCAACGCGCCTGGTCAGAAGTGTATGGCGTCAGCACAGTTTGCAGACTGTATCCCATAATATCCCTAAGCTATAATTTTCTCCTAGGCCAAAGTGCAACCATTCTGTAGCCAGTGATCAGGGACAGTCATGTTTCCAAGAGGTGTTTGTCATATCACCCCTGTACTGGGACCCGAGTGCCTCCAAGAAGGGGTTAACATGCTATTTCCAGTCATGAGGGGGAATCAGTGGTCCATGTAAGTTGCCTGTGGTTAAAGTCACTTTGTATTAGTTCCAGTGATGTGGGCTCCCAGCACTGAGAAAGGTCAGAGAGCTGGAGGGGGGAGGTGTCAGACTGGAGTTACTGCTTTTATTGTCCAAAACAACCCTAAACTGTGCTACCCTGGAAGAAGCTGATGTGCAGCCCGAGATATCTGTAGGAAAGACGGCCTGGAGTGACGGCCAACAAGCGGCCGGGGCACCACAAGCTCAACCTGTGTGTGACAAGCTGCCCAGACCCCAGCAAGAGACATGATACTGTGCTGTACCCCAAGTGTCACTGTCCTGTACCCCGAATGTCAGTGTCGCTATCCTGCACCCCAAGTGTCAGTGTCACTGTCCTCCAAGTGTCAGTGTCATTGTCTTGTACCCAAAGTGTCAGTGTCATTATCCTGTACCCCGAGTGTCAGTGTCATTATCCTGTACCCCAAGTGTCAGTGTCTTTGTCCTGTACCCCGAGTGTCAGTGTCATTATCCTGTACCCCAAGTGTCAGTGTCTTTGTCCTGTACCCCGAGTGTCAGTGTCATTATCCTGTACCCCGAGTGTCAGTGTCATTATCCTGTACCCCAAGTGTCAGTGTCTTTGTCCTGTACCCCGAGTGTCAGTGTCATTATCCTGTACCCCGAGTGTCAGTGTCATTATCCTGTACCCCAAGTGTCAGTGTCTTTGTCCTGTACGCCGATTGTCACTGTCCTGTACCCTCAGTGTCAGTGTGATTGTTGTGTTCCTCAAGGGGGTCATTTTCCCCTTCCCCAAATGTCTGTGTCATTGTCCTATGTCCAAAGAATTCACTGCACACATTAGGTTTGTGATCCGAAAGAGTGGTATTTTATTAAATAAAAAACGTGACTGTTAAATCAAATTGACGTTTCGACCCTCCCGGGTCTTAATCAAGAGTCGCTGGAGGATGGGTAGCAGGGAAGTATACACACTACCCACAGCAATAGCGCTGTTGCGCTTTTAGGCTCACCCACCACAATCCTGAAGGACACCTACATAACACAAACAGTAGCGCTGTTGTGCCCCTACTTCCACTTCCCTGCTACCCATCCTCCAGCGACTCTTGACTAAGACCCGGGAGGGTCGAAACGTCGATTTGATTTAACAATCGCGTTTTTCATTTAATAAAATACCACTCTTTTGCATCACAAACCTAATGTGTGCAGTGAATTCTTTGGACATATTACTATAGGGCCATTGACCCATTTTTCACTTGCACTTAGGATCCTAGTCTGAGTGCAGACCATTTTTTGTTTCTGTGTTATTGTCCTGTACCCCAAGTGTCAGCGTCATTATCCTGTACCTCAAGTGTCATTATTTTGTCCCATGAGTCAGTGTCATTATCCTGTACCCTAAGGGGTACTTTGCACGCTGCGACATCGCTAGCCGATGGTAGCGATGCCGAGCACGATATTACACGCCGTCGCACATGCGATATCTTGTGATAGCTGCCGTAGCGAACATTATCGCTACGGCAGCTTCACACGCACTTACCTGCCCTGCGACATCGCTCTGGCCGGCGACCCACCTCCTTCCTAAGGGGGCGGGTCGTGCGGCATCATAGCGACGTCACACGGCAGGCGGACAATAGAAGCGGAGGGGCGGAGATGAGCGGGACGTAAACATCCCGCCCACCTCCTTCCTTCCGCATAGCCGGTGGAGGCAGGTAGGAGATGTTCCTCGCTCCTGCGGCTTCATACACAGCCATGTGTGCTGCCGCAGGAACGAGGAACAACATCGTACCTGTCGCTGCAGCGAAATTATGAAAATGACCGACACTACACAGATCACCGATTTACGACACTTTTGTGATCGTTTATCGGTGCATCTAGGCTTTACACGTTGCAACGTCGTTACTGGCGCCGGATGTGCGTCACTTTCGACTTGACCCCGACAACATCGCAGTAGCGATGTCACAACGTGCAAAGTACCGCTAAGTGTCTGTGTGTCATTATCCTGTCCCTCAAGTATCTGTATATTAAACACTTAACTTTGCACCATTGTGGTCTGTTTATTGGGTGGTTACATGACCAAATGCTCTAGTAAAAGTAGCTGAATACTTCTTTACCTCCAATAACTTTGACAGGGATGAATTATGGGTAGTGAAGGAATTTTACTCTTTGTAACGTAATCTAGTCATGACTGTATACGTCACTTATATTCCATTGGGGACAAAACAGACCAAACACAACTTGATTTCCACTCGGGGTCTGAGAGAGGTGAAGGCTCAGGGGTCACATTTTAAATTCTTTAGTGAAGCATCTGGTGGAGATTTAAGAGGTCACAGAGCAGACGTTATTTTCAGAGTCACCTTACCCCGTCATCAATCATTATTAGGTGGCTCCGTGTTGGAGAGGTGGGTAATCTGCGCCCATGGGGACCTGTGCAGGTCAGGGCGAACTTCTAAGTTACCCATAACTCATGTCAGTAGCAGCAAGTGTGAGGAAACACTTTCTCAATGTTCCTGCATCTGGATTAACCAATGAAGTACTGCCTGATGGAAGGACCAATGTCGGAGAAATGCCGACTCTATATAAGTAGCAGATGGAGCGCTGTACATTATGATATAGTGACATATTATTTAGGGAGTCTAAATACATATTCCAAACATCTGTTCACTTATCTCCAGATTAGCAGGATGTCCTGACCATCCCATGTCATGGTCCCAATTCATGTCAACGAGGTAGCCTTTGAGTTTCATGGGAAATCAGTTGACACAACTTGGATCTTAGAAAATCTAAAAATTGACACAAACCAACATCGTCCTTAAAAAGGGTCACCAATGAACTCTTTGCTCTAGGAGTCAGTGAGGTTCTCAAAATGCCAAGGATCTACTAAGTGCCCTGAACCTTCATTAACCCCAACGATTTTTGTGTGTCTGAGTAAAGCCTCCGGCTACAAAGGAAATAAATAATAATGATTAGTGATGAGCAAATACTAAAATATTTGGGTTCTGGATATTTATACCGAACACCTAGCACTATTCCAGTATTTGTCATGAATAACAAACCTAATGCAAGGCAATGGTGGACTCAAGCAGTTTTCTGGGAATTCAAGAAATATGCTCAGGTTCCCCATTGACTTGCATTAGGTTCGTTAGTCATGACGAA
The DNA here is from genome assembly GCF_048569485.1 of Anomaloglossus baeobatrachus. NCBI lineage: Eukaryota > Metazoa > Chordata > Amphibia > Anura > Aromobatidae > Anomaloglossus > Anomaloglossus baeobatrachus. Next base: position 454,934,753 of record NC_134357.1, on the reverse strand, counting down.
TACTGGAATAGTACTAGGAATTCAGTAAGAATATCCCGAACCTGAATATTTTACTATTCGCTCATCACTAATGATGATATTACCTTGATATTACCTCATTACCTTGTGCACAGTGGATGTATCCACTCTGCTGGATCTACCTCTCTTTCCATTATAGTACCAATGCTTTATTGGGAGATCCACCATCGTAACGTTGCTGGTCTTGATCTAAAGATTTCGATGACATAAACATTTGCTTATCACATGTCAACGAGTCTTTTACTTCCAGAATTAGATGGGTTTGCAACTTAAGGACCACCATATATACAGTGGAAACCACAAGTTTACATCCACACTCTATAAAGACTCATCTGCATGTTTTTCTCACTATCTGACATGAAATCAGAATAAACTGTTTTACGTCAATTAAGAACCAAAATTATTTATATTTGCCAAATGCCATATTAATGAGACAGAGAATGTTTTAAGGCATTTTTATTACTTTCTGCAAAGTCAAGAGTTTACATAAATTTCATTAGTATTTGGTACCATTGCCCTTAAACTGTATGACTTGGATGAAACGTTTTGGATCTCCTTCCACAAGCTTCTCACAAAAGTTGGTAGGAATTTGGGCCCATTCCACCTGACAGAACAGGTGTAACTGAGCCGTGTTTGTAGGTCGCTTTGCTCACACCTGGCTTTTCAGCTTTGCCTACACATTTTCAATAGGTTTGAGATCAAGGCTTTGTGATGGCCACTCCAAAAAATTTACTTTGTTATCCTTAAGCCACTTTGTAACCAGTTTGGCAGTATGCTCTGGGTCATTGTTCATTTGGAAGAGCCATTTCATACCAAACTTTAAGTTCTTGGCTGATGTCTTGTGATGTTGCTTCAGTATTGCCACATAATCTTCTTTCCTCATTATGCCATCTATTTTGTGAAGTGCTCCAGTCCCTCCTGCAGCAAAACAACCCCACAACATGATGGTGCCACCCCTGTGTTTCACAGTTGGGATGGTGTTCTTAGGCTTCAAATCAGCTCCCTTTTTCCTCCAAACGTAACAATGGTCATTATGGCAAACAGTTAAATTTTAGTTTTGTCAGATCACAGGACATGTCTCCAAACATTAAGGTCTTTGTTCCTATGTGCATTTGGAAACATTATTCTGGCTTGTTTATGTTTCTTTTGGAGTAATGGCTTCTTCCTTGCAGATTGGCCTTTCAGCCCATGTTGATAGAGTACACGTTTCACAATGTTACCAGCTTCCACCAGCATCTTCACAAGGTCTTTTGCTTTTGTTCTTGGGTTGATATGCACATGTCTGACCAAAGCACATTAATCTCTAGTACACAGAAGCCTTCTCCTTCTTGAGCGGTATGATGGCTGAACATCTTGAACAAGGTACCTTCAGGTATCTAGAAATTGCACCCAAGGATGAACCAAATTTGTGCAGGTCCACAATTCTCTTCCTAAAATCTTGGCTGATTTCTTGTGACTTTTCCCATGATGCTACACATAGAAGCAGTGTGTTTTAGGTGTGTATTAAAATACATCCACCGCTGTGTCTCTACCTAACTCAGATTTGCCAATTAATCAGAAGCTTCCAAAGACATAACATCATCATATGGGCTGTCCCATATTGTTTAAAGGCATAGTACTCTAAAGGTTGCTTTACGCCTTACGATATCACATACGATATCGTATGCGATCGTACCCGCCCCCATCGTATGTGCGGCATGTTCAATTTGTTGACCGTGTCGCACAAACGATTATTTCCCGTTACACGTACTTACCCTTACGCGATGTGTACTTACGACCTCGATGTGGATGGCGAACATCCACTTCCTGCAGTGGGAAGGACGTTCGGCGTCACAGCGACATCACGCGGCAGCCGGCCAATAGAAGCGGAGGGGCGGAGATGAGCGGGACGTAAACATCCCGCCCACCTCCTTCCCTCCGCATTGCCGGCGGGAGCCGCGGGACGCAGGTAAGATCTGTTCATCGTTCCCGGGGTGTCACACACTGCGATGTGTGGTACCTCGGAAACATTGAACAACCCGACGTGCAATTTTAAGGAAATGAACGACGTGTATGCGATGAACGGTTTTACGTTCAATCGCAATCGCACGTAGCTGTCACACGCTACAACAACACTAACGATGCCGGATGTGCGTCACTTACGACGTGACCCCGCCGACACATCGTTAGATTTGTTGTAGCGTGTAAAGCCCGCTTTAGTGTATGTAAACTTTTGACTTTGCAGAAAGTAATAAAAATGCCTTACAACATTTTCTCTCATTCATTATTCTGGCATTTGGCAAATATAAATAATTTTGGTTCCTAATTGACCTAAAACGGGAAAGGTTTATTCTGATTTCATGTCAAATAGTGAGAAAAACATACATGTGTCTTTTTAGACATAACTCCTAATCTCAGAGCCTTGGCATGGAAATTAGGAGAAACCCCAATGACATAACTCAGTGCCCTATAACTCAGTGCCCTATCTGAGGGACTAAATGATGACCTGTCTCAATAATCCTTTCATTTGTAGGTATATCCACTGAAAATATGACAATGGGACTGGTTTTAGTACCCAAGATGTAAAGGAGACTGATTTATTTCCACTCTGTACAAGGACATGATTCTGCAGCTCTGACATCAGCCAGAAGACTGGATTAGTATTGTTTTTTTATTGCTATCTATCACCTCATCTTGAGGAAGGTCTCATGTATGGATGGCTGGTGATTCCAACCTGACACGACAGACCAAAGTCAAATGTCTCCAAATATTAATCATCGTCTCACTCAGTCTTGTGTCGGCAGCTTGAAAGAAGATCGGAAAATTGTCTGAAGCCAAGAATGCTGTGAACTCCAACCACAAGGCAGAATATGAAGTGGACATATGATTGCAGAATGTTTTATCTCCCCATCGGCCCCAGTAAATAGTACAGGAGACATAATGATTGCGTATCGCTCCTGGGGCAGAAATAGAGCCTGTTCCCGAACCTCCTGCAACACATAGAGCTGTGACGGAAACCATGTTCAGAATGAGATAAAACACAAGTGGACAGGACCTGAGCGGTGGGATTGGACAGGTGAGTGCAGTAGGTTGTTATTTGCTGGTTGGATCGTATATGGCTGCGGATCTTCCATGCTATTAATGACATCCACAGGTCCTGACCACCATGTTCCTGTATTTTTTAAGTATCACATTGGAGCTGTCGTCAAAATAGAGAACAGATATGGCGGTGAGCTGAGTGGGAGCACAGCACGGCTTGGGCACGGTATCCGGGTTGATAAAATGAACCTGTGTGGAGATAGAAAAGCAAATTCCAGTTATGAATGGACTTTCCTCTTAAAGATAACATGTAGACATTGTATATACACGTCTATACACAAAGTCAGAGAAGATGTAAAATATTGGGAAAACAAGTAGGTAGGAAGGTGCACTGAACTGTTTGACCACACCAAGGGTGCACCGAGAACCTTTCCTTGGTTTGAGCCGTCATTCAGTACTGGCAAACTCCCTTTAAGGTGTTATTCTGAAGTAGTCTCTTGAGCAATACACAGCTTTCCAGTCTCTTTACTTCCTGGTTTCTGACTGGGCAGGCTCTCCTCTTCGGGATACAGTATCGGTGAATTGCAGAACTGTATTATTAGTAGATTTAAAAAGCTCAGTTCTGCTGTAACACATTCAGTCATCAGTGCTTTGTTCCGGAGTCTACAGTATTATCACTCTATTTAAACAAAGATAACAAAGCATTTTGTGCAAAATGTGCATTAGGAGTGGTGAGTCCCTGGCGGTTTCCTCTACAGGTATATATCCGTGTGTTTTGTACTTTAGGGATAGGTCTCCTTGCTGTCTGTCTCTATACTTTATATATGATCAATCCCATTTTGGTAATAATACTGATTACCATCATTGCTCTTTGTTCTTTTAAATAATTATTTAGCTGGATGTCACTATATGCTTTAAATGTATATAATTTATTTTTTTTATGGAACTGTGAGGGATAAATATATAGATGTCAAGGTGTTCTTAGCAGTGATGGGCGAAATCGCAGGTATCAGGGATCGGCGGGACTGACCGGACTTAAAAAAAAAAAAAATCAGTTGCATCCCGGAACTGATCCCAGATATCTGGGCGGATGCTGATCCCCATAGAAGTCTATGGGGACCAGAATCTGGAGCTTAGAAATGGTTTTAGAAGGGATAGGAGGATTAGAGCAAGTGCTCTATATTTACCAAGTCTCCAGCACGGTGTAACACCTTCCAGGCCCATCACGCTTCTTCCGGGACCGCTCACTTACCTTCATCCATATTCACTGCTTCCCCTACCCACCAACAGTTCTGGCGTTTGTGAATGGTTGCAGTCAGATGCGCCCCCAGCCTGTGTGACAGCGTCTGACTGCTTGCAATCGTACACCGTCTCTGCGGGTCCCTATTGTGGTATAAATTTACATAAAGAAAATGGTGTAGGATCCCCTTGTATTATGATACCCAGCACACATAAAGCAAATGGCTACAGGCTGCAGACCCCAGTCGTGCGCTTATCTTGGTTGTGTATCAAAATAAGAGGAACCGCATGTGGCTTTTTTTAAATTTTATTAGTTAATGAAATAATTTTAAAAAATGGCATGCGGTCCCCCCCCCTCCCAATTTTGATATACAGCCATGATAAAGCTGACAGCTGAGGGCTGGTATTCAGTCTAGGAAGGCCCATGCTTATTGGGCCCCCCAAGCCTAAAAATAGCATCCTGCAGCTGCCCAGGATTGTCGCATCCAATAGGTGTGACAATCCCAGCACTTTACCCGTCTCTTCCCAATTGCCCCAGTGCAGGGACAATCGGGTAATAAGGGGTTAATAACAGCCCACAGCTGCCACTAAGTCCTAGATTAGTAACGAGAGGCGTCTATGAGACCCCCCTTTACTAATCTGTAAGTGAAAAGAAATAAAACACAAATACCCAAAAAATTGTTTATTTGATATATAATCAAAACAAAACCACCCTCTTTCACCACTTTATTAACCCCAAAAGCACCCACATCTGACGTAATCCACATGAGGACCCACAACTATTCCAGCTCTGCTACATCTGAAGGCACAGTGTGCAGCCAGAGAACATGACCACCTACTGTGAGCTTTAGGCAGAGAACAATTGAGCCACACAATGAGTGGTGACGTCACTCAGGTTATTTACAGTCACAGCTGGAGGTTCCCAAGGTCCTCCACCTGTGATCACAGGTAACCTGACCTCAGTAAAGTCAGTCACCTCACCTCAGGTGAGGTCTCTGAGTTTACAGACCTGCATCTCCTGGCAGGCTATTTTTAGGCTGGGGATCCAATAAGCATGGGCCTACGCATGCTGAGAATACCAGCCCCCAGCTGTTGGCTTTATCATGGCTGGGTATTAAATAAAAATAAAAAATGCTGCATGCGGTTTCTCATATTTTGATACCAGCCAAGATAAGCGCACGGATGGGGGCTGCAGCGTGTAGCCGTATCCTTTATCTGTGCAGGGTATCATATTACGGGGGGACCCTGCGCCAATTTATTTATTTAATTTTATACCACGATAGTGACCCACAGACAAGGTCTATGATCGCACGCAAGCAGTCGCTATCACACAGGCTGGGGGCGCGTCTGACTATAACCATTCACAGATACTAGGACTGCTGGTGGGAGGGGGAAGCAGTAAGTATGTATGATGTTAACAAATGGCCTCGAAAGAAGAGTGCACAACCCGGAAGCAGTTATAGCCATGCCGGAAACTAAGTATAGTTTATGGTAAGTATAGTGCACTTGCTTTACTTTTATTTTTCCTTTTTTTTTTTTATTTTATTTCCAGAGTTACTGGATCCAAATTATCAGCTGGAGTTCACTGAGCCGGAGTTCACTGGGCTCAGGTCCATCACCCAGATACTTTTGAAACCGCGTGGATCCGAACTTTTACAATCCGGGCCCGCCCATCACTAGTTCTTACCTTTAGCCTCTTAAGCGGGCTTTACACGCTGCGATCTCGCTAGCGAGATCGCAAGCGATCGTACCCGCCCCCGTCGGTTGTGCGACACGGGCAAATCGCTGCCCGTCGCACACAACCTCGCTTATCCCCGTCACACGGACTTACCTGCCTAGTGACGTCACATGGCAGGCATCCAATAGAAGCGGAGGGACGGAGATGAGCGGACATAAACATCCCGCCCACCTCCTTCCTTCCGCATTGCCGGTGGAGGCAGGTAAGGAGATGTTCGTCACTCCTGCGGTGTCACACATAGCGATGTGTGCTGCCGCAGGAACGACGAACAACATCGCTAATTAGAAGAGAACAATTTTTTGCTTTAGGACGACCTCTCCGCTGCAAACGATTTTGGCCGCTTATGCGATCGTTGTAAGTCGCACATAAGTGTCACACACTGCGATATCGTTAATGACGCCGGATGTGCGTCACAAACACCGTGACCCCGACGATAATTAATTAACGATATCGTAGCGTGTAGAGCCCGCTTTACTGTTTGTTGCCTATTGACTTTATGTTTTTACTCTTTTTTGAAATGTTACCAGGCTTCAGTTATATTATTTTAGGTGTGTACACATAGCGATACCAAAGCATTTGAACACACACAGGGCTCAGTAGAATGAGAACCAAGATTAGGAGACCTGCTCTTAAAGCTACTGATGCTGGGGGGATGATGATTTTGCAAGACTTATAACATCAGCTTGTCAGGAGCTGATAGGGAACAGGAGGAAGGTGGCAACTGGAGGAAGGTGAGCGGCTAACTGCTGTATTTAAATCACTTAGCTGGAGAGAGGTGGCTGGTATGTTAGGAGTTAACCTCTCCTGGACTGAAATTACTGCACACTATTGGCCAGGGTCTGGTGGCTGAGCTCCATGGAAACCAGCTGTACATTATCAAATATAAAGGCTGTCATTGCATGAGATTGAACACAAACAAAAGAATACAGTAGCACACTGTAAGCGCCAACATGTATGCAAACATTCTACATATGAAATCTGAAATGCATTACTGCTATATGAAATACTTGGCGCATAAATTGGCTAATTCAAAAAAGTCTATCAGCCATGGCAAGGCATCCTTCCTTGATGGGACTAATATCATGCGGCTAAAATTCTACAAATTTAAGGGCAGGTAGGATTCGGCACTAATTAAAAATAGGGAGGAGTGCTCAGTCAGAAAAGTATATTCCATATAGCAGTAATGGAGTTCAAATTTCATATGTTCAATGTTTGCACAAATCTTGGAGCTAACAGAGTGTTGCTGTATTCTTTTTTTCTATATTATGCAGTCATGGCAGCTTGTACCTGCTTACACTTGCTTTATTCTGTTTGGAGGTGTTAATCAGTGTTTTGTTTATGGTCCAGGAGTGAACAAAGCATTCTATATACGAAACACACGTGTATGGCGACTCTGCCTGTATTTATCTCTTTGGACATAATATGTAGGTATCTTTGGACATGCTATAAAATGTATCCATCCACTTAATTGTGGACTTCCATACTGCACATGGACTTGTACATATATTTGTGCACTTTACACTGTATTAGTTTTTTGTTGACACACTTGTCTTTTTTGATGCATTATATATTTATATAGTTTTATACTTTTTGAGACTTGAAAAAATATGAAGTATATTTAAATATTATTTTATACATTTTTGGGGGTGATATTTATCTTTATAACTCCTTGCGTACAGTATATAGATGCTCCCATTTAGGCTTTCTTTTATACATTACTGTAATATAGGGTGTTTCATGTTTCTTTGAGGGTGTTTCATGTTTTATATCTAATTTTATTGGGTTGCATATTTTCTTTTGTTGTTGTTAAGTTCTGAGGAAGAGTTTATAGTTCTTATCTTCCTTCTTTTGACCACATCAAAATTCAACTCAGCTTTGATGTGATCTGTGGTTAAATATCAGCACAAAAATAGAGATAAGCGTGTTACACTCTAATTGTTAAAATGTTAGACTCCAAGTTAAAGGGATTGTTCACGACTGGATAATCTTTTTTTAATATCCCTAACATGTCTATTAAAATTAATAAAGAGCAAATTTTCCTCCCAGACTGATGCTCCCCTGCACCGCATGTTGTGTTCCCTGGAAAGTATTATTTATGTCACATGGGTTCTGCAGCCAATCGGTGGCCACTGATTTTCTCAAAAAATGTTATTAGGCATATTAGGGACATTGAAAAGTTGATGTCCTGTACTAAATAGAAACTTATTTAGCAGCCAGCAATGTGCAGGGGAAAAAAAGTCTGAAAATCAAATGGTGCAAACGTTTTAGTGAAACAAAATTGCAAAATTCATGCCTCAGGCTTAACCCTCATGACATATAACAAGTCCATACAACTTACCAGTGTTTGTACGATAGCGTGATTTGTCGCATTCATGTAGGAATTTAACGGAAAAGCGCACTCTCCTTCACAGTAATATGCAGCGTAACCTTCAGGAGCGATGATCCAGTCCTGTGTGAAATGGAGCAGAGCATTTACATTAAATCACGTTTAGTTGATGAATTTATAGTGAACCTGGTCAATAAAGGTTGGTTTCTGTCTTTGTGAATCTTTCACCATTGAGATATTCTATTTGGTCAGTGTTAGGCCGGGGCCACAAGGGGCACTACTGCGATGCTCGCATGACACTCGGCTCGCGCTGGCAGCACAGCAGGAGCCGAGTGTCATGCTAGTATCCCTGCGTCTGAGGTCCGACTGTGCGTGTGGAGCTCAGCTGTGGGGGGCGGTCCGGCTCTGCAGAGGGACGGGCTGGCACAGAAGAGGGGAGGGAGAGATTTATCTCCCACTCTCCTCCGTAGCCAGCTATTGCCATTCTCGCCCTGCACTCGCATTACACCGGTGTCTGCGAGTGCAGTGCGATTTTTCTCTCGCCCCATAGACTTGAATGGGTGCGAGAGAAAAGAGTCTCGCATTACAATCACAGCATGCTGCGATTGTTTTCTCGGTCCGATTAGGGCTGAGAAAATAATTGCTCATGTGTGCTGACACACAGGCTAGAATTGGTCCGAGGGGAATGCGATGTTTTATCACACTCCACTCGCACCGATTTTCTTGCTGTGTGGCTTAGGCCTTAAGCTATTTGAGTCAACGAGTTGCTCTTCGTAAATGGATATTGTCAGATAGTGCTTATTACATAGTTACAAAGGTTGAAAAAAGACCTAGGTCCATCTAGTTCAGCCTTCCACTACCAATTATACAATTTTGTCATTAAGTCATTTATAACCCGACAATGTTATGTTATATTAAAGGGAACCAACCAGCAGCTTTTTCACATATAAAGTACAGGCAGTGCCATACTTGCGCTAGCATGGTGAATCAAATTATGCCTTTACTTTACAGATTGGATGCTTGATTGCAGAAAACTCCTTTATCAAACCTTCACAAATTACGTCATTGATGCAGTGCCTTGATCATCGGGGTGGGAGTTTGTGGGTTGGGTCCTCTGGAATGATTCCTCCATTGCTGATGTTGGCGGCGCATGCATAATGCTAGTATGACACTGTCTTCAGCAAAATGATGCATGTACCGTGATCGCCGGCGCCATTTTATTGAAGACACTGGGAAGATAAATATGAGCGGTGGCGCATGCGCAGAATTAATTTTTCTTTTTTATCAGCGCATGCGCCGCCGCAGCTCATTGAGTACACTGTGGAGATGACTGGCGCAAGTAATGAGAACATTAAATAAAGAAAAGGAGGCAATGCAGGAGGAGGAATCATTTCAAAGGACCAGACCCACAAAGTCCCGCCCCGATGCTCAAGCCACTGCACCAATGACATAATTTCTGAAGGTTTAATAAAGGATTTTCCTGCAATCAAGCACCCAATTTCTAAAGTGAAGATATAATTTGAATTAGCATCCCAGTACAAGTATGGCACTGCCTGTACTTTATATGTGAAAAACCTGCTGGCTGGTTCCCTTTAAAATCTGCAGCTGCTCGAGATATTAACACTATTCTATTGTTTACAGCACGTTGCCTAGGCGACTGACCACTGCTGCTCCCCAGCTTCAAGCACTGTCCAGAATTAGGCGACAGCGTGCCTGAGCAATCGTGGTAAGCTTCAAAACAGTGCTTACGAGATCAACAGGAATGAATCTGTAAGCACTGCACATGTCCTGCAGTCTAGGAGTGGTGGTCGGTCTCCAACGCAATGAACTGTAATCAAGAGAAAAGCGTTAATATCTCAAGAACCGTCGAAAATTTTAACAAGCAATAAAATGCTAAATTGTTTGTAGTTACAAGCACTATCTGTCAATATCCATCTGTGAAGATGATAATACCCCTTTAAATGTGTCATAATATATAAGTCACTTGACTCTCCTGCACCAACACAGAATTACGGACTACTGCCCAAGACATTATTCATTCTTTACTGCCTATAAATTGGAGTGGTCTGTCATTTGGCAGACTGGTAGGTAAGTAATCTACTTGCTAAAAATCGTATACCTTGTTAAAGGGGTATTCCAGCTGGAAGCATTTAGCGCCCATCCACTGGATAGGCAATAAATAAAAGAGAAAGCGGTGGGAGTCTGACAGCTATGGCGACAGGCAGAACCAAAGACTCCGGCCCCCCTTTCCACTGGCCCATGACCAGGAAGGAGTATGAATAGACCGATGGCCAAACATGCTGCTCCATGACAGAAGAAGCCGAGTGCTGCAAAGGGCAGTCAGATTTAATCATGTCTTTGCAATAAGCTCCCTAAAATGAAAAAAAAAATAAAATGTGTTACCTGCCATCCCAGGTCCCGAAAGCTGACATATAGTTCGTGCTTCTTGCAGGCCTGCTTCTGATCTGTGCTGGTGTTCTCTGTAGAGATGGGGGAAAATGCAGAAAGGTGATGTTAGGCAGGATTGATGCTCCGGGTCTGCTGCAATCGCCCATTTTCATTCCATGTTAAGGTGGTGTCACACACAGCGACGACGACAACGACGTCGCTGCTACGTCACCATTTTCGGTGACGTTGCAGCGACGTCCCGTCGCTGTCGCTGTGTGTGACATCCAGCAACGAGCTGGCCCCTGCTGTGAGGTCGCCGGTCGTTGCTGAATGTCCTGCTTCATTTTTTCGTCGTCGCTCTCCCGCTGTGAAGCACACATTGCTGTGTGTGACAGCGAGAGAGCGACGAAATGAAGCGAGCAGAGAGCAGGAGCCGGCGTCTGGCAGCTGCGGAAAGCTGTAACCACTGTAAACATAAGGTAACCAAGGGAAGACCTTTCCCTGGTTACCCGATATTTACCTTCGTTACCAGCCTCCGCCGCTCTTGCTGCTAGTGCCGGCTCCTGCTCTGTGACATGTAGCTGCAGTACACATCGGGTAATTAACCCTATGTGTACTGTAGCTAGGAGAGCAAGGAGCCAGCGCTAAGCAGTGTGCGCCGCTCCCTGCTCTCTGCACATGTAGCGACGTTATGATCGCTGCTGCGTCGCTGTGTTTGACAGCTAAGCAGCGATCATAACAGCGACTTACAAGGTCGCTGTTACGTCACAGAAAATGGTGACGTAACAGCGATGTCGTTGTCGCTATGTGTGACCCCAGCTTTATTGATTCTCTCTCTCCAGCAGGAGGTGAAGTGATTTACGACCCTTGGTTTGGGTGGATATCTTTGTACCTACCGGCTATATTGGCTACTCGCAGCGCCTCCTGGTTCTTTGGTCCTTTGGATCGGTTTTGGTTGCGCTGCTTGCCACCTGTTGATCGAATGCTTCGCAGGTGAATCTCTGTAGCTTTAAAGAAGGCCACCATGAATGGCTGCTTGTTGTGAGGTCCATTAGTCCCAACCAAACCGGCTAGTTTAGGGTTTATGCTCTGACCTAATACACAAATGAACATTTCACATGATAGATAGATAGATAAATAGATAGATATGAGAGATGGGTAAATACACTGCATGGATAAAAGTATTTTGCCCCCTTCACATTACACCCAGAGGAGTTTATGACTTCCCATTCTACGTTAATGGCCATTAATATGTAGTTATTCACCTCTTTGCCACTATAACAGTCTCTACTCTACTGCGAAGCTTTTCTACAAGATTTTGGAGGTGTCTGTGTCAATTTTTACCCATTTGTCCAGAAGAGAATTTGTGAGGTCAGACAATGTTGGGCAGAGGCTGGGCTCATAATCTCTGTCCTGATTCATCAGGTTGGGGCTCTGTGCAACCGTTTACGTTCTTCCCCCAAAAAATTCCCTCAACCATATCATAGGTAACAGAAAAGGACCTTTTCTCAAACTGCTCCGACAAAGTTGGAAGTTACAATTATCCAAAATGTCTTGTGCTGAAGTATTAAGATTTCCCTTTACTGGAACTAAGTGACTTAGGCTGATTACTGAAGAACATCCTCATATCATTATTAGGGATGATCGAATACCACAAATATTCGGCTTCGCGAATATCCGACGAATAGGTTGCCACTATGCGAATATTCGATGCGCAATGGAAGTCTATGGGAAGGCCGAATAGTCGTTATTTGGGTTTCCCATAGACTTAGGGGTACTTTGCACACTACGACATCGCAGCTGTGATGTCGGAGGGGTCAAATAGAAAGTGACGCACATCCGGCGTCGCTGTCGATATCGGAGTGTGTAAATCGTTTTGGATACGATTAACGAGTGCAAAAGCGTTGAAATCGTATGATTGGTGTAGCGTCGGTCATCTCCATAATCTCGGAAGGACCGATGTTACGATGTTGTTCCTCGTTCCTGCGACAGCACACATCGCTGTGTGTGAAGCCGCAGGAGCGAGGAACATCTCCTACCTGCGTCCTGTGGCTCATGCCGGCTATGCGGAAGGAAGGAGGTGGGCGGGATATTAACGTCCCGCTCATCTCCGCCCCTCCGCTTCTATTGGCCGCCTGCCGTCGCTGTGACGCCGCACGACCCGCCCCCTTAGTAAGGAGGCGGTTCGCCGGCCAGAGCGACGTCGCAGGGCAGGTAAGTCTGTGTGAAGCTACCGTAGCGATAATGTTTGCTAGGGCAGCTATAACACAATATCGTATGTGCGACGGGGACTTTCGCGCTTGGCATCGCAAGCATCGGCTTGCGATGTCGTAGTGTGCAAAGTACCCCTTAGGCTATGTGCGCACTAGAAATGTGAAGTTTCTCAAGAAAATTTCTTGAGAAACTTCTGGGAGTGAAAGATTTCCGGACCTCCGGAAAAAATCCGCACCAAATCCGCATGCGGATTTGACGCGGATTTGCCGCAGATTAGCCGCGGAATTGCCGCGATTTGCCCGCGGGTGGTTCCCTGCGGATTTTTGCAGGCTGTACTGCCGAAATCTGCAGGGTACCTGCGGAAATAATGGACATGTTCATTTTCTCAAGAAAGTTTCTCGAGAAATTCTTCTCAAGGAAATTTCTTGAGAAAAATCCGCACCAGTGCGCACAGCTTTTTTTTTTTACCATAGAATTTGCTGGGAAATGTCTGCACAAAGATTGCAGACATTTCTCAAGAAATTTCCGCGGCAAATCCGCGGGTAAATCCGCGGGCAAAACAGTCGAATAGCAGCAATCTATTCTGCGAATATTCGTGAAGATGAATATTTGTGGTATTCGATCATCCCTAATCATTATCCCTCTCCACCAAACTGTACATCTGGCACAATGCAGTCAGGTAACGTTCTCCTGGTATTCACCAAGCCCAGACTGATCCGCCAGATAGAGAAGTGTGATCCATCACTGCACAGAACACGATTCACTGCTCCAGAGTCTGGTGGTAGCAGCTTAACACCACACTGTCCATAGCTTGGCATTGTGCTTGGTGATGTACGGCTTGCATGCTCCATACTATGTAGCTCCTGGCACATGTTTGTGCTGATGTCAATGCCAGACGAATGGACTCTGCAGTTATGGAGTCAGAAGAACGTTGGTGACTTTTATGCCCTCTGCTCCTCAGCACTCGGTGACCCCGCTCTGTAATGTTATGTGGTCTCCACTTCGTGGCTGATCTGCTGTGGTTCCTTCCACTTCTCAATAATATCACTCACAGGTGATGGTGAATATTTAGGAGAGAGGAAATATCATGAACGGATGTGTTACCTGGTGGCTCCCATCACAGGACTGCACTGGTATCAGTGAGCTCTTTACCACCAGCCACACTCTTCCATGTTAGTAAAGAGACGGCATGGCAAGGGGTTTGATGTTATACACTGGGGGCAATGTGGCTGAGCAAAAAAAATCTGAATTCAGTAATAAAGATGTATGTCTTAATACTTCTGTCCATACAGTGTGGATACATTGTATATAACTGCTCTCAGCATATCACATCTCCTTGGGTGCACCCGGCACAGCGCCTATATTTGCCTTTCTCTGCACGTCTGAGGAATCAGTCACCGGTCACCTAATCCCGGCCTGTGTACAGTTAAGTTAGGTAATAAATAAAGCCGCTAACCCCACCGCTGCCCCTGACTTGTTCTAAAGGGTTGTACAGAGTTCACCATCTTTTAACACCAGAAGACCCCCCCTACATCAACCTAAGAAAAATAAAATAAAATAAAATTGTAAAAACAACAAAAAAAAAGTGCGTAACCCCCATACAAGTAATACCCGTGTTCCTCAGGAGAATCTTAAATTCCAGCCTCAGGTAATTTATTCAGCGCAGAAAACAAATGCGGCCTGTAAAATGTGTTACTAGATTGTGTGAGATAGGCAGGGGGCCGCTCCCTCGCTCAGGAGCAGGGGTACAGCCGCCACTGCCAGCAGATCACATAGCGCCGAGAGACCCCGCACTGCAAGCTGAGAAATCAAGATTTAAAGGGATTGTCCGCTGTGATGTAAAGCTTTTGTTTTAAAAAAAAAAAGTTAAAACTGCATGTTTTTAATAAACTTCGTATATCCTTTAATGATTTATACTTGCAGTTAGTGATGAGCGAGCACTGCCATGTTCAAGGGCTGAGTACTCGTAACGATTAGTGATGAGCGAACACTGCCATGCTCGTGGGCTGGGTACTAGTAACAATTAGTGATGAGCAAGCACTGCCATGCTCGGGGGCTGGGCACTCGTAACAATTAGTGATGAGCAAACACTGACATGCGCGGGTGCTCGGTACTCGTAACGATTAGTGATGAGCGAGCACTACCATGCTCGGGTGCTCGGTACTCGTAACGATTAGTGATGAGCGAGCACTACCGTGCTCGGGGGCTGGGTACATGTAACGATTAGTGATGAGCGAGCAATGACATGCTCGGTACTAGTAACGATTAGTGATGAGCAAACACTGCCATCCTCGGGGGCTGGGTACTCGTAATGATTAGTGATGAGCGAGCACTGCCATGTTCAAGGGCTGAGTACTCGTAACGATTAGTGATGAGCGAGCACTGCCATGTTCGAGGGCTGAGTACTCGTAACGATTAGTGATGAGCGAGCACTGACACGCTCGGTACTCGTAACGATTAGTGATGAGCGAGCACTACCATGCTCGGGGGCTGGGTACTTGTAACGATTAGTGATGAGAGAGCACTACCATGCTCGGGGTCTGGGTACTCGTAACGATTAGTGATGAGTGAGCACTGACATGTTCGAGGGCTGAGTACTCGTAACGATTAGTGATGAGCGAGCACTGACATGCTCGGTACTTGTAACGATTAGTGATGAGAGAGCACTACCATGCTCGGGGTCTGGGTACTCGGAACGATTAGTGATGAGCAAACACTGACATGCTCGGGTGCTCGGTACTCGTAATGATTAGTGATGAGCGAGCACTGCCATGCTCGTGTTCTAGGTATTCGTAGCGAGCAGTCGGACACTCGGACAGACTTGACTCATGTACTGATTAGTCAATGGGGGACTCGATCATTTTTCCGGATCTTTGAGTACCAAACCCCCGAGCATGGTAGTGCACGCTCATCACTACTTGCAGTCAGTAAATGGAAACATTTCTTTTCTCTACATTCAGAGGCTGAAAGTCCATAGTCTGCTGTCTGTTATAATGTGTCAGTGCAGGAAATAGTGAAGGAGTCTGGGATGAGAGATCTGTGATCACACAACGTCAGGGCTCGGTGCAGTGTTTGCCAGTCCTCTCTAGTACATCTGTGATTGTCACACAACGAGGACACATTCTGATCCTCCAGGAGGAACTAATGAAAGTTTTTAACAAATAGGAAGGGCCATCAGTCTTTTTACTTGGATTATTTGGTCATGCCTTAGATTATAGGGTCATGCCTTCTGACTGAGCTCTCCTGCTCTTCAGCCTTAGGCGATTTTATTTCTTTATAATAGGTTCCTATTTACCCATAAATTGAGGGGGGGGGGGGGGGTTTAACCCAAAAAGAGGCATTAGTGTAGATAGGGACCAAACATCAAAAAGAGAATTTTGTTTACTTACCGTAAATTCTTTTTCTTATAGTTCCGACATGGGAGACCCAAACCATGGGTGTATAGCTTCTGCCTCCGGAGGACACACAAAGTACTACACTCAAATGTGTAGCTCCTCCCTCCGGCTATATACACCCCCTGGATGACAATCTACCCAGTTCAGTGCAAAAGCTGAAGGAGGACATCCACCCATAAGTAGAGATAGAGTAAAACTCGGCAAGACCAGAACTCTGTCTACTAACAACAGCCGGTGAAACACACGGAACAAAAAACTGCCAACAGGCAACAGGGAGGGTGCTGGGTCTCCTATGTCGGAACTATAAGAAAAAGAATTTACGGTAAGTAAACAAAATTCTCTTTATCTTTATCGTTCCTTATGGGAGACCCAAACCATGGGACGTTCCAAAGCAGTCCATGGGTGGGAAATAAACCAAACTGAGAAGTAGGCAAAACCTAACTTCACAAATGGGCGACAGCCGCCTGAAGAATGCGTCTGCCCAAGCTCGCATCTGCCGAAGCATGAGCATGCACTTGGTAGTGCTTCGAAAAAGTGTGCAGACTGGACCACGTGGCAGCCTGACAAACCTGCTGAGCCGTAGCCTGGTGCCTGAAAGCCCAGGAGGCACCGACAGCTCTGGTCGAGTGCGCCTTAATCCCTGGCGGAGGAGGCACCTGAGAACACTGGTAGGCATCGGTGATAGCCGACCTGATCCAACGAGCTAGGGTCGGTTTAGAAGCAGCGAGACCCTTGCGCTGACCAGTGGTTAGCACAAAAAGTGATGTGCACCGCCTAAAAACGGCGGTGCGTGACACATAGATTCGGAGCGCCCGCACCAAATCTAAGGAGTGCAACGCCTTCTCAAAACGATGCACAGGGGCCGGACATAGAGAAGGCAATGAAATGTCCTGGTTAAGGTGGAAAGGAGACACCACCTTAGGGAGAAAGTCCGGAGTCGGACGAAGAACCACCTTGTCTTGGTGAAACACCAAAAAGGGAGATTCCGAAGAGAGCGCAGCCAAATCAGAAACTCTCCTGAGAGAAGTTATGGCTACTAGAAAGACAACTTTCTGTGAAAGTCTAAACAAAGGAACCTCCCTGAGAGGCTCAAAGGGGGGTTTCTGTAAGGCCGTGAGGACCAGATTAAGGTCCCAGGGATCCAAGGGCCGCCGGTAAGGAGGAATGATGTGAGATGCGCCCTGCATGAAGGTGCGCACCTGAGCCAGTCGGGCGATACGCCGCTGGAACAATACCGACAAAGCCGACACCTGTCCCTTGAGGGAATTGAGGGATAGACCTAGCTGTAGACCGGACTGTAGAAAAGACAGGATGGTCGGCAAGGAGAACGGCCAAGGAGCGTGGTCGGAAGAGCGACACCAGGACAGGAAAATCCTCCAAGTCCTGTGGTAAATCTTGGCCGAGGAAGACTTCCGAGCCTGAGTCATGGTGGAGATGACCTCAGAGGGAATGCCTGAAGCCGTCAGGATCCAGGACTCAAGAGCCACGCCGTCAATCTGAGAGCCGCAGAATTCTGGCGGAAGAACGGACCTTGAGAGAGAAGGTCTGGGCGGTCCGGGAGATGCCACGGCACCTCTACGGACAGACGGAGCAGGTCTGGGTACCAAGCTCGCCTGGGCCAGTCCGGAGCAATGAGTATGACTCGACGGCCCTCCATTCTGATCTTGCGCAGAACCCTGGGCAAGAGCGCTAGAGGGGGAAACACATAGGCCAGACGGAACTGAGACCAATCTTGAACCAGTGCGTCTGCTGCGAAGGCTTGAGGATCGTGGGAGCGAGCCACGTAAACCGGAACCTTGTTGTTGTGCCGGGATGCCATTAGATCCACTTCTGGAGTGCCCCACTTGCGGCAGATTGATCTGAACACTGACGGATGCAGGGCCCACTCGCCGCCGTCCACGGTTTGATGGCTGAGATAATCGGCCTCCCAGTTTTCCACGCCTGGGATGTGGACTGCAGATATGGTGGACTTGGAGTCCTCCGTCCACTGGAGGATTCGTTGAACCTCCAACATCGCCAGACGGCTGTGAGTCCCGCCCTGGTGATTGATGTAGGCAACCGCTGTCGCGTTGTCCGACTGAACCCGAATGTGCCTGCCCGCCAACAGGTGGTGAAAGGCTAGGAAAGCTAGAAACACAGCTCTGATCTCCAGCACATTGATCGAGAGGGCTGATTCGGACGGAGTCCAAGTGCCCTGTGCTCGGTGATGGAGAAATACTGCTTCCCAACCGGAGAGGCTGGCATCCGTGGTGAGGATCACCCAGGACGGAGTCAGGAAGGAGCGTGCCTGTGACAGAGAGAGGGGCCGAAGCCACCACTGAAGGGAGCTCCTGGCCTGTGATGACAGAGCGACCAGCCTGTGCAAGGAAGAGATCCGCTTGTCCCAACAGCGGAGAATGTCCAGCTGCAGGGGACGCAGATGGAACTGGGCAAAGGGAACCGCTTCCATTGACGCCACCATCTGACCCAGCACCTGCATGAGGTGTCTGATGGAATGACGGCGGTGCCTCAGCAGAGAGCGCACCGCCAGACGAAGGGACTGCTGTTTGACTAAGGGCAACTTGACAAGTGCCGGCAGAGTCTCGAATTGCATCCCTAGGTACATAAGTACCTGGGTCGGGGTCAGAGTGGACTTGGGCAGGTTGACAAGCCACCCGAACTGAACTAGCGTGGCGAGAGTGAGAGAGACACTCCGCTGGCAGTCTACACTGGATGAGGCCTTGACTAGAAGGTCGTCCAGGTAAGGAATCACTGCCAACCCCTGGAGGTGCAGGACCGCAACCACTGCTGCCATGACCTTGGTGAACACTCGAGGGGCCGTGGCTAAGCCAAATGGGAGAGCCACGAATTGGAAATGTTCCTCTCCGATTGCAAAGCGTAGCCAACGCTGGTGTGAGACCGCAATAGGCACATGCAGATAGGCATCTCTGATGTCGATGGATGCCAGAAAATCTCCTTGGGTCATTGAGGCAATGACCGATCTCAGAGATTCCATGCGAAAGTGCCGCACCTGAACATGCTTGTTGAGGAGCTTGAGATCCAGGATGGGCCGGAAGGAACCGTCCTTCTTGGGGACTAGAAAGAGGTTTGAGTAGAAACCGCTGAACCGTTCCCGGGCGGGAACCGGAACAATTACCCCGTTGGCCTGCAGGGATGCCACGGCCTGAGAGAAGGCGGTGGCTTTGGAGCAGGGGGGTGTGGACAGAAAAAATCTGTTTGGCGGGCTGGAAGAAAATTCTATCCTGTAGCCGTGGGAGATGATATCCCGCACCCACTGATCGGCGACGTGTTGAAACCACACGTCGCCAAAGTGGGAGAGCCTGCCACCGACCAAGGACGTTGCTGGCGCAGCCAGATAGTCAAGAGGAGGCTGCCTTAGTGGCAGCGGCTCCTCCGGTCTTTTGAGGACGCGGCTTTGCGCGCCAGTTTGATTTACGATCCTTGGCTGCGGTAGTGGACAAGGTCGAGGGCTTAGAGGATGACCAGTTAGAGGAACGAAAGGAACGAAACCTCGATTGGATCCTGCCCTGGACAGGTTTCCTGGCTTTAGTTTGTGGCAAGGAAGTACTCTTCCCGCCAGTAGCTTCCTTAATTATGTCATCCAGCTGTTCCCCAAACAGCCGGGACCCAGCAAAAGGGAGACTCGCAAGGTACTTCTTAGAGGAAGCGTCTGCTTTCCACTCTCGAAGCCACAAGATCCTGCGGATCGCGAGGGAGTTAGCGGAGGCCACCGCCGTGCGGTGAGAAGCCTCCAGGATGGCAGACATGGCGTAGGATGCAAAAGCCGAAGCTTGAGAAGTTAAGGTATCCATCTCAGGAATAGAGTCCCTGGTAAGGGAATGTATCTCCTCCAGAGAGGCAGAGACTGCCTTAAGAGCCCACACTGCCGCAAAAGACGGGGAGAACGAGGCTCCTGCCGCCTCATATACAGACTTGGCCAAAAGGTCAACCTGGCGGTCAGTGGGATCCTTAAGAGAAGTGCCATCAGCCACAGCTACGACTGTGCGGGCTGAGATTCTGGACACCGGAGGGTCTACCTTTGGGGACTGGGCCCATTTCTTAACCACCTCTGGTGGAAAAGGAAAACGGTCATCTGAACTACGCTTCGGAAAACGTTTGTCAGGACAGGCCCTGGGCTTGGTAACAGTGGTCTGAAAGCTGGAGTGGTTAAAAAACATACTCCTAGCTTTCTTAGGTGAGGTAAACTGGTGCATCTCTACCAGAGAGGCTTGTTCCTCTGACTCTGGTGGGTTGAGGTTCAGTACGGAGTTAATGGACGCAATCAAGTCACTGACATCCGCATCACCCTCAGACAAGTCAATGGGGTACATAGAGGTAGCGTCTGAGCCCACAGTAAACGAATCCTCCTCGCCCTGTACCTCGGCACGTGAATCAGAGCCGTGGGAAGAGGAAGGAGAAGGGTCCCTGCGTCTCCGTTTAGGGGGACGGGGTCCTAGGACATGCTCTGAGAGCTCTGCAGAGCTAGGAGCAGCAGAAGCACCCTGAGAAGGGGGCTGATGCATGGTCAGCAGTGTCCGGGACAGCTGCCCCATGGAGTCGGCAAAAGACTGGGAAATAGCTTGTGAAAAGGATGCTACCCAAGCCGGGGGTTCAGCCACCGGGGCCGGAGCAGCCGGAGGGACCCCTGAGGAGGCTCCAGGCTGAGACACAACCATATTAGCACAGGCATCACAATGTGGGTATGTGCTTGGCTCTGGCAGAATGAGCTTACATGCAGTGCATATAGCGTACATGTTTGCAGCCTTGCTCCGGGTGACAGACATGCTGCTGAGGTGGAAGCTCTGCAGCAAGAAAACACTCCTGTAGAATGTCCTGAGAGTGTAATAAAAAGCCCACAACCAGAGGTTGTGGCTTACCAGACCGCTCTCTGTGTGCCCTCCGGATTCCACAGCTCAAAGCGCAAGTGAAGCGTCAGCCCTCCTAAACAGCAGCAGCTGCAGCATCCAGCGCCGTCCAGTGTAAGAACGCTGAGAAAATGGCGCTGGAAGGAGGAGGGGGGCGGGTATTAGGCCAAGAGCGGGAAAACGGAGGGCCAGGGAGAGATGCAGGGATAGATACAGGGGAGGGAACATCTCCCCAGAGAGGAGTGCCCTCCCCTCTGCTGGCCGAGCGGTGGGCGGCGCCACGCTATGCCTCCTGTATGCATGACATGCAGAGAAGCCGAAACCGAAACTAGGCCCAAACTGAAGCCGGGGCCTAGATTTTAAAATGCGGCCGACGAGCAGGCACCTTCGGCGCGGTTCTCAGGGGAAACCCCCAGAACCGGCCGGAATTTACAGTAACGATAAAACACATACTGTCCCCCTAATAAAAGTACCCGGGACCCCTGAAAAACGTCTCAATACTTAGCTTTTGAGACGCAGGGCCAGTCCCTGAGGGGGGGTGAACGCTCCTTCCAGCAGGAACCAGACAGGGCTGAGGATGGAGACCGGTCTCCTGCAAGCAGAGAGGACCGTGACGGCTCCCACTTCAAACCAGAGCCTCTCAGAGGATGTGAAGGAGCACGGCATGTGAAGGCTCCAGCCTTGTAAAGTCAACCTTAACAGCACCGCCGACAGAGTGGGGTGTGAAGGGACATGCCGGGAGTCCAGACTGGACCCGCTTTTCTTCCAAATCTTGAAAATCAAAATAAAAATGAAAAAATATCAGAGAATGCAAGTGTGTGTACCTCCTGAAAACACAAAGCATTGAACTGGGTAGATTGTCATCCAGGGGGTGTATATAGCCGGAGGGAGGAGCTACACGTTTGAGTGTAGTACTTTGTGTGTCCTCCGGAGGCAGAAGCTATACACCCATGGTTTGGGTCTCCCATAAGGAACGATAAAGAAAGATACACCTTGATATTGGCTGTTGGGCTCACATAAAACTGGCCTCTTTTATATACCAATTAACTCCTTTTTTATATGGGGTTTTTTCCATAGCAGTAATGCATGTCCATATTCCTATATTCATTGTTAACATATCTTAGTATTGCAGGGTGCAACTGTCTGTTTAGGCTAGTTTCACACTTGCGTTGAACGGGATCCGTAGCATTGCGTTGTGTGACGCATGCAACGGATCCGTTGCATATAGTGGCACAACGCATGCTACAGATCGTACAAAATAACGCAGTCCGTTGTAGTTTTTTTTCCTTGACTTTACACATCTGGGCATGCGCAGTTGTGTAAAGTCGGAATCCGTCAAATGACGCATTCTAACGGAATCCGCCACCATAGGGGTCCATTATAAAAACAACGGACGCCTAACGGATTCCTGCAGATTGCGTTTTTTTGACACTCCGCCAAGCGCAGAAAAACGTTACATGCTGCGTTCAATCCGCTAGACGCAGCGTCAAAATAACGCCGCTGTGTCGTCTAGCGGATGCAACGCAGACACTTGCGTTACAGTGCGTCGTCCATACAACTCTATGGAGAATAGCGCGGTCCGTTAACGGACTGCGCTATTCTTCATAGTGACGGAATGCGCTGAACGCAAGTGTGAAACTAGCCTTATTTGTTAATATAGCTCAATCTCACTATGCACCTGTTCACACTTGCGTGTTATGAAATGCCATCAGTCTTTTTCCTTTTATTTAATGTAGATTTTTATTCAGTGACTGCAAGCAGAAAGTTTGATAATTGCACAAAATTAATAACAAAAATCCCGTAGCCTTCCCTTGAGCATTTTCCATAAAGCAGCAGTCACATCTGTGACATCTGCTGCCCAGAGAGCCGGGGATCGTACAGTACGGCATCTGTCCGGGATACCAGAGGTACACACGGCTCACATGTCGGCCTCATTATCCCAGTACTTTTTTTTTTTGTTGTTCCTTTTTTTGCTTCTTTCCTGGTAATTTTTTTTATGGGTAAACACAAACTTAACTATCTTCCGGACGCCATTTACTGATAATATCTGCTGCGGTTTCCGCACAGCACATGTGCTGATCATAGGGCTCACGTCAACCAGAATGGGACTACCTGACTTATTAACCCCTTGGCACCACAGTCCGTTATTACCTATAGGATGTGGAGGTTATTTTTCCATTTACGACCTTTTTATTTTTGGATCGCCATAGTTATATAAAGACTTGATATTTGTGGAACAAGTAATATTTTTAAATGGCTTGATTTGGGGGTATAATATATATATATATATATATATATATATATATATATATATATATATATATATATATATGTATATATATAAAATATGTGCATAAGTATGTTGTTTTTTTCTATTCAGTGCCAAAAAACGACTAACAAGTTTTGCTAATGTCTAAAAAATATTATTTTTTTTATTTTTTATGGTTTTATTTATGTTATGTTTTAACCCTTTTCCAACCCAGCGATTTTTCCACTTTCATTTTTTTTCTTCCCCGTCTTCCAAGAGCCATAACTTTTTATATTTTTCCGCCAATATCATTTTGTTATTTTGCAAGATGAGTTGTAGATTTGAATAGCGTCATTTGGTCTACCATATACTATAGTAAAAATCTGAAAATGTTCAGTGAAATAGTGGAAAGAAAGCAATTCTACCATTGTTTCGTTTTGGGGAGGGGGGGGTTGGTCCTTTTTATTATTATTATTATTATTTATAGAGCACCATTGATTCCATGGTGCTGTACATGAGAAGGGGGTTACATACAGAATACATATATAAGTTACAATAGACAGGCTGGTACAGAGTGAAGAGGGCCCTGCCCTTGTGGGCTTACATTCTATAGGATTTTGGGGAGGAGACAGTAGGTGGGGTGTAGATTGGGCGGCAGCTCCGCACAGTGGTGGGGCGGCAGCGGTCCTTGTACGGAATTCATTGTGCGATAGGGCTATGTGCACACAGTGCATTTTTTGATAGTTTTTTTTAAAAGGAACCAATCAGCAGGATTTTCGTATATAACTAAAGCCAGGGCTATACTGGCACTATCAGGCTGATTCTCTACATACCATTAGTGGTCAGCTCGGATGTTTAGGTTTTGAAATCCAAGAAAGTAAAGTTTGTAAAATGAGCTGCTTCTTGAGTGACAGCAGCTGAGGATCAGATAATATATTCATACTTATCTCCTCCCCCTGTTAGAATTAGCATAAGCATTATACAAACGACTCACTTTGTCTGGCAGGACTTGTGGTGAGGTCATACCCATGTGACCTGGTATCCAGCTTTGGTGGCTGAGGCCCCGCCTTCTGGTCACATGGGTATGACCTCACCACAGGTCCTGCTAGACAAAGTGAGTCATTTTTATAATGCTTATGCTAATTCTAACAGGGGGAGGAAATAACTATGAATATATTATCTGTTCCAGTGCAACTGTCACTCAAGAAACTACTCATTTTATAAACTTCACTTTCTTGGATTTCAAAACCTAAACATCGGAGCTGACCACTACAGATATGCATACCTCCCAACTTTTAAAGAAGGAAAAGAGGGACAAAGTTTGCGGCGCGCGTAGCGCGCCGCGGCAAATTTTTAGGCCACGCCCCCTAACCACACCCATTTCACAGTCACGCCCATATCCACTCCCCATCCACACCCATTCAGCACAAACACGCAGGCAGCCGGCGGGCCTCCAGCACGGACACGCAGGCAGCCGGCGGGCCTCCAGCACGGACACGCAGGCAGCCGGCGGGCCTCCAGCACGGACACGCAGGCAGCCGGCGGGCCTCCAGCACGGACACGCAGGCAGCCGGCGGGCCTCCAGCACGGACACGCAGGCAGCCGGCGGGCCTCCAGCACGGACACGCAGGCAGCCACAGTGAGGCGGCCGGTCGCCTTCACAGACAGGCGGCCGGCCGCCTTCACAGACAGGCGGCGGGCCGCCCGCACAGAGAGGCGGCCAGCCGCCCGCAGAGAGAGGCGGCCGGCCGCCCGCAGAATGAGGCGGCGGGCCGCCCGCACAGACAGGCGGCGGGGGGCGCCCGCACAGACAGGCGGCAGGGGGGCGCCCGCACAGACAGGTGGCGGGCCGACCGCACAGACAGGCGGCCGGCCGACCGCACAGACAGGCTCCGGCCGGGGGTGAGGGGGGAGGGAGGGAAATCAGCGCTGGGGAGATTAGTTTACTGTACCAGCAGCAGCACAGGCAGCGCTCCTCTCTATGCCACGTCTACTAGGATGGTAGGAGGGAAAAGCAGGGAGGCGGAGAGAGAGTGGGTGGGCGGAGCCCGGGAGCCGGCCGTCCCGCCCGTGGCAACGGGACAAACAACGTAAAGCGTGAAAGTCCCGCTGTATCCGGGACGGTT
Source organism: Anomaloglossus baeobatrachus (assembly GCF_048569485.1). NCBI lineage: Eukaryota > Metazoa > Chordata > Amphibia > Anura > Aromobatidae > Anomaloglossus > Anomaloglossus baeobatrachus. The sequence goes on along the minus strand of NC_134357.1, from coordinate 454,909,178 downwards.
GGGAGGTATGCAGCATGTTAGAATGTGTACATAAGATCCTGCTGGTGGTGGCCGCAGCTTATAGGCCCCAAATCTGGTGACAGGTTCCCTTTAAAGTGAACCTGTCAGGTGCAATCTGCACTCAGAGCCAGGAGCAGTTCTGGGTGTATATTGCTAATCCCTGCCTAACTGTCCCTGTATACACTAGCATAGATAAAGAGATCAAGAACAAATATTTTTAAAGATCTTATATCTTATGCTAATGAGCGCGGGGACTAGTCACAAGGGCGTTACTTCACTTGGCTAGTCGGCTCGCATAGCATGTTAGCATGTTATTACGCCCCTGTGTGAGTACTAACACGCTATATGAGCCGACTAGCCAAGTGAAGTAACGCCCTTGGGACTAGTCCCCGCGCTAATTAGCATAAGATATAAGCTCTTTAAAAATACTTTTTCTATAGATGCCTTTATCTATGCTAGTGTATACAGGGACAGTTAGGCAGGGAATAGCAATATACACCCAGAACTGCTCCTGGCTCTGAGTGCAGATTGCACCTGATAGGTTCCCTTTAAAGGGAAACTGTCACCAGAAATTTAGCAAAAAAAATAAAAGATTCCCCTCTGCAGCTCCTGGGCTGCATTCTGGAAAGGTTCCTGTTGCTATTGTGCCCCCTTTGAGACTTAAAATAATACTTTATGAAGTCTTACCTTTTTGTATGCAAATCTGTTTTTATGGTCACGGGGGCGGGCTGCCTGGCGTCCGTTATTCCCCCTCCTGCCGTTGTACGCCGTCCCCCATTGCTCATTTCCATACATGAGGACGCCTTCCTCATGTAACTGTCCTCCTGAAGTTTTGTGCATGCCCAGTGCCACTCTCGCGGGAGTGAGCACTGTGCAAAGTGTGAACGCTTTTGAGGTGATTGCGCAGGCGCGAGATTATGGGCGGCGCTGTGATTGTCATCAGCAGCGTCATCCAAGTACCCGCCCATAATCTCGTGCCCGCGCTTCTCACTCTGCCTCCACCGTTATGCGCAAGCACTGGCCATATGAACCACGTTACCTATTACCATGGGCGCGAGATTATGGGCGGCGCTGTGATTGTCATCAGCAGCGTCATCCAAGTACCTGCCCATAATCTCGTGCCCGCGCTCCTCACTCTGCCTCCACCGTTATGCGCAAGCACTGGCCATATGAACCACGTTACCTATTACCATGGGCGCGAGATTATGGGCGGCGCTGTGATTGTCATCAGCAGCGTCATCCAAGTACCCGCCCATAATCTCGTGCCCGCGCTTCTCACTCTGCCTCCACCGTTATGCGCAAGCACTGGCCATATGAACCACGTTACCTATTACCATGGGCGCGAGATTATGGGCGGCGCTGTGATTGTCATCAGCAGCGTCATCCAAGTACCTGCCCATAATCTCGTGCCCGCGCTTCTCACTCTGCCTCCACCGTTATGCGCAAGCACTGGCCATATGAACCACGTTACCTATTACCATGGGCGCGAGATTATGGGCGGCGCTGTGATTGTCATCAGCAAAGTCATCCAAGTACCCGCCCATAATCTCGTGCAAGCAGTAATAGGTAACATGGTTCATATGGCCAGCACTTGCGCATAACGGTGGAGTCAGAGGGAAACGTGCGGGCACGAGATTATGGGCGGGTACTTGGTTAACGCTGCTGATGACAATCACAGCGCCGCCCATAATCTCGTGCCTGCGCAATCACCTGAAAAAGCGTTCACATGCGCAAAACTTCGGGAGGACAGTTACATGAGGAAGGTGTCCTTGTGTATGTAAATGAGTAATGGGGGACTGCGTAAAGCGGCAGGAGGGGGAATAACGGACGCCAGACAGCCCGCCCCCGTGACCATAAAAACACATTTGCATACAAAAAGGTAAGACTTCATAAAGTATTTTTGTAGGTCTCAAAGGGGGCACAATAACAACAGGAACCTTTCCAGAATGCAGCCCAGGAGCTGCAGAGGGGAAGCTTTTACTTTTATTGTGAAATTTCTGCTGACATGTTCCCTTTAACTGGTAGGGGAGCCAGGATAAAGCAGAGCTGAAGCTGTTGGGAAGCTAGGACCCAGCAGCTCTGCTCCACAGGCAGGAGACCACTGATCGGTAATAGAAGCCTGCAGATGTCACTCTGCATAGGTTATTGCCACTGCTATCTGCAGGAGAGAGAAGTGCTGATTGCACGGTCTCCTCAGCTTCCTGACTCCACGTGTATCTGCAGCAGTGAGAAGCCGCACACGGGGAATCAGAGAACAGCTGCAGACAAACGCAGGCTCCGGGACTGGGGGGGGTCGGCTCTGGTGCAGGGGGGGGGCTCTGCTGCAGGGGGGGGGGGTCGCTCTGCTGCAGGGGGGTCGCTCTGCTGCAGGGGGTGATTCATACCTCAGCAGCAGTCACAGGAGTAGGTGCGCGCTCGGCTCTGTAATGAATAGTAGAAGGGAGAAACAGCGAGGCGGGGCTACAGTGGGTGGGTGGAGCCGGGATAAACAGCCTCACGGGCGGGACCCGGGATCAAAGGCTCAGAAGAGGGACTGTCCCGCTGTATCCGGGACGGTTGGGAGGTATGGATATGTATAGAATCAGCCTGATAGTGCCAGTATAGAACTGGCTTTAGGTTATATACAAAAATCCTGCTGATTGGTTCCCTTTAAATACAGTTTTGTAAGAAAACAGAATGCTAGTAAAGTCAATGATAATCCTGAAGTTTTGTGCACGTTGCTTTTTTTCCCTAGCCAATTTGTAGCAGAAAATAAACTGCAGCATGGCAACTGTTTCAGAAAAAAAGCATGCAAAAACGCATCAAAAACACATTGAAAAAAAATGCAGCATTTTTCCTGCAAAGAGATGCAGGTTTGGTGTCAAAATATCTGCAACCAAATACTCAGTGTGTGCAAAAAGCCTAAGGCTATTTTCGGCACATAAAAAAAGCATGTTTTGGCAGGAAAAACGCAGCAGAAAACAATGCATTTATTATTGGGTTTGCACGTTTTTTCATATGTGTTTTTCCCTGCTTCTTTTTGGGCCATTAGGGGGAGGTGCGTTCGGAGTCACAGCGACGTCACCGCAACGTCACTAATCGGCCGGCCAATAGAAGCGGAGAGGCGGAGATCAGCGGGACATAACATCCCGCCCACCTTCTCCCTTCCGCATTACCGTCGGGACACAGGTAAGGAGATGTTTGTCGCTCCTGCGGTGTCACACACAGCGATGTGTACTGCCGCAGGAGCGACAAACAACATCGTACCTGCGGTCGACCCGACATTATGAAAATGACCGACACTACACAGATCACCGATTTCCGCCGCTTTTGCGATCGTTTATCGGCGCATCTAGGATTTACACGTTGCGATGTCGTTACCGGCGCCGGATGTGCGTCACTAACGACGTGACCCCGACGATATTTCGGATGCGATGTCGCAACGTGTAAAGTACCCCTTAGGCTATGTGCAGATTGAGGTTTCCTTCTGTTGGTCACTCACCATTGTTGCTCTCCACAGACAGCTGCAGGCCAAGGTTTTGTTGTGGGATGAGCACCCAGTGATTGCTGGTGGCGGTAATGTCGAACACTAACCAACCTTCTTCCGCTGCCCAGATGGTCCTGGAGTCGATCAGGAACAGGTCGGAATCCCTAGAGAGATACTGATGATTAGAAGATTGTAAAATGTATGAACCTGAGGATCATTATCGCAGAGGATGCATCAGTAAGGCTAGTTTCACACTTGCGTTGTGCGGCATCCGTTGCATTGCGTTGTGTGACGGATGTAACGGATGCGTTGCATATAGTGGCACAACTGATGCGACGGATCCTGCAAAAGAACGCAATCCAATCAAGCTTTTTTTCAGTGATTTACTCAACTGAGCATGCTAAATTGTGTAAAGACAGATCCGTCACAGGAATCCGTCAAATAACGGATTCCGACGGGTCCAGCCACCATAGGCTTCCATTATAAAAATGACGGACGCCGACGGAACCCTGCACATTGCGTTTTTTTGACGCTCTGGGAAGAGCAGAAAAACGCTACATGCTGCGTTCTTTCTGCCCGGCGGATGCAGCATCGGCCAGCGGATACAACGCAAGGCCATCCGTCGCAATGAGTCGTCAATACAACTCTATGGGAAACAGTGCACATCCGTTAACAGATTGCGCTGTTTCCCAAAGCGGCGGATTGCGACGGCTGCCAAACAACGCAAGCGTGAAAGTACCCTAACGAAAACTCAGCTCTGAGCAGTATCCGGCCTGTGGCAGTTTTCAGCTATTAGATGGAACCAAGGATATTTGGTAAGAGATCATAGATGATATACCGTATATATAGTCAAAATTCTGCATCATCCTTTACATCCACTCTGCTCACGCCAAGATCTCTGCTTGCTGTCAGAGGGTGAAAATCTGGTGGAGTGAAGCTTACAATGGATGCAGTACATTGCAATATGACCTGCAGAGCTGTGATCATCATATGGAGAGGACCAGGACAGATTCTCATTTTCTGTGGTTCTTATTGAATGACATCAAGCAGAGATCTTGAAAACAGTGAAGGATTCCAACGCTAATTTAGAGGAAATCGCAAAACTGGTAGTAGTAGGGCTGAATCCTAAAAGAAGAAAAGTGCAGCTTATCAATGGTAAAGTGGAGTGCACTTAAAGGGACTTTCCCATCATTTAGCATACTGCCAGCTTATGCCATATCATGATGATTTCTGCACCTCTCAGACCCCCGCCACCTACATAGGCACAGCCGTCATTTCTTCTGCTCGGCATCCGTCACAGGCGCCCACTCTACAAGGAACTGCAATGCTCGGTGCTGCGGTCACTTATTTCTTCTGATCGGAGGGGGCCAGGCCATCAGATCCCATCTATCTATGCCATTACAATCTGTGGTGGAGAAACGCCCTTTAATAAAACTCCCATGGAACGGAAGGGGGAGACTTGTACCCTCTGATTTCTGCATTCCCCCGTTTGTGGGTCACTTTTACATTCTTGGTTATTTCAATCAATTTTGTGCTACAAAATAAGAGAAATAAAAACCCTTTCTTGTTTATTCTACATTGCGTCTCTTATTTTGTCAGAGGGGTACCATATCCCCGGCTGAGGTCTTTGGTGTAATGACCTGTACACTGGACTGCAGAGAGTCATAAACGCTGCTCATAAAAGGTGGATCCAGGGCCATGGCCGCCAGGCGGAGGGAGCTGCAAAGATATTTATTGAAATTCTTCACGCACACGCGCCCTCTGTGGGGGCCATAAAACATGGCTGCTGGAGATGGGGAGCAAGGCCAAGAATCCCGACACCCAAAATGTAACGGATGACGGGACAAGGATTCGGTTTTAGGATCCTAATGGATCTGAGGAAAAAGAAGCCAAAAAGTGCCCATAAGGTGGCACAAACATGTCTATACCAAAGTACGTCTATAAGCATTAAATGAGCAGACGCAGTAAACAACCCCCCCGAGCTATAAGACAAGGGGGAGGAACGAACATTTCTCATGCAAACTCAATGAAGATGTAGAGTAAGATATGTAACAAAGTCCAGGCTCCAAACCAACCCTCTAACAGGTTCCCCGACCTATTACTTATCCTGAGTTACAGCCTTTATTATACTCCAGAGCTGAACTCACTATTCTGCTGGTGCAGTCACTGTGTACATACATACATTACTTATCCTGTACTGATCTTGTGTTATATCCTATATTATACTCCAGAGCTGTGCTCACTATTCTGCTGGCGCAGTCACTGTGTACATACACTACATTACTTATCCTGTACTGATCCTGAGTTATATCCTGTATTATACTTCAGAGCTGCACTTGTGAAGCCCCACAGGTGTTGTGTCGGTGCATTAACTTCAGGGACTCCACTCAGCTGGATCTGGTCACAGGTAGGAGATCTTCTTCTTGTCGTGACGCCACTCTCAGTATTGCGGTCAGTGGGGACCGCCACTGCAGGTTAAGGGACGCCTGGGGCTAATGGTGTGTGCAGTTAGTTGGAATAGCCTCCTGAGAGTGAGGCAAGCCCCAGGGCCCGGTGTAGATGTGTAGAACTACAAGGCGCAGAATAACTCAACACAGGCAGGATGTCTTTCAGGGTTTTTACTCACAGTTGATGGCAGGGTGAGTGACCCGGGCGTAGCTGGGATGAACCAAGTGGGAACCAGGTGTCCTTCAGGCTGACTTGTGAGGGTGACTACTAACTCGCCTTCCTTAGCCCTTGGTGGTTTGGGGTAACCCCGACTTTTAGTCCCTATGGGGGTCACCCAGGGAAGATGCTGAAGCCTCTCTCCCCTTCGTTTGCCGTGTGCTTGTCGCCTAGGCCAGATCACTCCAGCTTCTTGCCTCCTGTGACCTATGGGCCCTAACTGTGGCTACGTGGCTGCGGCTTTTGTGGTGTTGTGGCGTGGGCTTTGAGAGCCCCACACCGGCAGGTTTAGCAAAAGAAAGCTGGATCTATCTCCGCTTCGGGATCTGCCGCCCGTTTGGGCCTGGTACTCCCTAGCAGTCTCCTTACTTCCCACTCCGTGCTCTCTCTCTAGCTGAGATGGGTTTCGGGTAGCACTCCTAGTTGACCGTTCTCCCCCGTCGGTAGCCACTGCGCGGACGCTGTCAGACTACAGCAGCCCAGGGGAAGGGGTCAGCTCTCCTCGGAGCTCCCTGGACTCTGCTCTGAACCGGCTCACATCTGGGACCTTCACTGCTGCTCCTGTCAGAGCTTCACTTTCCTGCTCCTCACTCTTCCACACTCTGCTGCAGACTCTAGACTGTTTACTCCTCCTTCTCTTTTCCCTTTTGTGCCTGCCTACGCCACCTAGCAACCAGACTCTCTTACCACACCCCTTGAGAGGAGATGGAGGCTTTTGGCCCCCTCCACTATTCCAGTGAAGGTGAAGGCTTTTCCCCCTCCTGGGATCCCCAGGGGTCCTCTCATAGGTACATGTGTGAGACCTGATCACTATGCGCCTGTGTAGTCACACCTCGGTCAGCCTTCTGGATTACCTGTATTGTACTGTCCCCAGCATGGGTGCAGTACTCAGTGGTGCCTGACCAGGTCAGGGGCGCCACACACTCACTATTCCACTGGTGGAGTCACTGTGTACATACATTACTTATTCTGTACTGATCCTGAGTTATATCCTGTATTATACTCCAGAGCTGCATTCACTGTTGTGCTGGAGCTGCCTTCTTGTACATACATTACATTACTTATCCTGTACTGATCTTCAGTTACATCCTGCATTATATTCCAGAGCTACACTCACTAGTCTGCTGGTGGAGTCACTTTGTACATACATTACTTATCCAGTACTGATCCTGAGTTACATCCTGTATTATACTCCAGAGCTGCACTCACTATTCTGCTGGTGGAGTCACTGTGTACATACATTACATTACTTATCCTGTACTGATCCTGTGTTATATCCTGTATTATAATCCAGAGCTGCACTCACTGTTGTGCTGGAGCTGCCTTCTTGTACATACACTACATTACTTATCCTGTACTGATCTTCAGTTACATCCTGCATTATACTCCAGAGCTGCACTCACTATTCTGCTGTAGGCACATACATTACATTATGTATCCTGCACTGAATCACATCCTTTAAAATACTCCACCAGCCGACTAGTGAATGCAGCTCTGAAGTACATTAAAAGTAATGTTCTGTATTACAATGCTGATCAGTATATAGAATTTAGCCCCACACATTGTCGTGTATAACTCTGCTGTTATCTGGACTTCGCTGACAGCAGCAGTGTGTTTCTTGTCCTCCACTAAAGTGGGCTTTACACGCTGCGACATCGCTAATGCGGAGTCGTTGGGGTCACGGAATTGGTGACGCACATCCGGCCGCATTAGTGATGCCATTGCGTGTGACACCGATAAGCGATTTTGCATCGTTGCAAAAACGTGCAAAATCGCTAATCGGTGACATGGGGGTCCATTCTTAAAAATCGTTACTGCAGCAGTAACGAAGTTGTTCCTCGTTCCTGCGGCAGCACACATCACTCCGTGTGACACCGCAGGAACGAGGAAGCTCCCCTAACCTGCCTCCCGGCCGCTATGCGGAAGGAAGAGGTGGGCGAGATGTTACGTCCCGCTCATCTCCGCCCCTCCGCTGCTATTGGGCGGCGGTTCAGTGACGCTTCAGTGACGTTGCTGTGACGCCGCACGGACCGCCCCCTTAGAAAGGAGGCGGTTCGCCCGTCACAGCGACGTCGCCGGACAGGTAAGTATGTGTGACGGCTGTTGTGCGACACGGGCAGCGATTTGCCCGTGTCGCGCAACAGATGGGGGCGGGTACCCACACTAGCGATATCGGGACCGATATCGCAGTGTGTAAAGTAGCCTTAAGCCCTTCTTGACGGTCCATCCTGCTTTTTCCTTTAGGTCTTCTGCCCTTTGATGGGACTCTATCTTAATTTATTTTCTCCTTCCTGGCCACAAATGACATCGTAATCTCTCCTGCATTTATTCTTTCGTTACATTGTAGGCATGACACGTACCCTCCTTCAGTGGTTGCAGCCGTCTGCACTTCTGGCCACATTCTAAAGTATGTCAATGACAAATTGTTCAGATGTTATGGACCTGCGCAAAGGACATGATGGCAGCCATGCTCTATTCACTGTGCAGCCCCATCATTATGACAACCAAGCATAGCACCTAAAGCCAGCTTTACACCTTACAATTAGGGATGCGATCTCGTATGCGATGTGACACGCCCAGGTCGCATATGCGATTGAATGAGATTGCACGTAGGTCGTTCATTTGCTGTCACACGTGCGTTAGTAGTCTATGTTAAATTGATCAATTTTGTGTGCGATCCTTTAGATCATGTGATCTGTGACGTATGCATCGGGCACCCTTTTTTTTTTATTTATTGACTTGACAAGCGTGTGTAATGTGTAGGGATGCGTTTTTACTATGTCATCTGCCATTCAGCTCTGCTACATGGCCGCTAACAGCAGCCACAGACAGCCATGTAGCAGAGCTGAATGGCAGATGACAGCAGACACAGACAGAGCCGCACTGTCAGAATGAACTCGGGTGAACTTCACCCGACTTCATTGTCATGCTGTGGCTCTGTCTGTGTCGCGTCCTGATTAGCGGTCACCAGTGAAGGGTTCACCGGTGACCGCTAATCCCCTGAGTGACTGAATTGAGCAGCCCTCTCTCATACTCACCGATCCCCGGCGCTGCACGGCATTCACACTGCTCCGGCGGCTTTTACTGTTTTGAAAAAGCCGGCCGCCCATTAAACAATCTGGTATTCCCTGCTTACCCCGCCCACCGGCACCTATGATTGGTTACAGTGAGACACGCCCCCCACGCTGAGTGACAGGTGTCACACTGCACCCAATCACAGCAGCCGGTGGGCGTGTCTATACTGTGTATTGAAATAAATAATTAAATAATTAAAAAAAACGGCATGCGGTCCCCCCCAATTTTAAAACCAGCCAGATAAAGCCATACGGCTGAAGGCTGGTATTCTCAGGATGGGGAGCTCCACGTTATGTGGAGCCCCCCAGCCTAACAATATCAGCCAACAGCCGCCCAGAATTGCCGCATACATTATATGCGACAGTTCTGGGACTGTACCCGGCTCTTCCCGATTTGCCCTGGTGCGTTGGCAAATCGGGGTAATAAGGAGTTATTGGCAGCCCATAGCTGCCAATAAGTCCTAGATTAATCATGTCAGGCATCTATGAGACACCCTCTATGATTAATCTGTAAGTGACAGTAAAAAAACACACACACCCGAAAAAAATCCTTTAATAGAAATAAAAAACACAAACACATTCCCTCATTACCAATTTATTAACCCCCGACAAACCCTCCATGTCCGACGTACTCCACAGTCCTCCAGCGTCGCGTCCAGCTCTGCTGCATGGAGGTGACCGGAGCTGCAGAAGACACCGCCGCTCCGGTCACCTCCACGCAGGTAATGAAGACAGCCGCGCGATCAGCTGATCTGTCACTGAGGTTACCCGCGGCCACCGCTGGATCCAGTGACAGCGGGTAACCTCAGTTACAGCTCAGCTGATCGCGCTACTCACCTCCGCTCCGGTCAGCTCCAGTCAGCAACTGAGGTAAGTAGTGCGATCAGCTGAGCTGTCACTGAGGTTACCCGCGGCCACCGCTGCATCCACCGCTGGATCCAGTGACAGCGGGTAACCTCAGTGACAGATCAGCTGATCTCGCGGCTGTCTTCATTACCTGCGTGGAGGTGACCGGAGCGGCGGTGTCTGCTGCAGCTCCGGTCACCTCCATGCAGCAGAGCTGGACGCGACGCTGGAGGACTGTGGAGTACGCCGGACATGGAGGGTTTGTCGGGGGTTAATAAATTGGTAATGAGGGAATGTGTTTGTGTTTTTTATTTCTAATAAAGGATTTTTTTCGGGTGTGTGTGTTTTTTTACTGTCACTTACAGATTAATCATGGAAGGTGTCTCATAGACGCCTGACATGATTAATCTAGGACTTATTGGCAGCTATGGGCTGCCAATAACTCCTTATTACCCCGATTTGCCAACGCACCAGGGCAAATCGGGAAGAGCCGGGTACAGTCCCAGAACTGTCGCATATAATGTATGCGGCAATTCTGGGCGGCTGTTGGCTGATATTGTTAGGCTGGGGGGCTCCCCATAACGTGGAGCTCCCCATCCTGAGAATACCAGGCTTCAGCCGTATGGCTTTATCTGGCTGGTTTTAAAATTGGGGGGGACCGCACGCCGTTTTTTTTAATTATTTAATTATTTATTTCAATACACAGTATAGACCCGCCCACCGGCTGCTGTGATTGGGTGCAGTGTGACACCTGTCACTCAGCGTGGGGGCGTGTCTCACTGTAACCAATCACAGGCGCCGGTGGGCGGGGTAAGCAGGGAATACGAGATTGTTTAATGGGCGGCCGGCTTTTTCAAAACAGTAAAAGCCGCCGGAGCAGTGTGAACGCCGTGCAGCGCTGCGCTGGAGATCGGGGATCGGTGAGTATATGAGAGAGGGGGTAAGAGGGATAGACTGACATGGACAGAGAGAGAGGGACAGAGATAGTGACGGACTGACAGAGATTAGTGCATGACAGACATTGTGAGGCGCTTCAGAACGCAGCTTTTCAGCTGCGCTCTGAAGCGGACCTTTTTGAAGCTGCGGTGCAGAGCGCACACCTGCGCACATAGCATCAGACACCAAAATCGTATGAGGGATGTCACACGTTACAATTCACTAGTTTCGTACTACCAAACGTCCAATGTATGAGGAATAAACGACGTGTATGCGATCACCGTATTTTCGTTCAATATCGATCGCATGTAGGTTTCACACGCAAACACGTCACGAACGATGCCGGATGTGCGTCACTTTCAACTTGACCCCGACGACGGATTGAAGGATTTATTGAAGTGTGTAAAGCAGGCTTTAGTGTGCAAATCAGTAGGAGTCACCCATTAGAGATCGCCTCCATCAACCAGAGCAGGATTGTAATGGATGTCCTTCCATACTGTACATTCCCCTGGCAATCTCCATCCGTACCCATCAGCTCACTTTTGGGGAGACCCATACAACAAGGGTAAACCTCTCTGCGGTTTCTCTCAAGACTTCACTTACTTTCCTTGATGTTCCTGCAGAACTTGATAGATGCTGATCTGAAAGGTCTCATTGTCAAACCGCTCTCGAATATAATCCTTATATATCCTGAATTCAGCGGCTGTCACTGCTTCGCCCTCTGGGATTTTGGCGAGATCGAACCGGAACTCGCGGTGGTGACGTCTCCGGTGAAAGAACTCTTTATCGTGCTCCACTAAAAGATACAAAACAAAATAATGCAGAAGAGGTCATGGACATTAAAGAGCAGCCCAGACATCAACATATTTTATCATTAACTATGAGACTTACATCTTCTTATGCTAGCTGCACTGATGAGGGGCAAAAACCCCTAAACAGCTGTCTGCAGATGGAGGCCTTATGGAAAAGACTCTGGCTTGGCAAAATAGCTTTAAGGCTGGAGTAAAGCGGGCTTTACACGCTGCGACATCGCTAATGCGGAGTCGTTGGGGTCACGGAATTTGTGACGCACATCCGGCCGCATTAGCGATGTTGCTGCGTGTGACACCGATAAGCGATTTTGCATCGTTGCAAAAACGTGCAAAATCGCTAATCGGCGACATGGGGGTCCATTCTCAATTATCGTTACTGCAGCAGTAACGAAGTTGTTCCTCGTTCCTGCGGCAGCACACATCGCTGCGTGTGACACTGCAGGAACGAGGAAGCTCTCCTTACCTGCCTCCCGGCAGCTATGCGGAAGGAAGGAGGTGGGCGAGATGTTACGTCCCGCTCATCTCCGCCCCTCCGCTGCTATTGGGCGGCGGTTCAGTGACGCTTCAGTGACGTCGCTGTGACGCCGCACGGACCGCCCCCTTAGAAAGGAGGCGGTTCGCCCGTCACAGCGACGTCGCCGGGCAGGAAAGTATGTGTGACGGCTCTGGGCGATGTTGTGCGGCACGGGCAGCGATTTGCCCGTGTCGCGCAAGAGATGGGGGCGGGTACCTACACTAGCGATATCGGGACCGATATCGCAGTGTGTAAAGTAGCCTTTACACTTGCGAGTGCCTCGCGCGAGTCTTGCATTGCATCACCCAGCACGGTCGCACACTCTCCTGACAGGAGCGGGTCAGCTGCATGTATCTCTATGCAGCTGAGATGCTCCTGTTCGGAGAGTGTCATGTCATACTGGGCGATGCAATGCAAGACTCGCGCGAGATGCGCTCGAGGCTCTTGCAAGTGTGACTTCGGCCTAATCCTGTTGCAAGTCTAGTGATCTGCAGGTAAAACTGTGTTTAAAGCATGTCTGGCTGGTTTAGTGGAGGAGCAGCTACAGCTCGCATTCAGTCAGCCTGACCTGCACACACACGATGGAGTGCAGAATGTCAATCATTATGGTAGGGAGTGATTACAGTGCACTCACTATATAGTATGAGGTGAAACCTGCGCCACCCTCAAAGACTACAAGTGAGCGGCTACAGAGATAATAAAACTTTATTTTCTCCCTGTAGCTGCTGCTCCTGTAAGCCAGCTACCCAGGATTTAAAAGCTATTTACTTGCAGGTAAATAGTGTTTTTTGTAGCTGCCAAGTTCCTTTTAGAAGAAATCTGACAGCAGGATTTTGCTATGTAATCTGAAAGCAATATGATACAAGGACTGAGATGCTGATTCCAGCAATCACAATTTCCTATGCAGCAAATCTAGCAGAGCTCCGAATGTTGAGCTGTGTATAATCTCGCCCACACCACTGATTGGCAGCTTTGTGTATATATTGTATAGTGACAGAAAGCTAATCAGCGGTGGGGAAGTGGTTGAACCAGGAGACATGAGAAACCTAGGCCCTGTAGTGATAATCTCCTGGTGATAAAATACTGATTTTATTGAAATAGTTAAACACAGACTAGGAAGTGACACATCGCTGGAATGAGGATTTCTTCCACTACATCATGCTACTCTCACATTACTGTCACCATACAATGTACACGGAGAACTGCCAATCAGTGTTGTGCAGGGCTATAGACAGAACATCATTCTGAGCTCTGCAGTAGAGAAAACTGATTCTAGCACAACTGCTGCACCCAGTAAACTAAGTGATACATGTCTGGATTCAGCGTCTCTGTCCCTACATCTTGCTGCTGTCAGAAAACAAAGCAAAAACCAAGTGACAAATACCGTTAGGGTTGAATTTTGACTTCTAAAGATAGCTACCCTCAGTAAATGACACGTAAGTTGCCAGTTTTCTTTTTTACAAACAAAGATAATTTGCATACCTTTTTCCCAGAAAGCACTCTTGAACTACTGTATAAGTCTCCCTAAGCTGGCAGCCTGCAGCAAACCAGTACCCTGTTCTGTACTGACAAGGGGCAAGGAGGACCCCAGAAACAGCTGTCCGTATATGAGAGTATTTTCCTTCCGGTTTAGGGTCTATGTCCTATGTTCTGCTGTAGGGTATGTTTAAGGCTTGAACATTGACTTTTGGATGCTACTCCCAATGGGTGCCAGTAGAGAGCCAGCTTTTCATTCTGGAAGGTAGCTCATTTGCATCCCCTTTTTCCAGAGACCAGAGCTTCAACTATAAGACTCCATAAGCCAACTGGCAGTGTTCATAAGGTAATACAGTACTCGAAGACTTCCATCAAAGGCCTCTAACCCAGCCACCCAGTATCCTACTTAGCCGCTTGAGGGTTCTTGCCCTTTGTCAGTGCAGTCTCTTTGGGTATATGGGTGCATATGGTTAGGCAAAATTATTTAAGTCATGTGGCAGAACTTGGTTAAAGGGTTATTCCAATATTCATAGACGGATATTGTAAAAACTATCATTTTTGCTTTTTACTACTTACTAGCTGTAGTACCCGGGCAAATTGCCCGGGATAGTAACTGTCTCTCTTCGAGTTTCTGTCTGTATCAGTCTCTCTGTCTGTCTCTCTCTATCTGTCTGTCAGTCTCGTTCCAGGTCTGTCTCTTTCCCCGGCTGTCTCTGTCCCCGGCTGTCTCTGTCCCCAGCTGTCTCTTTCCAGGGCTGTTTCTTTCAAGGGCTGTCTCTTTGCCCGGTCTGCTTCTTTCCAGGGTTGCCTCTTTGCCCGTCTGTCTCTTTCCAGATCTGTCTCTTTCCAGGGCTGTCCGTTTCCAGGGCTGTCTCTTTGCCCGGCTGTCTCTTTCCAGGGCTGTCTCTGTCTCTCTCTATCCGTCTCCCCATCGACATCATATTACCTCACACATAAGCTTCTTATACTAACAGTTTATTTTGTTCCTATAGCAACCACTGACAGTTGCTATTAATGATCTTTAGCTCCCACCTCCATTCAGTTAAATGGAGGCATGTTTTTTTGAGTGTAACTGTAAAGCATGAGGTTCAATTTTCCTGTCAAAACATAGTCTATGATGTTCCCTGGGTCACATGGAGTGTGTGCAAAATTTCGTGATTGTAAATGCGACGGTGCGAATTCCTTTAGCGGACATACATACACACATACACTGCATACACTGAGCTTTATATATTAGATTAAAATTTGCAGCTGTTCCACTTGTTTACAGTCCGTTGCCTTGGAGACTGACCACCGTTGTTCACCAGCTTGTAAACACTGCGCTGAAGCTGGCCGGGATTAGGAAGTAACAGCCCACTCCAGTGACCAGTTTCACAGCAGTGCTTCCAAGCTCAACAGAAAAAAGCTGCGAATGTTATACTATTTGGCATCGGTGGTCGGTCTCCACGGTAACAAGCTATAAACAAAAAAAAAGTGTTAATAGCTCAAGAACAGCTGCAACTTTAAATGCATAGTATATTGCTTGAATTTACAGGCACTATCTGACAATACATCTTTATAAATAATCTGTCATATCTGATAATACGACTTTATAAAGATGAGCATAACCTTTTACAGGCTAAGACAATGCATTAGGTAGCTCTTCTCATTGTTGAGAGGAGCTGCTTTGCATATTGGGACTACAGTTACATACAAAGCTGCGTTAAAAAATGTATTAGCCCGTTTCACACATCCGGCTTTCCGCTGGTTTGCCAGATTCGGCGCACGGCAGTACAGTGTATACAGTACAATGGCAGTGCCGCAACTTATGGGTCACATGTTACGGTCACATGACAGCATGTGACCGGCGCTTGTCGCGCTGCCATTGTACTGTATACACTGTACTGCCGTGCGCCGAATCCGGCAAACCAGCGAAAAGCCGGATGTGTGAAAATAGCCTTAGCGCTGCCATTTCTCAGGTTGCGCATCTCAAGGTGACAGAGAAACGATCAGTTGTATTGCCAAACATCAATCAAAACTGTAGTCCTATCCAGATCTGAATTCATAATTCTGCTTGTTTATTTTCCTCTTTCTGGTTATTGGGGGCTGACTTTTCACACTGGAGTGAACCCACAATGGGTCGACCTTTCTAAAGCGTGGGTGAGACCACTAATCATTTGCTACTGTGAGGAAATAACAGATACACGCAACCAAGTTTCCAACACAAATGTTATGGTGTTATTTCATTTTTCAATCTGTATTTTGTGTAATAGGAAACAGAAAAAAACTAAAAATTCCACACGTTATTGAGGCTGGCATCCATGCTGCGGGTGGGTAATGACCCGCTCCACCTTCTGAATGATGGAAGCTGCAGATCCTAAGTGACGGTTTTGGCAGAATCTTTCCTGTAATATTTTCTCCATGGCTTTTTACGATATTTTAATGTTCTGCTGGTGACCTTGGCTGTAATCCCCAGAGCACATCAAAGTCTCACACACCCAGAATAAACAGCTCCTCTGCCCAGGCCGGTGGCTGTGCCAGTCTCTTGAAATTTACACATTTATCAATCGGTGGACAGAAGTCTGCAAACAGAGAGGCCAAACTCTGAGATCCAAAGTTTATTTATGGAGGGAGTTAGGTGATCTGGAACGAGGTCGTCGTCCCCCTCCTCCTGCCTTGTGTGGGCAACGCTGGGGCCTTAAAATGTACAGAAAAAAAATGCATTGCAAAGCCAAGACGCTCAAGAATCACATTTAACCACGGTTCACGTTTCAGGAACGCGGCGGACAAATGAGTTTTTGAATGGGACAAATACTAAACTCTGGCCTACGACTGATTCCCAGGAACTTACTGTCTCCTAATAATGGCATATTATATACTGTATGTACAGGGGTCTCAGACGTAAGGAAACCCCCATAGAAAAGGAAAACAGTTTTGAAGGAGATGATCCAATTTTAGACACTAGTTATGGGAGAATTGGGTAAAGCTATGACTATAGCTGCCACCTTGAATGTTGCCATCCTGGATTTATCTTCATTGTTTTAAACGGGAAGTCGTGTGTGTGATATATATCAAGCTGGAAAAGGATTTCACCTGAAAAACAATGGTGTGCGTCATGGTGGTATAACTTATGCGTTCTCATGATTTTTCTTCTTTCCGGGCGATGTGAAGAATGATGTTATCCCAAGCAGAATGTGTTGACATTGTCCTCATGTCTGGTGTAGGGAGCACGTGTTACGCACCTGTCTTGGATCCATGCCTTGCTTCCCCCTCCCTAGTCCGCTAGACTCATTTTCTCCATGTCGAGCTTTGCAGATGGCCCACCATAATCCCACGTGGCCTATATAAGGTTCACCAAGACATACCCTTGTGTATTAGTATCAAAACTTCAGTATTACTAAGACTTTGACTTGCTTCATATGCCACTTGCCTGTTGTCTCCTGGACGTCTTGTACTTGCCAGCAGTTTCCAGCATCCCTCCTGCTTACATGCAGTCTCCTGGACATATCCCGCATATTTGCTTGTGGTCTCCTGGATGTATCCCACCTACTTGCCAGTGGTCTCATGGACATCTGCCACTTTCCAGCATCCCGCCTGCTTGCCTGTAGTTTCCTGCATCCCACCTACGGTCTCCTAGACGTTTTTCACCTACCTGCGGTTCCTGCCCTGTGGCTGTCTCTGTCCCACTTATCTCCTACCTGTTTCACTGACGCTCTTGGTCTGTGTACCCACCAGGACCTTGGGCTTGGAGGGTCCACCTCACCCGAAGAGTATAACACAATCTCACACGGTGAGATTAACAACATATGTCAGAACAGAAGATTTCAACCAACACCACCAAAAAAATAATTTTTATGACCTGAAACACAGTGGATTAATTTCTTACCAATTTCTAATAATCCAAAAAAGAGAAAACAAGATGCTCAGAAACCAAACACTTGACCGTTGTCCTGGCCTCAATCATCAAGATCCCACACTATCGCACGCTGCGTCTGTCTCTGGAACAAAGCATCAGCCAGGCCTCAATTGACCAAATTTAGTCTACTCATGCATGGAACCTGTACTAAACTCAGAGGATGAAACACCTGACCGAGGACGACCCAGAGTGATGGAAGCCTCAGGAAGTTCAGGTAAGAGGTGATGTTCATTGATGGTAAAAAGTTTGCGGGTCATGGGAGGTCTGTTTGGGTGGCGTTGGTGGAAATCGGTGAGGACACACGTGCTTCCTTCACCAGTGGACGATCTCAACACGTTCTGCTTGGGATTACACTATCTTCACTTCACCCGTAGAGAGAAACAATCACTGATTTATAATGACACCAAATAAACTTATTCTAAAATGAAGGAGTTTAGAGATGAGCGAACCTACAATTTCCAAGTTTTACCAAGGAAACAAAGTTCGGGGCCGGATGCTTTACGAATGCAAACCACTCACGCGAGTATCACAGTGCTCTGGTACGCTTGGTGCTTTGCCCAGTGAGAGCCGCTTGCAGTGTTTGACCGGCTGACGCTGGCGGTAACACCAGCGTGATCAGATTTAGTGTGCGCCACACAAAAAAAAATAAAATAAAATGGAAAAAACCCTGTCCGGAAGTGTTCTATTTATGGATGGCTGCATGTGAGCGGAGACCCGAACTACCAATCAGTGACTTCATATGAAGTTCAGGTCAAATCCGGGTGCAAAACCGAACTTTAAAAACGTTCACTGGACCCGCAGAACATGAATTGCTACTGGTCCACTCATCTTTAAAGGAGACCATTGTTTCTCAGATAAAATTCCCTTCCGGTTTGATATATCACCCACCAAATGTCTTATTTGAATCCAAGATTGTGACATTCATGATGGCTACTATGATGGTGTCATGGCCTTATAAGTTTCTACCATAGCTTATGTGTAACATTGGATCATCTGCTAAACCGTTTTCATTCCATATTTCCTTACCTTTGAGTCGCCCTTTGCAGTTTTGTGTTGCATTGTTTGGATGCGCATATTTTACAGGTGAAACATAGTTTTTTACATTTTTCATCCATAAAAACCATACAACAATGCAGCAGCATAGATTATATTTATTATGCTTGCTTTTATAGTGCTGAATGTTCCCATTGGGGCTCACAATATTATTCTCCATTGGTGCTGCTCTGGACTATGGTAGAAAAGCATAGTACAAGAAAACCCACTAAAACAAGGGAAGAACAGACAAACAGTGCAACTTGGCCTTAGTTGGATTTGATCCGAGGACCCTAGTGCTGCAGGATGACAGTGCTAACTTGTAACCCTGATACCCTACTACATTTCCATATAAGAGCAGTGGGCATCAAGGGTGGGCTACTTTTCTAGACAACCTCTATCCATGGCCCATATTAGGGATGCAATAGATGGATATATGGGCTATTACCCCCCTCAGGGCCCCTCTGAATAAACCAGAGGAGAGATTATATCCAAAGTCCAGAACACTCCCGGTCACCTCCGTCCCTTTGTGTAACATTTTATGGTCTACATACATATTAAAGTTGGCTGAACCACCAGCTTTTGATTGGATTGGCTGACAATCCAATTTGTATGGGGGCTCCAAAGTGTTCCATGATAAAGTATATTGGGGAACATAAGGATGGGCTGGTTGGTATTTAATTCCTCGATCCTTTTGTTGTGCGGGGAGAATAGTGGTTGACCGAGGAAACTGGCACGGACTCTATCATGGAGAACACGGCAGCGTTTGGCCGAGCGAGCGATCCTGTGTATAGAGGAGTTGGGGCGAATTATAGTTTTGCCGATAGGGATCTGATATGCCTATCCAGCTTTACCGCTGCAGGAGAAATGAAGACTTGATGGCTGCTTCCAAAATACCCTGAACAAACCAGACAGGCCCTACACAAAGCCAAACCCACAGCAAGGTACCATCAGACCATGACGCCCACCTTGCCCAAAAGTGGATACACCAGGGGTGCTTTTTGGACAGGTTGGACTGTCTGCGCTGGGGCAGCTATGTAAGTTAGACCAGAATGGTGCCGTCTCCCGCCAATCCCATGACATTGTGATGTCATAGAAACGCTGTAGTCTATCAGTGCCCCTGATGGGCTGCAGCCTTCATAATTTCACAACCAGTGGAGACACAAGGCCAACAATGCTAGAATGGTGCCAGTCTAGGAGGCAAATATGATTTGGATTTTTTTTATTTTGTCTTGGGCACTTTAGAAATTAAGAAGGGTTTGTCCAGTAGTGGACAGCCCCTATAATATCCACCTACCTTGTACACTTTCCTCTGGAGACCTTCTGCCTTATCATCATTACTCTAAATGAACAGAGGGTTACTATCCTGTGCCTTTAAATTTCCCTCCCAGCTCAGAGTCTCCTAAGGACTGGTTTTTAATAACCCAGTTACCATTACAGGCGATGCTGTCATCTAAGCGGAGACCGCTAATGACCATGTGGATTTACGTGGAATGGGTTAATTGCGCAATCCTGCTCCAAATGGCCCTATTAACCCCATCTGCCCATCCCACGTAGCGTATACATTATGACTCAATTCCCCTAATGACCAGATGTCAAAGAAAATCGCAGGAGAATGGGCTTCAATGTAAATGAAACACTTAAATCTCAGCACATGAGCGGCTCTTAAGCAAACAATCAAATCTTTGTAAACTGAAAAATATGGGATGGATTCAATTAGCCCCCAGGCCGGAGGAGGGGGAACATTTCTTCATGTTTACCCGCGCTACCTATTACCGCTTGTATGTAATAAGACATCCTTGACTACAAGAGACTTCAATTTTGCAAATCTGCGCTGACGGATCGGGCTTTTCAGGGAACAGCTGGTTTCAAGCATTTCAGAAGTAAATGAAATCAAATGAGAATTTATAATCCATCCTGGAGTCTGGATTCCATCATCCTGAAATCATTACGCAGCAAAGTGCAGGTGCAGGACTCGGAGAAAGGTTTCTTCTCTCTCCACATAATCCTATAGATCCGTATCTCTGCCCTGGAATCAAAGTCTTCTCATAATGTGTAAAACTCCTAAGATGTCGAAAGGAATGGTTGTCCCTTAAAGAGGTATGCACACCAAAAAAACTCCTGCACGGATTCCAGGGTGTATCATGTATTATACGCTGAGCTGAACTCACTATACTGCTGTTGGAGTCACTGTGTACATACAATACATACATTATTATCCTGTACTGATCCTGAGTTATATCCTGAATTATACTCCAGAGCTGAACTCACTATACTGCTGCTGGAGTCACTGTGTACATACATTACATACATTATTATCATGTACTGATCCTGAGTTATATCCTGAATTATACTCCAGAGCTGAACTCACTATTCTGCTGGTAGAGTCACTGTGTACATACATTACATTACTTATCCTGTACTGATCCTAAGTTTTATCCTCTGTACTAGCTGTACCACCCAGCGTTGCCCGGGATAGTAACTGTCTCTGTTTCTTTCCCAATCGCTGTCTGTCTCTTTCCCTGTCTTTCCCTGTCTGTCTCTTTCTCTGTCTGTCTCTTTCCCTGTATGTCTGTCTCTCTGTCTCTTTCCCTGGCTGCATTGTGACACACCAACATTCCATTTAAGGACATGGCTGCGCATTCTTCTGAAGTTCTGGCTGTACTGTGGCTCCCAGCTCCATTGACTTTAATGGAGGCACGTTTTTTGGTGAATAACTGTAAACTGCGGGGTTAAAATTTAAAATGGGGTGTCTGTGCAATATTTCGTGATTGTACATGTGACGGTGCTGATTCCTTTAGCGGACATACACACACACACACACACACTCAACTTTTTATATTAGACTAGCTGTAGCACTCGGTGTTGCCCGGAATAGTAACTGTCTCTCTGTTTCTCTCCCAGTCTCTGACTATCTCTGTCTGTCTCTTTCCCTCTCTGTCTCTCTCTTTCCCTGTCTGTCTCTTTCTCTGTGTCTGTCTCTTTCCCTGTATCTGTCTCTTTCCCTGTGTGTCTCTTTCCCTGTCTCTCTGTCTCTTTCTCTGGCTGCATTGTGACACACCAACATTGCATTTAAGGACATGGCTGCGCATTCTTCTGAAGTTCTGGCTGCACTGTGGCTCCCAGCTCCATTTACTTTAATGGAGGCATGTTTTGTTTGGCAAATAACTGTAAATCGCGGGGTTAAAATTTCCCATCAAAACATAGTCTATGACGTTCCCTGAGTCAAATGAAGTGTCTGTGCACAATTTCGTGACTGTGCATGCGACAGTGTGAATTACTTTAGCGGTCACACACACACGCACACACACACACACACACACACACGCATACACACACACACTCAGTTGTATATATTAGATTATACTCCAGAGCTGCACTCAGTAGTCTGCTGGTGTGGTCTCTGTGTACATAGATTACATCACTTATCTTGTACTGATCCTGGGTTATATCTTGTATTATACTCCAGAGCTGCACTCACTATTCTACTGGTGCAGTCACTGTGTACATACATTACATTACTTATCCTGCACTGATCCTGAGTTACATTCTGTATTATACTCCAGAGCTGCAATCACTATTCTGCTGGCACAGTCACTATGTACATACATTACATACCCTGTACTGATCGTGAGTTACATCCTTATTATACTCCATAGCTGCACTCACTATTCTGCTGATGGAGTCACTGTATACATACAATACTTATCCTATACTGATCCTGAGTTACATCCTTATGATACTCCAGAGCTGCACTCACTATTCTGCTGATGGAGTCACTGTGTACATACATTACATTACTTATCCTATACTGATCCTGAGTTACATCCTGTATTATACTCTAGAGCTGCACTCACTATTCTGATGATGGAGTCACTGTATACATACAATAGTTATCCTGTACTGATGCTGAGTTATATCCTGTATTATACCCCAGAGCTGCACTCCCAATACTGCTGGTGGACTCACTGTATACATACATTACTTATCCTGTACTGATGCTGAGTTATATCCTACGAGGTTACTGACACATTTTGCATCGTTGGTAACCTGTAGTAAATATACTTCCCAGAGGTGAAATTATCACAGAGAGCTGCAAGCAGACACTTCATTAGCTTTTTATTCTAGTGAATGACCAGCTTTTTACAGGTTACAGGACCCCCCCCGTGGCTTGAGCTGCAAAGTGTTGCTGTCATTATCACATAGAAAACATTCCTATAACTATGTAAAACCTCAGCACATATAAAATGGTTTAGAAATACAAACAAAACATTTTGCTTGTAGTTCAGGCTACACGTAGGAATTATACAAATTGTTCATCCTGATCTTCCTTTTCCTAGTCACTGACAACATGGCGCAATCTTGAAAATGGTGAGGAATTGGCGAACGTTACATTATACAATGATGTAGCTATGGCTGGTGGAGTAGAGAGGAGGCGATCAGTCATGTTTTTGGGGCGACCAACCACAGTATGTTATTATTCTGTAGGCTGATTTTCTCAAGAGCTGAACTCTCCCGTGTATGTTCCTCCATTTCTCCAGCGCTCGCGCTGACAGTGAAGCAGAACATGTACACAGCCGCACCTTCCTCACTGCGCTGAATACATGTTACATAAGGTAAGGACCTTATAGCGAGTTTCTCTGGCTCCACATACCAGAGCCATGACGCTCCGGCAGGGCCTAATTATAGGTGACGTGAACGCCAGCCTTGTTCTGCTCTTCGAGGTCACAGCTGGTTTAGGGTCAGCATTACATAGAAGGTGACGCACCCATACTAAATGCTTAAGACTGTCCCGTGAGCCCATTAGGGTCCTCTATTGATCCAGAGAGTTCCTTAAGGGGTAGGATATCCTTAGTACTTCATTATTGCCCTCCCTTCTTAGGGTGTGATGATAAAGGGACAACTGCCTAATTTAAAGGGGAAATGCATTTGTCTCTTGGTTCAAATTTATGGAAAACGTAAAATGTTCACGCCATGACAGGAGGGCATTTAACTACAAACAGGCAATGGGGATTTCCTCATCTCAAACAATTTATTGAAACAAAAGCCAACAGTGGTGGGTATACCCCCCCAAAATGTCAA
Source organism: Anomaloglossus baeobatrachus (assembly GCF_048569485.1). Classification (NCBI taxonomy): domain Eukaryota; kingdom Metazoa; phylum Chordata; class Amphibia; order Anura; family Aromobatidae; genus Anomaloglossus; species Anomaloglossus baeobatrachus. Next base: position 454,885,381 of record NC_134357.1, on the reverse strand, counting down.
TATCTGAATAACTTGTCATGTGTCCTTCAGCATCAAATACAGCTGACAACAACATCTCTTGCTGGTTACAAGTGGAGTTATTGTCTGCTAAGGCATGTCATCCCACTCTTCTTAAGGGGTGGCCCTTAAGTCATTGAGGTTCTAGGGTACAGAATTACGAGGCTCTACACTGCAACTCAACTGATCCCATAGGTTTTCTATGGGACTCTGGTCTAGAGAAAGTGCAGGCTGCTTCATTTGAGGTGCCCCAGTCTCCAGCAGCTGTTCCCTAATGACACGATCTTGATGAGCTTAGTCGTCCATGAAGATGAAATTAGGCCTGTGTTCGTCATGCAGCAGCACAATGACTGGATTAATGTTATTCAAGTATTAGGGGCTTGTCACTGTACAATTCACAAAGTATAGGGCAGTTCTGTATTGACTAGACACACCTGCCCACACTCTAATACCACCACCACCAAAGGCTTGTCTGGTGACAACAGTGGCAGATGTATAGCGTGCTCCTTGAGGTCTCCAACATCATTGGTGACCATCATTTCTGCTCAGCGTGAATCGCCTTTCATATCAGTGAAAAGCACTGAGGCCCACTGGTCCCTCGTCCAGCAAGGTGATGACGCCTGTGCCTGGTAGTGAGGTCAGATACCTATGCAGATCGTTTAGCACGCAGAACATGCTGATGTAAACGGTTTTGAATGGCCTGATGTGATACTTGGGTTCCCCACACCTCCCTTAAAAGTGCCTGGAGTTGTGTTGCATTCATCATCCAGTTCAATGTTTACAATGAAGTGGTTATCAGTGTGGGATGTGGCCATCAGTGTGGGATGTGGCCAAAGCACATCCACTTCTATGACTTTCTGTGACTCTTCCAGTCTCTCTGTTGTGACCTGCTGATGACAGTCTGTGACACTCTAAGCTCAATGGCCACTTCCGTATGAGAAAATGCTGCTTGAACCCTCTCAGTGGCGAGGTAGTGGTGATCAATTGTTAGATGTCGTCTTAGGCGGGCTTTGCACGTTGCGACATCACAAGCCGATGCTGCAATGTCGCACGCGATAGTCCCCGCCCCCGTCGCAGGTACGATATCTTGTAATAGCTGGCGTAGCGAAAATTATCGCTACGCCAGCTTCACATGCACTCACCTGCCCTGCGACCGTCGCTCTGGCCGGCGACCCGCCTCCTTCCTAAGGGGGCGGGTCGTGCGGCGTCATAGCGACGTCACACGGCAAGCGGCCAATAGCGGTGGAGGGGCGGAGATGAGCAGGATGTAAACATCCCGCCCACCTCCTTCCTTCCGTAAAGCCGCCGGCGGCAGGTAAGGTGAAGTTCCTCGCTCCTGGGGCGTAACACATAGCGATGTGTGCTGCCGCAGGAACGAGGCAGCATAATTATGGAAAAGTCGGAGCCTGCAACGATGATACGCTTTTGTGCTCGTTAATCGTATCATCTAGAATTTACACACAACGATGTCGAAAGTGACGCCGGATGTGCGTCACTTTCGATTTGACCCCATCGACATCGCACGTGCAATGTTGCAACGTGCAAAGCCGCCCTTAGTCTCATGATGTCAAAATGTGAACAGCATGATGAGGAGGACTGTTTAAATACGTATTCTATCTGAACCCCGAAATGTATTGGGCGATTCATGGATCAAACACCTGCTGTGAATTTTGCCATTAAGCTCATTGTTTGAGAACAGCAAGTTGTACAAGTAGTACTGAAACAGTGAACAGTTGGACATGTGGATTCAAACGTTTAGAGAAAGTCACATGAAGTTCACCTAAAAAGGTTAGAGGGCATTTTAGGATCATCCTGAAATTTCACACAAAAGCCAAGTATCCCTATTTTTTTTTAATAATATATATTTCCAAGAAAATACCAATTCTGGATCCACTCTTCGTACAATTCTGCGTTGTGACGTTCCTTTTTTACTTCTGGAAATTTATAACCCTTCCCACGAGTGGTCAACCAAAGCTGGTGTCACACATAACGACGACGACAACGACGTCGCTGCTACGTCACCATTTTCTGTGACGTTGCAGCGACGTCCCGTCGCTGTCGCTGTGTGTGACATCCAGCAACGACCTGGCCCCTGCTGTGAGGTCGCCGGTCGTTGCTGAATGTCCAGCTTCATTTTTTGGTCGTCACTCTCCCGCTGTGACACACACATCGCTGTGTGTGACAGCGAGAGAGCGACGAAATGAAGCGAGCAGGAGCCGGCACTGGCAGCTGCGGTAAGCTGTAACCAGCGTAAACATCGGGTAACCAAGGGAAGACCTCTCCCTGGTTACCCGATGTTTACGCTGGTTACCAGCCTCCGCTCTTGCTGCCAGCGCCGGCTCCTGCACTGTGACATGTGGCTGCAGTACGCATCGGGTAATTAACCCGATGTATACTGTAGCAAGGAGAGCAAGGAGCCAGCGCTAAGCAGTGCGCGCGGCTCCCTGCTCTCTGCACTGTGACATGTAGCTGCAGCACACATCGGGTTAATTAACCCGATGTGTACTGTACCTAGGAGAGCAAGGAGCCAGCGCTAAGCGCGGCTCCCTGCTCTCTGCACATGTAGCACAGCGACGTTATGATCGCTGCTTCTGCTGTGTTTGACAGCTAAGCAGCGATCATAACAGCGACTTACAAGGTCGCTGTTACGTCACCGAAAATGGTGGCGTAACAGCGACGTCGTTGTCGCTGTCGCTTAGTGTGACACCAGCTCAAGAGATCATCCCAAAAGCAAAGCATATAATAGTTCATTAGACCACAAAGGTAACCTTTAAGTAACTAAAGGACTTTCTCACTCTAGATAATGTTCATAAGTCCGCCATCAGGAGGACACTAAACAACAATGGAGTGTGTGGCACGATCACAAGGAGAAAGCCACTGCTCGCCTAAAAGAATGCCTATCTGTAGTTTGATAAAGATCACCTGAAAATGCCAGAAGGCTATTTAAACAATGCTTTGTTAATGGATGAAACTAAAATAGAACTTTTTGGTTCAAATGTGAAGTGTTATGTTTGGCAAAAGAAAACCACTGCATTATAGGATAAAAACCTCATACCAGCTGTGATACACAATAGTGGTAGTATCACGGTTTGGGTCGGTTTTGCTACACCGATGGAAAAAATAATTCTATAAAGGAAATTATCAGGACCTTTGTCCGTGAGGTAAATTTCATGAAAACATGGGTCATGAAGCAAGACAAGGAGTCAAAGCACACAAGTCATTCTACAAAGGAATGGTTAAAGAAGAATAAGGTTTTGGAAATATTAAAGGGGTTGTGCAGAACGTGGGTCATTATTGTGAAATTGGTGGAGGTGCAACACCCAGCACTCCTGCCAAACAGCTATTCTCGATGATGCCGCCGGCCGGAACCGCTCAGTTTCGGAGCTGCACAGCACCGTCAACTCTAGGGAGGCCACAGCTGGGTACTGCACATCCACCACCTATTGGAATCAATAGGTGGCAAATGTGCAGTATCCAGCTGCATTAACTATTCTGTCGATGGAGCTGTACTGTGTATCTTCGAAACTGAGTAATTCTGGAAGAGGGCAACACTGGAAACAACTGATCGCTGGGGGTGATGGGTGTCGCATCCCCACCGATAAGAAATTGATTACCTATCCTAAGGATCAATGCTAAAATCCTGGGTGACCCTTTAAGTCAAAGTCTTGACCTTAATGCTGTGGAAGGACCTGAAGTGAGCAGTACATGAGAATATACTCACTAAAGGGCACGTTACGATTTATCAAACGAGATGTCGTCGGGGTCACGTCGTTAGTGACACACATCCGGCCTCGTTTGACATATCGTAGCGTGTAACACAAATGAGCGACTGTGAACGAGCAAAAATACTCACCTTATCGTTGCTCGTAGACACGTCGCTCATTTCCTAAAAATTGAACGTACTTCTGTGCTCCGGTTGTTCATCGTTCCTGAGGCAGCACACATCGCTCCGTGTGACACCCCGGGAACGATGAACTCAGCTTACCTGCGTCCTGCCGGCAATGCGGAAGGAAGGAGGTGGGCGGGATGTTTACGGGATGTTTATGTCTGCTTCTATTGAGCGGTTGCTGAGTGACTTCTCTGTGACGCCGAACGTCCCTCCCCTTTCAGGAAGTGGATGTTCGCCGCCCACAGCGAGGTCGTTTGGAAGGTAAGTGCGTGTGACGGGGGTTTACGACTTTGTGCGACACGGGCAAGAAATTGCCCGTGCCGCACAAACGATGGGGGCGGGTGCGATCGCACATGCGATCGCGCGAGAAATTGAAGCGTGTAAAGCAGCCTTAACATAACAGAATTGAAACTGTTTTGTAGGAGGAATGGGCTAAAATTCCTCCATGCCGATGTGCAGGACTAATCAACAATTACCTGATCTGTTAAGATGTAGTTATTGCTGCACATGGATGTCACACCAGATACTGAAAGAAAAGGTTCACATACTTTTGCCTTACACAGACGTGTGATAATGGATCATTTTTCTCATTTAAAAAAATATTTATAATATTTTTGTCTCATTTGTTTGACTTGGTTCTCTTGATCTACTTTGAGGACTTGCATGAAAATCTAATACAGTCAAATATGCCATACTGTTGACAGCAACTGTGGACTACAGATGCCCTAGGATTGGAATGTCATGGGAAATATTTATGTAATGGCTCGAAACTGGGCTTGTTCTGGTGACCTCTGGTTGTGTGATCGGTTTCCCTCTCCGTTGGACAACAGCATGTTTTGTATCAATGAAACTGCTGTTAGTTCTCTTGTCTTTCCTTTCCTTGCCTTTCTATGTGAGATCTACTCAGGTGTGTTCACTTCCTTGTTTTGTTTGCCCTATCACACTTTGGAAAGGACCATTGCTCGCCATGCACATTCCTTCAGGGCTGGCTATATTCCAAGATTGATGGATGTTTGTAGTTCCAGCTTCCTAGTTTGGGATAATCTTGCTTAGTAATCGCTTTTGCTTTTCCTTGCGGCTTGTTTGTGTACCTTTTTAGCCTTCTCCCATTCTGTATAATTTGGGATTTAGAGGAGTTCCACTTATTCTATAAGTATTTTGGGTTTTCCTTCAGTTTCTTCTGTCCTTCCTGTACCACTGTGTGAACACGTCTTTAGTCCCATGTCTGTCTATGTGCACTTTTTTATGTGTACTGGTGTTTTGTGTTACACTTGGTTTATAGTTTAGGGTGTAGTTAAGGACACTCACGATCAGCCGACATTAAGTGAGGGCGGCATTGAGTAATTTTAGTGTGCCACCCTATGTGGTCAGGCAGGGACAAAACAGGGTCAGGTTTAAGGGTACTCCCAGTCCTTACAGGGACCTTTGGTTAACATCTCCTCTAGTATGTTTATCCCATGTGAGTGGAAGGGGTTAGTTGTAACATTTTACTATAAGATACATATCAGGAGCTGTAACAACTCCTTTTCAAAACCCCCTATATGAAGTGGGAGCTTAACGAGGAGCGCATTATGTAAAGCATATTCCATTCGATGGAATCTTGCTGGCGAATGGTCAAAGCGCACCGCTGCTACATTCTTCTAATCGCTCCCAGAGAACGTCCTGCTGTTCTTAAACACAACTTGCAGAAAGCGTCTTTAAGTGTAAAACCACGAGACGAAAAGAAAATAATTCCAGAGAATGATGAGCAGAAAGAAGACTAAGGAAAGCAGCGGGGAAAGCTGTTGTTTCAGAGGAGAACTGTAAAGAAAGTCTGTCACCAGCCAATCATCGTGTATGACAAAAACATGAGCGTTTCAGTTCACTGCAAGAAAGCAGAGACCTTGAAAATAGTGAGGAATAAAAACAAATAGTATTTTAAAAAGTTGCAGAACCAACTGAATGAGACCCCAAACTGCTACTATGGGGTGAGACTAGAAGAAGACACGTCCCTACAGGTACCTGATGTTTATGGCCAGCCTCATTGCAGCTGTGTGACCAGGACCAGGTCAGGTCAGCTTGTCTGCCTATACATGGCTGCAGTAAAGATTTAAAGGGAATCTGTCAGCAGGTTTTTGCCATCTCATCTGAGAGCAGCATGATGTAGTCAAAGATGTTCTGAATCCAACAATGTATCACTTAGATTACTGGATGCAGCTGTTCTGACGCAATCAAAATTTTTAGATTAAAGGGTACTTTACACGTTGCGATATCGGTACCAATATCGCTAGCTAGCGTACCCGCCCCCGTCGGTTGTGCGTCACGGGCAAATCGCTGCCTGTGGCGCACAACATTGCTAACACCCGTCACACGTACTTACCTGCCCTGCAACGTCGCTGTTGCCAGCGAACAGCCTCTTTTCTAAGGGGGCAGTTCGTGCGTCGTCACAGCGACGTAACACGGCAGCCGTCCAATAGCAGCGGAGGGGCGGAGATGAGCGGGCCGAACATCCCACCCACCTCCTTCCTTCCGCATTGCTGGTGGAGGGCAGTAAGGAGATGTTCATCATTCCTGCGGTGTCACACACAGAGATGTGTGATGCCGCAGGAACGACAAACAACCTCGCTACTGACCAGACAACGATTTTTGGTAAATGAACAACCTCTCACATACCAACGATTTTTGTCTCTTTTGCGATCGTTTAAGGTCGCTCCAGTCTGTCACACGCTGCGATGTCGCTAACGACGCCGGATGTGCGTCACAAACACCGTGACCCCGACGATATATTGTTAGCGTGTTAATGGCCCTTTAGGCTTGTATCAGAACTGAGGGAGCTTCCCATCCTACACCACTCTCAATAGAGATTGTACATTGACAGTGAGGTGTCAACCATGGGAGAGGGCGTGGCGGACTACCTGTGACTTTGTAGTTAAAGCAAAGAGTCCTGCTGCTTAAACAAACATAGCAAACAACCAACAGATTGGACCTTGACAAGACAGGCATCCCTGAATTCTCTGTGTTAACCCTTGAATCATGCTGGCTTCAGCCTTCTTAGCAAAAACCTGCTAACAGATTCCCTGTAAGATTTTCTAAAATATAGACTTCTTTATAACTTATTACTCATTTTGTACAGAAAATGCTAGATATAAAGGGGGTTGTCTTTAGAGAAATCTGATTGATAATTCAGCTGGTGATTTAAGATGCCACCAATCTGTTTCTCAGCATCTTTGTGGTCAGCTCAGTGCCTATTCAGGTCTGTGGTGAACATGTCCATCTGCAAAAATATCCCAACAACCACACACTTTTTACAACATGGTTATCAGGCACCACTTCCTTAGCAGCCAGTTTCTTTTACCTCACACACGTTTTTTGCTCAAGGCCAAACTGCAACGAGAGCCCCCATTTCCGAAATCCATGATTTCCTTACTATTACGTGCCACCACATACTTGGCACAGTCCTGGATATGCTGGAAGTGTCCCAAACTTTTTGGAAACAATCCCAGCAAATTAGGGCATAACTCAGCCCAGAAGGGGGCATTTCTCCTCCTACAAGTGGGTGCTTCCTTTCAGTTCAGGGGCATTCCTGGGGTGAGGCTGAATATGGGCCATAAAAGTCCCTTTTTTAACCAAAAGACATTATTATTATTATTATATATTATTCTATATGCACATCTAAGAGCCCCCCTAAAATGAGTTGTGAAGTCTCCTTGGCACTGAAGAAAACTTCCACTTAGGCTACTTTCACACGTCAGTTTTTTCCCATCAGGCACAATCCGGAAAAACACGAATAAAACGGATCCGGCGCCGGATCTGTTTTATCCCCTTTGATTTGTATTAGTGCCGTATTGTGCCTGATGGCCTAGCGTTGCATCCGGCTTTTGCCGGATCCGTCGTAATTGGCTAATGTGACGGCCAGGTGGAACGTCTCTTGTAACATTTTTTGTCTCTGACGAAAAACCGCATCGCGCCGGATCCGGTGCGATATGGCGTGATTTACAATGGAAACCTATGGCGTAATGCGGCAAAAAACGGATGCGGCCGCCGGATCCGTTTTTTTAAACTGAGCATGCTTCAATTTATTGAAAAGAAAAACCAAAAACGGATCCAGCAAAAAAACGAACAAAACGGATGTGCCGGAACCGTTTTTTGACGGATTAGGTATACCGATCCGTCAAAAAAAAAAAGGATCCGGCGCATCCGTTTTTGCATATTCTGCGCCAGATCCGTTGCATCAGGCACACGCTGGATTGTGCCTGATGCCAAAAAACTGATGTATGAAAGTAGCCTTAGTGGGGTTCCCAAAAATGTGTTGGTGCATGACATCAGAATGAACCCCAATGTCTACATACACATTTAGGAGGCATGAAAAAGGCCATGGCTAGTAAAACTGTCTCGGCCGAGCGCTCCAGTGCTCTCTATGAGGCCTCCGATAGACTTTTGGTAGCCGCTTATTTGTTTTTGTTGTTTATGCAAAATAAATTACTTTGGTTCCCACCTTCCTCCAGAGGAGCACTTTGATAGGTTGGGGTGTCAGCTGCAGAACCTCTTTAATCTGTATAAAAACTGTGACAGCCCATCAGGCTCTCTGGTATATTTTTCGTGCTTAATCCTCGGAGAGACCTCTCCCCTGGAGATGTGACCGTCAGCCAAGAGAGGGATTCAGTCTAATCACAAGCAGATACCACCATTGAGTGCAGGAGGGAACAGCGAGGGGAGGAAAAAAAATGCCTGTGCCTGAGTTTAATGGCTGGCAAGTTTAATGCAGCCCATTGCTATATAAAATCCCCAGCTTGGCAGGCCTCGTCCCTCCATGGGAACAAATTAAAATTGGCATACCGAACACAGGAAAGTAGAAGGAAATGAGAAACACGACCGGGCTTTGGCCAACCCTTTGAAATCCTGTACAGTGCTACTGATGTCAATTAATGACAAGCGGGGTTTGCTGAGAGGGTCTGCTTGGAAAACACATTAACACACGTTAAACATGTTTGCACAAGCCGTAGATTAGAAGTATTTTGGGTTCCAAAACAATAAAGCCATTACTCTAAAACCTCATACTCTCTGGCTAGATCCAAATTAAAGGCAATCATTTTGGAGAAAGGGAGATGAGACGCAAGGAGCCAAGGAGTCCATCGCTGCTGATTGATTAACCCCAAACATGCTGAAAAATACCTAAAAAACAGCTGCATATTGCAAATTTAATGAGTTGCTAGTTATAGGTGTTGTTCTTTACTTAGATCCTTAGGATAGGCAATCAATAACTGATCAATGGTGGTCCAATGCTCAGTTTCACCATCGATCAGTTACATCAGTACCTATAATTTCAGCTGCATGACCAGAGAACGGCCACTACAAATTGTTCATACGCTCTTTATGTTCAGCCCCCCCTGCGAACAGCTGATCAAGTGGGAGTGATGGGTGTAAGACCCCCAACAATCTGAAACTGATGACCTATCCTAAGGTCACACATTGCTGTGTATGAAGCCGCAGGAGCGAGGAACATCTCCTTACCTGCCTCCACCGGCTATGCAGAAGGAAGGAGGTGGGCGGGATCTTTACGTCCCGCTCATCTCCACCCCTCCGCTTCTATTGGCGCCTGCCGTGTGACGTCGCTGTGACGCTGCACGACTCGCCCCCTTAGGAAGGAGGTGCGTCGCCGGCCAGAGCAACGTTGCAGGGCAGGTGAGTGCATGTGAAGCTGCCGTAGTGATAATGTTCGCTATGGCAGCTGTCACAAGATATCGCATGTGCGACGGGGGCGGGTACTATCGCGCTCGGCATCGCTAGCCTTTGCTAGCGATGTCGCAGCGTGCAAAGTACCCCTAAGAATAGGTCATCAGCATCCAAGTCCTGGACAACATTTTCAGGCAATTATTTTAAAGGGAACCTGTCACGTGCAATAAGCACCCAGAACCAGGAGCAGTTCTGGGTGCATATTGCTAATCCCTGCCTAACCGTCCCTGTATACACTAGTATAGATAAAGAGATCTTTAGAAAAAGTATTTCTAAAGATCCTTTATGATATGCTAATGAGGTCAGGGACTAGTCATGAGGGTGTGAGTTCCCTTGGCTAGTCGGCCCACATAACATGGTAGCACGCCCCTGTGGGCATACTAACATGCTAATGAATGCGCAGCGACACTGCCCACACCTCAGTTTTGATGGCAACCAGCAGAGGATGGATGCGCACTGCGCATGTTCCAAAGTCTCAAGGACTTCCGGTCATACGGACTATAGCTCAATAAAGCCGCAAAGCTTACATCCAGCATCAATTTAGTGCACATGATCGGAAGTCCAGAGGACTCCGGATCATGCGCACTTCGCATCCATCCTCCACCGGCCACCATGAAGAGTGACGTATGTTTGGCGAAGCTGCGCATTCATTATCATGTCAGTACGCCCACAGGGGCCTGCTACCATGCTATGTGGACCAACTAGTGAAGGGAACTCACGCATTTACGACTAGTCGTGGGCCTCATTAGCATATAAGAAATGATCTGTAGAAATACTTTTTCTAAAGATCTGATAATTTTTGCTACTTTTGGACTGCTAGGCAGGGATTAGCAATATGTACCCAGAACTGCTCGTGGTTCTACGTGCATATTGGACCTGACAGGTTCCCTTTAAATTTTCTACAAATTGAAGTCACACTTTTACACAGGAGGTCAGACAAAAATCTATTAGACATTTATGTATATACTAGCTGTACTACCTGGCTTCGCCTGGGTTAATAACTGTTGTTAACAAAATAGAATGTATTAACATTCCCGGGATAGAATGTATAAATAGAATGTATTAACGCCCGGGATAGTTACTGTCTCTCTGTTTCTCTCCCATTCTCTGTCTGTCTCCCCCTCTGTATATATCTCTCTGTCTCTCTCTTTGTCTGTCTGTCTCTTTCCCTGTCTGTCTCGGACTGTCTCTGTCTCCGTCTTTCTCAATCTCTTTCCCTGTCTATCTATCTCTTTCCCTGTCTGTCTATCTATCTCTGTCACTTTGCCTGTCTGTCTCTTTCCCTGTCTATCTCTTTACCTGTCTTTGTCTGTCTCTTACCCTGTCTGTCTCTTTCCCTTTCTTTCCCTGTCTGTCTGTTTCCCTGTGTCTGTCTCTGTCTCTTTGTCTGTCTGTCTCTTTCCCTGTCAGTCTGTCTATTTGTCTGTCTCTTTGTGTCTGTCTCTTGCCCTGTCTATGTCTGTTTCTTACCCTGTCTGTGTCTGCCTCTTTCCCTGTCTGTGTCTGTCTCTTCCCCTGGCTGCATTGTGACACGCCAACATTCCATATAAGGGCGTGGCTGCGCATTCTTCTGAAGTTCTGGCTGCACTGTGGCTCCCAGCTCCATTCGCTTTAATGGAGGCAGTTTTTTTGGCGAATAACTGTAAAGCGCGGGGTTAAAATTTCCCCTCAAAACATAGCCTATGATGCTCTCGGGGTCCAGACGTGTGAGTGTGCAAAATTTTGTGGCTGTAGCTGCGACGGTGCAGATGCCAATCCCGGACATACACACATACATACACACATTCAGCTTTATATATTAGATTAGCTGTAGCACACAGCGTTGCCTCGGATAGTAACAGTCTCTCTATTTCTCTCCCAGTCTCTGTCTGTCTCTTTCCTTGTCTGTCTGTCACTTTCCCTGTCTGTCTCTTTCCCTATCTGTCTCTATCTTTTTCCCTGTTTGTCTCTTTCCCTGTCTGTCTTTTTCCCTGTCTGTCGGTCTCTTTCCCTGTGTCTGTCTCTTTGAATGTCTGTATCTGTCTGTGTCTGTCTCTTTCCCTGTCTGTCAATCTCTTTCCCTGTCTCTGTCTCTTTGAATGTCTGTATCTGTCTGTGTCGGTCTCTTTCCCTGGCTGCATTGTGACACGCCAACATTCCATTTAAGGGCGCGGCTGTGCATTCTTCTGAAGTTCTTTCTGCACTGTGGCTCCCAGTTCCATTGACTTTAATGGAGGCAGATGCTTTAGTGAATAACTGTAAAGCACGGGGTTAAAATTTGCCCTCAAAACAGTCTATGATGTTCCCTGAGTCAAATGGAGTGTCTGTGCAAAATGTGATTGTACATGTAAAGTGATTGTACATGCGACGGTGCGGATTCCTTTAGTGGACATACACAAACACATACATACATACACTCAGCTTTATATATTAGACTAGCTGTAGCACCCGGCGTTGTCCGGGATAGTAACTGTCTCTCTGTTTCTCTCCCAGTCTCTGTCTGTCTCTCTCTTTCCCTGTCTGTGTCTCCCTCTTTCCCTGTCTGTCTCTTTCCCTGTATCTTTCTCTTTCCCTGTGTCCCTCTCTTTCCCTGTATCTGTCTCTTTCCCTGGCTGCTTTGTGACACACCAACATTCCATATAAGGGCGTGGCTGCGCATTCTTCTGAAGTTCTGGCTGCACTGTGGCTCCAAGCTCCTTTGCATTTAATGAAGGGAGGTTTTTTGGCAAATAACTAACGCGTGGGGTTCCAATTTCCCCTCAAATCATAGTCTACGACATGCCCTGAGTCAAATGGAGTGTGTGCAAAATTTTGTGATTATACATGCGACGGTGCGGATTCCTTTAGCGGATATACACACACATACATACATACTGTATATACACTCAGCTTTATATAATAGATTCTTTGTGTGCTAGGTTGTAGTTTTTATATGCTAACACGTCAACGTTTTTTAATTTTGTATTCTTTTTTTTTAATGGCCTTCAGCTCGATCTCGAGCCATGGCAACTTGATGGATGAACACTCTATAGGAAGATTGATCTTGTGCAGCCTAGATAGGTCCACCAAGGTCTTCTCCACTGTTTTCTTGATTGTATCAAGCCATTGGGTTGCTGGCGTTCCTCTTGTTCCCTCAATATTTCCGACCATGATGTCCTTCTCCAGTTTCTATTAGTGGTTTGCAATCTGTTAAGAAACTATAATACCAACATGCTCCGACTATAGCCTTCACAACCTCCTACGATTCTCACAACAGTTGGACAATCACAGTCATTGTCATCTTATTCATGGCATCTTGCATTGATCTACACGAAGACTACAAAAAAAATAAGTTTAGCTGGTAAGAAACTCGTTTTGAAGCTCTTGCACTGGAAATCCATGTATATTTTGGATATTTTACCCACGATCCTCAATACTCGTGAGGTAAGAATCGCTAATTAGTTACAGTGTGAGAAGCTCATAGTCCCATCACTCATCAAGCAGAGAAGTATTCAATGTGACAACGTCTGCTCAGCATCTGTGTGATACACCCCAGATGTCCGTGTAAAACACTAAAGCAGGACTGGCCCCAAGATAAAAAGGTATTATTTCTGTTTCTCAAAATATAATAAATATTAAAAGGTATAATTAGTGGTGGTGCTGGGCACTCTTCCCACCCATCCAACAAGGTCAAAGACCTCACTAGATCTACACTTAATGTTTTGTATGGCCAAAAAAAAAATAATCTGAAAAACAGCAATTTTGCAATACTTTGCCTACGTAAAGTTCGAAAATACTGTCCCCTATGAATAAGGCCTCATTCACACGTCCGTGAAAAACCACGCACGTTTTTCACAGACATGTGAGAGGTGCGTTTTGCCCTCCGTGACCCGTGTGTATGGCACTAAGTGTGTTCTCCGTGATAACATACGGAGAATGAGAACTTTCTCCTCACCTGTCCCTGGTGTCGCTGTCCGTGGTGCTGATCTTCGGTCTCCGGTCCTGCCGACTCCCCGCTGCTGCTGCTGCTTCCGGCCGCAGTGAAGTGAATATCCAATGAGCATAATGAGCGGCAGTTGGCAGCAAGTGACAGCAGCGGCAGGGACAAGAGGGCTGGAGAATGTGAGTAATGTTTTGTTTTTTTCTCACAGACACGTCTTCTCTCCGGTGCATGTCACACGGAATACACATCCGTCCGTGTGTGTTACGTGTGACACGTTTGCGTTACGTGTGACACCCGTGATGCCGGAGAGAAAACAGACATGTCGGCGTGAGAAACACACGGACACACGTAAGTACGGAACGCACACACGTTCCGTGCGCAAATACTTACGTGTGTCCAAAACCATAGGAATACCTAGGTTTACGTGTGTACGAGTCTCCGGTACGTGAGAAAACTGCCAAACACGTACCGGAGGCACGTACGTGTGAAGGGGGCCTAAGAATGTAAGTACTATAACACTGCCCTCTATGTACAGGAATATAACTACTATAATACTGCCTCCCATGTACAAGAATATAAAAACTATAATACTGTCCCCTATATATAAGAATATAATTACTATAATACTACTTCCTATGTACAAGAATATAAAAACTATAATACTGCCTCCTATGTGCAAGAACACAACTACTATAATACTGCTCCCTATGTGCAAGAATGTAACTACTATAATATTGCCCCCTATGTAAAAGAATATAACTACTATAATACTGCCCCTATGCACAAGAATATATCAACTATAATACTGCCCTATTTGTACAACAATATAACTACTATAATACTGCCTCCTATGTGCAAGAATACAACTACTATAATACTGCACCCCATATGCAAGAATATAACTACTATAATACTGCATCCTATGTATAGGAATATAAATACTATATTAATGCCTCTAGTGTACAAGAATATATCTACTATAATACTGCCCCATATGTATAAGAATATAACTACTATAATACTGCCCCATATGTATAAGAATATAACTAATATAATACTGAAAGAAAAGGAAACTTCCAAAAGGAATCCAAAGTTTAGTCATAGAAAAAAAATCAATAAATTCAATTGTCGCATGAACTCTCTACCAAACACCATTAAAACTAATTGAACATAAGAGCAGACATGTTTCGGATGTGAATCCTTAATCATTGCATACAAAATAAGTGAAGTGACAGCATATTCTAATAATATGGCTGCTGCACTTTCCATTCCCTCTTTACCCCTGAAGTACTACAGTGCCCTTGCAGGTGAAACCGTCTTCGGGTGAGCCCACTACAGTGACCTTCTCTATTCTTTCTCATATACTATATTACTGCCCCTCTGTATAGGAATTACTGCCTCACTACACAGTATATGGACAAAAGTATTGCAACACCCACACATTATGCCTAGATGTCCTGTTTTGCAATTTCTTCATTCTAGTTCATCCCACTGGACCTAAGGTTTGGGCTCTGTGTGGACCAGTCAAGTTCTTCCACACCAAGCTCACCCAACGATGCCACATGGACCGTGATTTGTGCACAGTCGTGTTTGGATAAAAAATGTCCTTTACCAACCTGTTCCCACTAAGGTGAAAAAGCATTACGATTTCCTTTTGCTCTAATTAAAGGGGCTATATCATCAGATGAAATACATCCCCATATTATTATCCCTCTCCAACAAACTGTACATCTGGCACAATGCAGTTGGGCAGGTAACACTATCCTGGCATTCACCAAACCCAGACTTGTCCATCAGGTGCCAGACTTCCACTGCTCCACAGTCCGGTGGCCGAGTCTTCTCACCTCTCCATCCCATGCTTGTATTCTGTGCTGTAATGTTTGTATACAGCAGCTCAGCCATAGAAACACAAGTCCTGAAGCTCATGGTGCAAATTTTGTGCTGATGGTAATGCCAAGGAGGGTTCTGCCCTCTGCTCCTCAGCATTCGGCCCCCCACTCTGTAACGTTACGTGGTCTCCACTTTGTGACGGAGTGACTGCGTTTCCTTCCACGTCTCAGTAACACCACTCACGGATGATGGGAGAATATTCATTGGGAGCAGGAGGAGAAAATTTATGAACTAACTTGTTACAAGGGTGGCTCATAGGACCGGGCTGGTATCGGGGAGCTCTTTATAATTGTTCACTCTTTCACAAATGTATATAAAAACTTGGATGTTATGGCGAGGCCTGAATTTATACACCGGTGGAAATAGATGGAATGAAGAACTTATTACAGAGTGTCAAGATGGAAAGCTCAAACATGGGACTCCTACTCAATACAAAGAAGACAAAGATATTGACTATGGCGAGGTACGACCGGGACACATTTGAGATGGACAGCGATGACCTGAAAGTTGTAAAGGACTTCAACCTACTTGGATCAATGATCACTCAAGATGCAGTGACGACACCGGAAGTCAATAGGAGAACACCTATGGGCAAATCAACAATGGAGTCACTGGACAAGGTCCTCAAATAGAGGAATAGAGGAACATGTTACCGGTGACAAAGACCCAGCTCGTACATAGTCTGGTCTTTTCTGTGGTAATATAGGGATGCGAAACCTGGACGAAAAAGAAACAAGACAGAAGAATCAACGCGCTTGAAATATGGTGCTGGAGAAAGATGCTATCAATACCACACATGGCAAGAAGAATAAATCAATTTTGAAACAAATCAAGCCGGACATGTCACTCGAAGCAACGAGCTATGACTTGTCTACTTTGGAGATATCATACAATGAGTGCAATCAATGGAGAAGGACATCATGGTCGGAAAAAGAGAAGGAACAAGGCAAAGAGGAAGACCAGCAACCCAATGGCTTGATACTATCAAGATAGGGAGAAGACCATGGTGGACCTAACTAGGCTGCACAAAATTAATCATCCTACAGAGTGTTCATAAAGCAAGACGTGATCCTACAGAGCGTTCATCCACCAAGATCCCATCCTACAGAGCGTTCATTCAGCAAGACGCCATGCCTCGAGATCGAGCTGAAGGCCATTGAAAGAAAGAAAGCAATGGGATTGTGTTATTAGGACGTGTGTCTCAATACATTTCTCCATTTCCTGTACAGATCCTATCTAATGTAGATTTTTGAGATCAAAATTATTGCAACAGCCCAATATTCTAATTCATGTACAGGTTGATCTACTGTGATTGAGTGCTAGGAAAGAGAAAGGTTCCTCTGGATGACTAGGTGACAGATAATTATCCCCATAACAGCTAATATGTACAATTGTAATTAATTAAACAGCTATTACTGTCTCAAACATGAAAGGGAGACATCTGGAGACAAATCACCTGAATCTAGCACAGAGTAAGACTGCACATAAGGATGGTGAATATTTTCTTTTCTGATCGACCGGCGGTATGGCACTGGATGGTAGATGAGCAGGAGATGGCGTGTAACATATAAGAGCCATAAAGACAACAGTCAGGAGACACCATTGCCCTGATCTGGCTCCAAGATTTGCTCATATATGAGGCGGCTGCACCGTGATATGAGACCGCGCAGCTCCCTCTCTGGGCTACTGTTGTACTACCCAATGCTGTCAAGACATAGCTGAAGTCACTGAAGTTTCTGCAGCCCGGGAAAAATGACTTCCGTAATCCGCTGTATAGATGTAGACAGGATAATGAACCCTCACATCACGGTAATATATACAATTTCACCGTACAGCTTTTCCAGGTACAAGAAAGATCATCTGTCTATACGTGAGGAGATACTAAGAGGCGAGATGTCCTCAGCACCTCCGATAATCCAGACACTCTCACATTTCAACACTTTTAGAGATTTAGTAAACCTGGTGCCATAAATTGGTGTTTGTTGTGTGATATTCCCCATATTAGAAAGTTTATACGTCCTGATAAATTTTTGCACAAGTTGGAAATTTCTAAAGTCTGTGATTGGCTGCAACGGTCAGGTGACTAGAAGAGCATATTTTTCTGATGTCACGCTCTTCTAGTCACCTGACTGCTGCAGGAAATCACAGGCTTCTGTGGTCTACTGACATGCGGCCGGAGTAGACGTGTGGAGTGGCCTGCGTTTTATCCAGAGGTAACATAAGGCGAGTGTGTCTCCACTTATTTCAAAACATTCATGCCTTTACAGGAAACAAAAATCCACATTGGACACCCCCTTTAATACTGATATATCTGCCTTTCACTGCCACTCCCAGGAACTCCTCATACAACCCTTTAAAGGCCTGTCAGCAGATTTTTGCTACCTCATTTGAGAGCAGCATGTTGTTAGCAAAGAGATCCTGAATATAATGATGTATCACTTAGATTATTGGGTTAGATTGTGCATGTTAGCAGAGCTCTGAGAGCTGCCCCTGCCCACACCAGGCTTTCAGTGTACATTTCCATAGACAGAAGCTACTAGTCAAAAAGGGGGGTGGAGTCTAACTAGAGCTCACTGGCTGCTGAGACCCACTAATGACAAAGATAACAGGCTTAAGCTAACATTGCGGGTAAACAAAAAAAGACTGAGATAACAGGGCTGAAGTCTCTGTTTTAACACTTGCGGTAGCATGCGGTCTTCAGGTTACATTGCAAAAATCTGCTGACAGAGTCCCTTTAAAGGGGTTTGTTCAGTTTTATAATACGAAAAGCTCTATAACTTTCAATACTGTGAATGATGGAAATAAAAGACATCTCCACTTGCTATAATTGAATGGAAATAATAATTTGTCACATCACACTATAGATCAAAACATTTCTCACAGCTGAGGGTTTACTACAATTGTATCCAGTCCAGAAAATCCTCTAAGTACATCAGCATTACCAGTGTCTCCTTCCCTGAGAGCTTGTTACAATATATCACTGCGGGTGACTGTACCCATGTGTGGTCAGGGAATGGGATGAAGCCTGGGATAAGCTGTGTAGGCAGGACTAGGTCTGAAAAGATTCTCACGATCAGTATTTGGTGAGGTTTTTACCTCAGGTATGTAGCCAAAATCAGGAGCGGAAGAGTATAAGGCTGCATGCCCTCGATCAAGGTTCACAGCATTTTGGACGCAGCGTGTTATCACTGCCTCCAAACCGCTGCGTTGTGCAGTACAAGCATAGTGGATGGGATTTATATGAATCCCATGCTTGCTGTGCTTGTTTTCCCACAGTGTAAACTGACCTGCGGTGAGGCTTCCCAAGCCGCGGCATGTCAATTTATTGCTGTGGAGTTGCGCGTGTTCTCCGCAGGGAAAACAGAGAAAAAGACCGCAGCGGCCCAAACCCTGAAGGTGGGCTTGGGCAGCTGCAGTCTCCTGCGGAGAACACTCGAAGCCCCGCAGAACGGCTGACACTGTGACCAGGACGCAGTGTCTCCGCATCCTAATAGAAACATGCGCACCACTTCTGTATTTTATACCCACTGCTGGTTTTGGTTTACAAAAATACTGACCGAATACTGAACGTATGAACGTGGCCAAATTACAAGCAGTTCACATTCAAGGGCAGCAAGCCGAGATACTGGAAACAGCAAAAACAAAGTCTACTAGAAGTTGCAGACGCTTTTAGGATGGGATGATATAGCGTTAAGCCCCCCATGAACGTTACACTAATGTCATCTGATTCTGCCAATATCGATAGCTTTGGCCAATGGTTTAGGCTAGCGCCACACATCCGTGCCTCCGGTACGTGTTTGGCATTTTTTTCACGTGCCCGGCGGCACGGAGACACGTTAAGCAATGCTACCCTATGGTAGCAGGCACACACACGTAAAACCACACGGAACGTGTGTCCGTGTGCGTTTGTACGTGTGTGCGATTTTGAAAGCGCTGACATGTCAGTGTTTTCTCCGGCAGCACGGGTGTCACACGGCCCGCACCCGTACCACACGGGTGTAGTGTGGATGCGGTCCCGTGTGACACGCGCCGGAGAAAACACACATGTCAGTGAAAAAAAAGAAAAACATTAACTCACCTTCTCCTGCCCTCCTGTCTCTGCCGCTGCTGCCTCTTGCTGCCGACCGCCGCTCATTATTCTCATTGAATATTCACTTCACTGCCTGGCAGCAGCAGCAGCGGGGAGACGGGAGGGCTGGAGACCGAGGATCAGCACCACGGACAGCAGCGCGGACATCAGGAAGGACCAGGTGAGTATAATAATTAACGATTCTACGTGTGCTATCGCGGATAGCACACGTAGAACACACGTGTCACGCACGCACCAGAGACACGTACTTACCTGCACGCAACACGCAGGGAAAATACGTGTCTCTCGGCACGTGCGTGAATTTCACGTGAGTGTGGCAGAAGCCTTAATGTGTATGATGGCCGTGACTCTCCCCCGGTTCTGAATCTGCCAATATCGGTAGGTTCAGCCAATGATCTACTGTGCATGGTGGCCATGACTCTTGTGTATGAAGGAGTCGGGCGAAGAAGCTGCCAGCCGAAAGATCGGCCGAGCCATCATTCAGTCTACAATCATCTAAGATATATGGGGGCTTCGCAGTCCGCAGCACAGGCGTGCACAGTATACAGCACTGTCACATCTCAGTTAACCTTTGGCAGTTCACCAGCGGATTGGAGGGGGGCCTGTAACGAGCTGGAATGTGCACCCCCTTCCAGAGAGAAGGACTTAACACAAGCCAGGTTACAGCTGCAAACGCCTATAACCGGCACTGGCTTTATAAAACATGGCCCCGAGGAAATGCTCCAGCTCTGATCCCTCATCCCTGGTGTCCTGCAGAGTAACAGCCGAAACCCCCCTATCCCTACAGGGGGGCCGACCCCGACCGCAGGGCTGTTCTGTGCCCCTACTACAGACACCAGGAGCCTGCATCACACAGCATAGGCTGAGGTACAGCAGCTCAGCAGAAAGCATCACACACCAAAGGCTGAGGTACAGCAGCTCAGCAGAAAGTACCACAAACCATAGGCTTATATAGAGCAACTCAGCAGAAGGCATCACACAGCACAGGCTGAGGTACAGCATCTCAGCAGAAGGCATCACACAGCACAGGCTGAGGTACAGCATCTCAGCAGAAGGCATCACACAGCACAGGCTGAGGTACAGCATCTCAGCAGAAGGCATCACATAGCACAGGCTGAGGTACAGCATCTCAGCAGAAGGCATCACACCGCACAGGCTGAGGTACAGCATCTCAGCAGAAAGCATCACACAGCACAGGCTGAGGTATAGCAGCTCAGCAGAAGGCATCACATAGCATAGGCTGAGGTACAGCATCTCAGCAGAAGGCATCACACAGCACAGGCTGAGGTACAGCATCTCAGCAGAAGGCATCACACAGCACAGGCTGAGGTAAAGCATCTCAGCAAAAGGCATCACACAGCACAGGCTGAGGTACAGCATCTCAGCAGAAGGCATCACACAGCACAGGCTGAGGTACAGCATCTCAGCAGAAAGCATCACACAGCACAGGCTGAGGTACAGCAGCTCAGCAGAAAGCATCACACACCATAGGCTTATATACAGCAGTTCAGCAGAAAGAATTACACACCATAGGCTTAGATACAGCAGCTCAGTAGAAAGCATCACACAATAGGCTTAGATACAGCAGCTCAGCAGACAGTATGATATGATAGACTTACATACAGCAGCTCAATAGAAAGAATCACACATGCTGTGATTAAATACAGCAGCTCAGCAGAAAGTATCACACATGATAGGCTTAGATACAGCGGCTCAGCAGACAGTATTACACATGATAGGCTTAGATACAGCAGCTCAGCAGATAGCATCATCCATGATAGGCTTTCATACAGATGCAGCACCATACAGCATAGATGCAGCGGCACAGAAGACTGTATTTCAAAGGATAAGACATACAGTATCACACATGAAAGGCTTGGATACTTGGCTCCACAGACAGTATTATTCATAACAAGTTTAGATATAGTGTATCAGCAAACAGTATCAAACATAACAAGCTTAGATACAGCAAAAATTGGACGTAATTGTAGAGTACTTTGCTGTACCTGCAGATCGGGGGATTTCTTTTCTCAGTCTTTTGCTCTTACTTTTTTATAGTCTTTTTGTTTTGTTCCAGTGAGATTCGTAAACAACACTGATTATTTTAATCAGCACCAGGGCATGTTTACCAGGCTGGGAAAACCTCAGGGCTTTGGGAAAGAAAAATATGTTCTGAGTCAAATGATAACAGGCTACAAGGAAAGAGGCTTAGCTAATTGCACCACGGACCCTGGAATGATCCCGCCTGATAGGGGCTTCACCGCAGATGTCCACTAGGGGGCCTCGTACAAGGCAGCTGGTGGTATGGGCATATTGTTTGTATCTGCTTTATAATAGATAAGAACAAGAATATAGTTGTAGCAGAAGAAACGCAATACAAGACAGTGGTCACAAGAATATAGCATACTAGCTGATGTACCCTGTCTCTCTTCCAGTCTCTGTCTCCCTCTTTCTATCTCTTTCCCTGTCTCTCTATCCCTATCTTTCTCTCTTTCGGGGTCTGTCTCTCTTTCCCTATCTCTCGCTCTCTTTCCGTATCTGTCTCTTTATCACTTTCCCTATCGGTCTCTTTATCTCTTTCCCTATCGGTCTCTCTATCTCTTTCGGTGTCTGTCTCTTTCCCTGTCTGTCTCTTTCCCTGTCTGTCTCTTTCCCTGTCTGTCTCTTTCCTTGTCTGTCTCTTTCCTTGTCTGTCTCTTTCCTTGTCTGTCTCTTTCCTTGTCTGTCTCTTTCCCTGTCTGTCTCTTTCCCTGTCTGTCTATTTCCCTGTCTGTCTATTTCCCTGTCTGTCTATTTCCCTGTCTGTCTATTTCCCTGTCTGTCTCTTTCCCTGTCTGTCTATTTCCCTGTCTGTCTCTTTCCCTGTCTGTCTCTTTCCCTGTCTGTCTCTTTCCCTGGCTACATTGTGACACGCCAACATTCTTCTGAAGTTCTGGCTGCATTGTGGCTCCCAGCTCCATTGACTTTAATGTAGGCAGTTTTTTTGGCAAATAACTGTAAAGCGCAGGGTTAAAATTTCCCCTCAAAACATAGTATATGATGTTCCCTGAGTTAAATGGGGTGTTTGTGCAAACTTTTGTGATTGTACATGCGACGGTGCGGATTACTTTAGCGGACATACAGTACAGACCAAAAGTTTGGACACACTTCTCATTCAAAGAGTTTTCTTTATTTTCATGACTCTGAAAAGTGTAGATTCACATTGAAGGCATCAAAACTATGAATTAACACATGTGGAATGAAATACTTAACAAAAAAGTGTGAAACAACTGAAAATATGTCTTATATTCTAGGTTCTTCAAAGTAGCTACCTTTTGCTTTGATTACTGCTTTGCACCCTCTTGGCATTCTCTTGATGAGCTTCAAGAGGTAGTCACCGGAAATGGATTTCACTTCACAGGTGTGCACTGTCAGGTTTAATAAGTGGGATTTCTTGCCTTATAAATGGGGTTGGGACCATCAGTTATGTTGTGCAGAAGTCTGGTGGATACACAGCTGATAGTCCTACTGAATAGACTGTTAGAATGTGTATTATGGCAAGAAAAAAGCAGCTAAGTAAAGATAAACGATGTGAATCTACAATTTTCAGAGTCATGAAAATAAGGAAAACTTTTGAATGAGAAGGTGCGTCCATACATACATACACTCAGCTTTATATATGAGATAGCAGAACTTACAAGGGGGAATAGATCGGGCACCTATAATACGGCTGGTGGCTACAAGCAATGTGTCAGAGTGCTGCCGTAACAGAGATATGTCTGCATAAATTACGCCACTACCATTGATTACCAATATCTGGAATTGCACCTCTAGTTGTCAGATTTATATACACCTCCAATGTATCCAATCATGACTGAAAAGGTTTAAAGGTTTCTAAAATGTAAAAAATGATGCATCTAATCTGATGAAAAATCTGCTGCTTGGTTGCATGTACAACTCCTTTGCAGAGCTATGTGTCTCCATGGTCCTGGTTATGACTGCAGGAAGAGACCACACAGACATACGGGCAGCACAGTGGCTCTGTGGGTTGCACTGCTGCTTTGCAACACTGGTGTCCTGGGTTCAAATCTCACCAAGGACAGTATGTTCCCCCCTGTTTTTGTGGGTTTCCTTCTGGTTTCTGCTCACATGCTAAAGACCTAGTGAAAGGGAATTTATATTGTAAGCCCCATTGGGGACAGTGATGATCACATCTGTAAAGTGCTGTGGAATTAACAGTACTATGTAAGTATGTTTGTGGTCTTTAATCATGGAGATACACCTCTGCAGTGCTGTATACACATATTTAAGAGTTAAGGCCCAGTCACTAAACAACTGACCAGCGATCCCAACAACGATACAACCTGATAGGGATCGCTGGTAAGTTGCTAGGAGGTTGCTGGTGAGATGTCACACTTAAGCCTGCTTTACACGGTACGACCGATTGTGCGATTTCACAATCGATCGTACCCGCCCCCGTCCTTTTTGCGTCACGGGCAAATCGCTGCCCGTGTCGCACAAAGTTACTAAACCCCGTCACACATACTTACCTCTCGTGCGACCTCGCTGTGGGCGGCGAACGTCCACTTCCTGGAGTGGGAGGGACGTTCGGCGTCACAGCGACGTCACACGGGCGCCGGCCAATAGAAGCGGAGGGGCGGAGATGAGCGGGACGTAAACATCCCGCCCACCTCCTTCCTTCCACATAGAGCCGGAGGCGGCCGCGGGAGGCAGGTGAGCTGCTCATCGTTCCCGTGGTGTCACACGGAGCGACGTGTGCTACCACGGAAACGATGGGCGACTAAAGTAACCGATATTATGGAACCTAACGAGCAGTACCCGACTCACGATTTGTGAGCGATACTGCGTCGCTAGGAGGTGTCACACAGGCCGGCATCGCCAGCGATGCCGGATGTGCGTCACAAAAACCGTGACCCCGACGATCTATCGCAAGATAGATTGCCTGGTGTAAAGCAGGCTTAAGCGACGCTGCAGCGATCCCACCAGCAACCTGACCTGGCAGGGATCGCTGGAGCGTCGTGGAAGCATGCTGCGCTTGGTAACTAAGGTAAATATCGGGTAACCAACCCGATATTTACCTTGGTTACCAGCGCACACCGCTTAGCGCTGGCTCCCTGCACTCCTAGCTACAGTACACATCGGGTTAATTACCCGATGTGTACTGCAGCTACATGTGCAGAGAGCAGGGAGCAGTGCACACTGCTTAGCGCTGGCTCCCTGCTCTCCTTGCTACAGTACACATGGGGTTAATTACCCGATGTGTAATGCAGCTACATGTGCACAGAGCAGGAGCCGGCACTGACAGTGAGAGCGGCGGACGCTGGTAACTAAGGTAAATATCGGGTAACCAAGGGAAGGGCTTCTTGGTTACCCGCTGTTTACCGTGGTTACCAGCATCCGCAGAAGCCGGCTCCTGCTGCCTGCACATTTAGTTGTTGCTCTGTCGCTGTCACACACAGCGATCTGTGCTTCACAGCGGGGGTGCAACAACTAAAAAAATTGCCCAGGACATTCAGCAACAACCAACGACCTCACAGCAGGGGCCAGGTTGTTGCTGGATGTCACACTAAGCAACAACGCTAGCAAGTTGTGCCTCAGCAGCGATGTTGCTAGCGATGTTGCTTAGTGTGACGGTACCTTTAGAATCAAGTTTTTTCTATTACTGCATTGAAGCCCCAAACCTGATTGCTGGTACACATACTGTATGTGCATGGTGCATTGGTGGACATATCCTTTAAATCCATCTCTCCCCCAAATACTGTAGATTGCACATTCTCCATTGTGAGCTGGGCATCTGATGCATTAAGAAGCAGGAGAACTACAATGTTGCTGTATGTCAGACACCGGCCTCTAAAATTCTATGGACAGGACCTATAATTACGTACAAAAATAGCCTCTTGTTACACAGATTCACCCATCCAGGGAGATGGAGGAGAATGCTGCACAGGCATGCTGAGAAACTGAGGATTCAGAGTCAGAGGAGCAGAGGGTGCGACCACAACCGGGTCTGTGCGAGAAGAGGGCCTGCTGTTCACCTGGATGTGCATCCTTGGAAGCACATTCAGGTGAAATGTACTGCGGCACAGAGACCCGCGGGCTCCGTGTACTGCAATACCCACTGCCGGCCAATCAGAGTCCGGCAGCAGACGTTGGCTTGTCCGTCACGGCTAGTGTGTGGCACTGCGTATGCCGACACACCAAAGTCAACGGCCAACTTCTGCATTGGCTAAAGAGGACGACGCTGCACGTTGTGGCAGCGAGGGAATATAACAAGAATTGTTTATTTTATTGTTTATTTTATTTTTTTAACTGTGTTTAATAGGAATGAAGGACATTATTACTGATAGGGGCCAAGGAAGAGAGCCATTATATCAGGAAGAGGCCCAGGATGGGGGACATTATACCAGGAAGGGCCCCAGGATGTGGGACATTATACCAGTAAGGGCCCCAGAATGTGGGACATTATACCAGTAAGGGCCCCAGAATGTGGGACATTATACCAGTAAGGGCCCCAGGATGTGGGTTATTATTACAGGAAGAGGCCAGGATGGGGGAGATTATACCAGTAAAAGCCCCAGGATGTGGGACATTATACCAGTAAGGGCCCCAGAATGTGGGACATTATACCAGTAAGGGCCCCAGGATGTGGGTTATTATTACAGGAAGAGGCCAGGATGGGGGAGATTATTACAGGCAGCATTAATGACGGGGGGCATAATTACATGAGGGCCATGTATGTATTTATAAGCTCTAGAATGCTACAAAGGCCCATACATCTGACCAACATGCAGGTGGGGACCCAGGTCCAAATTCTGCACCAGGATCCATGAAACTGTAGTTATGCTAGTTATCTGCAGACATCTCAGGTAATTCTCTTATGCCGGCGTCACACGGGACGATCTATCGTGCGATTACACGAGCGATCGCACCCACCCCCGTCGTTTGTGCGTCACGGGCAATTAGTTGCCCGTGGCGCACAAAGTCGTTTATCACCGTCACACGTACTTACCTCCCGGACGACCTCGCTATGGGCGGCGAACATCCACTTCCTGAAGGGGGAGGGACGTTCGGCGTCACAGCGACATCACACTGCGGCTGGCCAATAGAAGCGGAGGGGCGGAGATGAGCGGGATGTAACATCCCGCCCACCTCCCTCCTTCTGCATTGCCAGCGGGACGCAGGCAAGCTGTGTTCGTCGTTCCCGTGGTGTCACATGGAGCGATGTGTGCTGCCTCAGGAACGATGAACAACCAGAGCACAGAAGGAGGACCGACTTTTTGAAAATGAACGACGTGTCAACGAGCAACGATAAGGTGAGCATTTTTGCTCGTTCACAGTCGTTCCTAGGTGTCACACGGTACGATATGTCTAACAATGCCGGATGTGCGTCACTAACGACGTGACCCCGACGACATATTGCCTGATATATCGTACCGTGTGACGCCGGCATTACTGTCTATGGCATCTACGATTACAGCAGTTTAGATAAAGCAGCCAGGATCAGAGGTGTGAAGTCCAGCCAGATCATTTATAAAGCACACTAATGCGCTTTTTTATCAACTTTGATGCCTGAAGTTTAGAAAATCATTCAAATATACAAGTATGTATTGACCTCCTTCTCCATAGCACCAAACTGAATTAAGGGTGCTTTACAAGCTGCGACATCGCTAACGATATATCGTCAGGGTCACGTCATTAGTGACGCACATCTGGCGCCGGTAGCGACATCGCAGCGTGTGACACCAAGGTGCGATGATCAACGAGCGCAAAAACGTGAAAAATAGTTGTTCGTTGACGCGTCGCTCCTTTTCAAAATATTGTTGCTGCTGCAGGTACGATGTTGTTCGTCGTTCCTGCGGCAGCACACATCGCTACGTGTGACACCGCAGGAACGACGAACATCTCCTTACCTGCGTCCACCGGCAATGAGGAAGGAAGGAGGTGGGTGGCATGTTCCGGACGCTCATCTCCGCCCCTCCTCTGCTATTGGACGGCTGCCATGTGACGTGGCTGTGACGCCAAACGAACTGCCTCCTTAGAAAGAAGGCGTATCACCGGCCAGAGCAACGTCGCAGGGAAGGTAAGTCAGTGTGACGGGTGTTAGCGATGTTGTGCGTCATGGGCAGCGATTTGCCCGTGACGCACAACCGACGGGGGCGGGTACGCTCACTAGCGATATCGGTACCGATATCGCAGCGTGTAAAGTGCCCTTTAGTCTAGAAAAAAAAAGTTGAGTCACTTTGTATATGTAGAGAGTTACTCAGTATGGACATTGCTTTTAGGCTATGTGCCCACGCTGCGGAAAATGCGCGGATTTTGCCGTGGATTTCTCGCGGAAATGCCGCGGATTTTTCAGAAATCTGCAGCACAGCTACTCCCCAGCCATTTCTATGGCATTTGGTTTCCTGTGTGCCCACGCTTCGGATTTTTCTGCAGCGGAAATCATGCGGATTTCCGTGCGGAAAAATCTGCAGCATGTCAATTATTGTTGTTGATTTACCTGCGGATTTTGCCTATTCAATTGAATGTAAAAAAAAAAAATCGCAAAATCCGCAACGAAATCCGCAACAAATACGCACAAAATTGGCACCTATGAAAAGGTGCGGATTCCGGGGGAATGCTGCGGATTTAGCTGCAGAAAAATCCTCAGATACAGAGTCCCGTGGGCACATAGCCTTATACTCCAGAGCTAAATTCACAGTTCTGCAGGAATTAGAACTGAAATATCCCAGTATCTCCCTGTCTGTGCAGTGTCTGGAGAGAGCTTTCTTGATTTCATTCTGGGAATGTCTTCCTTACATCAAGATGTGTACAGTAATCTCTGCCCCCCCCCCCATTCCTCTGTATTATAGGAGCTCAGCTAAGAGATAAGGTTTGTCAATAACAACCAGCAGAATGGTGAGTGCAGATCTGCAGTGTAATACAGGATATAAGTCAGGATCAGTTCAGGATAAGTAATGTAATGTATGTACAAAGTGACTGCCCCAGCATAATAGTGAGTGCAGCTCTGGAGTATAATACAGGACGTAACTCAGGATCAGTAATGTAATGTATGTACACAGTGATTCCACCAGCAGAATAGTGAGTGCAGCTCTGGAGTTTATAAAACAGGATGTACAGGAAATGGTAGATAGACTCCTTTTCATTCATGATCATATCTTAAAGGACTTTTCCAAGTTTCAAAGGGAACCTGTTTTATCCTGCCCGAACAATAGGTAGCATAAGTCAGGCGGCACCTGCATTGTAAACATCTTTGTTTTTCTCTGGAATGCCACATGAGTCAGTTGACAGGTACCCTTTAAGATACTGGTGACCTATGAATAGAATAGACCATTAGGGCATGTGCCCACGATCTGGACACGCTGCATCCTGGACGTAGCGGGTCCTGACCTGCGGGGCTGCGAGTCTAGTCCGAAGGAGAACGCATGAGACCGCAGCTGCTTGTACCCACGATCATGGTTCGGTGCGCTGAGGTCTCTCGCTTGTGTTCTCCCTACGGAGGACGCATGCGACTCCACTGTAAACAAATGACATGCTGCGACTTGGAAAGACGCTCCACAGGTCAGTTTGCTGCAGAAAAAACAAGCATAGTGGGCACGGTATTTCTAGAAATCCCATCCACTGTGCTTGTACTGTACAACGCTGCGTTGTGGACGCAACTGAAGCATGCTGCATCCAAAACTCTGATCGTGGGCAACAGGGCTGTGAAGTCAGAGTCGGAGAGTCGGTGCTCATTTTGGTGGGGTCGGAATAAAATGGACCTGGATACAGGAGTGCAATGCAGAATGTGTTGAATATTCTCATATGAATTTGGGAAAGTTATGAAATGTCCTATAAATGGCTGTTCTATTTTGGATCTAAGGCTACATTCACACACAGCGTTTTTGCTGCGTTTTTTGAGGATACGTTTTACAGCTGCAAAAGCAGATCAGCTTTTTAAAAAAACGCATCATCTGAAAGGTTTTTGAGCTCATAAATAATGCTTTCAATAGCAAAAGCAGATTAGAAAACACCACAAACTGACATGCTCATTCTTTGTGAGGATCCGTTTTTGAGGCCTCCAGTTTATCCAGTGGAAAAAGTTCTGCACTATTACGAACTCAAAAAAGAACAGGTTCTTGCAATTGTAACGGACAATGCTTCACACATGATAAGTAAAATTAAAGTGATGAATGAGAGTAATGAACAACAGCTAGAAGAAAATTTAGGATTCAGTATGTGTGAGATGGAGCCACAGTGCTGTTCATGTAACTGAGGAACAAACATATTACAACAGAAGAACAGCAAAATGATACTTTAGAATTAGATGATCTTGTTGAAGCCTCTTCAAAACACTTTCATATCCATCACATGTGCTGTGTTGTGCACACGCTGCAGCTGGCAATAAGAGATAGTCTGCAAGAGGGACATGCTGGAAATCTGATTGGAAAAGTGAGGAAATTGGTTATTGCCACCATAAACCCTAAAATTGATTCCATCTTGAAGAGACGTGCTGGGAAAGAGGTAATTGTCGATCAAGCCACTCGGTGGGGCAGTACTTATTTAATGATTGAGCGATTGCTTGAACTAAAACCGTTTCTTATAGATATGGCGAACCCTCAAGTAACCCTAAATGAATGTCAATGGACACAGATGGCTGAATTGAAGGAATTGCTTAATCATCCATTTACCGTGACTAAAAAATTACAAGCTGAGAATTTAACTTCTGGTATTATCATAGGGGAGTGGAAGAACTTGCTATTTTGCCTGTCCCAAAGAGGAGGTTTAATCGCAGATGGCATTGCTGCTTCAATGAAACGGAGAGAGACACAGCTATTGGAAAATAAAATTCTTCTGGCAGCTGTTTATGTGGACCCAAGTCATCGTATACTGCTTGATGATCAACAGCTTACTAAAGGAAAAGAGGCTTTGAGTGAGGTAGCAGTTAGGATGAGTGGCCTACAGGACTGCCAGGCGCAAGAGGACTTCTAAAGTTGTATTCCAATAAATATATTTTATGTTCTATCTAAATATCTTGATTATTGCATCAT
The DNA here is from genome assembly GCF_048569485.1 of Anomaloglossus baeobatrachus. NCBI lineage: Eukaryota > Metazoa > Chordata > Amphibia > Anura > Aromobatidae > Anomaloglossus > Anomaloglossus baeobatrachus. The sequence goes on along the minus strand of NC_134357.1, from coordinate 454,854,872 downwards.
AAAAATGATTAAATGTCTGATGTTCACATTGTACTACAATACATTTTTCACTTAAATATAAGCAATATATGTGGGAGTCGAGTTGTGGAGTCGGTGCAGGGGAAATTGAGGAGTCGAAGTCGCAGGCTTGGCTTACCGACTCCACAGCCCTGGTGGGCAGGCACCCTTAATATCAGGTCAACACTCAGCATCCTCAGGGATCAACTCAATCAGTGACTAGATGAATACAGTATACAGACTATACGGAGCTGATCGGCACAGCTCTCTCATACTGTGTGGTGACTATTGCCAGGTATTGCAACTCAGCTCCTACTCACTTGACGTGACCTGCAGTACAGGAAAATGGCTACCACACAGTAAACCGAGCTGAGCAGTTCAGCTTCATTCATGGTTTACACCTGGCCACTACAAGAGCAGAAAACAGTCACTGTTGAAGCCTATACGAGTCTATGGGTCCATGAGAATAACTGACCGCAGACAGCTGGCATGTGCGTGGTGTAAAGGGTAAGAGAAGTTTTTCAATTGTTTTTATTTGCATACGAAAAAAAAAAACATAGTAAAAACGGCCACACTGAAGAAAATGTGATCCAGCACGCTCATGGAATTTAGCCCATTTATTCCTCATATGCCCCAAAAACACGTGGATGACAAAAAACTGTATTCAGACATACACAACAGTGTATCTATAGACTGATGCAGCCTCCCTCCCTGCCACTGATGCGATCCCTGGACTTCCACTGCAGGCGTCCATCCACCTCCCATAGTGACCCTGTCACCCCTTCACCAACGAGCACACTCTGCAAAACGTGTGGAACCTTACCTCTCTTTGTATACATCCGGCTATCCTCCGTGACCCGTGCCTTCCTGTTCTAACCATTGATGCAACACCTTGAGAAAGGCTCTTTGCCGAAACGTTGGTGCTGTTGCTCTGGTTAGGTTCCTTTTGCAGTGTGTCTGTGAATAAATCCACTTGCATACATTTCCCTTTTTTGTCTTCATTCTGAGTGCTGGGGTTTACAATACTCTATCTATAGACTGAAGCTGGGCATACAAAAATAAAAATGTTCTTTTGACTATATTGTCAGGTTTGTCATATGTTTTTCTTAAACATGTATATATATTTAATATATATATATTAAAAAGTAGTAGACTACTTATGAAAGATGGGGGCATCCGCTACGTCTTGAGGAAAGAAGATTTAATCATAATCACAGACGAGGATTCTTTACTGTACGAGCAGTGAGACTATGGAACTCTCTGCCGCATGATGTTGTAATGAGTGATTCACTACTAACATTTAAGCAGAGCCTGGATGCCTTTCTTGAAAAATTTAATATTATCAGTTATGTATATTAGATTTTATGACAGGGTATTGATCCAGGGAACTAGTCTGATTGCCGGATGTGGAGTCAGGAAGGAAATTTTTTCCCCATTGGAACTTGTTTGCCACATTGGGGTTTTTTTGCCTTCCTCTGGATCAACATGTTAGGCTACGGGTTGAACTAGATGGACTTAGAGTCTCCCTTCAACCTTAAAAACTATGATACTATGATACTATATGTTTTTTTCTCTTCTATTCTTAGTGGGAAGTGTATAGAAACATATGGCTCTATGTTACAATGCTTGAGAGCATACCAAGGGGGTGTGAAGCTGTCCTCAGAGTAAAAGGGGATTGCTTTGAGGAATCTAAGGTTTAACACATATTCTGGTTTCACATGGGTTTCTTTACTCTGTTTTAATATACTGTATGTTCCTTTGTGGATTTGCCGCCTCCAGTCTGATTCTACAATGTGCACATTCTACTAACAATAAAGAAAACCATTGCATGAACAGATGGGTCCAAACTTTTGACCGGTACTGTACATCGAAATTCACACAAACGTAATTTGATGTATGACACCCGCTTGCATACCTTTCTACTATATGTCCTACATTAAAAGCTTGTAGATGTACAAATGTGAACCTAGCTTCAGGGAAATCTGATTCGTATTCTTCTGGATCATTACATCTTGAAGATGCTGTTCAGCACGTTGCTTAAGCAAGCTCCAAATTCTGCTGTAAAGAGAAACCTGTCACCTACTCACCTGCAGGGCAGTCCGGTCCGGTCAGATGGGTGTCGCTGGTCTCGGTCCGGCGCTTCCTCTATTCTTGCTATTACCGTCCTCTTTACGTGCTTTGTGTGGATGACATGTCCTACATCATCCACACAGTGTCCACCATTTCTCTCCTGCGCATGCGCTCATCTCTCTGCCCTGCTGAGAGCAGAGCACAGTATTGTAGTGCGAAAACGGTCTTAGACTTTTCCCTGCACCTACGCATTACAGTCCTTAGCTCTGCCCACAGCAGTGCAGAGAGACGTGTGCAATGAAGAATCCCGTGTTGATGACGTAGGACGTATAATGTTGATAAATGTAGAGTAATGCAATTAGGACAGAGTAATCCTATTGCTACATACACTTTAAATGAAAATATACTTGGAGCTACAGAACAGAAGGACTTGTGTATTCTTATTACAAACAAGCTGAGCAGCAGCACTCAATGTCAAGCAGCAGCTGCAAAAGCAAACAAGATTTTAGGGTGTATAAAAAGAGAGATTGGATCCCGTGATGCTCATGTACAGTGCCTACAAGTAGTATTCAACCCCCTGCAGATTTAGCAGGTTTACACATTCGGAATTAACTTGGCATTGTGACATTTGGACTGTAGATCAGCCTGGAAGTGTGAAATGCACTGCAGCAAAAAAGAATGTTATTTATTTATTTTTTTAAATTGAGAAAAGTTTATTCAGAGGGTCATTTATTATTCAACCCCTCAAACCACAAGAATTCGGTTTGGTTCCCCTAAAGTATTAAGAAGTATTTCAGGCACAAAGAACAATGAGCTTCACATGTTTGGATTAATTATCTCTTTTTCCAGCCTTTTCTGACTAATTAAGACCCTCCCCAAACTTGTGAACAGCACTCATACTTGGTCAACATGGGAAAGACAAAGGAGCATTCCAAGGCCATCAGACAAGATCGTGGAGGGTCACAAGGCTGGCAAGGGGTACAAAACCCTTTCCAAGGAGTTGGGCCTACCTGTCTCCACTATTGGGAGCATCATCCGGAAGTGGAAGGCTTATGGAACTACTGTTAGCCTTCCACGACCTGGACAGCCTTTGAAAGTTTCCACCCGTGCCGAAGCCAGGCTTGTCCGAAGAGTCAAGGCTAACCCAAGGACAACAAGGAAGGAGCTCCGGGAAGATCTCATGGCAGTGGGGACATTGGTTTCAGTCAATACCATAAGTAACGTACTCCACCGCAATGGTCTCCGTTCCAGATGAGCCCGTAAGGTACCTTTACTTTCAAAGCGTCATGTCAAGGCTCGTCTACAGTTTGCTCATGATCACTTGGAGGACTCTGAGACAGACTGGTTCAAGGTTCTCTGGTCTGATGAGACCAAGATCGAGATCTTAGGTGCCAACCACACACGTGACGTTTGGAAACTGGATGGCACTGTATACGACCCCAAGAATACCATCCCTACAGTCAAGCATGGTGGTGGCAGCATCATGCTGTGGGGCTGTTTCTCAGCCAAGGAGCCTGGCCATCTGATCCGCATCCATGGGAAGATGGATAGCACGGTCTACCTGGAAATTTTGGCCAAGAACCTCCGCTCCTCCATCAAGGATCTTAAGATGGGTCGTCATTTCATCTTCCAACAAGACAACGACCCAAAGCACACAGCCAAGAAAACCAAGGCCTGGTTCAAGAGGGAAAAAATCAAGGTGTTGAAGTGGCCTAGTCAGTCTCCTGACCTTAACCCAATTGAAAACTTGTGGAAGGAGCTCAAGATTAAAGTCCACATGAGACACCTAAAGAACCTAGATAACTTGGAGAAGATCTGCATGGAGGAGTGGGCCAAGATAACTCCAGAGACCTGTGCCGGCCTGATCAGGTCTTATAAAAGACGATTATTAGCTGTAATTGCAAACAAGGGTTATTCCACAAAATATTAAACCTAGGGGTTGAATAGTAATTGACCCACACTTTTATGTTGAAAATTTATTAAAATTTAACTGAGCAACATAACTTGTTGGTTTGTAAGATTTATGCATCTGTTAATAAATCCTGCTCTTGTTTGAAGTTTGCAGGCTCTAACTTATTTGCATCTTATCAAACCTGCTAAATCTGCAGGGGGTTGAATACTACTTGTAGGCACTGTATTGTTACCCCTCTATAAGTCACTTGTAAGGCCACATCTGTTATATGGGATCCACTATTGGGCTCTACATGGTAAAAAGCATATTTACAAGAGTCACCTTCAAAGGCGGCAACTTGATGATGAGAGGTTGGAAAACTTGGGCTTGTTTAGTTTAGAAAAAAGAGGCCTCAGAGATGACATTTATACACTGTGTGTAGAATTATTAGGCAAATGAGTATTTTGATCACATGATAATTTTTATACATGTTGTCCTACTCCAAGCTGTATGGGCTTGAGAGCCAACTACCAATTAAATAAATCAGGTGATGTGCATCCCTGTAATGAGGAGGGGTGTGGTGTAATGACATCAACACCCTATATAAGGTGTGCTTAATTAGTAGGCAATTTCCTTTCCTTTGGCAAAATGGGTCAGAAGAGAGATTTGATGGGTTCTGCAATGTCCAAAATTGTGAGATGTCTTGCAGAGGGATGCAGCAGTCTTGAAATTGCCAAACTTTTGAAGCATGATCACCGAACAATCGAGCGTTTTATGGCAAATAGCCAACAGGGTCGCAAGAAGCGTGCTGGGCAAAAAAGGCGCAAAATAACTGTCCATGAATTGAGGAAAATCAAGCGTGAAGCTGCCAAGATGCCATTTGCCACCAGTTTGGCCATATTTCAGAGCTGCAACGTTACTGGAGTATCAATAAGCACAAGGTGTGCCATACTCAGGGAAATGGCCAAGGTAAGGAAGGCTGAAAAACAACCATCTTTGAACAAGAAACATAAGATAAAACATCAAGACTGGGCCAAGAAATATCTTAAGACTGATTTTTCAAAGGTTTTATGGACTGATGAAATGAGAGTGACTCTGGATGAGCCAGATGGATGGGTCAGTAAAGGGCAGAGAGCCCTACTCCGACTCAGATGCCAGCAAGGTGGAGGTGGGGTACTGGTATGGGCTGGTATCATCAAAGATGAACTTATGGGACCTTTTCGGGTTGAGGATGGAGTGAAGCTCAACTCCCAGACCTACTGCCAGTTTCTGGAAGACAACTTCTTCAACCAGTGGTACAGGAAGAAGTCTGTATCGTTCAAGAACAACATGATTTTCATGCAGGACAATGCTCCATCACATGCATCCAACTACTCCACAGCGTGGCTGGCCAGTAAAGGTCTAAAACCTGAAAAAATAAGGACATGGCCCCCTTGTTCACCTGATCTGAGATCTACAGGGAGGGAAAACAGTACACCTCTCAGAACAGTGTCTAGAGGCTGTGATGGCTGCTGCACGCAATGTTGACAGTAAACAGATCAAGCAACTGACAGAATCTATGGATGGTAGGCTGCTGAGTGTCATCAGAAAGAAAGATGGCTATATTGGTCACTAATTTTTTGGGGTTTTGTTTTTGCATGTCAGAAATGTTTATTTCTAAATTTTGTGCAGTTATATTGGTTTACCTGGTGAAAATAAACAAGTGAGATGGGAATATATTTGTTTTTTATTACATTGCCTAATAATTCTGCACAGTAATAGTTACCTGCACAAACAGATATCCTCCTAAGATAGCCAAATCTAAAAAAGCCCCACTCCAACTTCCAAAAATATTAAGCTTTGATATTTATGAGTCTTTTGGGTTGATTGAGAACATAGTTGTTGATCAATAATGAAAAAAATCCTCTAAAATGCAACTTGCGTAATAAATCTGCACACGGTGTATGTATAAATACATGTGTGGTCAATATAAAGGATTGGCACATACGGTAACTAGTTCCTTCCAAGAACTAAGGGGCGTTCATTACATATGGAGAAAATGTGATTATAACAGCTAAGTAGGAAAGGGTTCTTTACAGTTAAAGCAGTCAAGAATGTGAACTGCCTAAAGGTAGTAATGGCAGACGCTATAACAGCATTTAAAAAAAGGGCAGGATGCTTTTCTTACAACAAAGGACCTTGTGGGCTATAAATACCATAATCTAATGCTGAGAATGTACAGTATAACTGGTGGAGAAAGGTTGAACTTGATGAACCTGTGTCTTCTTTCAGCCTATATATAACCATCTCTGCTTGTAGATGGAAATATTTGTACATCTCACAACCTGTACAGATCCAATCAATCTCACAGCTGAGTGTTTGTTACATTTGTATATTATTCCTAGCTGGGTTGTTATGGAGCTGACAACAGAGATGAGGAGGCGGCAGCAGTCAAAACATGCCCGATCCCGGGATTATTAATCAGATTTCCAGAAAAATAATGGCGACGCTATGATCAGGGCGGGGTGGTCTTACAATGGGAGCCATATATTTGGAAAGATCAAAATAGGTAATGGCAAAATAGCCTGTTCTACCATCTCCCAGTCCTGTCTTTAGTTTAACCTCTTCTCTGCCAGGGACACTCCCTACAATGTTTTGCCAATTACTCTGACAGCGAGTTACATGGAATAATTTAGTCATTTTGTACCTCTCAGATACATGAAGGGATGAGACCTCAGCAATGACTCATATTTACCCTTTCAGGAGAAGTGGCTGTAAATAGCTGGAGTCAAAAAATACAGGCTTAGGTGCTCACGTGTACAACGTAGCGTATAGAAAAACATAATCAATGGCAGCCCATCAGAGCAGTGCTTGAACTTTATATGGAATTTATAGGGTTGGTTTTCCTTGTGCTGCTTTTTATATATCCAGATTGTTTATTATTTACATCAATTTATATATTAAAGCCCATCTATAGTCAGTGGCTCCAATCTAGCTGCAGTGTTTGTTTGAGGCCCAATTCATCAAAGCGTTTATACGAGAATTCTAGAGCAAAAAAATCTTTGAAAAATTGCCAAATTTTGACGCAACGCGAGACTAGGCTAAAATCTTGCTATGGTTCTTATTACAGTCTCACACCATTTTATCTCAGTGATTGAAATGTGATTATTAGGCAACTACACTGGCAACAGGAGAGAGGTACCGAGCTATCAGGAGCAGTATCAGGGAGGAAGAGCCTAGAAATCAGGAGGTGCAGCAACTGGGGGCAAGGAGCCTAGATATCAAGAGAAACAGCAACAGGATGGATGAGCAATATCAGGGAGAGAAAGACTAGATATCTGGAGGAGCAAGATCAGGGAGGAAAAGCCTAGATATCTGGAGGAGCAAGATCAGGGAGGAAAAGCCTAGATATCAGGAGGAGCAAGATCAGGGAGGAAAAGCCAAGATATCAGGAGGAGCAAGAACGGGGAGGAAAAGCCAAGATATCAGGAGGAGCAAGATCAGGGAGGAAAAGCCTAGATATCTGGAGGAGCAAGATCAGGGAGGAAAAGCCTAGATATCATGAAGAGTATCAATGGGGGGTAGCCTGGATACCAAAAGAAGCAGCAACAGGATGGATGAGCAATATCAGGGAGAGACAGCCTAGAAATAAGGAGGAGCAAGATCAGGGAGGAAAAGCCTAGATATCAAGAGGAGCAAGATCAGGGAGGAAAAGCCTAGATATCAGGAGGAGCAAGATCGAGGAGGAAAAGCCTAGATATCAGGAGGAGCAAGATCAGGGAGGAAAAGCCTAGAAATCATAAAGAGCATCAATGGACGGTAGCCTGGAAATCAAACAAAGCAGCAACAGGATGGAATATCTTAGAAATCAGAAGGAGCAGCAACAGTGAGTAAAGGTCTAGAAATCAACAAGAGCAGCAACAGGAGGGAGAAAACTAGAAATATGGAGGTGCAGCAACAGGAAGGAAGAACGTAGAAGTCAGGAAGAGCAGAAACAGGACAGAAGAGCCTAGAAATCAGGAGAAGCAACAACAGGAGGAAAGCGCCTAGAAATCTGGGGAAGCAACAACAGGAGGGAAAAGCCTAGAAATTAGGGCGAAGCATCAACAAAAGGGAGGAGTCTAGAAATCAAAGGGAACAATAACAGGAGAGAAAGGCCTAGAGATGAGGAGGAGCAACAACAGGAGGGAAAAGCCTTGAAATCAGGGGAAGCAACAACAAGAGGCAAGCGCTTAGAAATCAGGGGAGCAAGAACAGGAGGGAAAAGCCTAGAAATCAGGAGACGCAAGATCAGGAGGAAAGAGCCAAGAGATCTGGGGGAGCAACAACAGGAGGGGGAGACTGGAAATCAGGAGAAGTAAGATCAAGAGGAAAGCGCAGGAATCTGGGGAAGCAACAACAGGAGGGAAAAACCAAGAAATTAGGGAGGAGCATCAACAGAAGGGAGGAGTCTAGAAATCAAGGGGAACAACAACAGGAGAGAAAGGCCTTGAAATCAGTGGGAGCAACAAGAGGCAAACAATTAGAACTCAGGGTGAGCAAGAACAGGAGGGAAAAGCCTAGAAATCAGGAGGCAATAATAGGACGGAAGAGACTAGAAAATAGAAAAGGTAGCAACAGGGTGAGACAAATCTCCTGATGAGGAGCCTAGGCACCAGGAAAGAAGCAACACTGGGAAGAGCCTAGAGATCAGGTTGCGCAGAAATAGGGAAGAGCCTAGAGAAAAAAGGAAGATTCTGATAATCAGAATAGGCAGCAATGGGTGTAGGAGGCCATAAATAAGAAAGCGCATCAACAGGGATGAGAATTCTTGGAGAAAAGAATCAGTACAACTAATGATTTGAAGATCATCTGGAATCTGAGATTCAGGAGAAGCAGCAACAGAGGAGTTACTTGAAAACTAAGGCTGCTTCCACACATCCGGTTTTAGCAGTGCGGCTAAATCCGGCTCTAAAACCTATGCAACGGATGCGGCGAAAAAAACGTATCCTTTGCATAAGTTTTTACATGCGGCCCGTCCGGTTTTTGCTGGTTGCGGCACGCTACTGAGCATGCGCAGTGCAAAAAACCGCATGCGGCGGCCGAATGCGGTTTTTGCCACATCGCGCCGCATGTGGCATCCATAGGCATGCATTGGAAAAAGCGCTGCATCGGCCGGATGCGGCGTGATGCGTTTTTTTTTTTGCCGGACAAAAAAACATGCCAGGCAACGGTCCATCCGGCCACTGCATGGGCTAAATATGCCGCATCCGACAAAAACCGGACCGAACGCAAGGCCATGCGGCACAATCCGGCACTAATGAAAGTCTATGTGGAAAAAAGGCAACCGGCAGCAAAAAAAAAAAACGGTTGCGTTTTTTCTGCAAAGAGCCGGATTGTGCCGCACAGCAAAAACCGGATGTGTGAAAGCAGCCTAAGAAAAGCAGCAAGAGGAGAAACCTGGAAATGAGGAATTGCTGCAAAAGTTGGAGGAACCTGCAAGGATGGGGTGAAAGATCAAGAGCTGCACCAGAAGTTAGAACCTGGTGAGCTGGAAGAGGAGCAGCTGAAGCCATGACCTGTGTATCATGAGGAACAGCAAGAACACGGAGCCAAGACCGAGGAGAGTAGCAATATCAGAAGAGGGCATAAAAACTATTTAGACAGAATTTTTTTTTACAATAAATGAAATATATATATATTTATTAGCAGTGACAGGGAGGTGGGAAGAGCCTATAAATTAGGAGCAGCAACAGAAGGTGTATAGCCTACAGATTAAAAGACTGCATTCAATGAAATTATAATATTACGTATAATAACAGATGTAAAACAGAAATGATACCGTGCTACAATAATTGTACCGTGACTCACGCCTCAGTGATGTCACCGTGTTAATTCCGATGTTACCTCACAAGGTAAACACGAGCGTGAGTCATCAGCAGAGACAGGTTGTGGACAAGTGACATCACCGGAGAAGTGTAATTTGTGGACATTTCAAAATGAAACACGATTTAGTCAAGTAATGAAATCCTCAATGACAACTTCGACAAACATTAACCCCTCAATGACTTTAAAGCCTTAAGGGCCCCAACATTTCTTTTTGTTTTTGCCTCTTGGCATTCCGTCAGCCGTTTTTTCTAAAGTTATGCAGTTATTTGAGGGCTTGTTAAAAAGCTAAAAAAAAAATAAAATTGTATGTTTCTTTAGAAAAAATCTAACATGACAGCATTTAACGTGGGTTTTCTAATTTTGAAAAAAAAAAATCCCTCTTCCTCAGCTACAGGTTGTTTAAAAAAAAAAAAAAAAGTGTGCTTTACTCACACTCCCCAGGTCTAGCATGATTGGCTGCATCGCTAAGCTCACATCGACAGCACTGCAGCCAATCATGGCATTCATAGCATCCTCTGTGTTTGGCTGCAGCACTGTCGATGTAATGTCAGCCCCACAGATTATAGACACAAGAAGCTGTAAATTCAGTGTTGGACCCGGGGAAGGGGGGGAGGGGGGTAGTGTTCTTTATCAGGCTCGGGGCTTTTATAATTACCCATTTCTCGTTCTAAAAAAAAATTCTTTGTGCTAGGGGTCATTTGTCAATTTTTATATAGATGAGCCGAATGCTATCGCCAACACGTACATTGTAATGCTGGATGGATATGGGGAATGGTTAAAGGGGCTCTAACCCTGCTATCTATGCAGGTTGGGATGGGATAAATGACCAGAAGTGCTGAAACCTCTCCATCCACTAATCACTACTTGTGTCACAAATTTTCAGGACACAAGACATTTGTCGTTAAAGCGTGGACAGTTAGATATGATCTTCGGAATTAAAAGGGTTAATCACTTGATATGTCCATTGTCCTACCTGGGAAATTTCAGATAATTGTTGTTAACTGCAACCCAGAAAGGTTTTGAAGCATGTCCAATAATTTCAATGGCTTAAAAGGCAACTTGATAATTGTACCAAAACGCGTGGGTGGGCATGAAGCTACGCCACTGCTCTTTTTGGGCATATAATGTGTGTATAGTCTTTTTGGTCCTTGGCATGCTCACTTCATGCACGTTGTCTCTTTAAGAGTCACTTTTCCACTAGGACAGGGGTCTGGCAAGCAGCTTGAAGGATGTTATTATGTCCCCCTAATGGGTCTGGGTGTCCATTTGCGCTTAGTGTTGCGGAGTGAATCACTGAGGGCTGTGCTTTGAACTCGGAGCTTCCTGCTCCCCTCTCTCATCCTGTACAATAATTGCTACTTCAAAGAGAAAGCCGAAAACCTGTCGGATCATGTAGAATCCAAAGAAGCTGCTGGGACGGTGCCTTTTCGAGAAGACACATGCACCTGAAAACTTTATACCTTGGCAGTGTGCTCCAGATGAGATTCCTCTCATAGTCAAACCCCTACCTCCCCCCCTCTCCTCCATAAGCAGGGAGGGGAATCATGGGAGAGGCGGCAGATGAAGCGGAAGAGCTTACAATCTAATTTCTGAGTAACCTTTATGTTGCGATCTTGGGGGGGGTCACACTCTTGTGTCTTGTTTTTAGAACTATGTCTAAAACAATTCATGGGCAACAACATGGCTCAATGGCTAATCTCGCAGCACCAGGGTCTTGGTATCGAATCTGAATGGCACGCATGCATATGGAGCTTGTATGCTCCCCCCCATGTTTTATTGCTTGCAACCCCTTAAAAAAACTAAAACAAGTGGTCATATTCAAGGCATAGCCCCAATGATAAAGATTAACCATCCATGAGACTAAAATGTAACTTTTTGGAACAATGGAAACTTGCTGGTTCGGTCCTTCTGCAGATTTTTGTACAGACTATGTTGACCCACCAATACAATTTTCGGTGCAGATGTCTTGAAGTGTATATCCCTTTCACAACTACTTGAAGCCATGCAAACAAACCCATATAAGACTGTCCTAAGATATCAGACCGTGACTCCCACAGGTAAAAAAGAACAAGTATGAAATCCCACAAGAATCTTCGATGCCCTCAGGTCCCCAAGTTGCCAGATACCCAAGCCATGTTGCATGGGATCCCAGACCCAAAGACAATGAGGCTGGGGTCTTTTTCACTACTCACCTAAGTTGACAAAACTCATGACCATGTCAGCATCGTTGAGGAAGTTGCTGTCCTGTTGAACAGCAAGTGGTGGACCTTGCGTGGTGAAGATGGGCTTGTATGGATAGGAGAACCCTTCTGCCTCCTCTTCCTCGACTGTCATGGCATTGTATAGATCCAGCATGAACATGGGAGCAGAGTTCTGTTTGCCATACAAATGTGGACGTGGTCTATGAGGCAGCCCCAAAATAGACAAGATCTCCCTCTGCATCTCTCGGCGCTCCTGACTCCGTAACCTCCTCTGGATGAAGCTGGAGTGGACCTCATTGTCCAAAGTGAAGTCAGCCAAGATGGTCCTTAACAACAAGTAGCCGCAGAGGAGCGCCGAACCCGTCTTGTGCACCAATAAGACATTCATTTCCCCCAGATCTGTAGGCTACGGCTTATTGCACCTGCACTTCTATCCAAAGGGGAGTTCATAAATACGAGAGCATTAAACAAACCAGTGCATCTATACAAGTCCTTGGAATCACTGCTGGGGTTTCCGCACGTCAGCTGAAGCCGGTCATGGCTGGAGTGTAGAGCGGAGCATGTGTATGAACGGCACCCAGAGGAAGGTGGACGGGTCCTAAGGTTTCCTTTCCTACAGGTTTTTTGATGCGTCTTCACTCTTTCCCTAGTAAAGTCTAAGTGGTGGTTTGTGAAGGCAGCAGACGAAGCCAGCAGGGGACTGAATGTGATGGGAGGAGCAGGCAGAAACCAGGAGGAGGGAAACTTGCAGAGTAAAAAAAGAGAAAGAAATAAGTTTAGTGCGCTGCTGCTCCATCCCATCAGGTTGATTCTTTTGGAGATGTTTGGAACAGGGTCTATTGTACAAGAAGGGTGGGCCACGTCCTGCGGGTAATTCAGAATAAACAGATTAAGGGTTGTCTGTGTGTCTTCTGCTGCTTGCTATTGGGAAAGGATCAGGGGGGAGGCAATTAACAATGCTTTCATCTGCTGGAAGAATATAAGGTCAACATCAAGCGAGTCAGGAGCAATCAGGATCTCTGCTGCAGTCGGTGCGCTCAGTGCTGAATCGATAAGGCTCACAACATCGGCCTATGAGGTGCATCGCCCCCAAATACCCTCATCATGTAATAATACATCACTATCTCTAATTTCTGAGCTGTTTGTAAAGAAGTAACCCAGACAATAAATCTAGACAGTTTCTTATTTATGGGTCTGGGGAGGCTGGGGGATAGTGATGAGCCGGTCTACGAAATATTTGTCAGATCAGTCTTGGGTGACACATGTCGTGATGTCAGAGGTTTACTCTACGCCGAAGAACGAAGATGACGAAAGAATACGGAGGAAGCTGCAAGATGGACCGGACAGGTGTGTATTATAATTATTGTTTTAACCTTATCCTCGCCCTCTACAAATGGCCAAAATGATGGCAGTCTGTTTTTTTTTTTTTAGGAGATTCCAGTTTTTTGTTTTTTAAGTAAAATAAGGGCTAATTCAATTAGTATCAAACCGGATAACTCCTCATCTGTATTGGACGACAGATAGTAATTCTACTATTCATAGGGACCAGCTTTCTCAGGGAACTAATAGGTAATGCTTTCTTATTCTGCAGTAAAGGCTACGTCTCACTAAGCGACATCGCTGCTGAGGCATGGTTTTTGTGACGCAACAGCGATCTTGCTAGCGATGTCGCTGTGTGTGAAATCCAGCAACGACCTGGCCCCTGCTGTGAGGTCGCCGGTCATTGCTGAATGTCCTGGACCATTTTTTGGTCGTTGCTCTCCCGCTGTGAAGCACACATCGCTGTGTTTGATAGCGGGAGCCAACGATCTGAATCTGCAGGGAGCAGGGAGCCTGCTTCTGGCAGCCTGCGGTAAGCCGGTAACCAAAGTACATATCGTGTATCCAAGCAAGGCACTTTGCTTAGTAACCCGATGTGTACCATGGTTACGTGTGCAGGGAGCCGGCTTCTAGCAGCTGCGGACGCTGGTAACCAAGGTACATATCAGATATCCAAGCAAAGCCCTTTGCTTAGTAACCCGATGTGTACTATGGTTACCAAGCACAGCGTCGTTACACAGGTCACTGGTGGCTGATCTCTGATCGCTGTGAAGATCTGCCTGATTGACAGCTCACCAGCGACCATGTAGCGACGCTCCAGCGATCCCTGCCAGGTCAGATCGCTGGTGGGATTGCTGGTTGCGTCGCTTAGTGTGACGGTACCCTAACATCCTAGGCCAAGGATACACAGATACTATTTGTTGCGTTTTTGTAGTTATTTTTATACAAACTAAAAGCAGCTTTTTAAGGTACCTGCAAAAGCTATGATTTTTCAGAAATCTCATGCAAACAATCGCTTTTCTTTTTCTGACTAAAATGTAAAACTGTTGCATTTTTGAAAAAAAGCAACAACTCAATTCTTTCAGCGTTTTTTTAATTTTTTTTCACCATAGAAAGCAACGAGAAAGTGCAAAAACGCAACATTTTTGCTGCTTTTTTTGGTGAATGCAACTTTGTTTACACGTGTACTATAGACACATGACATACCTCGCCTCCTGCTCCCTCTTTGACCAGCTACAATTTGGCTTCCGACTGCATCACTTTACTGAAACTGCCCTAACTAAAGTCACCAATGACCTACTAACTGCCAAAGCCAAGAACACTACTCTGTCCTCCTCCTCCTGGACCTGTTCTCTGCCTTCGACACAGTAGACCACTCCCTCCTATTACAGATTCTCTCCTCTATAGCATCACAGACGTGGCCCTATCTTGGATCTCTTCATACCTAACCGACTGAACTTTCAGCGTCTCCCACTCTCACACCACTTCCTCATCTCGCCCCCTATCTGTCGGTGTCCCCCAAGGTTCAGTTCTTGAACCCCTGCTGTTCTCCATCTACATCTACACCTTTGGCCTGGGACAGCTCATAGAGCTTTCAGTATCATCTCTATGCCGATGACACACAGATCTACCTCTCTGGACCTGACATCACCTCCTTACTAACCAAAATCCCACAATGTCTGTCTGCTATTTCATCCATCTTCTCTGCGTGATTCCTAAAGCTTAACATGGACAAAACAGAATTCATTGTCTTTCCTCCTCCTCACTCATCTCCTCCAACAAGCCTTTCCATCAAACTTGGGATGCTCACTCTCTCCAGTCTCACAAGCTCGTTGCCTTGGAGTAACCCTCGACTCTGCTTTATCCTTCAAGCCTCACATCCAAGCCCTCTTCACCTCATGCCGACTACAACTCAACAATATCTCCCGGATCCGTGCCTTCTTTAAGCAAGAATCAGCAAAATCATTAGTACATGTCCTCTTCATCTCCCACCTCGACTACTGCAACCTCCTGTTCTCTGGCCTCCCTTCCAACACTCTTGCACCCCTCCAATCTATCCTGAACTCTGCAGCCCGCTTAAACCACTTCTCCCCTTGCTATTCCCCAGCCTCACCACTCTGCCAATCCCTTCACTGGCTTCCCATCGCCCAACGACTCCAGTTCAAAACATTAACCATGACCTACGAAGCCATCCACAACCTGTCTCCTCCTTACATCTGTGACCTAGTCTCCCGGTACCTTCCTGCACGCAACCTCAGATCCTCACAAGATCTCCTTTTCTACTCCTCTTTCATCTCTTCTTCCCACAATCGCGTACAAGATTTTTCCCATGCCTCCCCCATACTCTGGAACGCTATACCCCAGCATATCAGACTCTCCTACCGTGAAAAGCTTCAAGAGGAACCTGCAGACCCATCTCTTCCATCAAGTCTACAACCTACAATAACTCTCAATTCGGTACATCACTGCGCAACCAACTCTGTCCTCATGGCCTCACCTATTGTATTCTCACCCATTCCCTGTAGACTGTGAGCCCTCGTGGGCAGGATCCTCTCTCCTCCTGTACCAGTCTGTTTTGTATTGTTAATGATTGTTGTACTAGTTTTTATGTATACCCTTTTTCACTTGTAAAGCGCCATGGAATTAATGGCGCTATAATAATAAATAATAATAATAAAAAATGCATCAAAAACTGCAAAACCTGCTTTTTGCCAGAAGCTTCTTTACTGCCAAGAGAGCAGGTTTTGGCTGCAGAAAAAAAAGAAAAGAAACACAAAGTAGACAGCACAGTGGCTCAGCGGTTAGCACTGTTGCTTTGCAGCACTGGGGTTCTGGGTTTAAATCCCACCAAGGTCATCTGCATGGAGTTTGTCTGTTCTCCCCTTGTTTGTGTGGGTCTCCTCCCACACACCAAAGACATACTGATAGGCAACCTAGATTGTGAGCCCCAATGGGGACAGCAATGCTGAAGTCTGGAAAGCGCTGTGGAGTGATTGGCGCTATATAAGACAATAAAATGAATAAATGTGTGAACAAAGCCTAATGCAGCTAATTGATTATTGAGTGACAGGTGCAGTGCACAAGGGTGTGGCATCACGTGGAGGGTGTGGCTTCAAGTGGAGGGTGTGGCTTCAAGTGAAGGGTGTGGCATCAAGTGGAGGGTGTGGCATCAAGTGAAGGGTGTGGCATCAAGTGGAGAGTGTGGCTTGGCCAGAAAGGCGGTGTGGTTTAGCAC
This sequence comes from Anomaloglossus baeobatrachus, assembly GCF_048569485.1. Lineage (NCBI taxonomy): Eukaryota > Metazoa > Chordata > Amphibia > Anura > Aromobatidae > Anomaloglossus > Anomaloglossus baeobatrachus. The sequence continues at coordinate 454,838,311 of NC_134357.1, read as the reverse complement.
ACATCAATGTGCTCCAAAATTCTGGTGCAAAAAAGTTGTTTCAAAATAATACACAAAGTAGAAGTATAAAGTCAGACAGACTTTCTAAAGATGGGCAAAATGTATCGTCCAGAACAAGACGCCATGGTAAATATGGGAAAATTCAACACTGTCGTATTTAAAGCCCCCATGCACATTAGATAGCTGTCTGCTGAACGCATTTGTTATCTGCCCCAAGTCCCCACACACACAGAAATGTTCAGTTCACTCCTGTGTCCTCCCATCAGCGAGCTGCTCTTGGACTCCTCTTATGGCAACTCTTGTGGAGAAGAAAAAGATGGTCCGTCAGAAATCTGATGTGCTGGATCCTTCTTTCGCTCATAATCTTTCAGGGATCAGTCGGGAGGCCTTCCTACACATTAGGCTGGATTCACACAATGATATGACATCGGCTACGATATGCTAAAGACCCTCAGCTCCCTCTGTGCGGCTAACATGAGCCGAGTCTCATGCAGCTATGATCCGATCCTGCGATCGGATCACAGCTGCAGAGGAGAGGGAGGGGTTAATCTCTCCATCTCCTCCATTGTCAGCTGATGTGACTATCGCACTGCACTTGGATGTCATCTGAGTGCAGTCCGATGTTTCACTCGCACCCATAGACTTGTATGGGTGTGGGTGACACAGCTCTCGCTGACAATCGCAGCATGCTTCAACTTTTCGCTCATCCAGAATCTGGATGAGAAAAAAAGCTGACCATCTGCCCTCCCTCACTTAATAACATTGGTCCGGGTGCAATGCAAGATTTTTTCGCATTGCACTCGTCCGAGTCATATGCTCGTATGAGCGTACCCTTAGGCTATTTCCGCACTTTGTGTCGTCCTAGTTGCATTTCTAAACGCACGTTTTGGAATTGATTTAGCAAAAGTTGCCTTTTTCCTTAAATTAGCGCTAAAAACGCATATGTATTTACCGCGTTTTAGATGCGTATTTAGCACTTTTTACATGCTTTTTCCCTTGCATTTTGACACATGCGTTTTGAACATCAAGACACTGCTAAATAAAGATTAAATAGTCAAACAGAATGAAAAAAGAGAAAAAAAAGCAAAACATATATAATTTTTGAATTAATAAAGAAAATAGTTATATTTCATGAAATTATAGCAGTTTTATAATATTTATTGCTAAAATAGCAATAAAATCATAATTTTCATTAATTTAATTGTCGGACTATGTGTGTGTGTAAAGGGGAGATATTATTCCATTATTTTAATGTCTGAAAAGCATGCGTTTTTTAAGTAAAAAACGCACTCTTTCTGCAGCTAAAAAGCAGGTAAAACGCAGGAATTTTGATGTTTGTTACTTTTTGATACTTCTCATTGACTTCAATGTTAGCAAAACGCTGCAGAAATGGCAAAAACAACTGACATGCTGCTTCTTTGAACGCATGGTTTTTGCCACAAATTATGCAAATTAAGCGCAGCGTTTTAAAACGCAAAGTGCGGTCTAGAAATCTACATTTTCCATAGACTATTATGGAAAAGCAAAATGCATGCATTTTGGCATGAAAACGCTGCAGCTCAAAACGCTGCGAAAACACAGGTAAAAACGCAAAGTGCGGACACAGCCTTAGACTGATTTTTGGCCAACGTTGGGCAATGGGTTCACATGTTGCCGGTGCAGAGCATTTTCTGATTTGATTTTCTGAAACTGCAGCAAAACCCCAATATTTTTGTCATGATTTTAGAAAATTGTGCAATGTAAGAACCCAGCCTAAGATGACCGTATAGTTTAGATGAAAGTCGGCCAAAACAGCTAACTATTTATTGTGAATGGTATTCCCTTGATTCTTTGATGATGACAGATGTTGGTGGAAAGAAGTATCAGGCATGCTGCATTTCAACATGCCCCATCCATTACAAAGATGTCTGGCTGCACATTATTACTCTATCCCTATGAGCACATGCACGTGTATTGGAAGGAGCTGATAGCAATCTGAAGCATGTGACGAGCCTTAGGGCTGGTTCACACTAAGCCACAGCGAGGTCGCTGTTACGTCACCATTTTCTGTGACGTAACAGCGACCATGTAAGTCGCTGTTATGATCGCTGCTTAGCTGTCAAACACAGCAGCCGAAGCAGCGATCATAACCGCGAGAGCAGGGAGCCGCGCATACTGCTTAGCGCTGGCTCCTTGCTCTCCTAGCTACAGTACACATCGGGTTAATTAACCCGATGTGTACTGCAGCTACATGTGCAGAGAGCAGGGAGCCGCGCACACTGCTTAGCGCTGGCTCCTTGCTCTCCTAGCTACAGTACATATCGGGTTAATTAACCCGATGTGTACTGCAGCTACATGTGCAGAGAGCCGGAGCCGGCAGCACAGGCAGCGTGAGAGCTGCGGAGGCTGGTAACTAAGGTAAATATCGGGTAACCACCTTGGTTACCCGATGTTTACCCTGGTTACAGCTTACCGCAGCTGCCAGATGCCGGCTCCTGCTCCCTGCTCGCTTCATTTCGTCGCTCTCTCGCTGTCACACACAGCGATCTGTGTGTCACAGCGGGAGAGCGCCTTTGAAGAAAACGAACCAGGGCTGTGTGTAACGAGCAGCGATCTCACAGCAGGGGCCAGATCGCTGCTCATTGTCACACACAGCGAGATCGCTAATGAGGTCACTGTTGCGTCACCAAAACCGTGCCGTAGCAGCGATTTCGGTAGCGATCTCGCTATGTGTGAAGCACCCCTAAGGCTATGTGCGCACTAGAAATGTGAAGTTTCTCAAGAAAATTTCTTGAGAAACGTCTGGGAGTGAAAGATTTCCGGACCTCCGGAAAAAATCCGCACCAAATCCGCATGCGGATTTGACGCGGATTAGCCGCGAAATTGCCGCGATTTTCCCGCAGGTGGTTCCCTGCGGATTTTTGCAGGCTGTACTGCCGAAATCCGCAGGGTACCTGCGGAAATAATGGACATGTTCATTTTCTCAAGAAATTTTCTCGACAAATTCTTCTCAAGGAAATTTCTTGAGAAAAATCCGCACAAGTGCGCACAGCTATTTTTTTTTTTTCATAGAAATTGCTGGGAAATGTCTGCACAAAGATTGCAGACATTTCTCAAGAAATTTCCGCGGCAAATCCGCGGGTAAAAAGGTCTAGTGCGCACAGAGCCTTAGACTGTAGCTCAATATTAAAATGTGTTTCCAGGATTAAGGAATCATGGCTTCTTTCTTTCAGAGATAGACCGCATCTATCTATTATAATGGCAACTCAGTCCATCCTTTTAAAAGGAATCTGTCACCAGGTTTTTGCTCCCCCATCTCAGAACAGCATAATGTAGAGGCAGAGACCCCGATTCCAGCGACGCAGTTATACAGAGCTCATGTATATGCTGGACTAGCTGACAGCACACCAAGTAGTCCTCTAATGATAATCTACTGCTGATTAAACAGTGATTTTATCAAAACGACAGCAAACAGCTCAATAAGTGACACATCGCTGGATCAAGATCTCTGCCCCTACATTATGCTGTTCTCAGACTAGGTGGCAAAAATCTGGTCACAGATTCCCTTTAGCTTACTGGGTGCAGCCGTTGTGAAACAATCAGAGTTTTTGGATGTAGCATGTAAGAAAACAAGCCCCATCCACACCACAGCTTTCTGTGTACATTGTATGGTGACACTAAGGTGGGCTTCACATCAGCGGTAAGTTCCAGTCACATGCGGTTGCGTGTGTCATACACAACCGCATGTGACCGGAACTTGCCGCGAGTCCATAGGAAATGCATTGAAGTGAAACGCATTTATGCCAGATCCAGCATTGCAGCAAAGTACCGCTGATGTGAAGCCCGCCTAAGCTGCTAATCATTGCTGGTGGCGTGATTGGATCAGGAGGCAAGTGAGACCTAGTCCAGCAGTAATAATCTCATGCTGATAAAATACTTATTGTATTGAAATAACAGCACACAGCTTAATAAGTAACACATTGCTGAACTCAGCGTATCAGCCCTTTCGTCATACTGCTCTCAGATTACACAACAAAAACCTGCTGACAGATTCCCTTTAAAGGGGTTGTCTAAATCCACAAGTCTGCAGTCACTTTGTGTGTCACGACATGTCGCCATGTGACTGCAGACTTATGTATTCTCACATCGCACGCATTGTGACAGAGCTGGGAACGGCAGTCACGTAACCGCATGTAGGCAATATGCAGACTCTTCGCCACATTCTGACTACATGGGGGCAGTCTCATTCATTGGAAGTGTATTGAGCGAGGTCGCACCCATCTAGTTGGATTCTGACCAGGAGTCTGCATATCATAACCTCGCGGCTACGGGACCGCTGTTTCCGCTGTGACACTGCTGAATCCTTACAGCACACAGTCTGTGTGATGTGAGAATGCATAAGTCTGCACTCACGTAGAGTGATACAGAGGGACTGCAGACTTGTGGATTTGGGGTACGCTCACACGAGCATGAAAAATGAACGAGTGGAATGTGAGAAAATCTCGCAATGCACTCTGACCAATGTTAGTCAATGAGGGAGAGCAGTTGGTCTGCTTTTCTCGCATCCAGATTCTGGATGCGGTAAAAGTCGCAACATGCTGTGATTTCCGGCGAGAACCGTATCACTCGCACCCACTCAAGTCTATGGGTGCGAGAGAAACATTGGACTGCACTCAGATGTTATCCCAGTGCAGTGCGATATACGCACAGGCTGACAATGGAGCAGTAGCCTTAAGGTGGCTTTACATGCCACGAGATCGCTTAAGCGATGTCGTTGGGGTCACGGAATTTGTGACGCACATCCGGCCGCTTTAGCGATGTCGTTGCGTGTGACACCTATTAGCGATTTTGAATCGTTGCAAAATCGCTAATCGGTAACATGCCCCCCTTTTCCCAAATATCGTTGCAGCTGCAGTAACGATGTTGTTCCTCGTTTCTGCGGCAGCACACATCGCTCCGTGTGACACCGCAGGAACCAGGAACCTCTCCTTATCTGCGTCCTGCCAGAAATGAGGAAGGAAGGAGGTGGGCGGGATGTTCGTCCCGCTCATCTCCGCCCCTCCGCATTGATTGGGCGGCCGCTTAGTGACGTCACTGTGACGCTGAACAAACCGCCCCCTTAGAAAGGAGGCGGTTCGCCGGTCACAGCGACGTCGCAGGGCAGGTATGTTCGTGTGACACTGCCGTAGCGATAATGTTCACCACATATTGGCCGTACGATGGGGGCGGGTGCTATCATGCTCAACATCGCTAGCATCGGCTAGTGATGTTGCAGCGTGTAAAGCGGCCTTTAGGCTGTATGCGCACATTGCGTCGTGTCCCTGCAAAAATTTCTGCAGGGATTTGACAGTACATGTGCACGTCAAATCACTGCAGAAACACTGCATAATGAATGCAGTGTTTCTGCAAAAAAAAGCCGATTTCATGACCCTTGAATTGTTAATTCCGGTCTTCTTTCATACCCCACACCTTCATTCCCATTTCTTATCTAAAATAATTACAGACACCAATTTATCTTTGGATAATTTTGGCCATAGCAGCCATTTATTAAACAAATACATAACAAGTAAAATTGCAATATGGTAAGGTCCTTGAAGCTACAAACCCTGGTGATTCCTACAACTGAACCATAAAAACCAACTTGCTCCCAGCTGTTACCCACACTGGCTCAGAAGTACCAAACGGTAAGGGTTAATCCTCTGTTAACCGCAAGCACACCCACAGGGGCCCCGACATACCCTGTCGGGATCCCCCCCAAAATCACCAGGTGACCAGCCATTCTGCCAAAGAAGGCATCCATACCCAGATCCAAACCAACTTCAAGGACCCACCAATAACCCTGCCACAATGAAGGCACCTTGATAACCTTCAAGTGCCTGAGACCCCCCACAACCGCAGAGCCCTTTCAATACCTCCCTGCAGGCCGAGAGCCCACAAATCGATCCCCACCGCATTCAAGTGTACCCCGTCTGCTAACCAAAATTCCTCTTCCGTCCTTTCCAACACAACATGCCGTATTGAAATTCCCCCGTTCCGAATAACAAACTTCGAAATCGCCCTATTAACTTTCGCCCATGCCTTATTCAACCTGTCAAAAGACCGCGCTTTTTGCCAACTCCTTCTCGCCACCATCTCAGACCAAACTATCGTTAGACTTGGGAATGAAACCCATAACCGTAATAAATTATGCTTGATGTCTTTTATCAAAATTCAAAACGGACGCTCACCCAGATCATTTCCCCTGACATATAAAACCAAAACGTCAGGAGGCTTGTCTACACGGGCATAACCATGCACCTCTTGCAATACACTGTTCCACCCCAAACCCCAAGCCATCGAACAAGAGCCATATCCCTTTCAAAACCTAGATGTTTCCTGTTTCTTCCCGTATCCGCTCACCGGGCTCCCCAGTACACGTAAGAAAGGCCCAGGATCCAAACCAGATAAGGAAGGGGGGGGGGGGGGGGTTTCTGCAATACAAAATACACAAACAAACAACACCATTTAATTCCATTACAAACCCGAATTCAAAAACACAACGTCCACCCCTCCTCACCCCCCTCCCACTGCTACTATAGTACCTCCAGATCATTTGCCGACGACCGCCTGGGGGCGGACATACAACTTAAAACGCTGCGACTTCCACCTACCTGCTTAACTATCTCTTCCGGCAGACCACACATAGAGGCCTCTGTCGCTGCCCCAATGCGAAAAGAATGTGATGCGAAAGACCTCGGATCTAACCCCAACGACTTTAAACACGCCCTAAAAACACACACAAATTGGTATCTAGATAAAAAAGACCCGTCCTCATGGCATAACAAGGGGCCATCCACATTCGGGTGGATCTTTTAAAAAATCCCGAGACACTTGAACGGGCACATATCACATGCCACAACCACCCCCAAACGAACTAGCCTGCCCGCGCCTCTTTGTTCTGTTTTGGATTTCCTAATCCAAAATTCGATTCCGTTTTCCACAGCGATAATGTCAGCACGACCCAGGCCCCCGGGGGACGTCTTACTGGGCGATACCAATTCCCCAACCTGCAGAGCCCCAATAAATGCCAAGGAAAATGCTAACCTAAACAAACTCACCTCAAACGGAGATATACAAACCCCCCGCAATGCCCTACCTAACTGTTCCAATAAGCTAAATGACACAGGCCGTCTACCATCCCACGGCTTGCGTCCTTTATGAAACCCCTTCAAAGCCTGAACAACCCAAAAACTCTTAGTCAAAACCCGTAAACCTCACAGCCGAAAACCAAATGCTAAACCCGCAATAAAGTGATTTACTTTTGCAAAAGACCACCGTCACCGCCGCCTTCCCCAATTTTTTCAACAATACTCCCAACTGATCCTCCTCAGAAAACCCACCTCCATGCAACCACTGCTCTTAAAAAAACCCATGCTGCGTGATACGCCGTCCATGTGTTACCAGACAAGGAAGCCCGAATCAGTGGTCCTGGTGCCTGAAAACCATGTTCCAAAGCTGAGCCGGGCACTCCAAGCCGCTGGCCTATGCCTCTGGCGTGCAAACCCGGAACCGATCCCATTGAAAACGAGAGAGGGAATTGGCTATTAGGTTCTGAACTCCTGGCACATGAGCTGCCGTAACGCACGCAATGATTTGCAAACAAACCAACACCAGCTCCCGCAACACCTGAACAACTGGAGGAGAGGATGCCGAAAACTTATTAATGACCAACACCACCCCCACATTGTCACAGTTAAAACGAATCTTCTTGTTCACCAACTGGTCTCTCCAAAGATGAAGCGCCACCAATATCGGAAAAATTTCTAATAGCGCCAGATTTCTCATCAAACCTTAAACAGTCCACTTGTCCGGCCACCGATCCGCACACCGCTGACCCTGGAAGAAAGCCCCAAAACCCAAGCTGCCCGCTGTATCCGTGAACAACTCCAAATCAAAATTGTCCACAACATCATCCATCAGCAGAGAATGACCGTTATATTGCTCCAAAAACTGTCCCCAAACTACAAAGTCCGCTCTGTGTTCCGCCGATAAATGAACGTAATGGTGTGGAGCGAGCACCCCCGCTGTGGCACTAGCAAGTCGTCGTGAAAAAATTCGACCCATTGGCATTACTCGACAAGCAAAGTTAAGTTTTCCCAATAGGGACTCTGAACCTCCCTTAATTGCAACTTCTTCACCCGCCGTGCCCTTGCTACCTTGTCCTTCAGCACAGTGACCTTGTCCTTGAAGCCGAACTTCCCAGGCCACAGAATCAATCACAATACCTAGGAAACTTATGCAAGCAGTTTGCCCCACTGTTTTTTCAGGTGCTAAAGGCACCCAAAGCGACCCGAAACCCACTCCATTGTCGCTAAAATACCGGCACACTGCACCGAATCAGCAGGACCGACACATGAAAAATCATCTAGGTAATGTACCACTGATGACAAGCCCGAAACATCCCGAACAACCCATTCCAAAAAAGAACAAAAAGTTTCGAAAAATACGCACGAAATCGAACACCCCATGGGCAAACAGCGATCTACAAAATAATCTCCCTCCCAAAAACAACTCAACAACCGAACACAATCTGGATGCACTGGCAAGAGCCAAAAAGCTGATTCAATATCTGTCTTAGCCATCAGCGCCCACTTCCCACATCTTTTTACCCACTTTGTAGCCTCGTCGAATGACGCATATACCACTGAACACAGTTCAGCCGGTATCCCATCATTCACCGACCTGCCTCTAGGATGAGACAAATGGTGAATCAGCCAAAATTTCCCTGGCTCCTTTTTTGGCACCACCCCCAACGGCAAGACCACCAAATCGGGAAAGGGAGGGGCCCAAAACGGGCCCGCCATCCTCCCCAATGCCACTTCCTTACCTATTTTTTCCGCCACGACCGCAGAATGCTGGTACGCTGAAAGGAGATTCCTAGTTGCCCCCGGAACTTTAAAAACGGGGGCTGGAATCCTGAAACCCTCCCCAAAACCCAACCGCAACACTTTAGCCTTTTCCTTATCCGTGTACCTATTTAGGTACGAAAGCATCGCGACCAAGCTCACCGGCGTCAGACCCTTGGGTATGAGAGGTACCGGGCTTGGATTTTCCTTTAAAACACTTTGACGCTCCATGGGATGTCCCGTTACAATGGGTGCAGAGGTGCTTAGAACGGCAGGTGGCCCCAAACTTACATTGCCCCTCGTTGAATTGCCAGCACGCACCTGGCTTCTGTGATCCCGCCTGACCCCGTTGACTACTGGCACCCTGCATTCCAGACTGGCCGGCAGACCCGGCCCCGCCTTGAAAGGGCTGGCCATACCTAGCCGGTGCCATGACCCTCAACCACAACCCTATATCCTTCTGATCCCATCTTATAGATGGACGTATGGCCTTCCTCTGACTAAACTGTTCGTCATACCTAAGCCAAGTCTGCCCCCATACACTCTATAAGCCTCGCCAATTGAATCCATATAGCAGAACAAATGAGAACAATTCTCTGGTGCCTTTTCGCCAATCACACTTGCCAAAATTGCGAAGGCTTGTAACCAATTATTAAACGTCTGAGGGATCAAGCGCCACCGCCGCTTCTCCTCATCCTCCTTCTTGCTATCCTCCTTTTTCTCTTTGTCCAAATTAAATTCTCGACATATTCATCCTTCCAGATCTTTTCCCTCACCTCCTTAAGATGAGAACCTAGGGGGCCCTCAAAACAAACGTAAACCTCCCCATGCTCCCGATCATCTAAATGAATCCTGTCCTCCTTATTCTTTTCCGTCCGAACTGACACCGACACCGGGGAAGAAATACCAGCAACCGCGGGCTCACTAACCCCAAGAACGGGCGGATTTACCCAAGTCCCCACAGGCGCTGGGGGTTCCCTTGGCCCCCCAAATCCGCTCCAGCAACGTCCGAACGCAACCTATCAGCTCTCCCAGCTCCCCACCTCCCGACGCATACCCCCCAGCACCTATCGGTACCCCCTGACTGAACCCCGGTTGACCTACCCCCCCTTCAATTCTGATCCTGACAAAACCGAGAAGACAAACACGACAAAGAAGCATACTCACCAGGCTGCACAAGGGTAGAGGCCCCGTCAGCCGGACCACCTGACGTCCATCCAGCTGCTCTGTAGCGTCTTGGCTCCTCCCATCCGACTCCCCACCGTTAGCCCTTGCCGCCGCAAGGCCGGAAGATCCCTCTGGTGGCATTTCCTGTAGCTGACGTCCACGCAGCTAGCCGGCTGCACCAGAGAGCTGCCTGCCTTCCTCCCCACCCTGCCAGCGCAGCTCCCCAGTGCCATTCCACAGGGCCCCCTCCTCATTCCGGGCCTCTGCTGATATAGGCCCTGCACGCCAGGCCCGCTGCACAACAGATTCCAGCCGTCTTGCTCCGCCCCCTCTGCTGGGGCCCGCCCGCTCATCCAACCTGCTCTGGTGAAGAGGCTCAGGGCGCTCGGCAGGCACATCGCTAGAGCGCCCTGCCGCAGCGCCGACATCCATCGCTGACACAGCGGTAGCAGGCCCTGCCCCCAACTCCAGCGGAGGCCTGCTAACCGCCGCTGGGCCCAGCCGCACATTCGAATTCCTCCCAGACTGGGGCCTGCTGGACTTCTTTGCTCGGGGCGCCCGGACTGGAGGGTCCCTGGAGGGGCTTCTGCAGCAGCGCTGGGCCCGGAGAGTAAGGTCCGGAGATAACCGCTCCGGCGGTTTGGACCTTAGGAGGCGCCGCTCCTGCAGGGATGCAGTCCCATCCGCCTCCAGACTCCCGCCGATGATCCTCGCGACTGTAGACTGCAGCCAGGCAGGAGGCCGGTCGCCAGCTGCAGCCCTAAGCTGTTCCAGGAGCTAATCCACTGATTCCATAGCCTAAGATACAGTGATGGGGCCTCTTCCTTCAGTCCCAAGTGCCGCTCCTCCCCCCTGGCTATTCCTTTATTTCAAATTCCCACGTACTCCCCCTCCCCCACCCATGACACCCTAAACTCCCCACCAATCAGTGTCATGCTGGCCTCTGCAAATGCCCCGGGGGGAGGGGGGAAATGCTCCGTCCTTTCTTGTGCTCTGGATGCAGCTTCTCCCATAGACAGAGCGGGACCTGCATCCAAAGCGCACGGAATAAGTGACATGTTGCTTCTTAGAACGCAGCGATTTGGAACAAAATTTTAACATCCAAATTGCTGCGCTCTCAAACGCAACGTGCGCACGTCTCATGCACAATCTACATAGATTGTGCTGGGGACGCAGGTCGCATGCATTTACGCTGCGGTGCAATACGCAGCGTAAATGCATGAAATTCGGCAACGTGCGCATGAGCCCTTAGGGAGTGTTCACACTGTCTTTTTGCTGCCATTTTTTAGTGGGTCTGCTTATAAAATGGCAAAGAAGTAGTAAGAAAAGATTCTAACTATTAATTTGTATTAAAATGTGTCGCTACTCACATGTTTAGGCTTTTGAACTTTTCTTAAACACTTCCGGCTTTCACATACTCCAAGTGGCTAAAAGCAGTAACACGTCCATTCTTCTCGTGTTTTCTGCATTTTTTTGAATGTTTTTGCTTCAAGAAATGCTGGCGCTTTATTAAATGTATGCTTAATAGATTTAAAGAAAAAAACTTCCTGAAAATGCCACTCTATAATATTATTTATTTATACAAATGACACAAAAATGCTATAAAAAGGCAAAACGCTAAAAAAGAAATCTAAAGGCTGTAAAAAGACAAACTGTAAGCATACCCTTATTACTTGTCAAGACTTGTGAGGCGCCTGAAAAACAATTTTCCTCGTCATGCACCAATCTATTCCCTCAGGTCTGCTGGGACATTAGAAAGCTGGGTGATGATCCCTGTCATGGTACACTCACATGAGCATATGAATCGGACAAGTGCAGTGCGAGAAAATCTCGCATTGCACTCAGACCAATGTTATTCAATGAGGGAGAGCAGATGGCTAGTTTTTTTGTCATCCAGATTCTGGATAAGAGAAGTGTTCCAGCATACCACGATTGTCAGCAAGAGAGTGTTACTCGCACCCATACGCGTCTATGGGTGCGAATGAAACATTGGACTGCACTCGGATGACACCGGAGTGCAGTGTGATATATACCTGAGCTGACTATGGAGGAGATGGGGGGGATTAATCCCTCCCTCTCCTCCGCAGCTGTGATCCGATCGCAGGATCGAATCATAGTTGCATGACACTCGACTCACGCTCACAGCACAGAGGGAGCCGAGGGTCATTAGCAGATTACATCCAATACTATACGATCATGTGAATCTAGCCTCAGATGATGGTGGAGATACAGACCAGCTTTTCAAGGAGCTGACATAATTAAAGAAACAGCTGAACAGACTCATTATGGCCATAACAGCAAATTTGTCCACGGTAGGCTTTAGGTTATGTGCTCACTGAGTTTTTGGGAGAAGATCCTCTCCAAAATCCTCTTTAAAACCACATACAAAACTCTTCCTATTCATTGAAAACCTTCTCGCGAATTGTATATTTGGGATCATGACCTGATCGGTATCATCCGGCTTCAGTAATTTCTATTCTATTGAGAGAAACCTGGAAAGTCTAGTCTGAGCGTGACTGCAAATCACATACATGTGGTAATGTGACCGACTCCTTGTATGGGGCACACAGGAGAATCATGACATTGCAAAATGCAGTCACAAAGAGTGCGGCTGAACAACCATTATGGGTGTGTTCACGCTGGAGCTTGATGACTGTTCATCAACAGCAAAAGTGAGGCATAAATTGCTTTAAAAAGTTGCTCAATTTTTAAGCAGCTTAAAAGTTGCGCAAAAAGTTTTCAACTTTTGTTGTTTTTACAGCCGTTTCTCCCTGCTCCGCCAACATGGGCAGGGCTGGGGAGGGATGCGGTGTGGCATGATGCCACTGCTCGTATAATTTATGATGAGCAGTAGCGCTCTTATGCCAGTTCCTAACTGGAGTAAGATTTGTGGTGAAGCACATGCCACTCATCAGATACTTCTGATTAATTAAGAGGCATGCACAAGTCTTTTTGCTGAGTTCTTTTTAGAGCACAAATTCTCCAAAGTCATTCTTTAAAAGAAAAAAAACTTCTCAAAAACTCACCTACATTCCCTCAATACGCTTTTGATGTTGCAGAATTTCTGCACCTGTTACGTATGTCTTACAAATCCTGAGGTAAAAAAAAAACCCTCACCAAATACACTAAGGTCGTATGCACACATTGAGTATGTGTACATGACATTTTTAATCGGATGGTGGAGCAGTCGGAGTTTTTTTCACAAAGAGGCTGGAAAAAGTTGGCGGCCTTATTGATGAAGCTGTTTAGGAGGGGGATTTGAAGGCATCTTGGCGCAGCTCAGCTCCGCCACTGGCGTCTTTTTCCTGTCTCTTCTATTATAGAGAAGAATGGACTTTACTTCTTAACTTGATTCATGGGTTCCGAACCCATGAATCAGTTAACAGAAAGGACATAAGCCGGAACATGTGCACAGCAATGCCATTTTTACATTACTGTGCACTATGTCCATTGTTTGTGGCGCTTCTGCATGTGTTTTGATGCGTTTTTTTAAATGAAGTCAATGGGTAAAACGGCTGAAAACTCAAAGAAAAACGCATCAACAAATGACATGCTGCAGATTGTTTTCTGCACCAAATCTGCAAGTAAAAAAATAAGCAATGTGCACACAGCAGAATTCTCATTGACTTTGCAAGCATGAATTGTGACATAATGATTTGGGCCACAAAGTTCACCAAAACTGCATCAAAAATGCATATAAGGCCATGTGCGCACGTTGCGTTTTTTTCTGCGTTTTGGCTGCGTTTACAACTGCACTGTGTCATTGACAAAATGCATGCGTTCGGCTTCCACAGCAAAGTCTATGAGAATCATGCAAAATCCGTGCGCACGATGCTTTTTGAAATGCAGCGTTTTGATTGTCAAAAATTTGACAAAAATTCTGCGTTTAGAAAAGCAGCATGTCAATTCTTTTGTCCGTTTTGTAGAAAATCACTGCCAAAATGTTAAGCAGTGCGTTTGCATTGCATTTTTGTTGCGATACGCATGTTTTTTTGACATAACAAAGGCAGGTCTTTCTCTCTGTCAGTCGGTCTGTCTCTCCCTCTCTCTATGTCTCTATCTCTCTCTCTCTCTGTCTATGTCGGTCTCTCCCTCCCACCCCCTCTCTCACACTCACCGATCCACGATCACCGGCGCGACGCTACACGGCATTCACACTGCTCCGGCGGCTTCTCCTCTTTTGAAAATGCCGGCCACTCATTAATCCATCTCGTATTCCCTGCTTCCCCCACCGCCTATGATTGGTTGCAGTCAGACACGCCCCCACGCTGAGTGGGGGCGTGTCTATATCGAGTAATAAAAAAAAATAATAATTAAAAAAAAAACAAAACACATGCGGTCCCCCCCAATTTGGATACCAGCCAGGGTAAAACCACACGGCTGAAGGCTGGTATTCTCAGGATGGGGCCCTGTTATGGGGAGCACCCAGCCTAATAATATCAGCTAGCAGCCGCCCGGAATTGCCGCATCCATTAGATGCGACCGTCCTGGGACTCTACCCGGCTCATCCCGAATTGCCCTGGTGCGGTGGCAAACTGGGTAATAAGGAGTTAATGGCAGCAGCCCATAGCTGCCACTAAAGGCCCCGTCACACACAGAGATAAATCTTTGGCAGATCTGTGGTTGCAGTGAAATCATGGACATATTGTTCCATTTGTACACAGCCAAGAACCTGGCACCGATTGTCCACAATTTCACTGCAACCACAGATCTGCCGCAGATTTATCTCTGTGTGTGACAGGGCCTTTAGTCCTAGGTTAATCATGGCAGGCGTCTACCCGAGATACCTTCCATGATTAACCTGTAAGTTAAAGAAAATAAACACACACATCCAAAAAATTCTTTATTTGTAATGAAAGACAAAAAAACACCCTCTTTCACCACTTTATTAACCCCTCAAAAACACCTCCAGGTCCGACGTAATCCACGCACGGTACCACGACGCTTTCAGCTCTGCTACATTCGGAAGCTGACAGGAGCAGCAGTAGAACATCGCCGCTCCTGTGAGCTCCATGCAGCAACTGAAGTGAGTCGCGCGATCAGCTGTGCTGTCACTGAAGTTACTCGCGGCCACCGCTCTCAGGTGGAGGACTGCAGCTGTGGCCACGAGTAACCTGAGTGAAAGCACAGCTGATCGCGCGGCTCACTGCAGTCACTCAGGGGATTTGCGATCACAGGTGAGTCCTTCACGTGTGACCGCAAATCAAGCCTCGGCACATGCACAGAGCCGCACGATCACAATGAAGTCGGGTGAAGTTCATCAGAGTTCATTCTGATCGCGCGGCTCTGTCTCGCAGCCAGCCATGCTCTTTTTGACAGTGCGGTCCCACTCGGCTCTGCTGAAAGTCTATGGGGATGCTGCAGAGCCGAGTGGGACCGCACTGTCAAAAATATGCGTTCTGGATGCTTTTCCCACTCTGTCTATGGCACAGCAAGCATCCAGAACGCATGAATTCTCCAGAAATGTGCGCACGTTGCGTTCTGCGGAATGCGTCTCAGAACGCAGCATTTTCGGCTGCGTTCTGAGACGCACATGCAGTGACTTACACACTGTTTAATAGAACGCAACGTGTGCACATAGCCTAAAACACACCATGCGCACACAGCCTTAAGATTTCGAGGAGTATTTGGAGAGTTTCAGCTCAGTTTCTGCTCAAAAACTCCTAAAATAAACTGTGTGCACAAGAAGATCTGATATTGTTGCCAGCTGATGTGGAGTCCCTTCTCCCTCCTGTCTCCTGACAAGGACAGATCCTTATCATGTTAAATACTGTGGGATAGGAGGATAGAAATAATGAAGACACAGATGTCAGGAGGAGATAGCGGATATTTGCAGCTGGGTTGTTTGATTCTCTGTCTGCTTGCTATTAAATGGATCATCCAGCGTCTAGAGACATAACATACAGTACTTGTTGGCCAAACCATTGCTACCTAATTGCTACATGTGTATGGTATTTTCTAAGTACGTCTGATGATGAGTGGCAGGACCAATTATTGTCCCAGTTATCTAAGGAGAACAATGTCTAAAATTCCAGGTTTCCCTCCATAATAGACTATGAAGTCTATACCGCAGTAATTCTGGCACGTGGACGAGCAGGTGCAGATTCCTGGCTGGGTTGGGTTTTCTTCTATACAAGTCAATGGTAGAAAAGTACAAAAAAAATATACGATTTCCAAAGTTCCCCACTAACTTTTTAACATAACTTTATTTACTTCAGAGTAACATAAGAGGAGCAAGACTGATGTCGGTTTCCAAGAGCAACATAAGATATTTCACAGATCTGTACCTTTGTGTCCTCTCGGCCTCCGACCCCGGCTTGTTCTCTGATTATGGCTCTGCTCCTCTTCTGTACCTGACGCTACTTTCTGGCTTAACGACCACCGTGACCTTGGCTTCTCTTGCTCCTCTGTACTGACGTGACCTCCCAGGTTCTGACACTCGGCTTGATCGACTACTCTGCAGACCGTCCCTACCTTCAGAGTAACCTAAGAGTAGCAAGACTGATGTCTGTTTCTAAGAGTAACATAAGATATTTCACAGATCAAGACGTGAATGGAAGACTAATTATTTAGGGTGGAAGGCTGCCTGCTCACGATCAGTATTAGCAGCGTTTTGGATGCAGCGTTTTTTCGGTGTCTCCTCTTCTTGGCAAGGTCTTATTTTTCTTGGACAACACCTTTTAAGACTGATGTTTCTTTTTATATCTTGCATCCATTTTACTAAATTTGGCGTATCTCTGCCATGAGTTTATATTTACTCCAGAAATGAGCTGTCGTAGATTTACCAATTTCTGGCATAAATCATCATACACTTGTCAAGCTGTAGAGACCCCGCTCATCACAGCTACTCTTCACCAACTTTTCTGCCAAAAGAAAATCATCAAAAAACAGCCAAAACTTAAGGCCCCGTCACACACAGAGATAAATCTTTGGCAGATCTGTGGTTGCAGTGAAATCATGGACATATTGTTCCATTTGTACACAGCCACAAACCTGCCACTGATTGTCCACAATTTCACTGCAACCACAGATCTGCCAAACATTTATCTCTGTGTGTGACAGGGCCTTTATGGAGCAAAAATGTTGGCAGATAGCTGGCCTCTAGACATCAATAAATTCCCCCTTTATGTAAAATATGTTAAAGGGAATCTGCCTTCAGACATGCTGTCTCTAGAAAGCTGTTATGTACTGAAATCGGCCTTAGGACATAAAGAAAACATTTTTATAAAGTAGTACGTTACCTGTAAAGAGTCAAGGGGGTGTCGTGATGTCCTCTGAAGTTATGTACAAGTGCATCTCAATAAATTATAATATCATCAAAACTTAATTTATTTCAGTAATTCAATACAAAAAGGGAAACACATATATTACCGTATATAGAGTCAAAACACACAGAGGGATCTATTTCAAGTGTTTATTTCTGTTAATTTTGATGATTATGGCTTACAGCCAATGAAAACCCAAAAGTCATCATCTCAGAAAATTAGAATAATTACCACAAAACACCTGCAAAGGCTTCCCAAGGGTTTAAAATTGTCCCTTAGTCTAGTTCAGTAGGCTACAAAATCATGGGGACGACTGATGACTTGACAGATGTTCAGAAGGCAGTCATACACACTCCACAAGGAGGGTAAGCCACAAAAGGTCATTGCTAAAGAAGCTAGCTGTTCACAGAGAGCTGTATCCAAACATATTAATGGAAAGTTGAGTGGTGTACAAGCAACTGGGATAACCACAACCTTGATAGGATTGTTCAGAAAAGGCCATTCAAAAATTTGGGAGAGATTCACAAGGAGTGGACTGCTGCTGGAGTCAGTGCTTCAAAAGCCACCACACAGACGTATCCAAGACATGGGCTACAACTGTCGCATTCCTTGTGTCAAGCCACTCATGACCAATAGACAACGCCAGAAGCGTCTTACCTGGGCCAAGGCGAAAAAGAACTGGACTGTTGCTCAGTGGTCCAAGGTGTTTTTTTTAAGATGAAAGTAAATTTTGCATTTCATTTGGAAATCAAGGTCCCAGAGTCTGGAGGAAGAGTGGAGAAGCCACAATCCAAGCTGTATGGCCTACTGTGAAGTTTCCACAATCAGTGATGGTTTGGGGAGCCATGTCATCTGCTGGTGTAGGTCCACTGTGTTTAATCAAGACCAAAGTCAGCACAGCCGACTATCAGGAAATTTTAGAGCACTTCATGCTTACCTCTGCCCACAAGCTTTTTGACAATGGAAATTTCATTTTCCAGCAGGACTTGGCACCTGTCCACACTGCCAAAAGTACCAATACCTGATTTAGTAACCACAGTATCACTGTGCTTGACTGGCCAGCACGCTCGCCTGACCTAAACCCCATAAAGAATCTATGGGGTATTCTCAAAAGGAAGATGAGAGACATCACACCCAACAATGCAGATAAGCTGAAGGCTGCTATCAAAGCAACCTGGGCTTCCATAACACCTTAGCAGTGCCACAGGCTGATCGAACTCCATGCCACGCCGCATTGATGCAGTAATCCATGCAAAAGGAGTCCCGACCAAGTATTGAGTGCAGTTAATGTATGTAATGATTCACTTATGGCTCTGCTCTTGGAAGAACCATTGTGTCCTAGGTGTTTTCTTGCTGTCTGTATTCTCCGGGTTCAGGCTCGGTGGGAGGGGCCTATTCGGTTGTGCCTCGTTCTAGGTGATTGCTTTGTCTTATCTTGGAGCTGTTTCACCCAAAACGCCACCGGTAATAGTTCCTGCTCTGCAATGTACGCGTCTGGTTTTTGTGAGTTGTTTTCATCTTGTCCTATTACCTTACGTCCCATTCCCTGATCTCTGTCCCTCCCATATTAGCTGTATTCCCTGTCTCACTGACCCTCCACCTGTTGTGTGACTCCGGCCCCGCTCTCTCCTCTGTGCCTTTGTGTCCTCTCGGCCTTCGACCCCAGCTTGTTCTCTGATCACGGCTCTGCTCCTCTTCTGTACCTGATGCTGCTTCCTGGCTTACCGACCACCGGCTTGCACGTGACCTCGGCTTCTCTTGCTCCTCTGTACTGACATGACCTCCCGGCTTCTGACACTCGGCTTGATCGACTACTCTGCAGACCGTCCCCGCCTTGGTACTAGTGACTCCTAGCGTGAAAGTGCCTGACTACACCTAGGGATTCTACACCATTCCAGTGTACCTGCGCCCCCTGGTAGTGAGCATTACACTGTACATACTTAGGCCATAGGCCAACATTTTTTAATTTAAAGTTAAGCCATAATCATCAACATTAACAGAAATAAACACTTGAAATAGATCCCTCTGTGTGTAATGACTCTATATAAAATACTGTATGTATTTCCCTTTTTGTATTGAATTACTGAAATAAATTAACTTTTTGATGATATTCTAATTTATTGAGATGCACTTGTATTCATGAAATTATAAAATAGGTCCAGATGCATCCAGCACATGCGATGGGATAAAACCGAGGGCAGCACACCTTGCACTGCAGCAGTCTTGGCTCTTATATACAGCATGTTTGAATGCTGTATATATATGAGCCCACTGGTGGTGGCCGACGCTGATAGGCCGAAAAAGTGGTGACAGGTTCCCTTTAAGGGGGCGGTCTAGATCACCCTGTTCTCAGATTGCAAGACTACTGCAGTGCAAGGTGTGCTGCCTTCGGTTTTATCCCAGCACTGCGCATGCGCTGAATGCATCTGGACCTATTTTATAATTTCATGAATACACTGAGTATTATAAAGTGTTTTTTATATTTTACACAGCAGCCTGGGCTCTTATATACAGCATGTTAGAATGCTATATATAAGAGCCCGGTGGTGGTGGCCACAGCTTATAGGCCGAAAAAGTGGTGACAGGTTCCCTTTAATGATTTACAGCCCACTGCTATATAAAGAGTTGCTCTATTACACTATAAAGCCCCCATATATCTCCGACGGCTGTACGGCTGGCAGCTATCTCGGCCGTCTCATCTATACACAGTAGCCCTCGCTCTTCTAAGTGCTCCTGTGCTCTCAGTGAGAGCCGCTGCCAGACATGTCCCAGGGAGAAAAAGAGAAACTATAGTCCAAAATTAGACATGTTGGATCCTTTAAGCCTGCTTTACACGTTGCAATTTCGCATACGATATCGTATGCGATTTGCAACGCCCCCATCATATGTGTGTCACGTTCAATTTGTTGAACGTGCCGCACAAACGATTAACCCCTGTCACGTGTATTTACCCGTCCATACAACCTCGATGTGGGCGGCGAACGTCCACTTCCTTGAGTGGGAGGGACGTTCAGCGTCACATCGACGTCACGCGGCAGCCGGCCAATAGAAGCGGAGGGGCGGAGATGAGCGGGCCGTAAACATCCCGCCCACCTCTTTCCTTCCGCATTGCCGGCTGGAGCCGCGGGAGGCAGGTAAGATCTGTTCAATGTTCCCGGGGTGTCACACACTGACTGAACAACCTGACGTGCAATTCGTCAGGATTCAACGACGTGTATGCGATGAACGTTTTAACGTTCAATCGCAATCGCACGTACCTGTCACACACTACAATGTACCTTACGATGCCGGATGTGCGTCACTTACGACGTAACCCCGCCGACACATCGTAAGATATATTGTAGCGTGTAAAGCGGGCTTAAATGGAACAGCCGGCTCTAATGCTAAACTCACAATGCCTAAAGTGGTGACTGAAACTGCATCGATGCCACCCCGATGACTGAAAGCTGAACACTGACGAGTTAATAGTGTTTTTTCACATGGGGGGTTCTCTTTAAAAGCTTCCATGAAAGTAATAAAATAGCCCTCATCACCTAATTCAAATGGCAGCTTGTCCTAGTCACGTGTCAAAAGTGAAAAAATGGGCCTACAGATCTGTTGGTATTAGGGTAATGTCTAGTTGGCACACAGTGAAATGAGAAACTAGAGTTAGAGACCATCGAGATTTTATACACCTTGTTGCATTACTACTAATTGTTTATATACTGCTGGGTATCCATACATTGCTTTTTGTTCTAGGTTAAGTTAGTCACATGTCAGGACAGTTTGAAGAAACACTACTCCCAAGACCTATGTCTCAACTGACAGAGGAGCTGTAGAGTAAGCACACATACTACTATGAACTGAGGAGAAGGGCTGTGACAGGAGAAGAAATATATCTCCTTGGCTGACTAACTATGCATGGAGAACTGAGGCCAGAGATAAAATAATTTGATTGTTCCACTCCTGCTTTTGTCTTACAAACATTGAGGTAAAGACTCACCAAATTGTCAACGTGTGCACGTGGCCTTAGACAACTGTGGCAGTAGCTTTTTTCCTGTTAAAAACTAATGATGAGGCTCTGAGATTTCAACAATCCAATCATTCTCTCCATCGACATCATATGTTGTGGAGTGTGGCAATTCTCCCGTACACATCAGATGGTCGGCTGGTCAAGCTAAGTTGTGAAAACTTTCATGTGTGTGGGTTTGGAGTGGGACATCTTTAGAAAGGTATTAATATAACAATATGCAGCTGGTTTCTGGCTGGCATATTAGGGCAGGTTCACATTTCAATGTAAGCTGCTTTTTAACATAGAAATATTCTTTTGTATATACTGTAGTTAGTTATGAGCGTGCACCACCATGCTTGGTGCTCGAAATGAGCAGGTTGACGGGCTGGATTCAAGTACCAATTATAATGGAAGTCAATGGGAAACTCGAGCATTTTTCTTGAAGATCTTCCAATACACTCGGTACTCAATTCGAGCCCAAACGAGCGTCCAACCTGCTCGTTTTGGGTACTGAGCACTCACACAGGGTAGTGGGTATATATAGGATATCTGCAGGTTATACCATAAATAACCCAATACATGTGGGACTTCACTGAACCGCATCACTATTCTCCCCATCAAAACCACAAAAAGTTTGAAGAAGACTGAAAGACCCCAATATAAGTCAATGTGGTATATTGATGGTTCCCATTGTGAGATTTCTCCGTCCATGTGATGAGTTCTTTGACACCATGACAAAAGCATGACCGCACCTCAAATAAATGCCCAAAAAGCTGGCCATATATGCTATAACCTTTGTGGAAAGGATCAGCAGACCTCTATCGCCCCCGAATTTCCCATACTCATGAATGCTTGGCTTGGTGGGGTGTTCATATGTTTTCAATTGGGAGAGAGGAGAAAGCTGCTGCCAGACTCTTTTAGCACAGGCTTATCATGAAAACAAAGATCGGGCAAAGAAATTCAATCTGCCCGTTCCTTCTCTCACCCGACAGGGTCAGGGTACAATGGACAGGCCCACATATACAAAAGGGTGGTTGTCTGGTCACATTGATATGGTGGGTTTGGATTACTTTAATCTAATATGCATGGGGGGCTTATAGGGGTTCTACATCTTGGAGGACGTTGTCTGACCTCCTCTCAGCCGATTTACGATCACAGCACACAACAAAGTTCAATGTGCCGGGGAAAAAAAATCTGGTGAAAGTCAAACCAGCAAACTTTTTCAATAAAGCCCAAATGCAAAAACAAATTTTGGACTCAAATATATGCATTTAAATGTTTCCAAAAGTGGACAACCCCTTGAAGAGATTCAGGTGGGTGAGGGTGAATTTCAATCACCACATCATTTTCCACATCCTTTATTCCCTTCTTGAATACTGAGAAATAAGTTATGTAATAATCAATGTGGATGGTGATCTGTCCTGGACAGCTTGGTCTCATGGGAGGTCTTTATCAGCAAGAGGAATCGTCCCAGACCAGAGACAATGATTCAAATGCAAATCGGCAACGTCTGTGTGGTTCCATGATGTTATCAGGAATATCTGTGATGTGGGTCTCATCTAATCACAGAGGCGGGGGCTCATTTACATCCTGAAATCTCCTTACACTGGCCCACTCCCCGGGGTATGTCCTCAAATACTGGAAAATTGAAGATGAGATCTTATCCAAATGTGTCTACAAAATCCATTGTGGTTCGGAATTTCACTCTTTATAATGGGGAAAGGGAAAAACTGTAACCAAACTGGTCTCGAGTGGCCTTTCCTTGACATCGTACTGACCACAAAGTTATGTATAGATGATCAATAATCTAATATATAAAGCTGAGTGTGTGTGTGTGTATGTCCGCTAAAGGAATCCGCACCGTCGCATTTACAATCACGAAATTTTGCACAGACACTCCATGTGACCCAGGGAACGTCATAGACTATGTTTGGGTGGCAAAATTTAACTCCGTTCTTTACAATTACTCTGCCATTAAACTGAATGGAGGTGGGAGCTATAGTTATTAATAGCAACTGTCAGTGGTTGCTATAGGAACAAAATAAACTGTTAGTATAAAAAGCTTATGTGTGAGAGAGAGACAGAAAAAGACAGAGATAGACGGGGAAAGAGACAGCCCTGGAAAGAGACAGCCGGGGAAAGAGACAGCCCTGGAAAGAGACAGCCGGGCAAAGAGACAGCCGGGCAAAGAGATAGACGGGCAAAGAGATAGACGGGCAAAGAGACAGACTGGCAAAGAGACAGACCTAGAAAGAAACAGACTAGAAAGAGACAGATGGGCAAAGAGACAGCCAGGCAAAGAGACAGCCCTGGAAAGAGACAGAAGAGCAAAGAGACAGATGGGGAAAGAGACAGATGGGGAAAGAGACAGATGGGGAAAGAGAGAGACAGACAGACACACACATAGAGACAGACACAGAGATTGAGACAGATAGACTCATACAAATACAGAGAGATAGAAACAGACAGACAGAGACATAGACACAGACAGATAAGGAAAGAGACAGACAGAGAGACAGACAGACAGCGACACACATACAGAGTCTGGGAGAGAGACAGTTACAATCTCGGGCAACACCGGGAACTACAGCTAGTTCTATATATAGATGGTTCTTCACCTTCCTGTTGGTTATGGACATGAGGAAACTATGACTTGCTGTCTCCAACCAACTGCGCCATGTTATTTCTATGGTGAAAGCCGGAATGAGCGGTGGGCAGCCACATAGAGCGCAGATACAGACTAGGAATAGGCCAATACTGTTCTGTCTAATCAAACTGTAAATCTCTTTACAGTGCGGCAGACTGGAAAAATGATCTACTGCTCTTGTTCATCCTGAGCCTCTTGGTGTATGAAAATAATCAACTGTAACTGGTGATAGAAATGATGACCAACATATTAACCTTAATTTTTATGAATGGAGTAAATAAGAAGCAGTCAGGTGTAGCTGATATCCAGAGAAACCCCCGGGGTTTACAATATGGGGGGAGTAATTTGCCTTACGTAAAGCCCTGGCAACAATCCTATGACGATGGTTTGTATCTGTAGCTTTTCCTATCTGAGCTGTAATATGGTAACGAGCAATTTACTCGAGAAAACATAAAGAGTGTACAATTGTGAGAATATGAGGCACACGCTTCACATTCCACAGTCCTGTACGACACCTGAAATGTGCACTCTAATTATCCAGATTTACATCATGTCTGCTTCTCCAGTCACTTCCAGAGCTGCATTTATTCTGTCCCTACAGATCCTGATATACATTATAGGAAAAGTAGCGCTCAATCCGGGCAACATCTCGCAGAATGCGGTGGACCCCAGAGAGGGATGAGCATTTCTCCACCAGATGCGGGAGGTATGTTCACAGGGATGTATGCACTCATCACAGCGGGTGAAGAACGCAAGGATCTGGCCAGGGATGGAGGATCCTCTTATCTGGCCAGGAGGGAAGAGATAAGGACACTTGTGCTAGCATTCCTGCAACCCTGACAGGAGACCAGCTACAGATGTCAGCAGAATGAGACACCCCCAAGTCCTACATAAGGGGGGATCTCGGATATTGCTGCCAGGGAACCCAATCACTCCCTAGTGTAGAGTCATTGTCCTGTACCTAAAGTGTCAGTGTCATTGTCCTGTACCTCAAGTGTCAATATCATTATCCTGTACCCAAAGTGTCAGTGTCATTATCCTGTACCTCAAGTGTCAGTGTCATTATCCTCCTGTACCCCAAGTGTCTCTGGCATTATCCTGTGCCCCAAGTGTCAGTGTCATTATCCTGTGCCCCAAGTGTCAGTGTCATTATCCTCCTGTACCCCAAGTGTCAGTGTCATTATCCTGTGCCCCAAGTGTCAGTGTCATTATCCTCCTGTACCCCAAGTGTCAGTGTCATTATCCTGTGCCCCAAGTGTCAGTGTCATTATCCTGTGCCCCAAGTGTCAGTGTCATTATCCTCCTGTACCCCAAGTGTCAGTGTCATTATCCTGTGCCCCAAGTGTCAGTGTCATTATCCTCCTGTACCCCAAGTGTCAGTGTCATTATCCTGTGCCCCAAGTGTCAGTGTCATTGTCCTGTACCCCAAGTGTCAGTGTCATTGTCCTGTGCCCCAAGTGTCAGTGTCATTATCCTGTACCTCAAGTATCAATATCATTATCCTGTACCCAAAGTGTCATTGTCATTATCCTCCTGTACCCCAAGTGTCAGTGTCATTGTCCTGTACCCCAAGTGTCATTGTCATTGTTCTGTTCCCCAAGTGTCATTGTCATTGTCTTCTTCCCCAAGTGTCAGTGTCATTATCCTGTACCCCAAATATGTCATTGTCCTATGCCTCAAGTGTCAGTGTCATGGTCCTGTACCCCAAATGTGTCATTGTCCTATGCCTCAAGTGTCAGTGTCATGGTCCTGTACCCCTTATGTCCGTGTCATTGTCCTGTACCCCAAGTGTCAGTGTCACTGTCCTGTACCCCAAGAGTCAGTGTCATTGTCCAGTACACCAAGTGTTAGAATATTATCCTGTACCCAATTATGAGTGTCACTATCCTGTACCCCGCATATCAGTGTCATTATCCTGTACCCAGAGTGTCACTTCTTATGGATAGCAGCACTATAGCAGTCTAAAGACTCTGCACCAAAGAGATAGATACTTTACACTGCAGTACCTTTCCATTTACATTAGTTTCTGGACTCCTGTATATGATGATCTGTACTCCTTCCTCAGTATTTTGCAGTTTGTCCATGAATACTGTGACCGTGCCATCGACTAATTAATGGTATCTCTTGAAGCAGCACTGATACACTGTAACAAGCCCCCACCCCCAAGTCAATTTGACAATTTTTTATTACGCTTCATTAACATAAACCCAGAAATAAGAACCTTTTAAGGCAGCGTACACGCCACTTCCAGGCAGAGATGATGGCTTTTGAAGCCTTGTCATTAGCTGTCATGTTCCCCAGCCTGGTTACATCAGAATACATCCCGCTGATCCTGGCAGACCCCGCGTCTCTCCCAGGGATCCAGCCTGATTTGCATATCTGGCCCTTTGTGGATCGATGGAGCCCGTCCAACTGGCTGATAACATCGCAGACCATATGCTCCCAATGACTGTTTAACTAAAATGAACTTCAACAGCAAAGCGCAGTCCCGGCCATGGAAGTAATTTAACAAATGCTTCCAAAATCAGTTTGCATGAGGAGAGAAAGTGGTTTTACATTACTGGTCCCATAAATAAAACGAAAAAAATAGCCAGAAATTGTTACCATGCGCGGTCTGTGAGCCATTCGTGTAGTTTTATGTGCTCAGCGAGCCATTGATTTTTACTGCATTGGACATAGAGTAATGGATACACGTCAGATGTCCAAGAACCCCCCCTCCTCCGCTCCCAACCAGATCTGGGGCCTGGAAAATGAGAAGAAAATAACTTGCCGGCCATACTTTCAGCACATGACATTCAAACAGAGCGGAATAATCAGAGAATGTATGCAGCGCTCCTGCTCATTAATGGGGAGTCCCCACTTTATGGAAATGGAGCATGAATGAAAAGTTCTGAAAAATTTCAAAAGGCTTTATGCTTCAATGCCTCAACATTTACAAGAGGTCAACTTGCTGTTGCTGAAAGCCAGTCATGTCCTAGTCCTGCTCACAGAGCTGAGGGTTTGGTACAGTTGTATCCGGTCTGGACAGTGCAGATCACTACCTTAGACTTCTCAAAAGAAGCTAAGCTATGGCAGAATGTGAAAAAAAAACAGAGCAGCCAAGTAAAGGCAAACCTGCGTACCATCTGCCTCGATTTCACAATGCGTTTTTTGTCCTTGCGACTTCTACAGGTGAAACAAGTTCTTTTATCGCGTTTCACCCCCAGAAGCCGCTTGGTCTAAAGAACGCAAAACGCATCATTACACCTGTTTGACCTGTAGATGTCGCCAGTGGCAAAAATTCATCATGCAAGCACGGAAGGATAAAAAGTGGTCTTTTCTACAGCATGCTGTTATTTTGCAATTTTTAGAAACCGTTTCTAATTTTTATATGTTTTTTATTCAATGTGGTGATGGAGCAACGTTAAGAGGGAGTTGTGGGTGCAGAGGAGGGCATGTGGACTACCCCGTGCATAGGATGCCGGTCTGCAAGAAATCTACTAATCAGAGTCGATCTGGTGCATTGAGGCGAGTCACGCGTGCGTCACAAGCCATCCAGCATAAAACGATAGCAACTTCAGACACCGGCAGGCACTAGAGCTGGCAATGCAGATTACTGTTGCAGAAACCACTCATTTCAGCTAACAATGCTGACAGCTACTCTTCCTCCTTTTCTACCTTATGCCTCATTCAAGCATTGTAGTTTGGGTATATTTTAGCTTCCACACTCAGACCGCAAGTCTTGGCCTGAAGGTATTGTCACATTACGTACAGGGAAGTACCAAGCGAACTGAGAAAGTGAAGGGAAACCCTGTGTTTTGGGAAGAGGAAGATGGTGACACCTGATGAAACCTACCGCTGGACCCTGGCTTCCTTCACCACCCTAGATAGGTTAGACTCCTATGCGCCGAGCCGGATACCTGACTCTGAAATAGGCCCTAGGTAGGGAATGGATAGGATGATTGCTTAGTCAACCCCACTAAGCTCTAAAGAACACACTGGGATTACAAACGGGTAACGTAAACGAATAACGTATCTCCAGGTGACTCAGAAGGAGGAACTACAACAACAACAAAAGTTTCTCCAAGTGAATACAAGCAGACTGTTTACACTGAAGACCAGCAAAGAATAAGGGTACCGTCTCACTAAACGACATACCAGCGATTACGACCACGATACGACCTGGTCAGGATTGCTGGTACGTCGCTACAGGGTCGCTAGTGAGCTGGCAAACAGTCAGATCTTCCCAATGACACAGCAACGATACGGCGGTCGCTGGGACCCTATTGCGTTGCACGATTTAAATCTTGATTAGTAACATAGGCGTGCATCTACATTGCTTTTCCCGCGCCCCCTCTGCTCCAATTGGTGGTTGTAACTGTGTTGTGACTCGACGGCCTTGTCTTTAGAGAAGGCAACATAATAGCGCTTCCATCCTTCTCCATCCTTGTCCATCCTACAGTCCCGATGCAGAATGGACTGTATTACGATCTGCTGCTACACGCGGTCCGGGACAAGTGAATTCAGCCCTCTGAAATGTACTGCGATCTACAAGCCAAAACAGAGGATGGAAGCAGCCAATCCGAATGCAGTAGCAATCACCAATCGGAACAGAGAGGGCGCGGAAAACAACAAAGATGCACGCCTACGTGAGCCGCGAACGAGGTCGTTGTGTAAGGTGTCAAACACACCGATGTGTGCTGCCCTGCGGGAGCCCGATGAGCAAAAAATGAACCAGAACAGTGTGTAACTATCAGCGATTTCACAGCAGGGGCCAGGTCGCTGCTTAGTGTCACACACAGCGAGATCGCTGATGAGGTCACTGGTACGTCACAAAACCTGTGACTCAGCAGCGATCTCGTTATGTGAGAAGTACTCATAAGGGTATCACGGTCGTCTCTTGGTGAGGTTAGTGACAGGCTTAGGCTGCTTTCACACATCTGTTTTTTGCTAAGCGGCACAATACGGTGCTTTGCAGAAAAAACGCAACCGTTTTTTTGCTGCCGGTTGCGGTTTTTTCGGATAGACTTGCATTAGCGCCGTATTGTGCCGCATGGCCTTGCGTTGCATCCGTTTTTTGCCGGATGCGGCATATTTAGCCCATGCGGCGGCCGGATGGAACGTTGCCGGGCACGTTTTTTTGTGCGGCGAAAAAAACGCACGGCGCGATGCGGCGCAATTTACAATGCAAGCCTATGGATGCCGGATGCGGCGTCCTGCGGCAAAAAACGCATCCGGCAGCCGGATGCAGTTTTTTGAACTGCGCATGCTCAGTATCAAAAAACGGACGGGCCGCATGGAAAAACTTATGCAACGGATCGTTTTTTTTCGCCACATCCGTTGCATAGGTTTTTGAGCCGGATTGAGCCGCAGTGCAAAAAACGCATGTGTGAAAGCAGCCTAAGGGTCGCTTTTATTATCAGAGGCCTTACACATTAAACTTATGTTTTTCTTTTGGCAGTCGCAGAGTTAATGTCAAGTTTTCCTTCCTAGCTGCAAGCTCATTAAAGAAGTTGTCCAGTTACCAAAACTGATTTTTTTTTTCTTCTAAATCTTGCTAATATGTGCCTCTCCACACATCTATTATGTTATTACAGCAATATTACCTTTTATCGTGTTCTAGCAGCACATCCTCATTTCTGGCTCTAGCTCTGATGGGGTTAATCTCTCTCCTGACTTCCTGGGTTCAGGTCCTACAACTCCCATAATCGTTTGCAGTGGCAGCCTGCGCTCTGCTCATCCTCCAATCCCCACCCCTGTGTGATAACATACCCGACATGACTCCTCCTCCTCTCGGTCCTGCTGCCAGCCCCGCACACAGCTGCAGGATGGTAAGTAAACCCTCCTCTCCTTCTACTCATGCTGGTCTGTGACGTGCGGTGATCACCGCCCACAGCCCAGTCACTCAGGAGCAGAGGCAGCTGCAGTTGCTGATGTAACGTCAACTTTCAGAGCCCGGAAGTTGACGTGACATCAGCAGATACCAGAGGCCACAGCATCCGGGGGTCATGTGATCGGCACTGAGCGAGGAGGATTTCGCCGCTCAGTGCCAGAGCTGGAAATAGAAGGCAATTAAGAAGACAACTGAAATGGTAAGTTACACTGATACAGAGAATAAAAAAAATGGGTGAACCACCGCTTTAACTCTGCCCAGGTGATTTCTCTGATGACCACTTCTGGGCTGGATACAAATCCTCTGCTTCCTGCAGAGGATGCAGGTTATCCAGTTCAGTCTGGAGCCAGGTCTGGAGCTGTAAGGAGCTTCTGTCGCTACTACAGCTGATTGTTGTGTTGGTTTGTGTGTGTAAAGGTAGCTTGTTGTGTTACTTTCTCCCTTTTATGTTTCCCCTCCCTGTATACCTTTTGATGTTCCCTATTGTTTGTATTAGGTGTGAGTGAGTTTTGTATGTATCCATGTCTCAGTTTTGTCGGTGGGGTTTTCTACTTTTATCCTTGCCCTTCCCCCGGGTGGTGGGTTGCGGAGGGGGGTCTTACCATCAGGAACAAGGACAGGAGAACGTTAGAGGCTCAGACCTCACTACCTTTAAGCTTACCTCTGGGTTGATGGAAAGCCTAGGGTACGCTTAGTATGAGAGGGTCAGCGTAGGGTCTCCCATCCAGTCACCACCCCCATTTCTGACACTCTGGTGACAAAGGGGAATGAGGGTATTTAAAGGCACAAAGGAAAGTGCTGAAGATTAACAGCTGAAAAGGTGAGGAAATCCGCAGGGTCCTAAAGAGAAAGGGATAAACCCTAAGCAGGAAAAAGGGAAAGTCAGAGAGCAGCTTGTGTAGCCAAATGCTGCAACCTTCTACAGCTGGAAGCTACAGGACTGTCTGTCACGCTTGACACACTTATGACGGGCACGCTCACACTTGCGTATAAAAATATTGGTCTAATTCTCATCCAGAAAAGTGGAACAAGTGAAATCCGTTTGGTATTCTATGTGTCATACGAGTATTTTCTTGCCTATCATCCGTATGCCATGCGTTTATTGTTTTTTTTTTCATCAACTATTATTCTACATTTACAAGACCATTTACAATGTTCTATGATACAGAATGGTAATGTATCCGTAAAAAATGAACAGCACGCGCACATATGTGTGGTGTCCTTTTTTTTTCCTTGCACCCATTGCCATACACTGATGAGTTATGTCGGATATATGAATGCAATCGTAGCATGCTGCAATTTTTTTCATCAGTCAGACTTGAGCTAAGGAAAACCTCGCAGATCTACTCTGCCTCATTGACTAACATTGGTCCAAGTGCAATGCGATTTTCTTTTTTTTTTTTTCTCTCACTTTGCACTCGTCTGTTTTATATGCCAGTGTGAGAGAACCCTGAATGTAAGCCTACTGCGCCCAAATAAAGACATTCTTCATCCATATGATATTGTAATTTCAAGTCTTAAAGGACTAGTAGCAATATTATGATTACCATGTGCCTGAGCTATGACTGTCCTAAATGGAACCGGGGCAAAATGATCATTCGTCTCCTTGCCCCTTTAGCTTCTGTGATGATGTTTTGAGGCCTATAAATTTGGACAGCTCCTGTGTTCGCACTTGCCATACAGTAGAAGCAGAAAGCTCTGGCCCTCCTTTCCCAAGGCCCTATAGCAGCAACTTGAGGCCCCCGACAGACAATTATGCTCATTCATTGGGTGATTGTTGGCCTGTGTAGATGGGCAAAAGTCGGGTAAGAGCGTTCCTATAAATGTTCCTTGCTCGACTAATGGCTTGTCTAAATAGGCCAATACTTTGACTTCCCAAGGTTAGGTACAAACTGCCTCTGTGTCCACTTTTGGCCACAGGCACTCTGGAGGTAAGTGCCCGTAACTGGCCACCAACACAAACTTTTGGATGCCATCTGTTCAATAGAGGTTTATGAGAATGCTACAGTATATGGCGTGAAAATCTCCTGATTTATGATGCAGGCTAAGTGCACAGGTGCAACTTTCGTTGTACAGTTGTGGTCAAAAGTTTTGAGACATCACAAATTTTGGTTTTCGCAACGTTTGCTGCTTCAGTGATTTTTCGATCTTTAAGGCCCCTTTCACACGTCAGTGATTCTGGTACGTTTGTGCTTTTTTTTAAACGTACCAGAATCACGGACATACGCAGACCCATTATAATCAATGGGTCTGCTCACACGTCAGTGATTTTTCACTGCACGTGTCTCCGTGCAGCGTACCCGCGTGTGCGTGATTGCTGCACGGAGACATGTCCATTTTTTTCTGGCATCACTGATGTTCCACGGACCACGCAGTGGTGTGGTCCGTGAAACACGTGCCAGAAAAAAACGTGCTTTTAAAATAAAAAACATTTTAACTCACCCGGCGTCCAGCGATGTCCTCTGCAGCCCGTTCTCCCTGCTGCTTCTAAGCCGGCTGATTACTGTCGCGCATATTCATTATGCGCGATACAGCCGACCCGGAAGCAGCTCCTGCGGGGGTCACCGCCGGCCGGATGCTGCGTCGCGGGAGCGATCAGCACCATGGACAGCGGGAGCGGGCGCAGGTGAGTGAATCTCTAAGTGCAATCACGGGCCACGGAGAACGGAGCCCGGATTGCACTTAGACAACCCACATGTGCCGTGATTTTCGGCACACGCAGGGACATGTGCGTGTTTTACACGCCAGTGAAAAACGTCTGTGTTTTTCACTGACGTGTGAAACGGGCCTTAGCTGGATGTTTTTGTGGTGACTGAACTACAATTTTCAGCATCTCATAAGTTTTTAAACTTTTGGTGAGAAATACATGAAGTTTATGCAAAACTCAATATTTACAGTGTTGTCCTTTATTTTATAAAACTTCTGCCCTTCGCTCTGACATGCTGGATATCAGCTTCTGGGCCAAATCCTTACCGATGACCCACTCTTTTCTAATCAGTACTTGAAATTTATCACAATTTCTGTGTTATTATTTGTCACTTTTTGAGGATTCCCAATGAGATTGAGTTTCCTGGCTGTGGACCTAAAATTTCAATATTTTGTTCACCTAGCCACTTAGTTATCACTTTATTCCCTACCCTATGAAAATGGTCTCCATTGTGCTGGATAATGCATTGTTCATCATCAAAAATTGCCCCTGGATGGTCGTAAGACGTCGCTCTCGGAGGATGTTTAGATCCCATTCTATAGTCACAACAATTTTCTTAGATAAAATTGTGAGTGAGCCCCATCCATGGAGGAAAAGCCCCCACACAATGGTCTCAGGAGGCTTTTACTGGTGGAGGACACAGGACGCATGGTAGCGGTCACATTTTCTTTGGACAGCTTTCCTAAAAACATTTGACAAAATGATCTAAAAACACTGAAGTAGCAAACTTCATGAAGACCAAAATTTGTGTCAGTGTCAAAACTCACCTACCTGATAACCTCAGACCCTGAACAGGTTAACACGACCTCTGAATTGCGGATAAAGCTTCTTTTATGAGCGCAGGTGTCCAGCCTCTCAGAGAGCAGGCTTTGATCCAGATAAAAGCTCTTCATTCAGATAGATAATTGTATATTTTAGATAGCCGTAGTCACCGCACTCGGTTATTACACTGCACCTGTCCACCCGAAAGACCCTTCTACCGGTTTCATCAATAGTCATGGAGGAGAAAAAAAGAAAAAGTCCATTCATTTCATCAGCCGCAAAATTGTGATCCCCAGAGGCCTTCAACCTGTTACTTGTCAGCTGCGGCAAAACTACAATGCCCAGCATGCCCATTAGATTTGTTTTTTTTTTTATGATGGCATCTAGATGCCATCATAAAAAAAAAACCAAATCTAATGGGCATGCTGGGCATTGTAGTTTTGCCGCAGCTGACAAGTAACAGGTTGAAGGCCTCTGGGGATCACAATTTTGCGACAATGGACAATTCTGGACAATGCTCACAGATTAGTGAATGCTACCACAGATTGGTTATGGAACTGTTCATCCTGGGCCTCCTGATTCATGAAAATGATGCTAGAGAAAAGCTATAAACCTCGGTGGCATTAGTGTGACTTACGCTGATGTACAGTGATTACGTCAAGCAGCGCGCAAGAAGTTAAGAAGATTAAGAGCAGATTGGGAACAAGGTATTGTTACTGCGACTGATCCAACATTCCTCAGATTCCAAAAAATGATCTTTCACACTCCGCCGCGTTTCTACGTCACGGGACCGGGCTGAGAACAGGACATCCACAAGATTTGGCTTACCTCAACGTCTACCTACGAAGCCAGGCAGATGGCCAATACCAGGGCGGAGAAATACGTATCTTTCTGGACGTACTGTGATGTCAATGACAGGGCAGAACACACGTCGGGGCAGACCTAAGGAAAGGAAAAATGGCGTTCATTAATACAAAACTGAATACGGAAAAAAGTCTAATTCTACTAATAGCTTATCTGCAACGCTTCACTCCTGTACATACAACAGAAGCCAGTTTATTAACGGTCCCGTACCTCTGGGTCTAAATATCATATTTCGAGTGTATGAAAAATTGGCTGTTTTTATACAGAAAAAAATGGATAATTTTTCTGCTATATTATCTGTTTTTACATTTATAATAGGCAGAATTCATTTATCTATAAAAGCACCACTCTAGTGGTTTTTTTTTATTTTATCACTAGAGTGGTGCTTTAAATCTAAAGGGTGCTTTACACGCTGCGACATCGCTAGCGATAGCACCCGCCCCCGTCGTTCGTGCGACATTTGGTGATCGCTGCCGTAGCAAACATTATCACTACGGCAGCGTCACATGCACATACCTTTTCTGCGACGTTGCTGTGACCACAGAACAATCCCTCCTTCAAGGGGGAGGTGCGTTCGGCGTCATAGCGACGTCACTGCGGCATCACTAAGCGGCTGCCCAATAGCAGAGGAGGGGCGGAGATGAGCGGGCGGAATATCCCGCTCACCTCCTTCCTGCCTCATGGCCGGTGGACACAGATAAGGAGATGTTTGTCGTTCCTGCGGTGTCACACATAGCGATGTGTGCTGCTGCAGGAACGACAAACAACCAGCGGCATGCACCACCAACGATATTATGAAAAGGAGCGACGTGTCAACGATCAACATTTTTTGACATTTTTGCGATCGTTGATCGTTGCTCATTGATTTCACACGCTGCAATGTCGCTAACAACGCCGGATGTGCGTCACTAACGACGTGACCCCAACGATATATCGTTAGCGATGTTGCAGCGTGTAAAACATCTAGTCCCCTGCCCCGGGTCATATAGTCACCTGTCACCATCTTCATCTTCTATCACCGCCGCTCCCGTCTGTCTTCTCCCGTTTGTGACCTACCGGCGGATCCAGTGTTTCATGGAGTGGCCAGAGGTCACAACTCAATACAAGTCTATGATAGCCTTGTTCTGGCTCTCATAGATTTGAATTGGGAGCCTGTGACGTAACTTCTGATTTCCAGCCAGTCAGAACTTCCGGGCCTAAGATGGCGACGTGGAACCGGAGTGGCGTTGGTATAAGGTGAAGACATCATTGGGTGATTATGAGAGTAGGGGCAGGGACCTTAGGTCAAAAGTACTACTCTAGCAGTAAAAAAAAAATCCAAAATGCTGGAGTGGTGCTGTAAATTTTTGCAATGGATCCACTAAAAAGGGGTTCTTATTCCATTTGCTTTTTTGTGGGCCCATTGAAGTGTATAGGTAAATCTCAAAAATGGCTAAGATTATCACACTGTGCTACCATCAAGGGGCAATAGTCATCCACAGTAAACCAGCACCGATTGCTAGAACTTATATCCCTGTTAGGCTTTGTGCGCACGTTGCGTAATTGCATGCGTCCTGCGTCTCCAGCACAATCTATGTAGATTGTGCATAATCCGTGCGCACAATCCGTGCGCACAATGCTTTTATGAACGCAGTGATTTGGGTGCTAAATGTTTTACCCTAATCCGTGCATTCATAAATGCAGCATGTCAATTATTCCGTGCATTCTGGACGCAGCTTCCACTCTGTCTATGGCCTCTTTCACACGTACGTACCTCCGGTACGTGTTTGGCAGTTTTCTCACGTACCGGAGACACGTACACACGTAGACCTATGTATTCCTATGGTTTTGGACACACGTAAGTATTTTCGCACGGAATGTGTGTCCATTCCATACATACGTGTGTCCGTGTGTTTCTCATGGCAACATGTCCGTTTTCTCTCCGGCATCACGGGTGTCACACGGAACGCAAACGTGTTACACGTAATGCAAACGGACCACACGGATGTGTTCTGTGTGACACACACCGGAGAGAAGACATGTGTCTGTGAGAAAAAAAACCAAAACTTTACTCACCTTCTCCAGCCCTGCAGTCTCTGCTGCTGCTGTCACTTGCTGCCGACCGCCGCTCATTGAATATTCACTTCACTGTGGGCGGAAGCAGCAGAAGTGGGGAGTCGGCAGGACCGGAGACCGAAGATCAGCACCACGGACAGCGACGCCAGGGACAGGTGAGCAGAAAGTTCTCATTCTCCGTGTGTTATCACGGATAACACACAGAGAACACACGTAGCCCATAAACACGGCTCACCGAGGGCAAAACGCAACTCTGACACGTCCGTGAAAAACGTGCGTGGTTTTTCACGAACGTGTGAAAGAGGCCTTAAATGGAGGATGTGGATCCAGTCACATACACCAACGAAATCCATTAATTTGTCACCAATGGGACCTGAGTACCAAATAATCTGAATTATCAAGTGCCCATGTAATAGAAAGGAATTGGCCAATCTGTTTTTGCTTTCTTCCAATTTTGTGATATTCCACATCCGTTTCTGAAATATCAAATGCCAAATTTAAGGAAACTCACTGTATTGGTGTATTATAAAATGTAGAAATGTATGTATGTTTTATAGCACACCAAAAAAGTGAATTTCCTTTAATGCACCACTCCAGTGTTCTTTTTTTAATTTTTCTGTTTAGTGGTGCTTTAAATGTAAGTCCCCTGTCATACACTGACCTTCCAGTGGCTTCACCTTCTATTACTGTAGCTCCCGATTTGTGATCTGTCGGCAGCTCCAGTGCTTCATGCAGTGATTGGAGGTCACAACTCAATCCAAGTCTATGAGAGTCTCGTCTTGGCTCTCATAGACCTGTATTAGGATCATGTGATGTAACCTCTGACTTCTAGCTAGTCAGAACTTACAGGCACAAGATGGCGCTGTAAGAAGATGAAGACCCCCTAAGACCGGGGCCACACGGGGACTAATGCGATCCTCGCATGACACTCGGCTTCACGCTGACAGTACAGCAGGAGCCGAGTGTCATTGCAACTGAGGTCTGATCATGCACTCAGGAGGGGCGGGCAGTGCTGAGGAGGGGCAGGCTGGCACGGAGGAGGAGAGGGAGGGATTTATCTCCCTCTCTCCTCCATAGCGGGCTACTGCCCTTCTCGCCCTGTGCTCGCGGTACACCGGTGTACTGCGAGTGCAGTGCAATCTTTCTCTCGCCACATACACTTGAATGGATGCAAGAGAAAGAGTCTCGCATTATAGTCGCAGCATGCTGCGATTGTTTTCTCGGTCCGATTGGGGCTGAGAAAATAACTCGTGTGCTGACACATAAGGGTACTTTACACGCTGCGATATCGGTAGCGAGCGTACCCGCCCCCGTCGGTTGTGCGTCACGGGCAAATCGCTGCCCGTGGCGCACAACATCACTAACACTCGTCACACGGACTTACCTTGTCGACGTCGCTCTGCCCAGTGATCTGCCTCCTTTCTAAGGGGGCGGTTTGTGCGGCGTCACAGCGACATCACACGGCAGCCGTCCAATAGCAGAGGAGGGGCAGAAATAAGCGTCCGGAACATGCCGCCCATCTCCTTCCTTCCGCATTGCCGGTGGACGCAGGTAAGGAGATGATTGTCGTTCCTGTGGTGTCACACATAGAGATGTGTGCTGCCGCAGGAATGACGAACAACATCGTACCTGCAGCAGCGATATTTGGAAAAGGAGCGACGTGTCAACGAGCAACGATTTTTCACGTTTTTGCGCTCGTTGATCGTCACTTCTTGGTGTCACACGCTGCAATGTCGCAAAAGGCGCCGGAAGTGCGTCACTAACGACTGGTCTGAGTGGAATGCGATGTTTTATTGCACTCCACTCAGTCCGATTTTCATGTCGTGTGGCTTAGGCCTTAAGGTGAGTGTATGACAGGGGGCAGTGACTTAGTGGCTTTAATTCCACCTTTGATAATCCAGAAAGTGATGTGGAAAATCCAAAGGCTACATAATTAATATCAATATTTCACATCCAACCTGTGACTGGCAGATAGCAGCCATGTTATTCTAATCCTATTAAACCTCCTATGGTTCTTCTTCAGGCCAGAAATTTCCGTTGAAAGTTACAAAAATAAAATAATTCTGGCCTGGTTGTGATCACTACCTCATGTTCCTGGAACACAAGAACATATTTCAGAATTGTCTGATCCCTGAAGAGACGGCTGAAGAACGTGTCCGCTAATATTTAATACTCATAATGGAAGGAGATGAAAAGTCTTTGAGAGCCGCAATAAGGGAGCAATGAGATCAATCTATATGGCGGCTTTCTAATGTCAGAAAACAAC
This sequence comes from Anomaloglossus baeobatrachus, assembly GCF_048569485.1. NCBI lineage: Eukaryota > Metazoa > Chordata > Amphibia > Anura > Aromobatidae > Anomaloglossus > Anomaloglossus baeobatrachus. Next base: position 454,799,851 of record NC_134357.1, on the reverse strand, counting down.
ACGTATTATTATGGAAATATAAAATAATCCACAGTAAAATCCTCGAGTCATCCTGTTCTCTCATGTATACGAGCGGACCTGTCTGTGACAACCCATCTTTACTAGGATCCTGAATAGGCAAGGAGCCTTTTTTATTTATTTTTAGATGACCTAGGCACAGCTTATCCATTTCCCGCTATGGACAATTTTCATTTTTGCGCTTTCGTTATTTTCCTCCTGTTCTTTATGGGGCCATAACATTTTTTAATTTTCCGTCAATATAGCCATATGAGGGCTTGTTTTTTGCGGGACAAGTTGTACTTTTCAATCATACCATCCATTTTACCATAAAATGAAGTGAAAAATGAAAAAAAAAAAAATCCAAGTGGTATGAAATGGCATACAATACGCAATTCTGACCTTGATATTTTTTTAATATCATTTTTATACCGTTCAATGTAGGGTAAGAATGATTTTTAAGATCTGTACAATTACGATGATACCACCTGACTATACCGTAGTTTTTTTTAATATTTATTAAATAAATATGGTTTGTGTTGCCCTTCTCAGAGACCTGAAGCTCTTTGATTTTTCGGTCGATGGCGCTGCGGGGCGAGCTGAAAGTATTATTGATACCATATTGGGGTACATGCGACATTTTGATCATCAACTTTATTGTATTTCATGGGAGGATACATTGACCGAAAAACAGCAATTCTGTCAGTTTGATATAATTCATTTTAGATTTTTTGTGATCAGACTTTTACAGAGGAAACATTTTCAAATATGTAACCATATTTATTATTTTTTTATTTTTGTAAGGTGATACGAGGGATGGCTCAAACTTTCATGCTTCTTTTTAGTTGTAAGCACTTGTTTTCCCCTGTATCTGTTTTTTTTATGCCCCTAGAGGACTTAAAGGGAACCTGTCAGGTCCACTATGCACCCAGAACCATGAGCAGTTCTGGTTGCATACCCTGTTTCCCCAAAAATAAGACACTGCCCCGAAAAAAACACTAGGTCTTATTTTTAGGGGATGTCTTATTCTCGAGGAAAATGGTTGGGGGTAAGTGTACCCCCCACAAAAAGGAGATCCCCCCCCCTTTCCAGGATCATCATACTTACCAGCCCTGGGCATCTTTGTGGCTGTCAGATCTCCTTGTGCTCTCCAGCGGGTGTTCCCAGCAGCTATGCTGCACGCTATGCTCCCCTGCGCCTGGCATACACTCACTCATCAGATAACATACACTGACACATCAGACAGCATACACTCGCGCGCACACACTCACCACATCCAGTGATACCACTTGCTTCCGGCCATGTGATGCATTCCTCCTGCAGGTCCTGGAAACTTTACTGCTTAGAGCTCAGTGTCACATGATGGAAGGTCCTGTGAGCTCCACTGCTCAGTGCACAGCATCGCTGGTGCACGCTGCCGAGAAGCAATCAATATCGCTGGATGTGCAGAGTGTGTGAATGCGATCTGTAGTGTGGTTGTGTGTGTGTGTATATATGTGATCTGATGTGTGTGTTCCGCCGCAGGTCGTTGATGTGCTCCTCTGCTCCCAGTCGGCGTCTGATGAGTATGATCGGGGGGTCTTCTGTCCTTTGGGGGTGTCCGCTGTCTATAATGAAGTGTCCTGCAGTGTCTTTAACTTCTTTACTGCTGCATAGACACTTAATTATTGACCGCGGCTAGGTCTTATTTTCGGGGGATGTCTTATATTTAAGCTTCCCTGAAAACTCCTGTGACGCCAGAGGGCTGTGGAGTACTCGGTCCCGAGCGTGCGGTACCGGTGGGGGGAACAGTTGTGGTCGCGGCAGATGCCCGGTTCCGTGATCCTGGGGTCAGTCCAATAAAAAGGGGGTGAAAAATGGAAGAAAAAAATAAAAGAAAATAAAAGAGTTCTCAACTACACCACTTGCGGTGTGCGGCCAGGTTATGGAAGCCGCCGCTGCAGGGTCCTGCTGGGGATGGTGGAGTAGTGCAGCTTAGGTGTTTTGGGCCCTCCGCAAGCAGGGGTAGGCCCCAGCAGTGGATGATGAGGGGGAAATGGTAGGGGACAATCAGTGTACAGGTACAGAGGCGAGAAGGAAACAGTCCACACCGGTATTGCAGTTTTAACTTGCCTTTTACTTGCAACTGGTAACTGGACCCGCTGGTGCCGGTTACAAGTGTTCCCGCTCCCCTTGTTCTCCGTGCCAGCTGTGACCTGGGGTAGCTGTTGTCCGTGCACACTTGCTTGTATTGGGCTCCCGTGGCCTAGAGCTTCTGGGGGAGCCCCTCCGATTCAGTCTTGGTCCTATTGCAGTCAGCCTGGATTATTTAAGGGGTTCAGTTCCCGGTCCCTTCTTTGCTGCTGATGCTTCAGACTCTTTGGGTTGCTGAGGGACCCTGGAGATCCCCTCACCTGGCAGAATTAACAGTTGACCATAAAGTGTCCCGCTGTCCTAGGGTCTGCACCCCGCCTTGTGCCGAGTCCTGTGAGCCTGGGTTTCAGACTTTCACAGGCGTCCCGCGGTCCCTGGAGTCTTACACTTCCACAGGTAACCCACGATTCCTGAAGTCCTGGTATCTTACTCCACAGTCCCTCATTCCTGTTACAGCGTTCTGTTGTTACTTCAGGTCTTTTTCCTTCTTTCTGTACTTTCACTCAACTCTCTACCTATCCTCTTCTTGACTTCTTCCTCCACACTCCTTCCCGCCAATGCTATACACACACACACTACTTCACTTCCTCCCGCCAACTTCCCAACTGACCACACGCCCCTCCCCTTGCTGGGTCTCTCCCTACAGATTGGGTGGCAATTAGGCAATAAGTGCCCATCCCTTTTACCTGTTGCTAGGCAATCTACCAGTCTGGACTTGGGGTTGTGTATATGGCCTGAGGGTGCCGGAGGGACTGGCACGGATATTCCGGGGTTTGGGTTTCCACAGGTTACATTTTGTGGCACCTGATACCTCAGGGGTGCTACACTCCTGCTAGGTCTTATTTTCAGGGAAACACAGTATTGCTAATCCCTGCCTAACCATCCTTGTATACACTAGCATAGATAAAGAGATCTTTAGAAAAAGTATTTCTAAAGATCTTTTATCGTATGCTATTGAGCGCAGAGACTAGTCCCAAGGGCGTTGCTTCCCTTGCTAGTAGGCTTCATTATCATGTTAGCACGCCCCCTGTGGGTGTGCTAACATGCTAATGAATGTGCAGCATCAGAGGATGATCTCACTCACCTCTCCGCTACTATCGCCACCCGACACTGGATTTCGTCTCTCTCTGCGTGACCCCGGAGCTTGGGTCATGCGCACTATGAAAACGGGTGTACGTGTCCCGGCTTCAAACTGAAGTAGTGTGCATGACCGAAAGTCTGGGATCATGCGCACTGAGACGAAATCCAGCGTCAGACGGTGATGGCAGCGGAGAGGTGAGTGAGATAATCCTCTAACAGTACTCATTCATTTGAATTGCTAGCGCACACCAACAGGGGCATACTAACATGCTAATAGGGCAGACTAGCAACAGAAGCAACGCCCTTGGGACTAGTCCCTGTGCTCATTTGCATAAGATACAAGATCTTTAGAAATGCTTTTTCTAAAGATCTCTTTATCTATGCTAGTCAAGTAATGAAATCCTCAATAACAACTTTGACAAACATTAAACCCTTCATGACTTTTAAAGGGAACCTGTCAGGTGCAATATGCATCCAGAACCACAAGCAGTTCTGGGTGTATATTGCTAATCCCTGCCTAACCGTCCTTGTATACACTAGCACAGATAAAGAGATCTTTACAAAAAGTATTTCTAAAGATCTTTTATCTTCTGCTAAAGAGCGCGGGGACTAGTCCAAAGGGCGTTATATCCCTGACTAATCCACCCTCTTAGCATGTTAGCACACCCACAGGGGTGTAGTAACATACTATTCAATTCAGCATCACCAGCGGTAACATGCGTATCTGGGTTTGCGCTTCTGAATGCCGGGCACTTCTGGTCATGTGCAGTATAAAGCCGGGTGTATGCTTCCCGCCTTCAGAGAGGTCTACTGCGCATGACTGGAAGTGCCGGTATTTAGAAGATCGGTCACAGTGAACACATGTACTACTGGTGATGCTGAATTGAATAGCATGTTAGTACACCCCCATGGGCGTGCTACCATGCTAAGAGGGCGGACTAGCGGACGCCCTTGGGATTAGCCCCTGTGATCATTAGCATAAGATAAAAGATCTTTAAAAATACTTTTTCTAAAGATCCCTTTATCTATGCTAGTGTATACAGGGACGGTCAGGCAGGGATTAGTAATATACAACCAGAACTGCTCGTGGTACTGGGTGCATATTGCACCTGACAGGTTACCTTTAAGCGTCAAATCAAACTATAGTTCTGAAGTATATAGTGAAAATGATGGTCTCCTATGAAACGCAACCAGAGGCTTCACATCAAGATCAGGATGATGGGGCCTCCAGTAGGTCCTTGGAAAATCCATTGCAACACTGCGACCTATGGATGCCGCAAATCGATGGCCAACAGAGAAGGTGCAACTTAAACTGTGCAACTGTCATAGGCTGATTTTGGAAAAACCCTCTTCCCTGGCTGAAAAAAATAAACATGAAATCTTTGCTTTACTCACCCTCCCCAGGTCCATTACAGAGTCTCAGCTGTGGCTTCTGGCGTCAGTTATTATCTGCAGGGCTGACGTCAAGTCAAAAGTGTGGCAGCCAATAACTGAGCTTAGCGGCTCCCCATGAGTTGATGGTATCAGGGCTGTGGAGTCGGAGTCGGAGTCGTGGAGTCGGAGTCGGAGTCGGAGCTCATTTTGGTGGAGTCGGAGTCGGTATAAAATGCACCGACTCCGACTCCTAAAATATATAATAAATTGGGGACAGGAGTGCAATGCAGAATGTGCTGAATATTTTACTAAATAACAACATTTAGTATAATGCTTATATTTAAGTGAAAAATGTATTGTAGTACAATGTGAACATCAGACATTTAATTGTTTTTATGATACAATAATCAAGATATTTGGATAGAACATAAAATATTTATTGGAATACAACTTTAGAACACAAAAAAACTAATAAATTGTAAATATGTAATATATATAATATATATATATATACAGTGTATATACACACACAAGATATATATGTAATCTACTGTATATTACATAGTGTATTACATATTTACAATTTATTACAGTTTTTTGTGTTCTAAAGTTGTATTCCAATAAATATATTTTATGTTCTATCCAAATATCTTGATTATTGTATCATAAAAATTATTAAATGTCTGATGTTCACATACACATATTCATGTACTACAATAAATTTTTCACCTAACTATAAGCAATATATGTAGGAGTCGGAGTCGGAGCCGGAGTCGGAGTCGGAGCCGGAGTCGGAGTCGGAGCCGGAGTCGGAGTCGGAGCCGGAGTCGGAGTCGGTGCAAGAGAATTTGAGGAGTCGGAGTCGGAGTCGAAGGTTTGGCTTACCGACTCCACAGCCCTGGATGGTATGAGACACTAAAAACTGTTAAGCTCCTGACTGACTACAGTGCCAATGTGACGACAGCACTGCAGACAATAAGAGAGGCTGGGAGAAGCGGCGGAGGCTCAGACTGGACTCAGGGATGGTGAGTGACAAACATCAGACAAGAGACTGGGGCTTCCCAAACCCGTAAAACCCCAATTAGGGTGTGTTCCCGTTTGCCTTTATTCTGCAGCAAAACCTGCTCTATTAGCAGTAAAAGAGCTGTTTCCAAAATGCAGGTTTTGCTGTGTTTTTTAGTGTGTAATTTATCTACAATACAACATGTTTAAATAAAGTTCATTTCATTCCCCACAAAAGCATCAAAAACCGCAGATGCATTTTTGCACTCTCTCATTGCTTTCAATGGTGATAAAAAATCTGCAAAAATGTTGAAAAAATTTACATGCTGCTTGTTTAAAAAATGCAGCAGTTTTCCTTTTCAGTGAGAAAAAAAAATTGTGTGCAAAAAATTTCTGAAATCTCATAGCTTTTGCTGGTACTGTAAAAAGCAGCTTTTAATTTGCATATGGCAGCAAAAACGCAATGTGTAAAGATGGCCTAAGTGGTTAAACAGCAGCGATCAGAACTATTCTTAAAGGCAGGTGTCGGCTGTATAACACAGCCGGCACCTGCAGTGTAAAGTGCAGGAACAGCTCCTGAGTCTGCACCAGACCTGCTGCACATGTAGTGTGGCTGTCTAAAGTAAATATCCCATGAATGCAGGACAGCTGGTAAAGTTACGATGCCCACTGGCCCCCTGTGAGTGGTAATGCACATGCGTGGCCACTAGTGATGAGTGGGCACTTCCATGCTCGGGTGCACGGTACTCAAAACTAGAGATGAGAACTACCAGGCTCGCAGGCTCGTAACTATTGATGAGCGAGCACTGCCATGCTCGGGTGCATGGTACTTGTAACTAGTGATGAACGGGCACTACCATGCTCAGGTGCTCGGTACTCGTAACTAGCGATGGTGGAGCACTACCATGCTTGGTACTAGTAATGACCAAGCACTCCCATGCTCGGGTACTCGCATCTTGTGATGAGCGAGCACTACTATTCTTGGTGCTTGTAACCAGCAGTTGGAGGCTCAGACAGGCTCACCTTGTGTACTGAGTATAATAAAGTCAATGGGGGACTTGACCATTTTTTTTGAAGATCTTCGAGCCCATCCGAGTCTCCAACAGCTGGTTATGAGTACACAGCACCCAAGCATTGTAGTGCCCACTCATCACTGGTGATCACCTGTCCTGGGAGTTGTGATTAGTCTGATATTTTTCTGACCATTCTATATAGAACATGTATAGAAAAAAAAAATACTAATGTAATGTAGCGCCCGAGGACGTGCTGGAATTAATCAAGGGGGAATGTAGCGCCCCTGAAGCCATTAGAAGGCTACAAGGTTCTGCATCCTCACCAGGATGCAGGGCCTCCCCTCTAGGTCCCCAAGACTAGTGCCGGTCACACACAAACACTCCAGGTAATCCCAGTTTTCCCCAACAATCCCCCATAGAATGGTGCAAAGCTAGATTCGGAGCAATGGATGGTCGCCTAGAGGTGGAGCCAGCACAGTCCACTAGTTGACCAGATGGGAGGGGCAGACAGTGGACAGTGAGTCAGACGGAGTCGAGCAGTGAAGGTGGACGTGAGGAGATGTACTGATACGGAGTTGACAGTAACCTGGTGCCCAAGAGGGTAGTTGCCGGTGGAGTACAGTGGAGTACTCCCGGAACTACGCACCGATAGGGTACAGGACCCTAGCAAAGGCAGAAGTTCCAAGCAGGCCTGTAAGGCTATGTGCCCACTAGGCGTTTTTGCACGTTTTTTGGATGCGTATTTGTTCAGAAAACAGCATGACTTTGCTTCACCAGCAAAGTCTATGAGTTTTCATTTCTGCTGTCTGCACACAGCGTTTTCTTTTAGCTGCGTTTTTGTGGTGCCCACAAAAATGTAGCATGTCAATTATTCCTGCGTTTGTCACTGAGTTTTTCACCCATTGAGTTCAATGAGATGTTAAAAAACGCAATGAAAAACGCAAATTGCAAATATAGATGTGTTTCTATGACTAAAAACGCAGCTATAAACGCAAGGTCTGTGTAGTACAGTGACGTGTACAGGAAGAGGATTCCTTCTGTTGGTAAACACAGAAGCGTGAATCCTCCTGATACCGTCACTGCTGCTTCCACCTCCCGCCCGGCGCCATGTCCGCTCCCGTCCATGTCCGGACGAGAGGTGGAAGCAGCTGAGAAATCAAAAGTGAACAGTAAAAAAGAAAAAAAAAATCTCATACTCACCTGTCTGCAGACTCCCGGTACATGTCCGCTCCCAGCTCCTCTTCCCGTTACCGCCACCCCTGCTCTGGCTGTGTGCAGACTCTCGGGACATGTCCGATCGCTGCAGGACCTGCTGGTGATTAGCTGATACAGTCACCTGACCGCATCAGCTGATCATATAAGTCTCGCGGTGAGACCGGCTTTTTACCACCCGGCCGGCTTAAACTATCAGCTGATGCCGTCAGGTGACCGCATCACTGATTACTGGCAGCTCCTGCAGCGATCGGATGGGAGTCTGCACAGACGTGAGTAGTTTTTTTTTTCTACTGATGCATCAGCTGATTGTATAAACACCATTTATACAATCAGCTGATGTGTGATGTGATTCACATCCTTGAACCTGGCACATCATCTGATCACTTTGCCTTTTTTCCAGCAAACTGATCAGATGATAATGGATCTGGATTGGACGGCGCGGAACCCTTGACCCAGGATTACTGCGGAGGGGGGGGGGTTTATTTCAATAAAGATGGAGTCACTAATTGTGTTGTGTTTTATTTCTAATAAAAATATTTTTCTCTGTGTATTTTTTTTTATGTTTACTAGAAATTCATTGTGGCCATGTCTAATATTGGCGTGACACCATGAATTTCGGGCTTAGGGCCAGTTGATAATACACAGCTAGCCCTAACCCCATTATTACCCAGCGAGCCAACCGGCATCAGGGCCGCTGGAAGAGTTGGATACAGCGCCAGAAGATGGCGCTTCTATGAAAGCACCATTTTCTGGGGCAGCTGTGGACTGCAATTCGCAGCGGGGGTGCCCAGAAAGCATGGGTACCCTGCGCTGCGGATTCCAATCCCCAGCTGCCTAGTTGTACCTGGCTGGACACAAAAATTGGATGAAGCCCATGTCATATTTTTTTTTTAATTATTTCATGAAATTCATGAAATAATTAAAAAAAAAAAAAAAAAAAGGGCTTCCCTATATTTTTAGTTCCCAGCCAAGTACACATAGGCAACTGGGGGTTGGGGGTAGCCGTAACCACCTGTTGTACCTGGCTAGTATACAAAAATATGGCGAAGCCCACATCGTTTTTTTTTTACTTTTTTGGTCAAAAAACTCCTGCATACAGTCCTGGATGGAGAATGCTGAGCCTTGTGGTTCTGCAGCTGCTGTCTGCTCTCCTGCATACACTAGTGGATAGAGTATGCTGAGCTTTGTAATTCTGCTCCCCCTGCCTCTCCCTCCAGCATATAATACTGGAAGGAGCATGCTGAGCCTTGTAGTTCTGCAGCTGGTGTCTGCTCTCCTGCATACACTAGTGGAGAATGAAGGAGAACAGATTGAAGCAGGAAATGACATCAGATCTTTTTTTTTTCTTCATCAATCTTTAATGGCATTGTTCACTAATAAAAAAAACGCATAAAAACGCAGTGAACAAAAACACAGTCAAAAACGCACCAAATCGCGGTAAAAACGCATGCGTTTTTTATTACGTTTTGCGTTTATGTACGTTTTTTAGCGGCCATAAACGCGTTTTTGATGCCACAAAAAACGCCTTGTGCGCCCATACCCTTAACACCTGCACAGCGAGGGGACCATCAAGGACCTCGCTGACCCTAAAAATTCGAGACTCAGTAGCAAAGAGAGAGCCGGGGACAGGACCAGAGACTCCAACCTCACAGGGTTCACGCTACCGTCATACGGACAGTAGTGGAAAGAAGCATCACCGGACAGGGACCCCCAGTTGCTCTACGCCACCGGGACCCACTAACCAGAGACAGGTGCAGGGGAAGAAGATACCAGATTACTGCACTGGGACGAAGGGGACCTGGAGGTGAAACTAGCCGGCCTCGGATAACCAGTTACTACCAGAAAGTGAGTAAGGCCTTTGTCACATGTTCGTGCCTCCGGTACGTTTTTGGCAGTTTTTTCACGTACTGGAGGCACGTACACACGTGGACATATGATTTCATAATTGTTTGGACACACGTAAGTATTTTGGAACGGAACGTGTGTCCGTTCCGTACTTACCCCAGCCCCAGTAGTGGACATTGTGCAGCGGCGGGCTCCATCCACATAGCCGCAACGCTGCAAGTGGCATCACGTGTGAACATTATTCTAATCCCCTGTAAATATTCCCCTTTACAAAAAGGGCCCAGGTCACGGAACCAGGCAACGGCCACCAAAGTGACATTCCCAAGATATTCACTTCCCGGGACCAAGTACCCCATAACCCTGGGCAACACAGTAACATAACAAAACTCCACCAAAGGCTGTGTAAAAAGACAGTATTGAAGTGAGGTTCAACATATCTTCTATGTATTATATTATGCCAGATATACAGGCCACATACGGTGTATATTACACAGGGATACATTATTCACAAGTTATAACTTGTCAGAGAGCTGAGAAGAAATAACCCTCCTGTAATGGGGGTGAAAGATGGCAGCCACCACAATGCCCCTACAGAAGCCCAATAGCAGCACAGCACACAGTACTACACCCCACAGCACAGCGGCACATCACTACCCCCCACAGCACAGTATACAGTACTACACCACACAGGCACATCACTACACCGCACAGCACAGCACACAGGCACATCACTACACCCCACAGCACAGCGGCACATCACTACCCCCCACAGCACAGTATACAGTACTACACCACACAGGCACATCACTACACCGCACAGCACAGCACACAGGCACATCACTACACCGCACAGCACAGCACACAGGCACATCACTACCCCCCACAGCACAGCGGCACATCACTACCCCCCACAGCACAGTATACAGTACTACACCACACAGGCACATCACTACACCGCACAGCACAGCACACAGGCACATCACTACACCCCACAGCACAGCGGCACATCACTACCCCCCACAGCACAGTATACAGTACTACACCACACAGGCACATCACTACACCGCACAGCACAGCACACAGGCACATCACTACACCCCACAGCACAGTATACAGTACTACACCACACAGCACACAGGCACATCACTACACCCCACAGCACAGCACACAGGCACATCACTACACCCCACAGCACAGCGGCACATCACTACACCCCACAGCACAGTATACAGTACTACACCACACAGCACACAGGCACATCACTACACCCCACAGCACAGCACAGTATACAGCACTACACCCCACAGCACACAGCACACAGGCACATCACTACACCCCACAACACAGTATACAGTACTACACCCCACCCCACAGCACATCACCACACCCCACAGCACAGCACTGTATACAGCACTACACCCCACAGCACACAGGCACATCACTACACCCCACAGCACACAGGCACATCACCACACCCCACAGCACAGTATACAGTACTACACCCACCCCACAGCACACAGGCACATCACCACACCCCACAGCACAGTATACAGTACTACACCCACCCCACAGCACACAGGCACATCACTACACCCCACAGCACACAGGCACATCACCACACCCCACAGCACAGTATACAGTATTACACCCCACAGCACATCACCACACCCCACAGCACAGTATACAGTACTACACCCCACCCCACAACACACAGCCACATCACTACACCCCACATCACAGCACAGTATACAGTACTACACCCACCCCACAGCACACAGGCACATCACCCCACCCAACAGCACAGCACACAGGCACATCACCACACCCCACAGCACAGAATACAGTACTACACCCCACCCCACAGCACAGCACACAGGCACATCACCACACCCCACAGCACAGAATACAGTACTACACCCCACCCCACAGCACACAGGCACATCACTACACCCCACAGCACAGCACAGTATACAGTACTACACCCACCCCACAGCACACAGCACACAGGCACATCACCACACCCCACAGCACAGCACAGTATACAGTACTACACCCACCCCACAGCACACAGGCACATCACTACACCCCACAGCACACAGGCACATCACCACACCCCACAGCACAGTATACAGTATTACACCCCACCCCACAGCACATCACCACACCCCACAGCACAGTATACAGTACTACACCCCACCCCACAACACACAGCCACATCACTACACCCCCACATCACAGCACAGTATACAGTACTACACCCACCCCACAGCACACAGGCACATCACCCCACCCAACAGCACAGCACACAGGCACATCACCACACCCCACAGCACAGAATACAGTACTACACCCCACCCCACAGCACAGCACACAGGCACATCACCACACCCCACAGCACAGAATACAGTACTACACCCCACCCCACAGCACAGCACACAGGCACATCACCACACCCCACAGCACAGCACAGCACACAGGCACATCACCACACCCCACAGCACAGAATACAGTACTACACCCCACCCCACAGCACATCACATCACCACACCCCACAGCACAGAATACAGTACTACACCCCACCCCACAGCACAGCACACAGGCACATCACCACACCCCACAGCACAGAATACAGTACTACACCCCACCCCACAGCACACAGGCACATCACTACACCCCACAGCACAGCACAGTATACAGTACTACACCCACCCCACAGCACACAGCACACAGGCACATCACCACACCCCACAGCACAGCACAGTATACAGTACTACACCCACCCCACAGCACACAGGCACATCACTACACCCCACAGCACACAGGCACATCACCACACCCCACAGCACAGTATACAGTATTACACCCCACCCCACAGCACTTCACCACACCCCACAGCACAGTATACAGTACTACACCCCACCCCACAACACACAGCCACATCACTACACCCCACATCACAGCACAGTATACAGTACTACACCCACCCCACAGCACACAGGCACATCACCCCACCCAACAGCACAGCACAGCACACAGGCACATCACCACACCCCACAGCACAGAATACAGTACTACACCCCACCCCACAGCACAGCACACAGGCACATCACCACACCCCACAGCATACAGTACTACACCCCACCCCACAGCACACAGGCACATCACTACACCCCACAGCACAGCACAGTATACAGTACTACACCCACCCCACAGCACACAGGCACATCACCACACCCCACAGCACAGCACAGTATACAGTACTACACCCACCCCACAGCACACAGGCACATCACTACACCCCACAGCACACAGGCACATCACCACACCCCACAGCACAGTATACAGTATTACACCCCACAGCACATCACCACACCCCACAGCACAGTATACAGTACTACACCCCACCCCACAACACACAGCCACATCACTACACCCCACATCACAGCACAGTATACAGTACTACACCCACCCCACAGCACACAGGCACATCACCCCACCCAACAGCACAGCACACAGGCACATCACCACACCCCACAGCACAGAATACAGTACTACACCCCACCCCACAGCACAGCACACAGGCACATCACCACACCCCACAGCACAGAATACAGTACTACACCCCACCCCACAGCACACAGGCACATCACTACACCCCACAGCACAGCACAGTATACAGTACTACACCCACCCCACAGCACACAGCACACAGGCACATCACCACACCCCACAGCACAGCACAGTATACAGTACTACACCCACCCCACAGCACACAGGCACATCACTACACCCCACAGCACACAGGCACATCACCACACCCCACAGCACAGTATACAGTATTACACCCCACCCCACAGCACTTCACCACACCCCACAGCACAGTATACAGTACTACACCCCACCCCACAACACACAGCCACATCACTACACCCCACATCACAGCACAGTATACAGTACTACACCCACCCCACAGCACACAGGCACATCACCCCACCCAACAGCACAGCACACAGGCACATCACCACACCCCACAGCACAGAATACAGTACTACACCCCACCCCACAGCACAGCACACAGGCACATCACCACACCCCACAGCACAGAATACAGTACTACACCCCACCCCACAGCACACAGGCACATCACTACACCCCACAGCACAGCACAGTATACAGTACTACACCCACCCCACAGCACACAGCACACAGGCACATCACCACACCCCACAGCACAGCACAGTATACAGTACTACACCCACCCCACAGCACACAGGCACATCACTACACCCCACAGCACACAGGCACATCACCACACCCCACAGCACAGTATACAGTATTACACCCCACCCCACAGCACTTCACCACACCCCACAGCACAGTATACAGTACTACACCCCACCCCACAACACACAGCCACATCACTACACCCCACATCACAGCACAGTATACAGTACTACACCCACCCCACAGCACACAGGCACATCACCCCACCCAACAGCACAGCACAGCACACAGGCACATCACCACACCCCACAGCACAGAATACAGTACTACACCCCACCCCACAGCACAGCACACAGGCACATCACCACACCCCACAGCACAGAATACAGTACTACACCCCACCCCACAGCACACAGGCACATCACTACACCCCACAGCACAGCACAGTATACAGTACTACACCCACCCCACAGCACACAGGCACATCACCACACCCCACAGCACAGCACAGTATACAGTACTACACCCACCCCACAGCACACAGGCACATCACTACACCCCACAGCACACAGGCACATCACCACACCCCACAGCACAGTATACAGTATTACACCCCACAGCACATCACCACACCCCACAGCACAGTATACAGTACTACACCCCACCCCACAACACACAGCCACATCACTACACCCCACATCACAGCACAGTATACAGTACTACACCCACCCCACAGCACACAGGCACATCACCCCACCCAACAGCACAGCACAGCACACAGGCACATCACCACACCCCACAGCACAGAATACAGTACTACACCCCACCCCACAGCACAGCACAGCACACAGGCACATCACCACACCCCACAGCACAGAATACAGTACTACACCCCACCCCACAGCACACAGGCACATCACTACACCCCACAGCACAGCACAGTATACAGTACTACACCCACCCCACAGCACACAGGCACATCACCACACCCCACAGCACAGCACAGTATACAGTACTACACCCACCCCACAGCACACAGGCACATCACTACACCCCACAGCACACAGGCACATCACCACACCCCACAGCACAGTATACAGTATTACACCCCACCCCACAGCACATCACCACACCCCACAGCACAGTATACAGTACTACACCCCACCCCACAACACACAGCCACATCACTACACCCCACATCACAGCACAGTATACAGTACTACACCCACCCCACAGCACACAGGCACATCACCCCACCCAACAGCACAGCACAGCACACAGGCACATCACCACACCCCACAGCACAGAATACAGTACTACACCCCACCCCACAGCACAGCACACAGGCACATCACCACACCCCACAGCACAGCACAGTATACAGTACTACACCCACCCCACAGCACACAGGCACATCACCCCACCCAACAGCACAGCACAGCACACAGGCACATCACCACACCCCACAGCACAGAATACAGTACTACACCCCACCCCACAGCACACAGGCACATCACTACACCCCACAGCACAGCACAGTATACAGTACTACACCCACCCCACAGCACACAGCACACAGGCACAACACCACACCCCACAGCACAGCACAGTATACAGTACTACACCCACCCCACAGCACACAGGCACATCACTACACCCCACAGCACACAGGCACATCACCACACCCCACAGCACAGTATACAGTATTACACCCCACCCCACAGCACTTCACCACACCCCACAGCACAGTATACAGTACTACACCCCACCCCACAACACACAGCCACATCACTACACCCCACATCACAGCACAGTATACAGTACTACACCCACCCCACAGCACACAGGCACATCACCCCACCCAACAGCACAGCACAGCACACAGGCACATCACCACACCCCACAGCACAGAATACAGTACTACACCCCACCCCACAGCACAGCACACAGGCACATCACCACACCCCACAGCACAGAATACAGTACTACACCCCACCCCACAGCACACAGGCACATCACTACACCCCACAGCACAGCACAGTATACAGTACTACACCCACCCCACAGCACACAGGCACATCACCACACCCCACAGCACAGCACAGTATACAGTACTACACCCACCCCACAGCACACAGGCACATCACTACACCCCACAGCACACAGGCACATCACCACACCCCACAGCACAGTATACAGTATTACACCCCACAGCACATCACCACACCCCACAGCACAGTATACAGTACTACACCCCACCCCACAACACACAGCCACATCACTACACCCCACATCACAGCACAGTATACAGTACTACACCCACCCCACAGCACACAGGCACATCACCCCACCCAACAGCACAGCACACAGGCACATCACCACACCCCACAGCACAGAATACAGTACTACACCCCACCCCACAGCACAGCACAGCACACAGGCACATCACCACACCCCACAGCACAGAATACAGTACTACACCCCACCCCACAGCACACAGGCACATCACTACACCCCACAGCACAGCACAGTATACAGTACTACACCCACCCCACAGCACACAGGCACATCACCACACCCCACAGCACAGCACAGTATACAGTACTACACCCACCCCACAGCACACAGGCACATCACTACACCCCACAGCACACAGGCACATCACCACACCCCACAGCACAGTATACAGTACTACACCCCACCCCACAACACACAGCCACATCACTACACCCCACATCACAGCACAGTATACAGTACTACACCCACCCCACAGCACACAGGCACATCACCCCACCCAACAGCACAGCACAGCACACAGGCACATCACCACACCCCACAGCACAGAATACAGTACTACACCCCACCCCACAGCACAGCACACAGGCACATCACCACACCCCACAGCACAGAATACAGTACTACACCCCACCCCACAGCACAGCACACAGGCACATCACCACACCCCACCCCACAGCACAGCACACAGGCACATCACCACACCCCACAGCACAGAATACAGTACTACACCCCACCCCACAGCACAGCACACAGGCACATCACCACACCCCACCCCACAGCACAGCACACAGGCACATCACCACACCCCACAGCACAGAATACAGTACTACACCCCACCCCACAGCACAGCACACAGGCACATCACCACACCCCACAGCACAGCACAGCACACAGGCACATCACCACACCCCACAGCACAGAATACAGTACTACACCCCACCCCACAGCACAGCACAGCACACAGGCACATCACCACACCCCACAGCACAGAATACAGTACTACACCCCACCCCACAGCACACAGGCACATCACTACACCCCACAGCACAGCACAGTATACAGTACTACACCCACCCCACAGCACACAGGCACATCACCACACCCCACAGCACAGCACAGTATACAGTACTACACCCACCCCACAGCACACAGGCACATCACTACACCCCACAGCACACAGGCACATCACCACACCCCACAGCACAGTATACAGTACTACACCCCACCCCACAACACACAGCCACATCACTACACCCCACATCACAGCACAGTATACAGTACTACACCCACCCCACAGCACACAGGCACATCACCCCACCCAACAGCACAGCACAGCACACAGGCACATCACCACACCCCACAGCACAGAATACAGTACTACACCCCACCCCACAGCACAGCACACAGGCACATCACCACACCCCACAGCACAGAATACAGTACTACACCCCACCCCACAGCACAGCACACAGGCACATCACCACACCCCACCCCACAGCACAGCACACAGGCACATCACCACACCCCACAGCACAGAATACAGTACTACACCCCACCCCACAGCACAGCACACAGGCACATCACCACACCCCACCCCACAGCACAGCACACAGGCACATCACCACACCCCACAGCACAGAATACAGTACTACACCCCACCCCACAGCACAGCACACAGGCACATCACCACACCCCACAGCACAGCACAGCACACAGGCACATCACCACACCCCACAGCACAGAATACAGTACTACACCCCACCCCACAGCACATCACATCACCACACCCCACAGCACAGTATACAGCATTACACCCCACAGCACACAGCCACATCACTACACCCCACACACAGCACAGCACTACATACAGTCATACAAGACAATACTACATTCAGTCACTTTACAAATCGTCCTTCAATTCGTTTTCTCCCCGCTCAAGCACCTCTATGGCCTCAGGGAGAGGGAAGGGGGAGAGGGCGCCATTTTTTTCTTTCTCACCTGGCCTCAGACGGATTCAACTCAACAACACGAGGAGCCCCGCCCCCCGCCTGTTCCCTGAAGGTGGAGGCACCGCTCCTGCGGCTTGGCATCCGTGACGTCATTACGCAGGCGACGCTGGTGGTATAAATACGGTTTTCCTGAGGTAATTGGAGTGAGTGCAGGAGAGCGCGGGCTGAGGTGAGGAGCTGCAGCCGGACTGTGCTTAGTTGCCTCTGACTGTGCAGGAAATGAATTATATAATATACCGATTGTTGCACATGATATTGTTTATTCTGTCTAGTGTTTATGTATTTAGTACAGATTATTAGGTTTTCCAGGTACATAAATAAGACGTAACTCAGTTTTACATGGACAGTTAACCCCTCTTTGCCCAACTTTCCTTGTGCTGCTCATTCATTTCCCTATTTTTTCTGTTCTCACAGTTTGGCACCCGGTCAAGCAGCAGTTTGTGCTCCAGAGCTGCTCTTCCCTGTCATTTTGTAAGTCATGCCTTGCCCCCTGCCACGGGCCCCATCACTTCAGTCTTGCACATGTTAAATGTCAGGACAAGTTCACACTACTTCCTTTTTGGGCGATTAAAAAACGTTTTTTCTTTTCTTTCAAGTGGCAAACTTCAGCAATTGTTCCTTCTTTCTACAGTTTTGTTAATCTGAAGTGATGTGTTTTCTTTACTTTTTTTGCTACACCCCCGGCACTTATTAATTTTTTTTTTTTTTTCCTCCCAAGAGCCCTATTTAATTTTTCCGTCAATATTTAATATATATAAAGCTGTGTGTGTGTGTGTATATATGTCCGCTAAAGGAATCTGCTCCGTCACATGTACAATCGGAGTTTAGCACAGACACTCCATTTTAACTCAGGGAACGCCGTGGACTATGTTTTGAGAGGAAATTTTAAAGGGAACCTGTCAGGTCAAAAAAGCGTACTGACCTACAAGCAGGAGCCTGTGTGAGCTATTACCCCTTCCTACCCATCCCTTTCTTGTAATATGAAAGTAATAAAATACATTTAATATATAAAGCTGAATGTGTGTGTATGTGTGTGTATGTCCGGGATTGGCATCTGCACTGTCGCAGCTACAGCCACAAAACTTTGCACACTCACACTTCTGGACCCCGAGAGCGTCATAGGCTATGTTTTGAGGGGAAATTTTAACCCCGCACTTTACTCTTATACACCAAAGAGAGACAGACACAGACAGGTAAAAATACAGACACAGACAAAGAGACAGACAGGGAAAGAGACAGGGAAACAGACAGGTAAAGAAACAGACAGGTAAAGATACAGACAGGGAAAAAGACAGAGAGGGAAAGTGACAGAGATAGATAGACAGACAGGGAAAGAGATAGATAGACAGACAGACAAAGAGACAGAGAGATATATACAGATGGGGAGACAGACATTATAATTACATTTATATCTATTTGTTTTGTGGTTTTTGTGTGCAGAATACATTTTTGTTAATACATTCTATTTTGTTAACAGCAGTTATTAACCCGGGCGAAGCCGGGTAGTACAGCTAGTCTAATATATAAAGCTGAATGTGTGTATGTGTGTATGTCCGGGATTGGCATCTGCACCGTCGCAGCTACAGCCACAAAACTTTGCTTAGGCTGCTTTCACACTACGTTTTTTTAACATTCGTCATGAACGTTTTTTTAACGCAAAAACGGATCCAGTGCAAATGCGTTTTCATTTCAATGCATTTGCAATGGACTCGCGTTAACATGCGTTCACATGCATTTGCGTGCGTTATAGTGAGGATCCAGCGAGTTGCAGTTTTTTAACATTTTCCAAAAACGCTACTTGTAGCGTTTTTGAGCTGCGTCCAAATACTGCAAATTGCTGGATCGTGACTAAACAGCACGCAAACGCATGTGAACGCTGGCATGCTGATAGACAGGATCCTGCTTGCTCTACTGAGCATGCCCAGAAACCAGCCTCCGTGATCAGTGTCTCTCTCCCCCTCCCTCTCTCTCCTCCCATCTCTCTCCCCTGTCTCTCCTCCCTCTCTCTCTCTGTCTCTCCCCCACCTGAGAGCTGTGGACACTCGTAACCAAGGTAAATATCGGGTAACCACTTCTCTTAGTTACCCGATGTTTACGTTGGTTACGTGTGCAGACGCTCGTAACCAAGATAAATATCGGGCATCCAAGCAAGTTACCCGATGTTTACCTTGGTTACGATCCTCTGCAGCTGTGAGATGCTGGCTCCCAGTCTGTCCCATTCAGTTCCCCTCACTCCCGATCACATGACTCCAATGCCCGCCCCTAAACATCCAGTGACAGGATCCTGCAAAATAACATGCGTTTGCATGCATTTTTTTGCTGTAAAAGCAGGATCCGCTTTTACAGCAAAAAAACGTTCATGACGCATGTTAAAAAAACGTAGTGTGAAAGCAGTCTTACTCACACTTCTGGACCCCGAGAGCGTCATAGGCTATGTTTTGAGGGGAAATTTTAACCCTGCGCTTTACAGTTATTCACCAAAAAACCTGCCTCCATTAAAGCGAATGGAGCTGGGAGCCACAGTGCAGCCAGAACGTCAGAAGAATGCGCAGCCACACCCTTAAATGGAATGTTGACGTGTCACAATGCAGCCAGGGAAAGAGACAGACAGGGTAAGAAACAGACATAGACATGGTAAGAGACAGAGAGAGACAAAGAGACAGACACAGGGAAACAGACAGGGAAAGAGACAGACAGGGTAAGAGACAGACAAAGACAGGTAAAGAGACAGACAAAGAGACAAACAGGGAAAGAGACAGAGGGAAAGAGACACAGGAAAAGAGAGGGAAAGAGACAGACAGGGAAAGTGACAGAGATAGACAGACAGACAGGGAAAGAGATTGAGACAGATGGAGAAAGAGACAGACAGACAGGGAAAGAGACAGACAAAGAGATAGAGAGAGAGAGATATACAGAGGGGGAGACAGACATTATAATTACATTTATATCTATTTGTTTTGTAGTTTTTGTGTGCAGAATACATTTTTGTTAATACATTCTATTTTGTTAACAGCAGTTATTAACCCGGGCGAAGCCGGGTAGTACAGCTAGTCTAATATATAAAGCTGAATGTGTATATGTATGTGTGTGTGTATGTATGTCCGGGATTGGCATCTGCACCGTCGCAGCTACAGCCACAAAAGTTTGCACACTCACACGTCTGGACCCCGAGAGCGTCATAGGCTATGTTGTGAGGCAAAATTTTAACCCCACGCATTCCAATTTACCAATCAATTTTGCCCCTATCTACATAATGGGGGAAAAAGTAAAACGAAAAGTGTATCCGCACCGTCGCATTTACAATCACGAAATTTTGCAGACACCTCATGTGACCCAGGGAACGTTGTAGACAGGAAAATTTAACCCCGAGCTTTACAGTTACTCTCCAAATAACATGCCTCCGTTAAAGTAAATGGAGCCTGGAACTACAGGTTATTAATAGGAGCTGTGATTGGTTGCTATAGGAACAAAAGACATTCATAGTATAAGAAGCTTATATGTGAGATAATAAGATGTCGGTGGGGAGACAGACGGGGAACGAGACAGACGGGGAACGAGACAGACGGGGAACGAGACAGACGGGGAACGAGACAGACGGAGCACATTACTTGGCCAATTTAGTTAAATCTGTGTGGAATATCTGTGGTGTTGAAATATATGTTTTGAAATGCTTCTATTAGCTTAGTTTTTGCCTTTCAATAATTACATTTCTATCTATTTGTTTTGTGGTTTTTGTGTGCAGAATTAATTTTTTGGTTAATACATTCTATTTTGTTAACAACGGTTATTAACCCAGGCGAAGCCGGGTAGTACAGTTAGTTTTGTTTAAATACCCAACAGTGTCACCAGCAAAGCACCCCCACACCATCACACCTCCTCCTCCATGCGTCACGGTGGGAACCAGGCATGTAGAGTCCATCCGTTCACCTTTTCTGCATCACACAAAGACACGGTGTTTGGATCCAAAGATCTAAAATTTTTACTCATCAGACTAAAATACAGATTTCCACTGGTCTAATGTCCATTCCTTGTGTTCTGTAGCCCAAACAAGTCTCTTCTGCTTGTTGCCTGTCCTTAGCAGTGGTTTCATAGCAGCTATTTTACCATGAAGGCCTGCTGCACAAAGTCTCCTCTTAACAGTTGTTCTAGAGATGTGTCTGCTGCTAGAACTCTGTGTGGAATTCACCTGGTCTCTAATCTGAGCTTCTGTTAACCTGCAATTTCTGAGGCTGGTGACCCGGATAAACTTATTCTCCGCAGCAGAGGTGACTCTTGGTCTTCCTTTCCTGGGGCGGTCCTTATGTGAGCCAGTTTCTTTGTAGCGTTTGATGGTTTCTGCCACTGCACTTGGGGACACTTTCAAAGTTTTCCCAATTTTTCGGACTGACTGACCTTCATTTCTTAAAGTAATGATGGCCACTCGTTTTTCTTTACTTAGCTGCTTTTTTCTTGCCATAATACAAATTCTAACTGTCTATTCAGTAGGACTATCAGCTGTGTATCCACCAGACTGCTGCACAACCCATCTAATGGTCTCAACCTCATTTATAAGGCAAGAAATCCCACTTATTAAACCTGACAGGGCACACCTGTGAAGTGAAAACCATTTCCGGTGACTACCTCTTGAAGCTCAACAAGAGAATGCCAAGAGTGTGCAAAGCAATAATCAAAGCAAAAGGTGGCTTCTTTGAAGAACCTAGACATATTTTCAGTTGTTTCAAATTTTTTTGTTAAGTATTTCATTCCACATGTGTTAATTCATAGTCTTGATGCCTTCAATGTGAATCTACAATTTTCAGTCATGAAAATAAAGAAAACTCTTTGAATGAGAAGGTGTGTCCAAACTTTCGGTCTTTATTGTATGTATATAGTATATAGACTTACGACGTTGATCCGTTCTTACGCGGCGTCGTAAACCGAATTTCGACGTAAGTCGGACCATACAACCAATACCATCAATAAACACAGGTACAGTAAAATATTGTGCAGTATAGTACGTTTAATAATGAAATACTGTTCTGTAAGTGCTGTAACAGTAAGAAACCACCTTGACATTAGGGTTAAAATCATCCAGATGGGCAGGGTGTCCATGGGCATTGTCAAGAATTAGCAACACCTTAAAGGGGATATTTTTGGAGGAACAATACCGCTCCACGCCTGGCACAAAATGGTTGGTGAACCAGTCATCAAACACTGCAAGTGTCACCCATGCCTTCCTATTAGGCTCTGTGCGCACTAGAAATGTGAAGTTTCTCAAGAAAATTTCTTGAGAAACTTCTGGGAGTGAAAGATTTCCGCACCTGCGGAAAAATCCGCGGCAAAAACGCATGCGGATTTGCCGCGGATTTGCCGCGGATTTACCGCGGATTTACCGCGGGTTTGTCCCTGCAATAAATAATAAAGATAATCGATAGACAGATAATGGATAGAGGGAAAGATGGATAGATGAATAGATGAATAGATAGATAGATAGATAGAGGGATAGATAGATAGATGAATAGATAAATAGAGGGATAGAGGGATAGATGGATAGATAGAGGGATGGAGGGATAGATAGATAGATAGATAGATAGAGGGATAGAGGGATAGATGGATAGATAGAGGGAGAGATGGATAGATAGATAGAGGGTTAGATGGATAGATAGAGGGATAGATGGATAGAGGGATAGATAGATAGATAGATAGATAGATAGATAGATAGATAGATAGAGGGATAGATAGATAGATATATGAGAAAAACCTATATAATATTCCACCTCCCTGCATTTTCTAAGCTGGCACCCTTTAGTGACTTTCATGTGGCACTAAAGGGTGCTTAGCCTTGTATTTAGCCATAAAATAAATAAATAATTTAAAAAAAACGACGTGGGGTCCCCCCATTTTTTGTAGCCAGCTAGGGTAAAGCAGACGGCTGCAGCCTGCAGACTACAGCTGGCAGCTTTACCTTGGCTGGTAATCCAAAACAGAGGGCACCCCACGCTGTTATTTTAAATTATATAAATAATTTAAAACAAAAAACGTGGGGTCCCCCCCAAATTGAATCACCAGCCAAGGTAAAGCGGACAGCTGGGGTCTGATATTCTCAGACTAGGGAGGTCCACTGTTATTGGACACTCCCCAGCCTAAGAATAGCAGGCCGCAGCCGCCCCAGAAGTGGCGCATCCATTAGACGTGCCAATCCTGGTGCTTCGCCCCAGCTCATCCCGCGCCCTGGTGCGTTGGCAAACGGGGTAATATATGGGGTTGATGCCAGATGTGTAATGTCACCTGGCATCAAGCCCTAGGGTTGGTGAGGTCAGGCGTCTATCAGATACCCGACACCACCAACCCAGTCAGTAAGAAATAAAAAATAGACAACAAAAAAAGTTTTATTTGAAAAAACACTCCCCACATAGCCTCTTTAACCAATTTATTGAAAAGAACTATCAATCCACGTCCGGCGTAATCCAATAAGGGGGGGGGGGTCCCACGGCGATCCATACCATAGTCACTGTCCCAGTCAATGAAGAACAGAATGTTCCCCATTGGCTGGGAGAGCAATGCAGTGACCTGAGCTAACATCAATAGGTCAGCTCAGGTCACTGCAGGGGATGCCGAGCGCTGCCATCAGGAGCATAGATGAGATCATTACCATCTGTGATCATCTCCTGTACTGCTGACGTCACCGCTGTCACTGACTCTCACGTTGTCAGAAGTATCGCGAGAGCCCGTGACGTCACCGATAGTGACAGTCTCGGGCCGCCCGCAAGACGGCCATAAACAGCGCTGACCGCGGTGACGTCAGGAGGCAGGAGATCGTCACAGCAGGTAATGATCTCACCTCCTGACAGCAGCGATCGTCATCCCCGCGGCTCCCAGCACTGCAGGGTGTCAGTGTCTGCCCGCAGTATCGACAGCTTGTCACCCGGCAGCGCAGGCAGACACTGACACAGGCAGACACTGACACTGCACTGCTGCAGTGCAGTGTCAGTGTCTGCCTGTGTCAGTGTCTGCCTGCGCTGCCGGGTGACAGGCTGCTGACACTGCGGGCAGACACTGACACCCTGCAGTGCAGGCAGCCGCGAGGCTGGAGCGGGACACAGACTCACGGGCACCTGGAGGTCGCACGGAAGTGCTTCTGTGCGGCGTCCAGGGAGTGTGACGTCTGCTCCGCTTCCTCTTCCTGGCATAATGACATCGCTTCCTGCAAAACCGCAGGCAGCGATGAGCATTCCCGCAGGTAATTCGCGGCTATTCCGGGGGTATACCGCACATCATTGCTACGTGCGGAATACCCCCGGAATACCCCCGGTACCTGCGGAAATTAATGGACATGCACATTTTCTCAAGAAAGTTTCTCGAGAAAATTTTCTCAAGAAATTTTCTTGAGAAAAATCCGCACAGTGCGCACAGCAATTTTTTTTTCTCATAGAATTTCATGGGAAATGTCTGCACAAAGATTGCAGACATTTCTCAAGAAATTTCCGCGGCAAATCCGCGGGTAAATCCGCGGGCAAAACGCACTAGTGCGCACATTGCCTTAGACTTCCAGATGACTGGTAGTTGACCTTTTGAAATGCCCTTGAGTGCCCTTGGATTCTCAGCCTGATACACCAGCATGGGCTTCAGTTTGTAGTCGCCAGCAGCATTGCCCCCAAGAAGCAAAGTCAGTCTCTCCTTGCCGACTTTATGACCTGGTGCTGACTTCTCCTCCTTGGCGATGTAAGTACGGTTAGGCAAACGTTTCCAAAACAAGCCTGTCTCATCCACATTGAACACTTGTTGGGCACAGTAACTACCCTCAATTATCTCAGCCAATGCTTTGGGAAACTCAGTTGCTGCTTTCTCATCAGCACTACCAGCCTCACCTTGCACTTTAATGTTATGGAAATTGGCACAATCCTTAAACCTCATAAACCAACCCCTACTCGCCACGAATTCTTCACTTTCACTTCCTTCCTCATTTGACTTTTCAACGTCTCAAAAGAGTCGCCTAGCCATCTCCTGAATAACCATAAGGCTCACAGGGATACGGCGTTGATTTTGGTCTTCCAACCAAAGCACCAATAATCTTTCCATCTCCATAATAAGCCCACTATGCTGCTTTGTTATCACTGTCGCTTTCATAGGAGCAGATCCTTTCACATGTTCAAGGATACGATCTTTATCCTTGATAATCATAGCGACAGTCTCGAACGACTAAGGGGTACTTCACACACAGCGAGCTCACTGCCGAGATCGCTGCTGAGTCACGCTTTTTGTGACGCAGCAGTGACCTCATTAGCGATCTCGCTGTGTGTGACACTGAGCAGCGATCTGGCCCCTGCTGCGAGATCGCTGCTCGTTACACACAGCCCTGGTTCGTTTTCTTCAAAGCCGCTCTCCCGCTGTGACACACAGATCGCTGTGTGTGACAGCAAGAGAGCGACAAATGAAGCGAGCAGGGAGCAGGAGTCGGCGTCTGACAGCTGAGGTAAGCTTGTAACCAAGATAAACATCGGGTAACCACGGTTACCCGATATTTACCTTAGTTACCAGCCTCTGCAGCTCTCACGCTGCCTGTGCTGCCGGCTCCGGCTCTCTGCACATGTAGCTGCTGTACACATCGGGTTAATTAACCCGATGTGTACAGCAGCTAGGAGAGCAAGGAGCCAGCGCTAAGCGGTGTGCGCGGCTCCCTGCTCTCTGCACATGTAGCTGCATTACACATCGGGTTAATTAACCCGATGTGTACTGTAGCTAGGAGAGCAAGGAGCCAGCGCTCAGTGTGCGCGGCTCCTTGCTCCCTGCACACACAGCTGTGCGCTGGTAACTAATGTAAACATCGGGTAACCATACCCGATGTTTACCTTAGTTACCAGTCTCCGCAGCTTCCAGACGGCGGCTCCGTGCAAGTGCAGCGTCGCTTGCACGTCGCTGCTGGCTGGGGGCTGTTCACTGGTCGCTGGTGAGATCTGCCTGTTTGACAGCTCACCAGCGACCATGTAGCGATGCAGCAGCGATCCTGACCAGGTCAGATCGCTGGTCGGATCGCTGCTGCATCGCTAAGTGTGAAGGTACCCTAAGTCCTAATGACCTGCCAATTTCTGTTGGTGTTTCCCCCTTATCAGATCGCCTTATAATATCCACTTTCACCTCCATAGTGATGGCCTTCCTTTTGTTTGATGCGCAGGTATCAGAGTCTGCCTTACGTTTGTGAGACGCCATAATGAAGGGTGCAGGTACAGTGTACAGCACTGGACTCTACATGTATTCTTCCGCTGCTGCACGGAAGTCAGAATGAAGCGTCGTATAAAGCGTCGTAACTACGAGACAAAGTGAGTCGAGAACGTCGTAACCCGAGGACTACCTGTATATATATATATACAGTTAGGTCCAGAAATATTTGGACAGTGACACAATTTTCGCGAGTTGGGCTCTGCATGCTACCACATTCGATTTGAAATGAAACCTCTACAACAGAATTCAAGTGCAGATTGTAACGTTTAATTTGAAGGTTTGAACAAAAATATCTGATAGAAATTGTAGGAATTGTACACATTTCTTTACAAACACTCCACATTTTAGGAGGTCAAAAGTAATTGGACAAATAAACCAAACCCAAACAAAATATTTTTATTTTCAATATTTTGTTGCGAATCCTTTGGAGGCAATCACTGCCTTAAGTCTGGAACCCATGGACATCACCAAACGTTGGGTTTCCTCCTTCTTAATGCTTTGCCAGGCCTTTACAGCCGCAGCCTTCAGGTCTTGCTTGTTTGTGGGTCTTTCCGTCTTAAGTCTGGATTTGAGCAAGTGAAATGCATGCTCAATTGGGTTAAGATCTGGTGATTGACTTGGCCATTGCAGAATGTTCCACTTTTTTGCACTCATGAACTCCTGGGTAGCTTTGGCTGTATGCTTGGGGTCATTGTCCATCTGTACTATGAAGCGCCGTCCAATCAACTTTGCGGCATTTGGCTGAATCTGGGCTAAAAGTATATCCCGGTACACTTCAGAATTCATCCGGCTACTCTTGTCTGCTGTTATGTCATCAATAAACACAAGTGACCCAGTGCCATTGAAAGCCATGCATGCCCATGTCATCACGTTGCCTCCACCATGTTTTACAGAGGATGTAGTGTGCCTTGGATCATGTGCCGTTCCCTTTCTTCTCCAAACTTTTTTCTTCCCATCATTCTGGTACAGGTTGATCTGTCTCATCTGTCCATAGAATACTTTTCCAGAACTGAGCTGGCTTCATGAGGTGTTTTTCAGCAAATTTAACTCTGGCCTGTCTATTTTTGGAATTGATGAATGGTTTGCATCTAGATGTGAACCCTTTGTATTTACTTTCATGGAGTCTTCTCTTTACTGTTGACTTAGAGACAGATACACCTACTTCACTGAGAGTGTTCTGGACTTCAGTTGATGTTGGGAACGGGTTCTTCTTCACTAAAGAAAGTATGCGGCGATCATCCACCACTGTTGTCATCCGTGGACGCCCAGGCCTTTTTGAGTTCCCAAGCTCACCAGTCAATTCCTTTTTTCTCAGAATGTACCCGACTGTTGATTTTGCTACTCCAAGCATGTCTGCTATCTCTCTGATGGATTTTTTCTTTTTTTTCAGCCTCAGGATGTTCTGCTTCACCTCAATTGAGAGTTCCTTAGACCGTATGTTGTCTGGTCACAGCAACAGCTTCCAAATGCAAAACCACACACCTGTAATCAACCTCAGACCTTTTAACTACTTCATTGATTACAGGTTAACGAGGGAGACGCCTTCAGAGTTAATTGCAGCCCTTAGAGTCCCTTGTCCAATTACTTTTGGTCCCTTTAAAAAGAGGAGGCTATGCATTACAGAGCTATGATTCCTAAACCCTTTCTCCGATTTGGATGTGAAAACTCTCATATTGCAGCTGGGAGTGTGCACTTTCAGCCCATATTATATATATAATTGTATTTCTGAACATGTTTTTGTAAACAGCTAAAATAACAAAACTTGTGTCACTGTACAAATATTTCTGGCCCTGACTGTATATATATATATATATATATATATATAATATATATATATATATATATATATACTAGCTGTACTACCTCTGTATATATCTCTCTGTCTCTCTATCTCTTTGTCTGTCTCAATCTCTTTCCCTGTCTATCTATCTCTTTCCCTGTTTGTCTATCTATATCTTTCCCTGGCTATCTCTTTCCCTGTCTGTCTATCTATGTCTGTCTCTTTCCCTGTCTGTCTCTTTCCCTGTCTATCTATCTCTTTCCCTGTTTGTCTATCTATATCTTTCCCTGGCTATCTCTTTCCCTGTCTGTCTATCTATCTCTGTCTCTTTCCCTGTCTGTCTCTTTCCCTCTGTCTGTTTCCCTGTGTCTGTCTCTTTGTCTCTTTCCCTCTGTCTCTTTCCCTGTGTCTGTCTCTTTGTCTGTCTCTTTACCTGTCTTTGTCTGTCTCTTTACCTGTCTCTCTCTTTCCCTCTCTTTCCCTGTCTGTCTCTTTCCCTGTCAGTCTGTCTCTTTGTCTGGGTCTGTCTTTGTGTCTGTCTCTTACCCTGTCTGTGTCTGCCTCTTTCTCTGGCTGCATTGTAGCAAGCCAACATTCCATTTAAGGGCGTGGCTGCGCATTCTTCTGAAGTTCTGGCTGCACTGTGGCTCCCAGCTCCATTCGCTTTAATGGAGGCAGGTTTTTTGGTGAATAACTGTAAAGCGCGGGGTTAAAATTTCCCCTCAAAACATAGCCTATGATGCTCTCGGGGTCCAGATGTGTGAGTGCAAAATTTTGTGGCTGTAGCTGCGACGGTGCAGATGCCAATCCCGGACACACATACACACATACACACATACACACACATACACACATACATACATACATACATACATACATACATACATACATACATACATACATACACACATTCAGCTTTATATATTAGATATATATATACTAGCTGTACTACCCATCTTCGCCCGGGTTAATAACTTGTAACAAAATAGAATGTATTATCCAAAAAATTAATTCTGCACACAAAAACCACAAAACAAATAGATAGACATATAATTATTGAAAGGCAAAAACTAAGCTAATAGAAGCATTTCAAAACATAGACTTCAACAACACAGATATTCCACACAGATTTAACTAAATTGGCCAAGTAATGTGTTCCGTCTGTCTCATTCCCAGTCTGTCTCTTTTCCCGTCTGTCTCTTTTCCCGTCTGTCTCTTTTTCCCCGTCTGTCTCTTTTTCCCCGTCTGTCTCTTTTTCCCCGTCTGTCTCTTTTTCCTCGTCTGTCTCTTTCCCCGTCTGTCTCTTTCCCCGTCTGTCTCCCCACCGACATCTTATTACCTCACATATAAGCTTCTTATACTACTAGAAGGTGGCCCGATTCTAACGCATCGGGTATTCTAGAATTTACGTATTGTGTAGTTAATGTATGATTTTTGTTATATATATATATATATATATATATATGTATATATATAGATGTTGTGTGTAGTTACCAAGTGTATGTGTAGGGCGCTGTAAATGTTCTGGGTGTTTTATGGGTGTGGGGGTGTGTGAGAGCGGTGTATGTGTGTTGCGTTGTTTGTGGAGCGCAGTGTGTCTGCAGCGTTCTGTGTGTGTTGTGCGGTTTGTGTTGGTGTGGAGTGCGTGTGTGTGTTTTGGGAAGAGGTATGTTTTGTGCAGTGTGTGTGTTGCGCGGTATGTGCGTATATTTATGTATGCCGCGGTGTTTGTGTGTTGGGTGTTGTGTGTGTGCGACGTTGTCTGTGTGTGTGTGTGGGTGTCTGTGTAGGGCGGTGTTTGTGGTTCCCTGTGTGTGTGTTTGTGGTGTGTTGTGCGGTGCGCGCGTGGCGGTGTGTGTGTGTTTTGGGGGGAGGTGTGCACCCATCATCGTGCTCCATTCCCCATGCTGCGCACCTCCCATCGTGCTCCATCCCCCATGCTGCGCACCCCCATCGTGCTTCATCACCCATACTGCGCACCCCCTATTGTGCTCCAACCCCCATGCTGCACACCCCCTATCGTGCTCCATCCCCCATGCTGCGCACCCCCCATCGTGGTCCATCCGACATGCTGCGCACCCCCCATCGTGCTCCATCCGACATGCTGCACACCCCAATCGTGCTCCATCCCACATGCTGCGCACCCCCCATCGTGCTACATCTCCCATGCTGCACACCCCCCATCGTGCTCCATCTCCCATACTGCGCACCCCCCATCGTGCTCCATCCCCCATGCTGCGCACCCCCCATCGTGCTACATCTCCCATGCTGCACACCCCCCATCGTGCTCCATCCTCCATGCTGCACACCCCAATCGTGCTCCATCCCACATGCTGCGCACCCCCCATCGTGCTCCATCCCCCATCGTGTTCCACAGTCACACATCAGACAGTGTACACGCACACATCTGATCGCATACACTCACACCCCACTTCTCCCTGTGCCCTCCGGTGGGCGGTCCCAGCAGCTGTGCTGCACGCCGTGCTCCTCTGCCTTCTGCCGACACTCACAGATCCGATCGCATACACTCACACATCAGAACACACGCACACATCCGATCGCATACACGCACACATCCGATCGCATACACGCACACACACACTGACGATATCGCACATACGCGCTCACACACTCACAACATCCGGAGATACCACATGCTTCCGGCCATGTGATCCTCCGGCAGGTCCTGGAAGGTCACTGCACGCACAGTATCGCCGCCGAGAAGTAAGCGATATCACTGGATGTTGTGAGTGTGTGGATGCGATCTGATGTGTGTGTG
This sequence comes from Anomaloglossus baeobatrachus, assembly GCF_048569485.1. Lineage (NCBI taxonomy): Eukaryota > Metazoa > Chordata > Amphibia > Anura > Aromobatidae > Anomaloglossus > Anomaloglossus baeobatrachus. Next base: position 454,767,904 of record NC_134357.1, on the reverse strand, counting down.
AGGTGTATGTGAGAGTGAGTGAGTGTGATCTGATATGTGTGTGTGTCTGTTCTTATGTGTGTGCGTGTGTGTGTTCCGCCGCTGCAGGACCTTGATGCGCTCACCTGCTCCTGGTCGCCATCTGGTGAGTATGACTGCGGGGTCTTCTTTCTTCTGTCTTCTCTCTTCTGGGGGTGCCCGCTGCCTATAATGAAGTGTCTTGCAGTGTCTTTAACTCTTTCACCGCTGCATGACACTTCATTATTGACCGCTGCGTATGCCGGCTCCCTGCACATGTGTACCGGGAGCCGGTGTTCGCTGGTAACCATGATACACATCGGGTAACTAAGGGAAGCGCTTCCTATAGTTACGCGATGTGTATCATGGTTACCAGCATACACCGCCTCCGTCACGATCCCAGCATCGCAAGGTTATGTCCGCCGGGGGCGGGGCCGAGTGTGCCAACGTGTGGCGGGGGCGAGCGGGCGAGGCGTCAGCGTATGCCGGCTCCCTGCACATGTGTACCGGGAGTCGGTGTACGCTGGAGCGGGGCTGAGCGGGCGAGGCGTCAGCGTATGCCGGCTCCCTGCACATGTGTACCGGGAGCCGGTGTACGCTGGAGCGGGCAATGCGTGCGGAGGTCCGGGGCGAGCGGCTAATCCATGCGGGGGGCGGGGCCAGGCCGAGGCGAGTGGGCAATCCGTGGGGGAGGGGAGGAGCCAGGCCGAGGCGAGCGGCCAATCCGTGGGGGGGGCTGGGCCAGGCCGAGCCCAGCGGCCAATCCGACAGTTGTCACTTTTATGACACTGTCACGGTGACACAATTTTGGAGCAAGACAGACAGACAGACAGAATAAGGCAATTATATATATAGATGAATGTCTTTTGTTCCTATAGCAACTAATCACAGCTCCTACTAATAACCTGTAGTTCCAGGCTCCATTTACTTTAATGGAGGCATGTTATTTGGAGAGTAACTGTAAAGCGCGGGGTTAAATTTTCCTGTCAAAACATAGTCTACGACGTTCCCTGGGTCACATGAGGTGTCTGCAAAATTTCGTGATTGTAAATGCGACGGTGCGGATACACTTTCATTTCACTTTTTCCTCATTATGTAGATAGGGGCAAAATTGATTGGTAAATTGGAATGCGCGTTATTAAAATTTCGCCTCAGAACATAGCCTATGACGCTCTCGGGGTCCAGATGTGTGAGTGTGCAAATTTTTGTGGCTGTAGCTGCGACGATGCAGATGAAAATCCCGGACATACATACACACACACATTCAGCTTTATATATTAGACTAGCTGTACTACCCGGCTTTGCCCGGGTTAATAACTGCTGTTAACAAAATAGAATGTATTAACAAAAATGGAGTCTGCACACAAAAACCACAAAACAAATAGATATAAATGTAATTATAATGTCTGTCTCCCCCTCTGTATATATCTCTCTGTCTCTCTCTCTATCTCTTTGTCTCTGACTGTCTCTTTCTCCATCTGTCTCAATCTCTTTCCCTGTCTATCTATCTCTTTCTCTGTCTGTCTATCTATCTCTTTCCCTGTCTGTCTATCTATCTCTGTCACTTTGCCTGTCTGTCTCTTTCCCCTGTCTGTTTCTTTCCCTCTCTTTCCCTGTCTGTCTCTTTCCCTCTGTCTCTTTGTCTGTCAATTTACCTGTATTTGTCTGTCTCTTTCCCTGTCTGTCTGTTTCCCTGTGTCTGTCTCTGTCTCTTTGTCTGTGTCTGTCTCTTTACCTGTCTGTGTCTGTCTCTTAACCTGTCTCTCTCTTTCTCTCTTTTCCCTGTCTGTCTCTTTCCCTGTCAGTCTGTCTCTTTGTCTGCGTCTGTCTATTTGTGTCTGTCTCTTACCCTGTCTATGTCTGTTTCTTTCACTGTCTGTGTCTGCCTCTCCCTGTCTGTCTGTCTCTTTCCCTGGCTGCATTGTGACACGCCAACATTCCATTTAAGGGCGTGGCTGTGCATTCTTCTGAAGTTCTGGCTGCACTATGGCTCCCAGCTCCATTCGGTTTAATGGAGGTACGTTTTTTGGTGAATAGCTGTAAAGCGCGGGGTTAAAATTTCCCCTCAAAACATTCCTATGACGCTCTCGGGGTCCATAAGTGTGAGTGTGCAAAATTTTGTGGCTGTAGCTGCGACGGTGCAGATGCCAATCCCGGACATACACACACATACACACATTCAGCTTTATATATTAGACTAGCTGTACTACCCGGCTTCGCCCGGGTTAATAACTGCTGTTAACAAAATAGAATGTATTAACAAAAATGTATTCTGCACACACAAACTACAAAACAAATAGATATAAATGTAATTATGTCTGTCTCCCCGTCTGTATATATCTCTCTGTCTCTTTCCCTGTCTGTCTCTGACTGTCTGTCTCTTTCTCCATCTGACTCAATCTCCTTCCCTGTCTGTCTATCTATCTTTCCCTGTCTATCTATCTCTTTCCCTGTCTATCTATCTTTCCCTGTCTGTCTCTTTCCCTTTCTTTCCCTGTCTGTCTGTTTCCCTGTGTCTGTCTGTCTCTTTGTCTGTCTGTCTCTTTGTGTCTGTCTCTTACCTTGTCTATGTCTGTTTCTTACCCTGTCTGTGTCTGCCTCTTTCCCTGTCTGTGTCTGTCTCTTTGTGTCTGTCTCTTACCCTGTCTATGTCTGTTTCTTTCACTGTCTGTGTCTGCCTCTTTTCCTGTCTGTCTGTCTCTTTCCCTGGCTGCATTGTGACACGCTAACATTCCATATAAGGGTGTGGCTGCGCATTCTTCTGAAGTTCTGGCTGCACTGTGGCTCCCAGCTCCATTCGCTTTAATGGAGGTAGGTTTTTTGGTGAATAACTGTAAAGCGCGGGGTTAAAATTTCCCCTCAAAACATAGCCTATGACGCTCTAGGGGTCCAGAAGTGTGAGTGTGCAAAATTTTGTCGCTGTAGCTGCAACGGTGCGGATGCCAATCCCGGACATACACACACACACACACACACACATACACACACACATTCAGCTTTATATATTAGATATGCTTGCCACAAGCACTGCAGGTAAATGGTGCTGGAACCCACGCACTCTCACAGCCAGGTCGCCTGCCTTAGTTGTCAGCATACAGAATGACACTCACGTGCCAATAAGTGGAGCCGCCTCCCTGGCCCAGACCACATGGCATGTGGTAATGGCGTTGGTTGTTGGTACAGCCACAAAATTTTGCACACTCACACTTCTGGACCCAGAGAGCGTCATAGGCTATATTTTTAGGGGAAATTTTAACCCTGCTCTTTACAGTTATTCGCCAAAAAACCTGCCTCCATTAAAGCGAATGGAGCTGGGAGCCACAGTGCAGCCAGAACTTCAGAAGAATGCGCAGCCACGCCCTTATATGGAATGTTGGCGTGTCACAATGCAGCCAGGGAAAGAGACAGACACAGACAGGGAAAGAGGCAGACACAGACATAGGGTAAGAGACAGACACAAAGAGACAGACAGACTGACAGGGAAAGAGACAGACAGGGAAAGAGAGACAGGTTAAGAGACAGACACAGAAAGGTAAAGAGACAGACACAGGGAAACAGACAGACAGGGAAAGAAAGGGAAAGAGACAGACAGGGTAAGAGACAGGTAAAGAGACAGACACAGGGAAAGAGACAGAGGGAAAGAGTGAAAGAGACAGACAGGGAAAGAGAGAGACAGGGAAAGTGACAGAGATAGATAGACAGACAGGGAAACAACAGTTATTAACCCGGGCGAAGCCGGGTAGTACAGCTAGTATATATATATATATATATATATATATATATATATATATATTATATATATATATATATATATATAATTTCTTATTTTTTTTTTAACTTGCCTTTACTAGTCCCCTTAGGGCACTCTATGACTGCACTGTCCGATCGATTCTGCTGTTCAGAGCAGTGCATCAGCATCTCTCTGATGAGCAGAAATGCTGTGTTCCTGTGAGTGCCGCCATTCACAGGAAACACGTCATGACAAACCATCTGCACTCAGTGATCGTGTCACGGAGGTGGCAGTGAATCGCGCGGGTACCCCGGTGTCTGTTACTCACACTGTCAGCTGCATATGCCTGCTGAACAGATCAGCCGACAAAGTGACAGATGTGACGTATACAATAGGTATGTCAATGGCCGTGAAGTGGTTAAAAAAAATAGAACCCCTGTGACCTTACACGTAGTCAATGTTCAAATCTCAGTTTTTATATCCATTCAACCTTCAGTTAATAACAACAAAATACTTAAAGTATTAGTCCCCAGTTTTCATATATATATATATATATATATATATATATATATATATATATATATATATAAAAAAAAAAAAACACAAACCTATAATACATTTTTTGATTACATTTTAACTACATGATAATATAGACTTTTTAACAATCAACAAAATATAAACATTCACTTACAGTTTGCACTATGAAAAAAACAAGTAGTTATTTAGCAAAAGAGTCACATATCTTAAGGCCCCTTTACACACTGCAACATCGCTAGCGATATCGTTGTAACGTCACCGATTTTGTGACGTAATAGCGACCTCCCCAGCGACATTGCAGTGTGTGACACGCATCAGTGACCTGGTCCCCGCTGTGAGGTCGTTGATCGCTACAAGTGGTTCAGGATCATTCTTTGGTCCTTTGTTTCCCGCTGCGCAGCATGTATCGGTGTGTTTGACATTGTTACAATGACATCGTTAGCGACCCAGCCCATAGGCGTGCTAGTGTTCCATTTCCAGCGAGGTCGTTCTGCAGGTCCGTATCGCTGCTGCGTCGTTGGCCAGATCTGCCTCTTTGACAGCTCACCAGCGACTGTTAGGCTATGTGCGCACGTTGCGTTTTTTCCCGTGTTTCCGCAGCGTTTTTAGCGGCAGCGTTTTTGCGCTAAAACGCATGCGTTTTTGTTTTCCAGCAAAGTCTATGGGAAAAGATGAAATCCTGTCTGCACTTTGCTTTTTTTTCTGCAGCGTTTAATTTGCATATTTTGGGTCAAAAACCATGCTGAAAAAGAAGCAGCATGTCAGTTGTTTTTGCCATTTCTGCAGCATTTCCTTAACATTGGAGTCAATGAGAAATGGCAAAATGCAACCAAAATCACCTTTCCTGCATTTTTCATGCTTTTTACCTGCTTTTCCACTGCGTTTTTGGCTTCAAAAACGCATGCTTTTCTGGCATAAAATTAAAGGGTTATAATGTTCCTTTACACACACACAATAACCGAAAATTTAAATGCTAAAAAATAATAAACTTTACCTATTTTTCTGTTAAAATGTGCATAACCACTATTATTTCATTAAAATTGATAATTTTCCATATAGTTTTATTAAAAGTTAATTTTATCCTTTTTTTCTCTTTTTTCATTCTTTTTGACTATTCCAACTTTATTTCTCAGTGTCTTGATCTACAAAACGCATCTGCAGAAACGCAGGTGAAAAAGCAGGCAAAAAGCGCTGAAAACGCACTAAAAACGCGGTAAATACGCATGCTTTTTTAGCGCTAAAAAATGGTCAAAAGCCATTTGGTCAAAAACCAAGGGAAGGAAAACGTGCAGAATAAACTGCAGGTACTCCGACGCAACGTGCGCACATAGCCTTAGAGACTTTCTAGCGATCCCGGCCATGTTGGGATCGCTGGTGGTATCGCTAGAAAGTCTCAGTGTGTAAAGGGGCCTTTAGGCTGAGTTCACATGTCTTGTAATCATCCGTTAGAACGGATCCTGCAGAGAGATCTGTTGGCAAAATGATTTCTGCCGGATCTCTTTTTTTTAACATTGGAGTCTATGGATCAGTTAATGGATTGACATTTGTCCGGCATTTGAAACAAATCCTGCAAGAAAAAATGGATCCTTTACAAATACTAGAATAACGGATGACTGAATAGCATTCAGTTAGCCATAGACTCCAATGTTAAAAAAAAATGGACTTGGCAGAGATCCGTTATTTAACAACGGACAAAAAAGTTGTTTGTATGACTTTTTTGTCAACGGATCTCTGCAGGATCCATTCTAGCTATGATTTCTGGACATGTGAACTCAGCCTGAGGCTGGGGTCACACAAGCATATGAAAAAATAAAAACGGTCCCATTCTCATTCAGGAGAGTAGGACAGAGGTTTTTTTTCTCACAAATCCATGTGCAATCCGTTGTTGGTTTTTTTTTTTGTTTTCTCAGCAACTCATTCATTTACATGACTATTTACAGTGTTCTATGCTACAGAATAGTAATGTATCAATAAAAATGGATGTCACTAAGATGGTGCTTGTGACATCCGTTTTTTTATTTTTTGTTTTCTCGCACCCATAGACTTGTATTGGCGAATGTCATACGATTTTGGCATACACTCGCAGCATGCTGTAACTTTTTCTCATACAGAATCTGGATGAGAAAAAAAACTGATTATCTGCTCTCCCCCATTGACTAACATTGGTCAGAGTGCAATGCAAGATTAATACACTCATGTGAACTCAGCCTTATGTTGTTCATTGCACATATCCAGTTAGGTCCAGAAATATTTGGACAGTGACACAATTTTCGCGAGTTGGGCTCTGCATGCCACCACATTGGATTTGAAATGAAACCTCTACAACAGAATTCAAGTGCAGATTGTAACGTTTAATTTGAAGGTTTGAACAAAAATATCTGATAGAAATTGTAGGAATTGTACACATTTCTTTACAAACACTCCACATTTTAGGAGGTCAAAAGTAATTGGACAAATAAACCAAACCCAAACAAAATATTTTTATTTTCAATATTTTGTTGCGAATCCTTTGGAGGCAATCACTGCCTTAAGTCTGGAACCCATGGACATCACCAAACGCTGGGTTTCCTCCTTCTTAATGCTTTGCCAGGCCTTTACAGCCGCAGCCTTCAGGTCTTGCTTGTTTGTGGGTCTTTCCGTCTTAAGTCTGGATTTGAGCAAGTGAAATGCATGCTCAATTGGGTTAAGATCTGGTGATTGACTTGGCCATTGCAGAATGTTCCACTTTTTTGCACTCATGAACTTTTGGGTAGCTTTGGCTGTATGCTTGGGGTCATTGTCCATCTGTACTATGAAGCGCCGTCCGATCAACTTTGCGGCATTTGGCTGAATCTGGGCTGAAAGTATATCCCGGCACACTTCAGAATTCATCCAGCTACTCTTGTCTGCTGTTATGTCATCAATAAACACAAGTGACCCAGTGCCATTGAAAGCCATGCATGCCCATGCCTCCACCATGTTTTACAGAGGATGTGGTGTGCCTTGGATCATGTGCCGTTCCCTTTCTTCTCCAAACTTTTTTCTTCCCATCATTCTGGTACAGGTTGATCTTTGTCTCATCTGTCCATAGAATACTTTTCCAGAACTGAGCTGGCTTCATGAGGTGTTTTTCAGCAAATTTAACTCTGGCCTGTCTATTTTTGGAATTGATGAATGGTTTGCATCTAGATGTGAACCCTTTGTATTTACTTTCATGGAGTCTTCTCTTTACTGTTGACTTAGAGACAGATACACCTACTTCACTGAGAGTGTTCTGGACTTCAGTTGATGTTGTGAACGGGTTCTTCTTCACCAAAGAAAGTATGCGGCGATCATCCACCACTGTTGTCATCCGTGGACGCCCAGGCCTTTTTAGTTCCCAAGCTCACCAGTCAATTCCTTTTTTCTCAAAATGTACCCGACTGTTGATTTTGCTACTCCAAGCATGTCTGCTATCTCTCTGATGGATTTTTTCTTTTTTTTCAGCCTCAGGATGTTCTGCTTCACCTCAATTGAGAGTTCCTTAGACCGCATGTTGTCTGGTCACAGCAACAGCTTCCAAATGCAAAACCACACACCTGTAATCAACCCCAGACCTTTTAACTACTTCATTGATTACAGGTTAACGAGGGAGACGCCTTCAGAGTTAATTGCAGCCCTTAGAGTCCCTTGTCCAATTACTTATGGTCCCTTGAAAAAGAGGAGGCTATGCATTACAGAGCTATGATTCCTAAACCCTTTCTCTGATTTGGATGTGAAAACTCTCATATTGCAGCTGGGAGTGTGCACTTTCAGCCCATATTATATATATAATTGTATTTCTGACCATGTTTTTGTAAACCGCTAAAATAACAAAACTTGTGTCACTGTCCAAATATTTCTGGACCTAACTGTATATGTTTTGCAATTATAATACTTGTTTTTGTTTTGTTTTTTTGACACTATATCTCACACACAATTTATATTGATCTTTGACAGGACTTCTTCCAGAAGGCTTGGTGTCATCAGTGAGTCGTCTTTTCAGAACAAAGTACTGCAATATTAATCGCTGCACCTCGCTGTGGTATGTGTATTGTCCGTTTCTCGGGATGCACTGAAGCTATGACGCTGCCTAAATGGCCGTTTATCTGCCTTCCATACTCGCAGAAGTGTGACAAAACAAACTTGCTTGGGGTCTAATAGACCACATGCAACTAAAGGTTAAGGAGCATTAATCTAAGGCTGGAGTCACATTAGTGTACTGCATCCGATGCAAAAGCATTGGATGTGATATGCTAATGACCCCGTGGCTGCTGCTAGCATGAGCTGAGTGTCATTTGACTGCGATCGCATCACCACTACGGAGGAGAGGGAGAGCGTGATCTCTCCATCTCCTCCATTGTCAGCTTTCATTACTGCTTTGCACACTGTTGGCATTCTCTTGATGAGCTTCAAGAGGTAGTCACCGGAAATGGTTTTCCAACAGTCTTGAAGGAGTTCCCGGAGATGCTTAGCACTTGTTGGCCCTTTTTTCTTCACTCTGCTGTCCAGCTCACCCCAAACCATCTCGATTGGGTTCAGGTCTGGTGACTGAGGAGGCCAGGTCATCTGGCGTAGCACCCCATCACTCTCCTTCTTAGTCAAATAGCCCTTACACAGCCTGGAGGTGTGTTTGGGGTCATTGTCCTGTTGAAAAAGAAATGATGGTCCAACTAAATGCAAACCGGATGGAATAGCATGCCGCTGCAAGATGCTGTGGTAGCCATGCTGGTTCTGTATGCCTTCAATTTTGAATAAATGCCCAACAGTGTCACCAGCAAAGCACCCCCACACCGTCACACCTCCTCCATGCTTCACGGTGGGAACCAGCCATGTAGAGTCCATCCGTTCACCTTTTCTATAAAGACACGGTGGTTGGATCCAAAGATCTCAAATTTGGACTCATCAGACCAAAGCACAGATTTCCACTGGTCTAATGTCCATTCCTTGTGTTCTTTCGCCCAAACAAGTCTCTTCTGCTTGTTGCCTGTCCTTATTAGTGGTTTCCTAGCAGCTATTTTACCATGAAGGCCTGCTGCACAAAGTCTCCTCTTAACAGTTGTTCTAGAGATGTGTCTGCTGCTAGAACGCTGTGTGGCATTGACCTGGTCTCTAATCTGAGCTGCTGTTAACCTGCGATTTCTGAGGCTGGTGACTCGGATAAACTTATCCTCCACAGCAGAGGTGACTCTTGGTCTTCCTTTCCTGGGGCGGTCCTCATGTGAACTAGTTTCTTTGTAGCGTTTGATGGTTTTTGCCACTGCACTTGGGGACACTTTCAAAGTTTTCCCAATTTTTTGGACTGACTGACCTTCATTTCTTAATGTAATGATGGCCACTCGTTTTTCTTTACTTAGAATTTGTATTATGGCAAGAAAAAAGCATCTAACAGTCTATTCAGTAGGACTATCAGCTGTGTATCACCAGACTTCTGCACAACCCAACTGATGGTCCCAACCTCATTTTATAAGGCAAGAAATCCCACTTATTAAACCTGACAGGGCACACCTGTGAAGTGAAAACCATTTCCGGTGACTACCTCTTGAAGCTCATCGAGAGAATGCCAAGAGTGTGCAAAGCAGTAATCAAAGCAAAAGGTGGCAACTTTGAAGAACCTAGAATATAAGACATATTTTCAGTTGTTTCACACTTATTGTTAAGTATTTCATTTCACATGTGATAATTCATAGTTTTGATGCCTTCAATGTGAATCTACAATTTTCAGAGTCATGAGAATAAAGAAAACTCTTTGAATAAGAAGGTGGGTCCAAAAAATTGTAGTGAGAGGATTTTTTTTTCTCCCCTCCTAAAAATACTGATAGCAGACAGAATCTTTTGTTGAAAAAAAATAAAAGGCATATTACACTTCCAGCAAAGTGTATGAGATTTATGTAGGATTCATCCCCACCATGTATTTTTTTTGTGTGCATTTTCTCAGCACAAAATGCATTTATGTTCATTCTGTTTAGGTCTATTATTTCTAGCTGTGTTGGAGCTTGCGTCTGCAGCCCTGGAAAACGGTGGTGTTTGGTCGTTTGCTCTGATGAGTCCATGTACGTTAATAATGCAGATGGTAGACACAATCTTCATAATTATCCGCCTGTTTGTAGCGGACAGCAAGTCTGTGTGCCAGCCTCAAATAGGTAGATGCTACCAAAAATGATGTACGACAGAGCACAATCTTTCTCCCTTTGCTCATTAAAGCACCACTCCAGCCTCTTTGTTTTAAACCTAAGTTATCTGCCCCCAGTCTTATATTTCCCCCCTCCAGCGTTTTCATCCTTTTCTGGCGTCTCTCTGGTCCTGCGGCGCCATCCTATGCCCTAAACTTCTGACTGGCTGGAAGTCAGAAGTTGCATCACAAGCTCTCGATGCAAGTCTATAAGAGCCAGAATGAGGTTCTCATAGACTTGTGTTGAGTTGTGACCTCTGACCGCTCCATGAAACAGTGTGACCTGCCAGCGGCTCCAAAGTGCCCGACACTGATGGGAGCAGTGGTGAAAGCAGATGAAGATGGCAGCAGGTGAGTATAAAACCGGGAGCAGGGTACTTACATTTAAAAGCACCACTCCAGCTGAGAAATAAAAATAAACGCTGGAGTGGTGTTTTAAAGTAAATGCACCCATCAATGTAAACATCTGAATCCTGTATTCCAGGGCTTTAGATATAAGCCCTGATGAAGCCATGGACGGTAGGCGAAAATGCAATATACACAGTCTAATCGGTTCATTGTTTTATTGACAGGTTATTCAAAGTTTTATTAAGATTTGACAAACCGAAAAGAAACAAACAGCAATGATAAAAACACATGCAATTGAGCGAATTGGTGCAGAAAATCTGTGGGGTCAACAACGCAACAAATACACTTCACGGGAACTTGTCATTAAAGATGGTCATCCTTTCTGTTAAAAGGCATCTGTCACCAGGTATTTTCTACCTCATCTGAGAGCAGTATGATGTAGGGACAGACACCCTGATTCCAACAATGTATCAGTTTATTGGGTGCAGGAGTTGTGACAAAAAGTTCTTAGTTGTAGTAGAGTTGAAAAAGCTGGCCACACCACAGCTCTGTACATTCACTATTGATACTGAGCTGCTTATCAGAGCAGGAGGCATGGCTGGACGCATGTGAGACCTAGTCCAGGCAGCGATCTACCAGTGACTAAACCTTCATTGTAATTAAACAGCACACAGCCTAAGTGACATATTGCTGAATTCAGTGTATTAATTGCTACATCATGTGTCATCATATAGCAAAAACATGCTGACAGATTCCCTTTAAGGCTAGGGTCATACAACTGTTTCCTCCATTTGAGGAAAAAGGTCAAGTCAGATTATGCTAATCAGATTCTGGTCCAAGTTTAATCAGTCGGATCCGATTTTCTATTAGAGAGAGAATAAGATACAAAAAAAAAATCTCCATTATATCTGAAATTCGGACCCATAAACTTGAATGGCCAAATGTGATCTGATTAACCATATTTTTCACACTATAAGATGCACTCCCCCCCCCCCAAATGTTGGGGGAAAGTGTGGGTGTGTCTTATTGCCAATGTATGTAAAGCGCTGTGGAATTAGTAGCGCTATATAAATGAATAACTATTATTATTATTATTATAGTCTGAATGTAGGGCATGGCTGCGGGGAATTAGGGTGCTGCGGTGGAGCAGGTCATCAACGGCATGAGCAGGCTGTAGCAGCGCCTGCTTTGACCACGTGGGCCTGCTCATTTCATATGCCTGCATCCTCCCACCCATCATCTCTCAGCGCTGAAGCCGGCGCTGACAGGTGGGCGGGATGATGGGCGGGGATGTGCGCATAATTAATAGCTGGCCCGCATGATCATCCCTGGCAACTACAGCCTGGAGTGATCATGTGTGGCTATATTCACTGCCCCCAGCACATAATCAGCGCGGGGGGCAGTGAATAAGTATAATCACCGTTCCCTGCAGCATCGCGATGTCCTCCTGTCTGCCGCCCTCTGATGTGTGTGGAGAGCGGTGTGCATGGCTCCACACAGGTCAGCGGCGCTGCTGCTGGCACAGACAGGAAGACGAGCGATTCCGCGTGGAGTGAGGAAAGGTGAGTATAAACGTTTATTTTTTTGTGTGCCATAGGATTCGGGCCATATATCAGGATGGGGGTATTTATCAGGATGGGGGCTATACCAGGATGGGGGACATATATACAAGGATGGGGATCATATACAAGGCAGGAGGATTATTACCAGGATTGGGTACCTTAGTAGAGAATTTGGGGACACTACCCCCATAACAGTGTCAGCAGTAGATCCTCGCCCCATAAGTGTGTCATGACCACATTTTTTCCTTAAAATTTTATTTTCCTATTTCCCTCCTCTAAAACCAGGCTGCGTCTTCTGGTCTGGTGCGTCTTATAGTCCAAAAAATACGCTACGCAGGTAAATTGTGCGTGCTGCAATTTTTATTTTTTACTTTGACCACTTGATCCGAAGTAAAGATTGGACATGTGCACTGATGCATTAAATAACACAGGTCCGAGTGTGACCCCCCTTTTTGTTTTATTGCACTTAGGCCCCCTTCACACGTCAGTGATTCTGGTACGTATGTATGTGCTTTTTCTTTGTCGCTCTATTGGGAGACCCAGACAATTGGGTGTATAGCTTCTGCCTCCGGAGGCCGCACAAAGTATTACACTCAAAAGTGTTAAGCCCCTCCCCTTCTGCCTATACACCCCCCGTGCTCCCACGGGCTCCTCAGTTTTTTGCTTTGTGCGAAGGAGGTCAGACACGCACAGCACAGCTCCACAGATTAGTCAGCAGCAGCTGCTGACTATGTCGGTTGGAAGAAAAGTGGGCCCATATAGGGCCCCCAGCATGCTCCCTTCTCACCCCACTCTTGTCGGCGGTGTTGTTAAGGTTGAGGTATCCATTGCGGGTACAGAGGCTGGAGCCCACATGCTGCTTTCCTTCCCCATCCCCCTCAGGGCTCTGGGTGAAGTGGGATCCTATCGGTCTCCAGGCACTGAGACCGTGCTTCATCCACAACTCCTGTGGAGCCTGCTGGATAGGAGCCGGGTACCGTTCAGGGACATGGCCCTGCTACGTGAAGGTACTCTGTATCCCTGTGGGGACCGCGCACGGCAACACCTCAGCTTTGCTGGGTGTGCTAGTGCACCGGGGACCGCGGCGCTGACCGGGTTAAACTGTGCCATTACACACTCAGCGTCGCTGAGTGTGTTTATATGTAGGGGCTACCGCGCTAACCGCCGCTGCCATGGGAAACTGCGGCGCGGCTGGGACTTGTAGTTCGCCGGGGACTTCGGCGTCGGCCGCGCTTTTACGGCGGCCACGCTTATACTCGAGTCCCCGGCTTGCTTGCGGCCTAGTTTCCCTTTCTCCCGCCCTCAGCCCTGACAGGCAGGGGAAGGGCGGGACGCTGCACGGAACGAGCAGCACTGAGGGCTGGAGTATGATTTCCATACTCCACCCCCCTCACTGTGCACAGTGTGAGCACCTGGGCCACGACCACGGCTCCCTCCTCTCGTCAGGACGCCGCAGCCATTTCCTGTCAGCTCCTACGACGCTGCAGAGAGGGACAAACCCTGGGAGACCCAGACACGGTCTCTGGTGGCCTCATAACCGCTTTAGGCGGATGGTAAGCAGCACCTGTGGTGCTAGCCCCATGGTGCTGTAGTGTATTGATACATTATTTGTTTATAGTATATATTTTACACTGTATGAGCACAGTTCATTCTGGCTATATACCCTATTGTGTTACTCAGGGCGCCCACAAAAGGCAGGGGTGCCAAAACACAGGCTTATTATGCTGCCTGCGTCGCTTGTACGACCCAGCTGCCGGCAGGTTCCATTGACCCTCATTGTGTGCATTGTTCGGCCCCTGTGACACTTCTTCAGCCAGGGCCCCTGCTAAGAGGGGCCCAGGGGGAGCCACCTGTTGACACTGTCCTAGTGACGGGGACGGAGTTTGCAAAACTCTCTGAGACTATGGCTAAGATACTAGAAGCCTTGCAGTCCAGGCCGGTATCTCAGCAAAGGGACTCTGTTGAATCATTGTTCCCTGGCCCCCCTCAGTTGGACCAACAATGTCCTCCCGGGGTATCTCATACATCCCAGGCTGAGGGTTCTGACTTAGACCCCAGCCCCCGACCGACTAAGTGGGCTCGCTTAGAATTTCCCTCGACATCATATTGTTCAGGGTCTCAGCGGGGGGAATCTCTGGTTGATGATGCGGAGACAGCTGATCAGGATTCTGATCCTGAGGGCGCTCTCAATCTTAATACTCCAGACGGGGACGCCATAGTGAACGTTCTTATTGCGTCCATCGATCAAATGCTGGATATTTCTCCCTCAGCTCCTCCGGCGGAGGAGTCAGCTTCTCATACACCGAGTATGTTTCTAGACCACTCTGATTTCAGAGAGGCACTCCAGAATCATCATGCTTGTCCAGATAAGCGTTTTTCTAAGCGCCTTAAGGATACACGTTATCCTTTTTCCCCTGACGTGGTTAAAGGTTGGACTCAGTGTCCCATAGTGGATCCTCCAATCTCCAGACTGGCGGCTAGATCCATACTTGCAGTGGAAGAGGGGGCCTCGCTCAAAGATGCCACTGACAGGCAGATGGAGCTCTGGTTGAAATCCATCTATGAAGCTATCGGAGCTTCTTTTGCCCCAGCATTCGCAGCCGTATGGGCGCTACAAGATATCTCAGCAGGTCAAGCGCAAATTGAAGCAGCCACATGCACGGCCGCGCCACAAGTGGCATCCATTACCACACAGACCTCGGCAATTGCGTCTTACGCTATTATTGCTGTCCTGGACTCTGCGAGCCGTACGGCGGTCGCAGCCGCCAATTCGGTGGTACTCCGCAGGGCCTTGTGGCTACGGGAATGGAAGGCAGATTCTGCTTCCAAAAAAGCGCTTAACCAGTTTGCCAATTTCTGGCAACAGGCTGTTTGGCGAGCGTCTGGATGAAATCATCAAACAATCCAAGGGAAAGGATACATCCTTACCCCAGCCCAAACAGAACATACCCCAACAGAGGAGAGGGCAGTCGAGGTTTCGGTCCTTTCAGGGCGCGGGCAGGTCCCAATTCTCCTCGTCCAAAAGGTCTCAGAAAGAACAAAGGAACTCTGATGCATGGCGGTCTAAGTCACGTCCTTAAAAGGCCACCGGAGGCGCCGCTAACAAAGCGGCTTCCTCATGACTTTCGACCTCCTCTAGTAGCATCCTCGGTCGGTGGCAGGCTCTCCCGCTTTTGCGACACCTGGCTGCCACAAATAAAAGACCGCTGGGTGAGAGACATTCTGTCTCACGGTTACAAGATAGAGTTCACCTCTCGTCCCCCGACTCGATTCTTCAGGTCATCCCCGCCTCCCTAGCGAGCCGAGGCTCTTCTGCAGGCGCTGCGCACTCTGAAGGCAGAAGGAGTGGTGATCCTGGTTCCTCTTCAGTAACTGAGCCACGGTTTTTACTCCAACTTGTTTGTGGTCCCAAAGGAGGACGGGTCTTTCCGCCCGGTCCTGGACCTGAAACTGCTCAACAAACATGTAAAAACCAGACGGTTCAGGATGGAATCCCTCCGCTCCGTCATCGCCTCAATGTCCCAAGGAGATTTCCTTGCATCGATCGATGTCAAAGATGCTTATCTCCACGTACCGATTGCTCTAGAGCACCAGCGCTTCTTGCGCTTCGCCATAGGAAACGAACACCTGCAATTCGTGGCACTGCCGTTCAGCCTGGCAACAGCCCCACGGGTTTTTACCAAGGTTATGGCTACTGTAGTAGCGCTCCTACACTCGCAGGGTCACTCGGTGATCCAGTACTTGGATGCTGATCAAGGCACCCTCTCAATAGGCATGCCAACGCAGCCTCGACGCTTCCCTGGAGACTCTCCAGGGTTTCGGGTGGATCATCAATTTTCCAAAGTCAAATCTGACACCGGCCCACTCGCTGACATATCTTGGCATGGAGTTTCATACCCTCTCAGCGATAGTGAAGCTTCCGCTGTTCAAGCAGTAGTCACTACAGAAAGGGGTACAATCTCTCCTTCAAGGCCAGTCACACCCCTTGAGGCGCCTCATGCACTTCCTGGGGAAGATGGTGGCAGCAATGGAGGCAGTCCCCTTCGCGCAGTTTCACCTGCGTCCCCTTCGATGGGACATCCTACGCAAATGGGACAGGAAGACGACGTCCCTCGACAGGACCGTCTCCCTCTCTCAGGCGACCAGAGCTTCCCTTCGGTGGTGGCTTCTTCCCACTTCATTATCGAAGGGGAAATCCTTCCTTCCCCCATCCTGGGAAGTAGTCACGACGGACGCGAGTCTGTCAGGGTGGGGAGCGGTTTTTCTCCACCACAGGGCTCAGGGTACGTGGACCCAGCAAGAGTCCTCGCTTCAGATCAATGTTCTGGAAATACGGGCAGTGTATCTTGCCCAGAAAGCGTTCCAGCAGTGGCTGGAGGGCAAGCAGATCCGAATTCAGTCGGACAATTCCACAGCGGTGGCATACATCAACCACCAAGGCGGCACACGCAGCCAGCAAGCCTTCCAGGAAGTCCGGCGGATTTTGATGTGGGTGGAAGCCACGGCATCCACCATATCCGCAGTTCACATCCCAGGCGTGGAAAACTGGGAAGCAGATTATCTCAGTTGCCAGGGCATGGACGCAGGGGAATGGTCCCTTCACCCGGACGTGTTTCAGGAGATCTGTTGCTGCTGGGGGGTGCCGGACGTCGACCTCATGGCGTCCCGGCACAACAACAAGATACCAATGTTCATGGCAC
Organism: Anomaloglossus baeobatrachus; assembly: GCF_048569485.1. Taxonomy (NCBI): domain Eukaryota; kingdom Metazoa; phylum Chordata; class Amphibia; order Anura; family Aromobatidae; genus Anomaloglossus; species Anomaloglossus baeobatrachus. Next base: position 454,750,861 of record NC_134357.1, on the reverse strand, counting down.
GGTCTCAAGATCCCAGAGCTCTGGCGGCAGACGCCTTAGTTCAGGATTGGTCGCAGTTTCAGCTCCCTTATGTGTTTCCTCCGCTGGCACTGTTGCCCAGAGTGTTACGCAAGATCAGGATCGACTGCCGCCGCGCCATCCTCGTCGCTCCAGACTGGCCAAGGAGGTCGTGGTACCCGGATCTGTGGCATCTCACGGTCGGCCAACCGTGGACACTACCAGACCGAACAGACTTGCTATCTCGAGGGCCGTTTTTCCATCTGAATTCTGCGGCCCTCAACCTGACTGTGTGGCCATTGAGTCCTGGACCCTAGCGTCTTCAGGGTTATCTCAAGACGTCATTGCCACTATGAGACAGGCTAGAAAATCAACGTCCGCCAAGATCTTTCACAGGACGTGAAAAATTTTTTCTGTCATGGTGCTCTGTTCAGGGTTTTTCTCCCTGGCCATTTGCATTACCTACTTTTCTGTCCTTCCTTCAATCTGGACTGGAAAAGGGTTTGTCGCTCGGCTCCCTTAAGGGACAAGTCTCAGCGCCCTCTGTGTTTTTCCAGAAGCGCCTAGCCAGACTTCCACAGGTATGCACGTTCCTGCAGGGGGTTTGTCACATCGTTCCACCTTACAAGCGGCCGTTAGAACCCTGGGATCTAAACAGGGTTCTGATGGTTCTTCAGAAACCACCATTCGAGCCCAATGAGAGATATTTCCCTCTCACGACTTTCGCAGAAAGTGGTTTTTCTTGTAGCAGTCACTTCTCTTCGGAGAGTGTCTGAGCTAGCAGCATTGTCGTGCAAAGCCCCTTTCCTGGTGTTCACCAGGACAAGGTGGTTCTACGTCCGGTTCCGGATTTTCTCCCTAAGGTGGTATCCCCCTTTCATCTCAATCAGGATATTTCCTCACCTTCTTTTTATCCTCATCCAGTTCACCAATGTGAAAAGGATTTGCACTTGTTAGATTTGGTGAGAGCACTCAGACTCTACGTTTCTCGTACGGCGCCCCTGCGCCGCTCGGATGCACTCTTTGTCCTTGTCGCTGGCCAGCGTAAAGGGTCACAGGCTTCCAAATCAACCCTGGCTCGGTGGATCAAGGAGCCAATTATCGAAGCTTACCGTTCGGCTGGGCTTCCGGTTCCCTCAGGGCTGAAGGCCCATTCTACCAGAGCCGTGGGCGCGTCCTGGGCTTTGAGGCACCAGGCTACAGCTCAGCAGGTGTGTCAGGCGGCTACCTGGTCGAGCCTGCACACTTTCACGAAGCACTATCAGGTGCATACCTATGCTTCGGCGGATGCCAGCCTAGGTAGACGAGTCCTTCAGGCGGCGGTTGCCCACCTGTAGGAAAGGGCCGTTTTACGGCTCTCTTACGAGGTATTAATTTACCCACCCAGGGACTGCTTTTGGACGTCCCAATTGTCTGGGTCTCCCAATAGAGCGACAAAGAAGAAGGGAATTTTGTTTACTTACCGTAAATTCCTTTTCTTCTAGCTCTAATTGGGAGACCCAGCACCCGCCCTGTTTTTTTGTGTACACATGTTGTTCATGTTGAATGGTTTCAGTTCTCCGATATTCCTTCGGATTGAAGTTACTTTAAACCAGTTTATAATTTTTTTTTTCCTCCTTCTTGCTTTTGCACCAAAACTGAGGAGCCCGTGGGAGCACGGGGGGTGTATAGGCAGAAGGGGAGGGGCTTAACACTTTTGAGTGTAATACTTTGTGCGGCCTCCGGAGGCAGAAGCTATACACCCAATTGTCTGGGTCTCCCAATTAGAGCTAGAAGAAAAGGAATTTACGGTAAGTAAACAAAATTCCCTTCTTTTTTATACGTACCAGGATCACTGACATACGCAGACACATTTTAATTAATGGGTCTGCTCACACATCAGTGATTTTTCACTGAACGTGTCTATGTGCAGCGTACACGCGTGTCTGTGATTCTACACGGAGACAAGTCCGTTTTTTTTCTGGCATCACTGATGACCCACGGACCACACTCGGGTGTGATCCGTGTGTGATCCGTGAAACACGTACCAGAAAAACACTGACATATAAAATAATAAACATTTTAAACTCACCTTTCCAGTGACGCGCTGTGCAGCCTCCGCTCTCTGCAGCTCTTGCCCGGCTCATGAATATTCATGAAAGCAGGAGCAGCCGACCCGGAAGTAGCTGCAGAGAGCGGTGGGCGGACGCTGCGGAGCCGAGGAGTTCAGCACCATGGACAGCAGGAGCGAAATCAGGTGAGTAATGTCCATATGCAATCACGGATTGCACATGGACAACCCACGTGTGCCGTGAATCACGAAACACGGAGGGACGTGTGCGTGTTTTACACGTCAGTGAAGAACGTCGGTGTTTTTCACTGACGTGTGAAGGGGGCCTTAGACCGAATATACGGTCATCTGAACGAGCCCTCACAGATTTTAGCAGTGCTCATGTCCACAACACTAGAGCTGTTCAGAAACACGTCTATTATCTAGAGTGGAACTAATAGGACATTTTTGTTGCATTTGTGACTGTCCAGTAATAGATTAGATTTCACTTCTTTTGTGAATTAGGCTGGAAACACACCTATGCGTGTAAAATCGGTCCGAGTTGCCTGAAAAAAACTCGGCCGATTTTAGTTTACGTTAGGTCAGTGTGCAATGCAAGTGCAATGCTTTTTTTTTAATTGTTTCCAGGGTAGTAGAGCGTGTGTAATGCGTGTGTGATCCGTGTGTCATCTTTTTTTCTCAGCAGCTGTCATCTGCCATGCAGCTCTGCTACATGGCCGTTGACAGCAGCCACAGACAGAGCCATGTAGCAGAGCTGAATGGCCGCTGACAGCAGACACAGACAGATCCGCACGATCATAATGAAGTCGGATGAACTTCACCCGACTTCATTGTCATCCCGCAGCTCTCTCTGTGTGGCATGGCCTGATTTTCGGTCACCGGTGAAGGTCTCACCGGTGACCGGAAATCCCCTGAGTGACCGCAGTGAGCCGCGCGATCAGCGGTGCCGTCACTGAGGTTACCCGCGGCCACAGCTGAAGTCCTCCTGCTGAGATCTGTGGCCGCAGGTAACCTGAGTGATGTCATCGCTGATAGCGCGACTCACTTCAGTCGCTGTGGGGAGCTCACAGAGAGCGGTCGTGGTCTGTGACCGCTCTCTGTCAGCTTCCGATGTAGCAGAACTGACAGCGTCAAGGGACCTCTGTGGATTACGTCGGACCTGGAGGGGTATTTCGGGGTTTAATAAAGTGGTGAAAGAGGTTGGTTTTTTTTGTCATTTATTTCAAATAAAGGATTTTTGGGTGTATGTCTTTATTTTCTTTAACTTACAGGTTAATCATGGAAGGTATCTCGGGGAGACGCCTGCCATGATTAATCTAGGACTTAGTGGAAGCTATGGCCTTCTGCCATTAACTCTTTATTACCTCGATTGCCACCGCACCAGGGCAATTCAGGATGGCCGGGTACAGTCCCGGGACAGTCGCATCTCATGGATGCGGCTATTCCGGGCGGCTGCTGGCTGATATTGTTAGGGTGGGGGGCTCCCCATAACGTGGGGCTCCCCATCCTGAGAATACCAGCCTGCAGCCGTGTGGCTTTACCCTGGCTGGTATTTAAATTGGGGGGAACCGCACGCCGTTTTTTTTTAATTATTTATTTTTTTAACTGCATGATATAGACCCATCCACCGGCAGTTGTGATTGGTTGCAGTGAGACAGCTGTCACTCAGCGGTGGGGGCGTGTCTGACTGCATCCAATCATAGGCGCCAGTGGGCGGGGAAAGCCGGGAATACGAGATTGAATAATGAGCGGCCGGCTTTTTCAAAAGAGGAGAAGCCTCCGGAGCAGTGTGAACGCCGCGTCGGTGATCGGGGATCGGTGAGTATCAGAGAGGGGGGAAGAAGGATAGACCGACATGGACAGAGAGAGAGACTGACAGAGAGAGAGACCGACCAACAGAGAGAGAATAGAGACCGAGAGGGAGAGACCGACTGACATTAATCACATGTTTCTCAAAACACTGGAAATGAGTGAGGTCTCACAATGTCGGTCAATCTCTATGATTGACCGACATTGTGAGACCTCATTCATTTCCAATGTTTTGAGAAACATGCGATTAATGTATTTAGAAAAACGAATGTCACTAGGATGGTGTGAGTGCTGGTCCGTGTGACATGCATTTTTTTCACGCGCCCATAGAGTTGCATTGGAGAGACTCGCGCGAGAAACTCTCCAAAATGCAGCACGCTGCGATTTTTTTTCTCAGTCCGATTTGGAGTGAGAAAAAAATAGCAGATGGGAGCTGCCTCATTGTTTAACATGTGTCCGAGTGCAATGCGAGAATTTCTCGCATTGCACTACTGCGAGAAACTCGCAAGTGAGAAGCCGGCCTTAACGATGCATTTGCAGTAAAATTCTCAGCACTTTTTGGCTTTCCTATTGGGGTAAGGTCTGACAGAGTGACCAGGCAGAGGCCGTGAAGTATTCACAAACTGCAGAGCCAACTTACCGTATCTTTACGTTTTGTCGATTGTTTAATAAGCAATCACTTGAATTTGAAGGAAACTTGTTGCTTCCCCTTAAAAGCTAATGTGTTTTACATGCAGAATCCCCCTTCCGCTGTGCATTATAATAGAATTTGGAGTCCTGAAATTCATACAGACCATAATTTTACGCACCTGTTCAGTCCACTGCACAATCCACATGCCTTGCATGTAGATTTTAAAAGCATTTTTTTTCTTGGCAATGTAGCGACATTAGTGATGGTGAAATCCACAGCATATCTGCTTCTGTTCCGTACAGTGGATTAGAGAGGGATGTAATATTATGGCCAGTGTGAATCCACCCAGCTGGTTCAGGCCATCAGCCGCAGAAAAGGTTAATCAGAACAAATATCTCTTTCAACGTCCAGACGCTTTTATTTATTGGAGATGAAAGGGTGCGGCCAGGATCCCGAAGCTTCTTTTTTGAAAATAGTACAGATTCTATAGGAATGCATTGTACGCTCTTCGCTTTCCTGTTGATTTGTCAATGGAAAAGAATACAAACAAGGACTCTTTTGTTCCAACTAAAATCTTCCTAATGATCCTCTCTGTAAATAGTGGCTGAGCCCCAACAAGTGTTTTATTGACATCGCTTGTGAGAAGGGTAGACATGGCAGACAGACAGGGAAAGTGTAGGATTGCTAGAAACACAAGGACGCACTTAGAAACAAAACCTTGACAGATGATTGTTAAAAATGGAGACATTTAGGATCTGTGCAGTGCGGAAAAGAAAGCACCCTCTTGCAGACTGGACAAATGTAAACACTGCGTTTGTAAAAAATAAATGCATCAAACGCATGCATTTTGGATGTATTTTGCATGCGTTTTGGATGCATTTTTGACAGTGCGTTCCCCCGGCAATTCGGCTCTGTTACATACCCACTGACAGCAGACACAGACAGTTGCGCGATGAGAATTAACTCGGATGAACTTCACTCGACTCCATAGTCATCCCCCCGGCTCTGTCTGTGTGTCGCGCCCTGATTAGCGGTCACCCGTGAAGGATTCACCAGTGACCGCTAATCACCTGAGTGACTGAAGTGATCAGCGGTGCCGTCACTCAGGTTACCTGCGGCCACAGCTGCAGTCCTCCACCTGAGAGTGGAAGATGCGGGTAACTTGAGTGACGGCACCGCTGATCACTTCAGTCACTCGGGCGACTTGCTGTCACAGTTTGAGGATCCAGCGGTGACCGCAGGTAACATGAGTGACCTCATCGCTGATCGTGCGGCTCACTTCAGTTGCATCTATTGGATGCGTCAATTCCGGACGGCTGCTGGCTGATATTGTTAGGCTTGGGGGCTCCCCGTAACATGGAGCTCCCCATCCTGAGAATATCAGCATTCAGCCGTGTGGCTTTACCCTGGCTGGTATCAAAATTGGGGGGGACCACACGTCGTGTTTTTTTTTTTTTAATTATTTTTTTTATTATTTATTTTACTGCACGATATAGACCCGCCCACCGGCGGCTGTGATTGGTTACAGCGTGACAGCTGTCATTCAGCGTGGGGGCGTGTCTGACTGCAACCAATCACAGGCGCCGGTGGGCGGGGAAATCAGGGAATACGAGATGGAATAATGAGTGGCCGGCATATTCAAAAGAGGAAAACCCACCGTAGCTTTTGTGACAGCTGTGCAGCGCCGCGCTGGTGATTGGTGAGTATGAGAGAGGGGGAGAGACCGACCAATGGACAGACAGAGAGAGAGAGAGAGAGACCGACCGACAGAGAGAGACAGAGCGACCAACTGTCAGAGAAAGAGACCGACCGACAGACACAGGGAGATTGACCGACATCCACAGAGCGAGACTGAAAAGACCTGCGTTTTGCTTATCAAAGAAGCATGCGGAACGCAACAAAAATGAAGTCCATGTGCATTTTGGTTGCGTTTTCACCCACATCATTGATTTCAATGGGTGGAGAACGCAGCTACAACGCACAAAAGAAGTGACATGCTGCTTTTTTTTCTGCACCGATTTTTGGCATCCAAAACGCTGCGTTTAAAAATGCAGCGTGCGCATTGACTTTTCAGACTTTTCATAGACTTTGCTGGAGAAGCAGAACGCATGCAATTTGGCACTGAAACGCTGCAGTTCAAAACGCAGCGTTAACGCTGGAAAAAAACGCAACGTGTACACATAACCTTAAGCCATGTGCGCACGCTGCGTTTTTTGCGCGTTTTTTTAGTGCAATTTTGTTCCCAAAACTGCATGCATTTCCTTCCCCATCAAAGTCTGAGTTTTCATTTTTGCTGTGCGCACGTTGCAGCTTTTTTTTTTTTTTTTGGCTGCGTCTTTGTGGTGGCCACAAAGATGCAGCATGTCAATTCTTTCTGCGTTTTTACTAGCATTTTTCAGCCCTTCCAGTCAATAGATTTGACTTAAAAAATACATTAGGCAAAAACGCTGTAAAAAAACGCAGCAAAATAATACATGCCGAGGGAGCATTTTTTGGAACCAAAAACATGCATCTTTGCGGTCGCCACAAAGGTGCGGTGTGCGCACGTAGCCTAATATTGGGGAAAGCTATAAAAAAAACAAAACCCTTAATTCTACCAACAGATGTATACTTCAGCCAGTAAATGCAAGGCTGTGTGCGCACGTTGCGTTTTTTCATGCGTTTCCGCAGCGTTTTGAACTGCAGCGTTTTAATGCAAAAATTCATGTGTTTTGATTTCCAAGGAAAGTCTATGGGACATTGGAATATTTTGTGCACACTATGCGTCCAAAAATGCTGCGTTTTTTGTGTCAAAAATTTGACAAAATCTCTGCGTTTGAAGAAGCAACATGTCAATTGTTTTGAGCGTTTTGGCAGCGCTTTGCTAACATTGAAGTCAATGAGAATTATCAAAATGCATCCTAACTTAAATTTCTAGCGTTTTTCATGCTTTTTGATGCTAAACGCATCCTATTTTTGTCAAAATCAAAGCATGCGTTTTTGGCATTATAATGAGGTCAAGCGGTTTCCTTTTGCCCTCACATCCAGCCCGACTTAAAAAAGAAAAAAGAGTCAAACAATAATTTAACTTTATTTTGAACATAATTATTACATCTCAATAATCATTTTCAGAAAATTATCATTACAGTGTATGATTTAAAGCTTTTTGTATATTTTTTTTTCATTTTTTTCCTACTGTTTGAATGTTCAAACTTTATTTAGTTGTGTCTTTGTAATGAAAACGCATCTCATTTTAACCACTGAAAATGCATGTAAAATGCTAGAAAAACGCATGCGTATTTCCTGCGTATATGTGGTCAAAACCAAATTTGACAATGACAAATTCTGCCAGAGGATGCGTTCATTTCTGCAAGGTACTGAACGCAACGTGCGCACATGGCCTAAATGTGTGATATGCCAAACACACATTAGAGACTCTTTATAGTGTACCTGCATTATTAAACCCTTAGCTCAAATGCATGTTACTGTATGTCTGCAATGGAGTCCACAAGCATGGATGGTGCTTGGAGATGCCAGCATGTGTTAGTAAGGCTGGAAACACATCTATGCGAGTAAAATCGGTCCGAGTTGGCTGAAAAAAACTCGGCTGATTTTAGTTCACGTTAGGTCCGAGTACAACGCAAGTGCGATGCTTTTTCTGAATAAATTAATGATTTTACTAGCGTGTGTAATGCGTATTTTTTACTATGTCATCTGCCATTCAGCTCTGCTACATGGCCGCTGACAGCAGACACAGACAGCCATGTAGCAGAGCTGAATGGCAGATGACAGCAGACACAGACAGAGCCGCACGATCAGAATGAACTCGGGTTAACTTCACCCGACTTCATTGTCATGCTGCGGCTCTGTCTGTGCCGCGTCCTGATTAGCGGTCACCTGTGAAGGGCTCACCGGTGACCGCTAATCCCCTGAGTGACTGAAGTTAGCAGCCCTCTCTCATACTCACCGATCCCCGGCGCAGCGCTGCACGACATTCACACTGCTGCGGCGGCTTTTACTATTTTTAAAAAGCCGGCCGCTCATTAAACAATCTTGTATTCCCTGCTTTACCCGCCCACAGGCGCCTTTGATTGGTTGCAGTGAGACACGCCCCCACGCTGAGTGACAGCTGTCTCACTGCACCCAATCACAGCAGCCGGTGGGCGTGTCTATACTGTGCAGTGAAATAAATAATGAAATAATTTAAAAAACCAGCGTGCGGTCCCCCCCAATTTCAATACCAGCCAGATAAAGCCATACGGCTGAAGGCTGGTATTCTCAGGATGGGGAGCTCCACGTTATGGGGAGCCTCCCAGCCTAACACTATCAGTCAGCAGCCGCCCAGTATTGCCGCATACATTAGATGCGACAGTTCTGGGACTGTACCCGGCTCTTCCCGATTTGCCCTGGTGCGTTGGCAAATCGGGGTAATAAGGAGTTAATGGCAGCCCATAGCTGCCACTAAATCCTAGATTAATCATGTCAGGCGTCTCCCCGAGATACCTTCCATGATTAATCTGTAAGTTACAGTAAATAAACACACACACCCGAAAAATCCTTTATTAGAAATAAAAAACACTAACAAATTCCCTGGTTCACCACTTTAATAAGTGCAGCAGAGCTGGAAGCGACGCTGGACCATCCTGGATTACGCCGGACATGGAGGGCTTTTTGGGGCTTATTAAATTGTTGAACCAGGGAATTTGTTAGTGTTTTTTATTTCTAATAAAGGATTTTTTCGGGTGTGTGTGTTTATTTACTGTAATTTAAAGATTAATCATGGAAGGTATATCATAGACGCCTGACATGATTAATCTAGGATTTAGTGGCAGCTATGGGCTGCCAATAACTCCTTATTACCCCGATTTGCCAACGCACCAGGGCAAATCAGGAAGAGCCGGGTACAGTCCCAGAACTGTCGCATCTAATGTATGCGGCAATTCTGGGCGGATGCTGACTGATATTGTTAGGCTGGGGGGCTCCCCATAACGTGGAGCTCCCCATCCTGAGAATACCAGCCTTCAGCCGTATGGCTTTATCTGGCTGGTATTGAAATTGGGGGGGACCGCACGCCGTTTTTTTTAATTATTTCATTATTTATTTCACTGCACAGTATAGACACGCCCACCGGCTGCTGTGATTGGGTGCAGTGAGACAGCTGTCACTCAGCGTGGGGGCGTGTCTCACTGCAACCAATCATAGGTGCCTGTGGGCGGGTAAAGCAGGGAATACGAGATTGTTTAATGAGCGGCTGGCTTTTTCAAAATAGTAAAAGCCGCCGCAGCAGTGTGAATGCCGTGCAGCGCCGCGCCGGAGATCGGGGAACGTTGAGTATGAGAGAGGAGGGGAAAATGACCGACAGACTGTGAGAGAGGGACAGAGATAGTGACCGACCGACAGAGAGAGAACAGAGACAGAGAGGGAGAAACCGACTGACAGAGAATAGTGATTGACAGACATTGTGAGACATCACTCGTTTCCAGTGTTTTAGGAAACATGCGAGAAATGTATTTAGAAAATCGGATGTCACTAGGATGGTGTGAGTGCCGTCCCGTGACATCCGATTATTTACACGCTCCCATAGACTTGCATTGGAGAGACTCGCAGTAGAAACTCGCAAAAAAGCAGCATGCTGCGATTTTTTTCTCAGTCCGATTTGGACTGAGAAAAAAAATCGCAGATGAGAGCTGAATCATTCACTAACATATGTCCGATTCCAATGCGAGATTTTCTTACATTGCTCTACTGCGAGAAACTCGCAAGTGAGAAGCAGCCCAAACAGCTCCACTTGCTGCTATTTTACCATTTGGTCAATCTCTGATCTGATGGGCATTTAAATCAGTAAAAAAAGCCACCAAAAACTTTGTATATAACCCAAGTCAGTATCAATAAAACGGTCAGCAGCTTGGTAAATAAATAACATATCCTTTCACATCTCCATTAACAGAAAAATAAAAATATAACGTGCCTCCGAAATTGGCAACAGAAACAAACTTTCTTTCTTGCTTTCTTTCTTTATTTTGTTTTCTGTGGGGGGAGGAAGTGCTGATAAAGATAAGTTTGGTATCAGCATAGTTGTACTGACCTGGACAACTATGTTTGTAGGTCATTTTTACTATCCATAGAACACCGGTAAAACGGCGGAATTGTTTTTGCTTTGTTTCTTTGCACCATTTCAACCCACTTGGTATTGTTTTTTTTAGTAAATTGTGTGGTAAAGTGAACGTTGCCATTCAAAGCAATAACTCAGTCCTCAAATCCTCATACAGCTATGTCAATAGAAAAAAAGTTATGGCTTTAAGAAAAAGGGAAGGAAAATAAGTGTGAAAAACATGAAATCGTACAGAAGTGAAGGGACTAATGACGTGTTTTCTGATAATAGTGTAAAGGGAACCTGTCACTCAAGTCATGCTGCACAAATCACTGACAGAATGAATAAGCCTGGATGCTTGATTGCCACCAGGTATGCGCTTTTTTTCTGAAGCATTTCAATGTTTCAGGGATATCTTAGTTTGAAAAGCTGCCCCCCCGGCTTCTCAATAACTGGCTGCAAATGATTGACAGATCCCTCCCTATGTACATGACACGCAAGGTATGGTAAAATACCAAGCAAATGGCGAAAATGGAAGAGAAGAAACCCTGTGTCTAGGGAAGGGTAAGATGACCCCTGATCAAACCTTCAGCCCTGACCATCCTAAATAGGTTCCGCACCTAAGCAAAAGAGTCCGTGGAGCCTCTGTTAGGAGTCTCGACACAGAAACTAGCCAGATATCCCTCCGGGAAGGACCTAACCTAAAGAGTGGCTCTTTTTAGGAGACCACGATAACCACCATATTAAGTGGTCTTTCCCGGAGGGATATCTGGCGAGATTCTGTGTCGAGACTCCTAACAGAGGCTCCACGGACTCTTTTGATTTGCATATTTCCCAGGGGGCAATGCACCTAGGACTTCACTGTATTGAGCGCCCTTGTTGGCTGCTGGCAGTGTTTTCTCTGTCTGGTCTCCCCCAAGATCAGTGATTGTTTTGTCTTGTAAAATATTTCAGAGAAAAGACATGCCTGGCAGCACTCGTGCAACCAGGCTCTCCTCATGCTGCCTGTGATTTGGGCAGCATGAATCGAGTGACCATTTACCTTTAAAACTGATGGCAAAAATGTGGGTTTTGTGGTTAATCATTTAGTTAGGCATTAGAGGTTTTTGCAATGTTGACGGGCGGTAGTCCAACATAGCCTGTGAACAGAGTTGTCACTCCTTTTGAAGCAAAGCTGTTGTATTTTTCTAATTTTGGATAATTAAATTAAAGGGAACCTGTCAGGCAATTCATGCTACCCAACCTCAGGCAGCATGAATCGAATCCTGGCTGCATGATTACAGCCAGGTATATTGTTCTCTGAATTGACTAGTCTGATTTTCAGCTATGGTTCCCAGCTCCAATGCACCTTCAGCAGCAGTGCAGGGAAGAGCCGTCCTGAGGCGGAGCTGGGTTAGTGTGGTTTCCAGCTATATTCCCCAACTGGATCTTCAAATTACACTTATCTGAACCACCCAAGCATTTTGGAAAAGAATATACAAAACTACAATCATGCAACCAGGTGGTGATTTATGTAGCCCACACTGGGCAGCATTAGTCTCCTGACAGGTTACCTTTAAATTGACAGAAGATGACAAGTCAAAGATTAATTACTGCAAATTTGTTCCTAAAGATGGAAATACAGTAAATTGTTGTATGTTTTTCCTTCACTGACATCTTTATAGCACCCGAACATGAGAAAATGACTTGCACCATGTTCAGTTATAAAAACATATTATTTGACATGTTTTCCACTGGGCTACATGTTTTTCATTTTATGAGTCGAGTCAATATGAGTCTGGGAGACAAGCCGAGCCTTGTAACGAGTGATAAAAACTCCGCTTCTCAGAAGAAGTTTACAAATCCTGGGAACGGCTTTCTTGTTAAAGCAGCCCTGATGTTTTAATGGCAGATCCAAGGGCCTAGCACCTCTGAGCAATGACCCGTGATGTTTCTCCAAAGCTCCAGCTTCACTTGCACCAGTGTTTAATAGACTAGTGCGCAATGAACTATGACCGCTCATCCATGCAACCTCTTCTAAGGACATATTGAAGGTTTTGTAAGCCTGCGTACGTGAGGCAATTACATTTCCTGTTCATGCTTTTCTCATGGGTTTTATTCCGCCCCCCTCGGTCTTTATTCTTTTATTCTAGCCATATGTCCACAACATTGCCTGCTACTAGTTCACTAGACAAGCTAAATACTGTACATTAACTTTGTACTTCCCTACGCATACTTGTTACCCATTGAGTCGTCATTGAGAAAATAAGGCTTTGTGGACACTGCAGTCAAGTCTTGTGTAGGAGGTATTCAGGAAAATTTCCCAAGATACATCTTCACTGCTAAAGGCTCATTCAGACGTTCGTGTTTTCAGTTTTAAGATTTAATTGATTTTCAAGCGAACGCCGAGCACTTAACGAAACAGCATATGAAATATGAAATGCCAACATTGATATATACACTTGAGTAAGAGCCTATAAGTTAGAAAAGAGAAACAGAAGGGTGGAGAAAAAAGATGTAGTAACTAGAAAGAGAGGGGGAATCACCCGTTGGGGCAGATTCGAAAATTTGTGAGAACTGAGCACGCAAATCCACCACTCTTAAGAATGAGCCCCACAAGGCAGACGTCCGTAGTTTGCGCACAAGTGTTAGCTGTGTTTTCCACTAATAGCACTGTTCACATGTCCAATTTGTATTGTTTTTTTTTTTTCCTCCGCTAAGAAAAACTGATGATACTGATGTTTACTAATGATTGGCGAGTGTTCTCGCTATTCGATCAAGTACCGAGTATAAGCTAAGGCTATGTTTCACACTTGCGTTGGGTTGAATCCGCTGAGTCTGTTGCTGCGTCGTTTTGACGCATCCATTATTTTTGTGGTGTCAACGGATGCAACGGGTCCGTTATTTCACAGGAATCCGTTAGCTGATTCCTGTGAAATAACGGACCGTTGCATCCGTTTGGTGTCCTTTAGGCGTCCGTCTAACGGAATCCGTCGGCTCTGTTTTTATTTCTTTTTTTATTTTTTTTCATTCTGGGCATGCTCAGAATAAATTAGCGGAATCCAGCAGCGGATTCCGTTGTTAAGCACTTAGCAACGGAATCCGCTACCATAGGGAACCATTATAAATTTTAACGGAACCAACGGAATCCGTTGGTTGGCGTCATTTTGACACAAGCATTTAACGTTACATTCTGCGTTGCTTCCGCTTGGCGGAAGCAACGGAGCATCGGCCAACGGAAGCAACGCAGGTACTTTTGGCACAATCCGTCATCAATGCAAGTCTATGGGAAACAACGGAATCCGTTAACGGATTCCGCTGTTTCCCAAGACAGCGGATTGCGCCAAAAAAAAACGACGCAAGTGTGAAAGTACCCTAAGTCAAAGGGAAACATTAGCACCTGAGTTTGAAAATGCTTGATCTAGTAACAAGCTGTGGCGAGCACATGCATCACTAATGTTGACCAAACTTTGATGGTAAAAACTGACAGACCAAACTCATCAGAAACACTGATGAAACTTGGATTATACAGTAGAAAATAAGGTATGCTGACACATACTACCTCCTCAGCAATCATAAAAACACTTTTTACCCCCCGCCCCCAAATTTAAACACAGGAGTTGTGGTGGGCACCAGACTCGCAGATAAACTGGATCGGCGGATCTAACCGGATTAAAAAAAATCTGGTTCTGGCCTGTCACTGATCCCGGATATCTGGCTGGACGCTGGTCCCCATGTAAGTCTGTAGGGACCAGAATCTGGCACGTAAAAATGTTGGTAGAAGGGATAGGGGAATTGGAGCAACCTCTTCATACTTACCGAGTCTCCGGTGCAGCTGTAACTGCTTCCAGACCTCTCATTCTTCTTCTGGGGCTGCACATTATTGATCATCTATATTCACTTTTCCCCCGCCCACCAGCAGTCCTGGCATCTGTGATTGGTTGCAATCAGACTCACCCGCAGCATGTGTGACAGCATCTGACTGCAACCAATCACAGACCCTGTCTGTAGGAACTGTAGATTAAAGTAAAAATAAATAACTTCTGCTTTAAAGGGTTAACTTTTATTATGCTAAAAATGAATAAAAATATTGGCATAGGGTTCCCCCATATTATGATACCCAGCGCAGATTAAGCATACGGCTGCAGCCCGCAGCCGTGCACTTATGTTGGCTGTGTATCAAAATAGGAACCACTTGCGGGTTGTTTTTTTTGTGTGTTTTAATGATTTAAATAAAATTTTTTTAAAAAAATGGCATGTGGTCCCCCCCATTTCTGATACCCACAATATAGACCCGCAGACCAGGTCTGTGATTGGTTGCAATGGGGAGATAAGGTATGCACACCAGTGACTATGTAAGGGGAATACATGAAATAGCAGAAACTGCTGTGTGAATACTGACTTGAAAAATCCAATAGCTATATGTAAGAGTGAAAATGTGAAAAATGGAACCTGCATTACTGCCATGAACATATGAATAAAGAGAAATTTAGCTACTGAATTGATCAATGCAATAGAGCCCCAACACTACGCCAAAGTATTTCTCTACGTTGGGGTCCCTAGCTTGTGTGTGTCCTCTCATGCAGTTAAAAAACTTACATAGTCACTGGTGTGCATACCTTATCTCCCCATAGTGATGTTTTTTTAGGTTTTTGCACCCAGTTCAGACTTAGAATGGTGTTCCAAACGTTATTCCTTATTGTGATTGGTTGCAGTCAGATGCTGTCACACAAGCTGAGGGCACATCTGACTGCAACCAATTACAGACGCGGTGACTGCCAGGGCAAGCAGTGAATATAGAGTAGTGATAATGAGCGGCCCTGGAAGAAAAATGAGCGACCCAGGAACAGTTACAGCCGCACCAGGGACACGGGAAGTGTGAAGTGCTTGCTTCATTCTTATTTGCTTTATTTCCAAGTTGCCGAATCTGGATCATTACCCGGAATTCCCTGAGAGCTCCAGGCCCGGGTCTGGGACTCAAGTACGTTTTGAAACCGTGCAGATCCGGACTTTTAAAGTCCGTGTCTGCCCATCACTATACAGGAGTAAAATAAAGGATCATTGAGAAATCAGTAATTCTTCTCATATTGAAGATAACTGATCCATTTTCATCAGTGTTTGTAATCCTATTTTCATCAGTGGCTTGAATGGTTATGCATAGCAACATCCAGGTGTCCTGTTCCTTGTGCTACCACGCTGTGCAACGTCCCATGCACTATTAAGGACTGTGAATATCTACATTTGGGGCACCTCCTGCAATGACTTATTGAATATATTTACATGTCTGCCATTATGATGATATTTTATGTGGCTGTGAAATTTTCAGTGTGCATAACTATTCACCCCCCCATAGTCAGTACTTTGTAGAACCTCTTTTTGCGGCAGTGACAGATGAAAGTCGCTTTGGATAAGTCTGAGCTTTCCACATCTTTCCACTGAGATTTTGCCCATTCTCCAAGCCAAAGCTGCTCCAGCTCCATCAAGATTGCTGTTCACCAGAGGAAACCATCTATCTTCAAGTATGACTACAGATTCTCAATTGGATTGAGGTCTGGTCTTTGACTGGGCCACTCCAATACACATTTCCCCTCAACCCCTTCACGACCTTGGACGTACATATCTGTCTAAGGGTGGAAACACATCTATCATAGTATCATAGTATCATAGTTTTTAAGGTTGAAGGGAGACTCTAAGTCCATCTAGTTCAACCCGTAGCCTAACATGTTGATCCAGAAGAAGGCAAAAAAAAACCCAATGTGGCAAACAAGTTCCAATGGGGAAAAAAATTCCTTCCTTCGTCCACATCCGGCAATCAGACTAGTTCCCTGGATCAATACCCTGTCATAAAATCTAATATACATAACTGGTAATATTAAATTTTTCAAGAAAGGCATCCAGGCTCTGCTTAAATGTTAGTAGTGAATCACTCATTACAACATCATGCGGCAGAGAGTTCCATAGTCTCACTGCTCGTACAGTAAAGAATCCTCGTCTGTGGTTATGATTAAACCTTCTTTCCTCAAGACGTAGCGGATGCCCCCGTGTTCCAGTCGCAGGCCTAGGTGTAAAAAGATCTTTGGAAAGGTCTCTGTACTGTCCCCTCATATATTTATACATTGTGATTAGATCCCCCCTAAGCCTTCGTTTTTCCAAACTAAATAACCCCAAGTTTAATAACCTGTCTTGGTATTGCAGCCCACCCATTCCTCTTAATAATCTTGGTGGCTCTTCTCTGCACCCTCTCCAGTTCAGCTATGTCCTTCTTATATATCGGTGACCAGAATTGTACACAGTATTCTAAGTGCGGTCGCACTAGTGACTTGTACAGAGGTAGAACTATATTTTTTTCATGAACACTTATACCTCTTTTAATACATCCCATTATTTTATTAGCCCTGGCAGCAGCTGCCTGACACTGTCCACTAAAGTGAAGTTTACCATCTACCCATCCACCCAAGTCTTTTTCTGTGTCTGTTTTACCCAGTGTTCTACAATTAAGTACATAATCATAAATGTTATTTCCTCTACCCAAGTGCATGATCTTACATTTATCTACATTAAACTTCAATTGCCACTTCTCAGCCCAATCCTCCAATCTACATAAATCTCCCTGTAATATAAAATTATCCTCCTCTGTATTGATTACCCTGCAGAGTTTAGTATCATCTGCAAATATTGAAATTCTACTCCGCATGCCCCCAACAAGGTCATTTATAAATATGTTGAAAAGAAGCGGGCCCAATACTGACCCCTGTGGTACCCCACTATGAACTGAGACCCAGTCAGAGTACGTACCATTAATAACCACCCTTTGTTTCCTATCACTGAGCCAGTTTTTAACCCAGTTACACATATTTTCCCCTATCCCCATTATTCTCATTTTATGTACCAACCTTTTGTGTGGCACCGTATCAAAAGCTTTTGAAAAGTCCATATATACAACATCCACTGCATTTCCCTGGTCCAGGCTTGAACTTACCTCTTCATAGAAGCTGATCAAATTAGTTTGACAGGATCGATCCCTCATAAACCCATGTTGATACTCTGTCATAAGGTTATTTTTCTTGAGATACTCCAGTATAGCATCTCTCAAGAAACCCTCAAGGATTTTACCAACCGTAGAGGTTAAACTTACCGGCCTATAATTTCCCGGCTCAGTTTTTGTCCCCTTTTTGAATATTGGCACCACATTTGCTATGCGCCAGTCCTGCGGTACCGACCCTGTTATTAAGGAATCTGAGAAGATTAAAAATAATGGTCTATCTATCACAGAACTCAATTCATGTAGTACTCTGGGGTTTATGCCATCCGGGCCCGGAGATTTGTCAACCTTAGTGATTTCGAGGCGGCGGCGTACTTCCTGCTGGGTTAAGCAGGTAATATTCAAGGGTGAATTTATGGTATCACTGGTCATGTCATCTGCCATGGCATTTTCTTGTATAAAAACCGTAGAAAAAAAGTCATTCAGCAGGTTGGCTTTACCCTCATCCCCTTCCACCATTTCACCAAGACTATTTTTAAGGGGGCCAACACTATCGCTTTTCAGTTTTTTACTGTTTATGTAGTTAAAGAATATTTTAGGATTATTTTTACTTTCTCTCGCAATGAGTCTCTCTGTCTCAAACTTAGCTAACTTAATTTGCTTTTTACATATTGTATTTAATTTTCTATAATTATATAATGCCTCATCACTACCTACCCTCTTTAATTCTTTTAAGGCTTTCTGTTTTTCTTTTATTGCTTCCCTTACAGCTCTATTTAGCCATAGGGGTTTCCTCCTATTTCTAGCATGTTTGTTCCCATAGGGTATATTTTCTGCACAAGCCCTATTCAGGATGCTCATAAAAGTCTCCCATTTGCTTTGTGTACTTTTATTACTTAGTACATCATCCCAGTTTATTGCACTAAGATCATCTCTCAACCGTTTAAAATTTGCTTTCCTGAAGTTTAGTGTCCTTGTAGCCCCTCTACTAGACATCTTACTAAAGAATACATGAAAACTTATTATTTTGTGATCACTATTCCCCAAGTAACCCCCAACTTGTATATTTGATATGCGGTCTGGCCTATTGGTTAGTACAAGGTCTAGTAGTGCTCCCCCTCTTGTGGGGTCCTGTACCATTTGTGAAAGGTAATTATCTTTCATTGTTATCAAAAATATATTTCCTTTGCTCGAACTGCAAGTTTCTGTTCCCCAATTTATATCAGGATAGTTAAAGTCCCCCATAATAATTACCTCTCCGAGACTCGCTGCTTTATCAATTTGCTTTATGAGGAGATTCTCTACCTCTTCCATAATATTCGGCGTCTTATAAAACACCCCTATCAGTATTTTATTATTCATTCTCCCCCCCCCCTTATCTCCACCCATAGGGACTCTACATTCTCAGTACCCTCACATATGTTGTCACGCAGGATGGGTTTTAAGGATGATTTTACATATAGACACACACCTCCCCCTCGCTTATTTGTACGGTCATTCCTGAATAGGCTATAACCCTGTAAATTAACAGCCCAGTCATAGCTCTCATCCAGCCATGTCTCTGATATCCCCACTATATCATAATTTTCTTCCAACAATATTAATTCTAATTCCTCCACCTTATTTGTGAGGCTTCGGGCATTAGTGTACATGCACGTTACGTATGACTCTGTACCTGTATTCCTGCTTACTGTATTAACTGTCCTAACCCTTCCCCCCGTACCACCCCCAATTTCATTACTTGTGCCCTGGTCACTATCTGCACTACATTCCCCTTCTATAAAGTGAATACCCTCACCCCCCATTCCTAGTTTAAACACTCCTCCAACCTTCTAGCCATTTTCTGCCCCAGCAGAGCTGCACCTTCCCCATTAAGATGCAGCCCATCCCTAGCATAGAATCTGTAGCCAACTGAAAAGTCGGCCCAATTCTCCAGGAACCCAAAACCCTCTTTCCTACACCAATTCCTGAGCCACCTGTTAACCTCCCTGATCTCTCTTTGCCTCTCTGGTGTGGCTCGTGGCACAGGAAGTATTTCCGAAAATACCACCTTTGAGGTCCATGCTTTAAGCTTACAACCTAATTCCCTGAAATCATCTTTAAGGACCTTCCACCTACCTCTAACCTTGTCATTTGTGCCAATGTGTACAATGACCGCTGGGTCCTCCCCAGCCCCTCCCAGTAATCTGTCAACCCGATCAGCGATGTGCCGAACTCGAGTGCCAGGAAGACAACACACTGTTCGGCGATCCCTGTCTTTGTGACAGATTGCCCTATCTGTCCCCCTAATAATTGAGTCCCCCACTACCAGTACCTGCCTTGCCTGCCCTGCACTCCTATTCCACCCCTTACTGGAGCAGACACTCCTCTGGCGTTCAGAGGTCATGCCTTGCTGCAGCAATGCTACCCCTGTAATGACATCCCCCTCATCTGCCAAGTTTGCAAACCTATTGGGGTGTGTCAGTTCAGGACTAGCCTTCCTAGCACTTTTCCCTTTACCCCCCTTTCTAACTGTCACCCAGCTACCTACCTCACCGTCCTGCCGCTCCCTACTACGATCCTCCCCCACATCTGACCCAGCAAGCTGCTGCTCAGTGAGCAGCACACTCCTTTCCATATTGCTAATGCATCTCAGAGTTGCCAGCTGCTCATTTAGATCCAGTATCTGGGCTTCCAAATGTGCAACTTGCTCACATCTCGAACAACAGTATGCACCCTCGAATGGCTTTTCAAGGACTGCATACATGAGACAAGATGTACACTGGATCGCATTAGCAATAGTGGAGCACATTTTCTAATGGGGATAGCACTAAACAAATGTTAAGTAATTAAACAACTAAATACAAACAATTCTACTCACACTTACTTTTGCTCACACTTTGCTCACTCACGCTCACAATGAAGAAGACAGGCTAAAATTCGCTCGCCGCTAGGCGCGCGGTTTTCAGAAGTCTTCCTTCCGGCTGTAACGGCCAAAACCCGGTTCTCCTTGAGCTCGCGGTGACTCTTCACTTATCCCAGAAGGCACTGGGAATA
Organism: Anomaloglossus baeobatrachus; assembly: GCF_048569485.1. Taxonomy (NCBI): domain Eukaryota; kingdom Metazoa; phylum Chordata; class Amphibia; order Anura; family Aromobatidae; genus Anomaloglossus; species Anomaloglossus baeobatrachus. The sequence goes on along the minus strand of NC_134357.1, from coordinate 454,730,307 downwards.
TGCAAATTATCCTCGCAAGACTCCTTCCCTGGCTTTCAGAAGTCTTCCTTCCGGCTGTAACGGCCAAAACCCGGTTCTCCTTGAGCTCGCGGTGACTCTTCACTTATCCCAGAAGGAACTGGGAATATGCAAATTATCCTCGCAAGACTCCTTCCCGAGTACTCCTTCTCCTTCCTTCTATCTATGCGAGTAAAATCGGTCCGACTGGGCTGAAAAAAACTCGGCTGATTTTAGTTCACGTTAGGTGCGAGTGCAACGCAAGTGCGATGCTTTTTGCTCGCGTGTGTGTTGCGATTGCGATGCTAGTTTCATGCAACATCTTAATTATATAAAAGCTATTACACATGTGTCATTTAATTAACCTATGGGAATGTGCTGTCACATTCATCTAATGAGCGAAGTTACTGCCTCACTCGCAAATGTGAACGGTTGTGCGCGTGTGTGATGCTACTTTTAATCCCCTTCCATAGGAAATCATTGGGACAAATGGTGCGAGAAACTCGCAAAAAAGCAGCATGCTGCGATTTTTTTCTCGGTCCGATTTGGACTGAGAGAAAAATCGCAGATGAGAGCTGAATCATTGACTAACATGTGTCCGATTTCAATGCGAGTTTTTCTCGCATTGCTCTACTGCGAGAAACTCGCAAGTGAGAAGCAGCCCTAAGAGAGGGAGAAGTTTCCGACCTAGTACATAAAGTTAAAACCAGAAGTTCATTTACACTATCTAAAAAGACACATATCCCTGTTTTTCTCACCATCTGAAATGAAATCAGAATAAACCTTTCCCGTTTTAGGTAAATTAGGATTACCAAAATCTATTATATAAAGCTGAGTGTATGTGTGTATGTCCGCTAAAGGAATTTGCACCGTTGCATGTACAATCACATAATTTTGCACAGACACTCCATTTGACTCAGGGAACGTCATGGACTATGTTTTGAGGGGAAATTTTAACCCTGCACTTTAGTTATTCGCCAAGAAACCTGCCTCCATTAAAGTCAATGGAGCAGGGAGCCACAATGCAGCCAGACCTTCAGAAGACTGCGCAGGCATGCTCTTGAATGAAATGTTGGCATGTTACAATGCAGACAGGGAAAGAGACAAAAGACAGACAGGGAAAGAGACAAAGAGTCAGACAGACAAGAGATTGGGAGAGAAATAGAGACAGTTACTATCCCGGGCAATGCCGGGTACTACAGCTAGTTATTTATATTTGCCAAATGCCAGAATAGTGAGAGAGAAAGAGAATGTTTTTAAGGCATTTTTATTACTTTTTGCAAAATCAAAAGTTTCATACATTTCATTAGTATTTGATACCATTGCCCTTAAACTGTATGACTTGGTTCAAACGTTTTGGATCTCTTTCCACAAGCTTCTCACAATAGTTGGTAGAAATTTGGGCCCATTCCTCCTGACAGAACGGGGATAACTCAGCCATGTTTGTAGGTCGCCTTGCTAGCACCTGCCTTTTCAGCTTTGCCCATAAATTTTCAATAGCATTGAAATCAGGGTTTTGTGATGGCCACTCCAAAACTCCTTAAGCCACTTTGTAACCAGTTTGGCAGTATACTTTCGATCATTGTCCATTTGGAAGACCCATTTCCGCCCAAGTTTTAAAGAAGTTGTCAGAGATAAACTCCAAATATTTTTTTTTAAGCTATTTTGTGCTGTATCGTCATCTAAAACATTCCTACATTATTTATTTTTTTTATTTTCTAACTTTTGTTCCTCTTAAATTATCACTTTATTTACCTGCAGCTCAAGCAAACTTGACTTTTTCCTTTCCTTGGTTGCCAAACCTCAGTCAGAGCTGGCACCGCCCAGCCTCTGTGTCCAGCCCCGCCTTCTGCATACTCATTGGCTGTCCGTATTCTGCTCAGCACTGATGGCTCCAGCATGGGAAATAACAGAGCAGTGATACTATCTCTCATCTGTGACTCACAATCCCCTCACATCACATCCACCGCACATATAATGTAGTAATGTGCCCCATCCTTGTCCCCATAATATAGTAATGTGCCCATCCTATACTATTGTGCTTCATGCTTTTTGGTCTTCCTATAGCAATGTCCCCTTTCCTGGTCCTCTTCTTGTAGCAATGCTCCATCCTGTAGTTGTGTTCCCTATTGTGCCATTTTCACATGCAAAAATAACACAAATTCTTCTCACCTGTCCTCGTTCCCTCAGTGCCCTGTTTCCTGCTGCTTGAACGGTGCAGGAGCCGCCGCTGACAGCACTTTATATCAGAGGACAGATTCCCAGGTGCTGTGCTCTCTATACAGCTTCTTCAGTGATCAGCTGCTGACCTCTGTTTGGCCGGCGACTGATCATTGCAGTGGAAAAAAATGCAAATTGTAATTTTTCACTATTCAACCCAACCCAGTTATCCAAAAAAGATGAACACAAACATGTTTTTCAATAAACACTCCCTGAAACGTTCCCATGTTTACCACTGTGTAAAATAAAAACAACAAAAAACATGCAGCTCCGCTGTAGTCCAAAAAAGAATATCTGAAAAACAAACAAAGATACAAACACAGAGAAATAAAAACCCATACCATCATACACCTCTTTAGTCAAAAGAAAAATCACAGCTCATTCAATGTAGTCCAAAGTGAATCTGAGTGGCCTGGTGACCCAGTAACCTTGAAGAGCGGTAACGTTACTGATGCCATGGCTCTTCAGATACGCCAAGTCTTGCACAGCGTGACCTGCAGTTGGCTATAAGCAAAGTCTATCGGGTGTCAGAGCGATGCTCCATAGACCTTTTTTGTTCATCGGATTTGCGGGGATTACTGGTTTAGTAATGGGAGTGTCTAATAGACCCCTTTCCATTACTAACTCCTGGGCTTGATGCCAGCTATCAAGTCACAACTGACATCAATCCCATAAACCATTACTCCAGAGTTGGAGCATTTAATGTGGTGTACCACTTCTGGTGTGGCTGTGAACTGCAATTTTTAGGCTGGGAAGGGCCAAATAGCCATGGTCCTTCCCGGCCTGAAAATAGCTCACAACTGTCTACTTTACCTTGGCTGGTTTTTAAAAATTGGGGGGACCCCATGCCGCTGTTTTTAATTATTTATTTGGTTAATAGGCTTTACAGCTATCTATCTTTGCACACCTCTAACACATAAAAAAACCCCATTGTGCCATGTGTGTTTCACCCTTACCCCACCGATACATGTCTTACTGATCAGACATGTACACACGGGTGTTCAAAACAGGCTGTGCTACACTTGCGTGGTTGTTTTTTTGTTTGTTTCTTTTACGGGTGTGACCATCAGTGTTGTGGACAACGTTGAATAGCGGCGATAACATCTCCGAAGATCGAAACAACCATCTCAGTTTGTGTTCTCCAGGTCTTGGCTAACCCTAGTAGCTGAAACCCCGGAGACTTTTCTGAGGGGTGCTATGCGCTTATTCCGTTCCACCAATTTAAAACAGCAGTAAGGAGTAAGTGCCTTTTAATGGATGCTGGTTTTAAAACTTATTGGCTCTTGTTAAGGGTTTAAATTCCTCTCCTTGTTCTCGATGGGTACATGTCAGATGCGGCCTGGTAACTATCCCCGAGACCTTATCCCTTTAATCTAAAAGACCAGTGAACTGCTGATGGTCACAGCGCTAAGACATTATTGGAGCGGAGTTTTGTTTTATAAACACTTCAGAGGTTTCCCCGTGAGACACATTGCCTGGAGCAGTTAGCATATTGTCAGCATTAAGTGTTCCTAGCATTGGACTCCCAAATAGGATTTGAATGAGGTCAATTAGAAAGACCCTGAAAAAATTTAAATACTTCACCATTTATTTTTCTTTTTTTTTCCCCTGGCTTTAGCTTTTGGAAGGCTTTTCCAGAAGCCTGCAATCAATGTGACACTGTTTATGCACCCGGGATCCTGTTGGATTTTCACACTTCATGTTTATCAACTGCTTGATTGAATCTGTCAACAATCAATTGTATGGAAAAAGCAGAACACCATATACAGCCTATTTAAGGTAAAGCTTTACAGCAATTGTTGTATTTATTCAATACAGTTAAATAAAATGGACCAACTTAACCCCTTAACGACCGCCGATACGCCTTTTAACGGCGACAAATTAGGGTACTTCTTCCTATCCGCCCCTTTTTAACGGCGGTCGAAAAAAAGGGTCTAGCGCCCCCAGAGTCGGAAAATTTCCGGGGTCTCAGCTGCCAGGGGTAGCTGAGACCCCGGAGATTACGGTTCGGGCGTTTTTTTTTCATTTAAAGGTACGGTGATCGCCATTATTAACCGAATAACGGCAAGCATGTACCATCAAAATGAAATGCCAGTTTTTAATGGTTTCTCTCACATTTGACGTGATCTAACGGTCAAATGTGAGAGAACTGTCCTTGTCCGGTCCCTCTCGGTCCCCCCCGGTACCTGGGTCTCGTTACCAAGTTCCAACGGCATCCCCCGGCCCCCCTCCTTCTCGTGTCCTTGTAAAATGGCGGGCGCATGCGCAGTTCGACCGCCGAAGTCTGCCTCTTTCCACCTAGCAACGTCAGGAATTAATTTCATTGGTTCCTGACATTTGATCACTGTGGTATAGCCTATCACAGTGATCAAATACCCAAAATATTTTGGAAATGGCAGCATTTGGGTCTGCCTCCCTCTTCTCTCCCTTGTAGTTGATCTGGGAGAGAAGAGAGAGAGACTACATTTGCTGCTGCTTCTTGTCAGAAAAAAAAAACATCAATTTTTATTATAAATCACTCATCCTCATCCCCAATATCCTCACCCAAAATATCCTCCCTTCAAATATCCTCATCACCTCCGTCAGAATCCCCCCTTAGTTAGAATTTTTATTTTAGAATTTTTTTTTTTCTTAGATCAGGGTCAGGATCAGGGTTAGGATCAGGGTTAGGGTTAAAAAAAAAAATCTAAAAAAAAATGCCGAGCAGGCATACATGCTTCTTGCCTCCGGCAGTTCAGGCTCGGATACAGAGTCTGCCTCTGAAATCGAGCGATTTTTGGATAGTGACGACTCGGCTTCCTCCTCGGGATCCGACAGCCCGATGGTAGCGGAGTCGGTCGTCACTGTTGAAACGTCAGAGGCAGGTCCAAGTAGTGCCATTCCCTGGCCACTATGGTATCCTGACCCGTCCTTCTGCCCTCAAATTCCTCCATTTGTAGCAACCCCCGGTATAAATGTAAGTGTCACAAATTTTACCCCATTAGATTTTTTCCATATTTATGTTACCCCAGAAGTCCTCCAATTATTTGCCCACCAAACCAATTTATATGCCCGTCAACATATATCCCAAAATCCTACCTCCATCCATTCCCGCTCCTGGATCCCCACAAATGTCCCCGAACTAAAAAAAATTTTTGGGCATTACTTTTAACATGGGGTTAGTGAAAAAAACTACTCTCCGCTCGTACTGGGCACCAAAAACAGTGCACAGCACCCGTGTTTGCAGCCATCATGACCCGATCCCGATATGAGACCCTTTTACGATTCTTGCATTTTAACGATAATTCCCAAGCCCCCCAAAGAAATGACCCAAACTATGACCGACTTTATAAATTGAGACCCCTAATATCCCTTCTGAAAGCTTGCTTCCTAAATTCCTTATGAGCTACAAGGGCTGTCTGTCCTTCCGCCAATTTATCCCCTTCAAGCGTGCCAAATATGGTATAAAACTATACAAAATGTGCGAAAGCACAACCGGTTTCATGTGTACCTTTCTCATTTACGAGGGGAGGGACCGCCAAATCAACCCCCCATACTGCCCCCAGACAATTGGCATCCCAGGCAAATTTGTCTGGGAGCTAATGACCCCCTTCCTTGAGAAAGGCTATCACGTGTATACCGATAATTACACCAGTGTCCCCCTTTCTAAATCCCTCCAGAGTTGGTCTACCATCACAGTTGGTGTCTAAACGTCTGGAGAATGGTGCGTCCTGCTCACTGGCAAGTGACCATCTTCTTGCCATAAAATGAAGAGACCGCAAGGACGTTTTCATGCTCACCACATTGCATGCGGACACCACTGTGACGGTCAGGGACAGGGGCGCCACCAGGGACAAACAGAAGCCGCTCTGTGTCGCAGACTACAATAAGTTCATGGGAGGTGTAGATCTGTCTGACCAGGTGCTTCAGCCTTATCTAGTGAAGCGGAAAACCAGGACCTGGTACAAAAAGGTAGCAATCTATCTCCTACAGGTTGCTACCTATAATAGCTTCATCCTTTATAAAAAGTCTCAAGGACCACTCTCTTTCCTCCAATACCTGGAGAAAATTATTCAGAGCCTCCTCTTTGACTCGGAGGCACAGGAGGAAGCCTTCGAGTCAGAGGATGTCCGGAGACTGTCTGAGCGTCATTTAATTCGCCCCATCCCTTCCACTCCCACCCAATTGTATCCCCAAAAAAGATGCCATGTTTGTAGAAAGCACGGCACAAGGAGCGATTCCCGGTACTGCCTCATGTGCCCCTCCCAACCAGGCCTTTGCATCTCCCCCTGTTTTGAAACCTACCACACATCCCACAATTATTAATTGGCATAAATAAATTACACCAAACTGTGTGGTAGCAGCTTTTTTTTTAATTTTGCAAATACTTTACTTTTATATTTCTGTTTAGTGGGCCCCAGTAATTTTTTTTTCTTGGACTAGTAATATAGAGAAAAATGTCAACAGTAAAACACATTTTACCCCATTTCACAATTAATTCCAGGACTTTATCATCACATACCAAACAATTATTCAGACAAAACCCAGTCCACGTGCCCACGTCTTTAGACTCCACAGTGTGGACCCCACTAATGTTCTTGAAAAGTCTCATCATTTGACAACTTTCCAGGACTTCATTTACATTACATTTTTTTTTACCAATTATTTTAGTTTGACTCATATTACCACTAGGTCTTGCTACACAAAACTTTTCTTTGCATTTATCTTGGTATTATGGGCATGATCATTTTATTGGAGGATCCCCTAACAATGATGCTGTTCCGTATTCATACACTATGAGCTTTACTGCAGGGTTCTTGCCGAACCACCTGCACCGAACAATACTTTCAGAATTCTGTAACGGATTGGTCGTTTTGTGCACATAGCGGTTCCTACCTTGGCGGGCAGGAGGCTGTTATGGTGTACCATGTCGCTTGGTACATTTGTCCCTCATATAGGGTTTGATGGAGCTAAGAAGACATTGTACGACCAGTTATTTGGAAAATAAAGCTGTCCTTCTGGCCCTGCTGGTGTTCTGTCATCTTTGGCACACTCAGGTTTGCCACATAGTGGCTGCTTACTCCTCCACATTTGAACATTTTGCCCTTCTGTCCAATAAAGTTTATTCTTCCTTCTACAACTGTTTTGTTAGCAAGACCAAGTTCAGTAAATGTGTTTTTAGGGGCATGCCGCCCTTTGTGAGTAATAATGCCTGGAAGGATTTTCTTGTTTGGTAGTACAATGTCTCTGTAAGCTTTGAATAGGTTCTGGGATTCCATCAGTTTTACCCTGAAGACCAAATGGTGCACCATCTATAATAGGCATCAGCTGCATAAAAAATTGTGTCAAACTACTCCCTACCTCTGTAAACAAATACATTACAGGGTATAACTTACAAAGACATTTATGGGGTTTTTCTGTTCTTCAAACCCAAAAGCTCTGCAAATTATGAGAATATATTCCAAATTCAGCCAAATTTGCTTTCCCAAATTCAAATATTGCTCCTTTCGTTCCGAGCCCTCCCATTTGCCCGTACAGAGGTTTCTCGCCACATGTGGGGTATCGGCGCGCTCATAAGAAAGTGGGTAACAAAGTGTGAGGTCCAAAGTTTTGGCGCTACCGCTTGAAAAAGTGAGAAAATTGATGCTAAAGCAACATTTTTGCTAAAAAAACTGAAAATTTTCAATATGACAACCTAATGTTATCAAATTCTGTGAAGTACCTGTTAGTCCAAAATACTCACTATAGCCCTAGATAGAAGCCTTAAGGTGTCTAGTTTCCAAAATGGATTCACTTGAGGGGGGTTTCTGCTGTTTAGGTTCCTTAGGGGACCTGTAAATGCAACATGGTGCCTGCAATCTGTTTCTGCCAAATTTGCTTTAAAAAATTCAAATATTGCTCCTTTCGTTCCAAGCTCTACCATTTGCCCGTACAGAGGTTTCTTGCCACATGTGGGGTATCGGTGTGCTCATAAGAAAGTGGGTAACAAAGTGTGAGGTCCAATTTTTGGTGTTACCTCTTGAAAAAGTAAGAAAATTAGTGCTAAAGCAACATTTTTAGGTAAAATGTTAATTTTTTTTTTTTTTTCATTCCACATTATTTTAGTTCCTGTGAGGCACCTGAAGGGTTAATCAAATTCTTTGATGTGGTTTTGAGTACCTTGAGGGGTGCAGATTTTAGAATGGGGTCACTTTTGGGTATTTTCTGTCACCTAGGCCTCTCAAAGTCACTTCAAATGGGATGTGGTCCCTAAAAAAATGGTTTTGTAAATTTTCCTGAAAAAATGGGAAATTGCTGATGAACTTTGAACCCTTATAACTTCCTAACCCCAAAAAATTTTGTTTCAAAAATTGCGCTGATGTAAAGTAGACATGTGGGAAATGTTATTTATTAACTATTTTGTGTGACATAACTCTCTGGTTTATGGGCATAAAAATTAAAAGTTTCTTTTGTCAAATTTCAGATTTTTTCACAAATAAAAAAAAAAATATCATCCTAAATTTACCTCTAACATGAAGCCCAATATGTCACGAAAAAACAATCTTAGAATCACCAATATACGTTGAAGCGTTCCAGAGTTATAACCTTATAAAGGGACACTGGTCAAAATTACAAAAAATGGCCTGGGCATTAAGTACAAAACTGGCTTCATCCTTAAGGGGTTAAATAAATTTGGAATTTGCTATGTTATTACTGCCCATGTGCTATCTTACTGCTTTAATGCTCCCCTTTATGTAGACAAATAGAAGTACTATAATAATACCCTTTTTGTACAAGAATATATTCTTAGGCTGGAATCACACTTGCGAGTGTAAAATCGCTCCGATTCTCATGCTGGAAAGTCGGACGATTTTAGTTCAGTTTTCATCAGTGTGCTGTCAGTGTGCAATCAGTTTTTACCTTCAGCAGCTGCTACTAATGTAATGTTGTGTACAGAAGCATTTACAGTGTTCTCTGCCACATGCGTGAAATGTATTGAGAAAAACGGATGTCACTAGGATTGTGTATGTGCTGTCCGTGTGACATCCATTTTTTTTTTCACGCACACATAGACTTGCATTGAAGAGACTCGTGCGAGAAACTCACCAAAACGCAGCATGCTGCGATTTTTTTTTTTTTCTCAGTCTGATTTGGACTGAGAAAAAAATAGATGGGAGCTGCCTCATTGATTAACATTGGTCCGAGTGCAATGCGAGATTTTCTCGCATTGCACTCATGTGAGTTAATCGCAAGTGTGAAGCCGGCCTAAGGCTGAGGTCAGACGAGCATAAATTTCTCCACTCTGAGACCGTGGAAATCTGACTGCACTCTGATGTCATCCAAGTGCAGTCCAATGATTTCCAAGCACCAATAGACTTGAATGGGTGCACGCCATCCGATGTGCGCTGCTACTCTCAGTATGCTGTTTTTTAGGTTTTTTTTTTACTTTTTCCTCACGCCAAATCTGTATGGGGGGGGGGAGCTGAACGGTACTGCTCTGTAATGTAACATGGGCCTTAGTGCTATCTTGTAAAACATCAGAAAGCACTTGTCCAAATAATATGGTGGCGTGAGCAAGTGCTTATACTGCTATGTACAAGAGTATAACTACTATAGTACTGCCTCCTATGTACAAGAATATAACTACTCTAAGACTATGTGCGCACTTTGCGTTTTTTTCATGCATTTCCGCAGCGTTTTGAGCTGCAGCGTTTTAATGCAAAAATGCATGTGTTTTGATTTCCAAGCAGTCTATGGGAAATAGGCATATTGCGTGCGCACTATGCGTCCAAAAACGCTGCGTTTTTTGTGACAAAAATGTGTCAAAATCGTTGCGTTTGAAGAAGCAACATGTCAATTGTTTTGAGCGTTTTGGCATCGTTTTGCTAACATTGAAGTCAATGAGAATTATCAAAACGCAACCTAATACAAATTTCTCGCGTTTTTCATGCTTTTTTATGCTAAACGCATGCTATTTTGTCAAAATCAAAGCATGCGTTTTTGGCATTATAGTGAGGTCAAGCGGTTTCCTTTTGCCCTCACATCCAGGCCGACTTAAAAAAATGAGCCAAACAATACTTGTACTTTATTTTGAACATAATTATTAAATCTCATTAATCATTTTCGGTAAATTATCATTATAGTGTATGATTTAAATTTTTATTTTTTTTTAATTTTTTTCCTACTGTTTGAATGTTCAAACTTTAATTAGTTGTCTATTTGTAATGAAAACGCATCTCATTTTAAGCACTAAAAATGCATGTAAAACGCGGTCAAAACGCTAGAAAAACGCATGCGTATTTCCTGCGTATATGTGGTCAAAATCAAATTTGACAATGACAAATTCTGCCAGAGGATGCGTTCATTTCTGCAAGTTACTGAATGCAACGTACGCACATACACTAATGTGTCCGCAGCCTTAGGCTAGTGCATGCGATAGCAACGGATGCGATATGTTAATGACCCCCGGCTCAGGCTCTGCTGCGAGTGTCAGCCGAGTGTCATGCGACTGACCCAATCTTGCTATCGGGTTACAGCTGCGAAGTTGAGGGTGGGCGTTGCGGAAGAGAGGGAGGGGTTAATCCCCCATCTCCTCCATTGTCAGCCTGTGCGTATATTGCACTGCACTGGGATAACATCCGAGTGCAGTCCAATTTTTCACTCGCACCCATTCACTTGAATGGGTGTGAGTGATATGACTCTCGCAGACAATCGCTGCATGCTGCGATTTTGTTCCTCAGTCCGTTTAGGGATGAGAAAACAAATCGCTGATCTGAGCTGCAGCATTGTCTAACATGGGGCTGAGTGCAATGCGAGATTTTCTCGCATTGCACTTGTCTGATTTATACGCCCGTGTAAGCCTGCCCTAAGGCCAGAGTCACACTTGTGAGAGACTCGCGCGAGTCTTACATCACATCACATTACCTGGCACAGCTGCACACTCTCCTGACAGGAGCGGGTCGGCTGCATGTATTTCTATGCAGCTGAGACACTCCTGTCCGGAGGGTAGGCCGTTCCGGGTGATGCGATGCACGACAAACACTACTTTCTTGCCTCTTATGCATAAAAATAAATGACTTGGGTTTAGTGATTAACATTGACCTCATTGCAGTTTCATCTATCAAAAGGTGGGATACTCTTGGCAGTAAATGAACAGCGAGTTCTTGAAGATGGTGATTTGGGTTCAGGAAAAATGAGCAAGCTTTTTTTTTTTTTTAATTCTATGTAATCTGAGACCAGCATAATGTAGGGACAAAGAGCTCAATTCCAACGATGTGTCAGTTTACTGTGTGCAGCAGTTATGATAGCCAGTTTTCTCTTCTGCAGAGCTCAGTTGTTGAGCTGCGTATTACACCACAGCTTTCTGTGCTCATTGTATAGTGACATAAAGCTGCTAATCTGTCCTGGGGTGGGGTTGAGTCAGGAGGTGGTCAGTCGTTGTGTAGTGGTGATCTCGATGATAAAACACTAATTGTATTGAAACAGCACAACATAGCCCAGTAAGTGACACATCACTGTAATCATGGTCTCTGCCCCTAGATCATGGTGCTATCAGATTACATAGCAAAAACCTGCTGATAAGAGATGAACAGACCCATTGACTTTTGGTTCGACTTCAGCATGGGACCCGGACTTGACCTGAACCCCAATGGAGGTCACTGATTGGGCAGTTTGGGGGTCTCCGCCCACATACAGCCAGCCGTAAACAGCATTTCCAGGGTGGGAAGGCATGTTTTTGGTTTTTTTTTACATGTAGATGGGAGCCAAGGAATTACCCGCAGGGCTTACTAAACTGAACTGGTCTGTGTTCTGCCTTGGCCACGGGGCGACACTTACCGTATTTTTCGGACTATAAGACGCACCGGACTATAAGACGCACCCTGATTTTAGAGGTGGAAAATAGGAAAATAAAACTTGAAGCAAAAAAAATGTGGTCATGACACACTGTTATGGGGCGAGGATCTGCTGCTGACACTGTTATGGGGGTAATGTCCCCAAATTCTCTACTAAGATACCCCATCCTGGTAATGATCCTCCTGCCTTGTATATGATCCTGCTATAAACCCCCATCCTGCTCATATACCCCCCTCCTGTTCATATACCAACCCCATCCTGTTCATATACCCCCCATCCATCCTGCTCGTATTCCCCCATCCATCCTGCTCATATACTCCCATCCTGCTCATATACCCCCATCCTGTTCATATACCCCCATCGATCCTGTTCATATACCCCCATCCTGTTTATATTCCCCCATCCTGTTCATATACCCCCATCCATCCTGTTCATATACCCCCATCCTGTTCATATACCCCCCCATCCATCCTGTTCATATACCCCCCCATCCATCCTGTTCATATACCCCCCCATCCATCCTGTTCATATACCCCCATCCATCCTGCTCATATACCCCTATCCTGTTCATATACCCCCATCCTGTTCATATACCCCCATCCATCCTGTTCATATACCCCCATCCTGTTCATATACCCCCATCCTGTTCATATACCCCCATCCTGTTCATATACCCCCATCCATCCTGTTCATATACCCCCATCCTGTTCATATACCCCCATCCTATTGATATACCCCCCATCCATCCTGCTCATATACTCCCATCCTGCTATATGCCCCCATCGTGCTCATATACCATCCTGGTATATGGCCAGTATCCTATAGCACAGAGAAAAAAAAATAAACGTTTATTCTCACCTGTTCCTCACTCCCTGCAGCACCGATCATTTTCCTCTCTGCGCCACTGACCTGTGTGTGTGGAGTTGTTCCTCTGCAGCATCGCGATGTCTTCCTGTCTGTGCCGATCAGCTGACCAGCACAGATCAGCTGACCGGCACAGACAGGAAGACATCGCGTGCTGCAGGATGACGGCTCCATACATGGGGACGGGTGAGTGCACTGATTAACTGCACCCCGCGCTGATGATGACTCGAGGGGAGCAGTGAATACAGCCGCACATGATCACTCCAGGCTGTAGTTGCCAGGGGTGATCATGCGGACCAGCTCTTTACTATGCGCGCGTCCCTGCTCGTCCTCCCGCCCACCTGTCAGCGCTGGCTTCTGCGCTGAGAAATGGGCGGGAGGATGGGCGTGCATATGTAATGAGCGGGCCCACGTGGTCACAGCAGGCTGCTACAGCCTGCTCGTGCCCCCGATGACCCGCAGCACCCTCATTCCCGGCCGCAGCCCTATAGTCAGACCATAATGCGTCTTATGGTCCGAAAAATACGGTACTTGGGTCATTAGGGGTGCATCCATCACCCCACAGCTGGTCACCGTCGTAGACGTGGCAGGGCAACACATCACACTGATTCTTTGCAACACAACTACAAATGCTCTATTTGTCTTTCAATCTTATGGATAATTGAAATACTATGTCCCAAGAATGACAAAAGTATTTTAGGAGTGATGCCTTTTCCATATGTGTTCGGTACATTGGGGTATCTTCAATTCTTACAATGTGTAATACAAGTAATAGGTAATATTGTGGTACCGTGTTAGCCAGAAAAATCAACTGAAATACTATGTCCCAAGAATGCCAAAAGTATTTTAGGAGTGATACCTTAATCTTCTGGACAGACATGGCCACTTGCATTCCTTTTCTGCTGTCGCCTTTCTTTTGGTTATTTTTCCTGACACTAGCCCTCGCCCTGTGTATAAGCCTTCCAGTAACTGAGTCTAGACACCTGTTTCCCCCGATTTCTTGTTCTCTCGGCTTCCCTGCTCTGTTTCACTACCTCAGATCATGTAATATGACAGAGAAGGAAATCTGGTATATACCGCACTGATACTCAATAGTATATTAATATGATTCCTTTATTGATCGTACAGGACCTAATTCATGGTGGCACACGTGGGTTATCCATGTGCTATCAGTCATCCGTGATAGTACATGGAGATAAACTTACCTGTCCCTGCTCTTGCTCTCCGTGGTGCTGAACTTTTCAGCTCTGATGTGTTTCCACCTGTAGCTACTTGTGAGTCGAGGTGCTGTGCATAAATGCATATGCAGGACCATAATTAGACGGCCTGGAAGCAGCAGAGAGCAGTGGCCGGAGACAGCAGCGCTGGAGACAGGTGAGTATAAAAAGCTTTTTATTTTCAGTGTACGTGTTTTTCTGGTACATGTTTCACGGATTACACCATAGTGTAGTCCGTGGGACGTCAGTGATGCCATAAAAAAACAGACATGTATCCATGCGGAAATCATGGACACACGTGTACGCTGCACGGAAACACAATCAGTGAGAAATCACTGATGTGTGCGCAGACCCATTGATTTTAATGGGCGTATATCCGTGATTCTGGTATGTATAAAAACTGTCATATATGTACCAGAATCACTGATGTGTGAAACAGGCCTAAAGTTAATTTTCTCCCATTAGTCTCACTTTCATTAAAGTGAACAGACAGCTTTGTAACACAATTAGGCTATGTGCGCACGTTGCGTTTTTTCATGCGTTTCCGCAGCATTTTCAACTACAGCGTTTTAATGCCAAAATGCATGCGCTTTGCTTTTCAAGCAAAACCTATGGGAAATAGGGATTTCTTGTGCGCACAATGCTGTTAAAAACGTAGCGTTTTAGTTGCAGAAAATTTTGCAAAAACTCAGCGTTTTAAAGAAGCAACATGTCAATTGTTTTTGCCATTTGGGTTTTGCACTGCAAAGCTGAGTTTTTGTCCAAATTTCTGCCAGAAAAAGGCTGCAGTTTGAACTGCATAGTGGGCACAAGAAACCCAAATTCCCATAGACTTTGCTTGAAAAGCAGAACACATCTATTTTGCCATTAAACTCTGCAGTTGAAAAAGCAGCAAAAAAGCAGGTAAAAAGCAACGTGGACACATAGCCTTAGTCAGATTATTTATTTTTATATCATGTGGATGGCTGGATGACCTGGGGGAAAATTGGCACCAGAATGCAACATGGGAAGAGGGCAAGCCAGCAGAGGCTCTGCTCCGTACACTGTTAGGAAACCTTGGCTCCTGTCATTGGGGTGAGTGTGACATGAATTTTTTACCTACCGTATTTTTCGGACTATAAGACGCACTTTTTCCCCCCAAATGTTGGGGGAATGTTGGGGGTGCGTCTTATAGTCTGAATATAGGGCCGCGGCCGGGAATGAGGGTGCTGCGGTGGAGCGGGTCATCGGCGGCACTAGCAGGCTGTGGCACCGCCTGCCGTGACCACGTGGGCCCGCTCATTACATATGCCCGCCATCATCCCGCCCATCATCTCTCAGCGCTGAAGCCGGCGCTGACAGGTGGGCGGGATGATGGGCGGGGGGGTGCGCGCATATTAAACAGCCGGCCGTGATCACCTATGGCAACTACAGCCTGGAGTGATCATGTGCAGCTGTATTCACTGCCCCCCACGCATCATCATCAGCGCGGGGTGCAGTGAATCAGTACGGTATACTCACTGTTCCCCTTCAGCTTCGCGATGTCCTCCTGTCTGCCGGTCAGCTGATCTGTGTAGAGAGCGGTGAGCACAGCGATGACGTCATCGCTGAGCGCGCCACTAGTCACGCAGGTCAGCTGACCGGCAGACAGGAGGACATCGCGAAGCTGCAGGGAAGTGACCGGTGACTGCTCCACACTCCAGCAACGCTGCTGCCGCCACAGGCAGGGGGAGAAGCGATGCTGCATGGAGCGAGGAAAGGTGAGTATAAACTTTTTTTGGGGTTTTTTTGTGTGTGATAAAGAATACATGCCATATACCAGGATGGGGTTATTTATCAGGATGGGTGTATATAGCAGGATGGGTGTATATAGCAGGATGGGGCCATATAGCAGCATGGATGGGGTATATAGCAGGATGAATGGATGGGGGTATATAGCAGGATGGATGGTGGTATATAGCAGGATGGGGAGCATATAGCAGAATGGCAGTATATATCAGGATGGGGGCATGTAGCAGGATGGCAGTATATAGCAGGATGCCAGTATATAGCAGGATAAGGGCATATACCAGATTGGGGTACATATACAAGGCAGGAAAATCATTACCAGGATGGGGTACCTTAGCAGAGAATTTGGGGACATTACCCCCATAACAGTGTCAGCAGCAGATCCTCGCCCCATAACAGTGTGTCATGACCACATTTTTTGCTTATAATTGTATTCTCCTATTTTCCTCCTCTAAGGGTACTTTCACACTTGCGTTGGACGGCTTCCGTTGCTATCCGCAGCCTTGAGGAATTACGGTAACCGTTGCAGGAAACCGTTATATTCCTCATAGACTTCTATTAGCTACGGATAGCAACGGATGGTCTTGCATTGCATCCGCCCCGCGGCGCATCGTTGTTTTGACGCTGACAGTCAGTGACCGTCGGGCGGATGGAACGCTGCATGTAGTGTTTTTCTGCACTTGGCGGAGTGTCAAAAAAACGCAACCTGCAGGATTCCGTCGGCGTCCGTTGTTTTTATAATGGACGCCTATGGTGGCGGATTCCGTTAGAATCCGTCATTTTGACGGATTCCGTTAACGCATCCGTCTTTACACAACTGCGCATGCTCAGATGTGTAAAGTCAAGGAAAAAAACCTATAACGGATTGCGTTATTTTGTACGATCCGTAGCATCCGTTGTGCCACTATATGCAACGCATCCGTTGCATGCGTCACACAACCCAATGCTACGGATCCCGTCCAAGTGTGAAACTAGCCTTAAACCAGGGTGCGTCTTATGGTCCGGTGCGTCCTATAGTCCGAAAAATACAGTAAACATTGTGGAGACCCATGTACACCCCTTCATGGCAGTGATACTCCCAAATGGCAATGGCTTTTTTTTCAGCAGTACAATGCCCCTGCCACACTTCAAAATATAGTTCAGGATTGGACCATGGATTGGGACAAAGGATTCAAGACAGTTGGTTTTAATGTTGTGGTTGATCAGCCCTGGAAAGAGATGTGCACACACTTTCGGGCACAGGTGTATGACCTCCTGGTTATTCTGTAATAGATGTTCTTGTTGAGCTCCTTGACATAGTTGTTGTCTATGGTCTCCATGTTCCCTGCCCAGTGCTGTGAAGGAGAAAACAGTCCGTTTTAGTCATTTTTAGTTAAGAAAGAACAAGCTTTTGATCATTTTTGTCTGGCAGCCAAACACTTGACTTTCCAGTCAGAGAGAGAGAAAAAAAAAACAAAACAGATGACAGCATTTTATTTTCAGCTCCTATTACCTCTTTATTATATGTTACCATCCAGCCTCAAACACAAACCAGCTGTGTCCTCCTCTCATTTAGCAAATGTAGCCTGGAATCCCAGATACTGTACCGCGGGGTGCTGCAAACAGAACAGGCCGGCCGAAGCCTTCCTGATACAAGAAGCAGCCCCCATTAGTCCGTGGAACGGGTTCAACATGAGCCTGCTGATTGTGGCTGCTTTTATGTTGTCTACAGGAATTCTTCCCCTCTGTTATCACACAGCAGTTTACACTGATTAAAGGACCAAGCCGAAAATGAGAAATAAAGATGTTCTGCACTCATGATTATTCTATTAAAGGGGAACGTCACTCCAAAGTCAAGCAAGAATTTCTTTAAGGCCTCATTCAGACGTACTTGTTGCATCTGTGTATTGTTTTATTTTTTCACATGCCCATTATAATCTATGGTGATCTTCATATGTCCGTGTTTTTACAAGGACTGTGTGTCTGTGTGAAACGCTTGGGGACATGTTTTTTTTTTTTCCAGCAGCCCGAATGACAAGGGCAAATAAAAGTCTATGGGTCCATGAAAAACATACAGCACGTGGATGGCATCCGTGTACAACCTGTGTGCTGTACGTGTTTAACATTGAAAAGGATAGGAGAAACTTTACAATTTCTTTAATGACCCATCTCTGAAAGACTTATAAAAAACGGATAGCCAAAACATGACACTGGTACCATTTTTTTCATATAAGTGTTTAAAGTCACGTGTGAATAAGGCCTTAGGGAGATTTTGCGCTCATAAGGGTCACTTCGCATCTGTCAAAGCACCCAAATTACCTATGTAAGTCTGCTCTTATAAGTAGCACCCATCACAACCCACTTTAGTTGTGCCATGATAGACTTTAGTAAATGTAAACAATGTCAGGTGCTTCAAACAATTGGATCCAACTATGGCCGAGTGGCAGATCCATTGCGTCTTCAGGGCAGCATTACAAAGCCCCAATCTATGCAATCATTAGACTTTCTGTGCAATTTCTCAGTGCTAGTTGCACTCCTGAAATATTGTGTTACCTCTAAAATCTCTAGAACAGATGTTCACGCATCTAGTACTGTATCACCTATATTACTTTGCTTCTTTGAAACACTGACTGAGGGGCCCACGTACCATTGGTGCAACCTGTGCACCCACACAGGGGGCCACTACAACCTCCAATGCAGGTACATTCCACTTGTTGCACTATTCAAGTGCAAAGGGCCGATATATTGTTCTTTCACAGGGGCCTCTTCTGTCTGTGTCATCTCATGCGATGACAACTGGTGTTTGCTGCTATATACTGTCCTACAACTCTATACACAGTCTCCAATTATCCCCAAATAGGAGCCAAATAGAAACTTTCAGTCAGTCATTGGTCACATCCAGGTCCAGACAACTCGTGCAAGCAGATCTATTCATACGGAAAGAGTGTTACCAATCTTTTTTTCTGCAATACAATGTTACATTATAGGACAAGTAGAAAGTGAAATGTTCATCCCCATAAAGGAAGTCTGCATCACTTATAACGTGCATGTCGAATTGGTAATTGCTGCATTTGCTTTTCAGATGGGAAAGATTACCCCCGGATCCTGCAGTGACTGCTCTCCTCTGAAATAAAAGCAAAAGGCCAATTAGAAATTAAAGAGGTCAGAGGCCGAGGGCAGTTTAAGAAACAGAAGCCTGAGTGGGTGAATTAATCTAGCGCAAGTCATTTCAACAAAATGGCCATTAGTTTTGAATACTGAGCTAAACAGGCATGTTTCCAAAAATAGTGAAGGGTAGAAATGAGTCCTGTATGGTGTGACAGAAGTATTCATAGGAACGTAAATGTGAGGAGACATCTTTATTTCAGTGGAAAAGCTCTGCAAGTCATTGCTGCATGACCATGCAGAAAACTTTGTATCACTGCAAACTGAATAAGGCTATGTGCGCACGTTGCGTTCCCTGCAGTGCGGAAAAGAACGCACCCTCTGGCAGACTGGACACTGCGTTTATAAAATGCATCCACAACGCATGCATTTTGGATGCTTTTTCCACGCGTTTTGCATGCGTTTTGGATGCATTTTTGACAGTGCGTTCCCCCGGCAATTCAGCTCTGCTACATTCCGGGTGACAGCCGACACAGACAGAGTCGCGCGATGAGAATGAACTCGGGTGAACTGCACCCGACTTCATTGTCATACCGCAGCTCTGTCTGTATGTGGCGTCCCGATTATCATCTTCACCGCACACATCCCGACATTACCGCCGACATCCCCGCACACATCCCGACATTACCGCCGACATCCCTGCACACATCCCGACATTACCGCCGACATCCCCGCACACATCTCGACATTACCGCCTACATTCCGACATAACCGCCGACATCCCCGCACACATCCCGACATTACCGCACACATCCCGACATTACCGCCTACATCCCCGCACACATCCCGACATTACCACCTACATCACCGCACACATCCCGACACTACAGCCCTCATCATCACCGTACACACATCGGCATTACCTCAGTGACGTCCCCGCTGACAGCGCGATTCACTTCAGTTGCTGCGTGGAGCTCACAGGGGCGGTGGTGTTCTACTGCCGCTCCTGTCAGCTTCATGTAGCAGAGCTGGATGCGTCGCGGGACCTCTGGATTAGGCCGGACCTGGAGGGGTATTTGGGGAATTTAATAAAGTGGTGAAAGAGGGTCTTTTTTTTGTCTTTTATTCCAAATAAATGATTTTTTCGGGTGTATGTGTTTATTTACTTTCACTTACAGGTTAATTATGGAAGGTATCTCGGGGAGACGCCGGTCATGATTAACCCCTTATTACCCCGATTGCCACCGCACCAGGGCAATTTGGGATGAGCCGGGTAAAGTCCCGGGACTGTCGCATCTAATGGATGCGGCAATTCTGGGCGGCTCCTGGATGATATTGTTAGGCTGGGGGGCTCCCCATAACGTGGCGCTCCCCATCCTGAGAATACCAGCCTTCAGCCGTGTGGCTTTACCCTGGCTGGTATCAAAATTGGGGGGGACCGCACGTTTTGTTTTTTTGTTTTTTTTAATTATTTTTTTTTTTTTTACTGCACGATATAGACCCGCCCACCGGCAGCTGTAATTGGTTGCAGTGAGACAGCTGTCACTCAGCGTCTGGGCGTGTCTGCCTGCAACCAATCATAGGCGCCGGTGGGCAGGGGAAGCAGGGAATGCGAGATGGAATAATGAGCGGCCGGCATTTTCAAAAGAGGAGAAGCTGCCACCGTGTGAATGCCGTGCTGCGCCGTTGATCGTGGATCGGTGAGTACCTATCGACAGAAAGAGACCAACCGACAGAGAGAGAGACCGAAAGACCTGCGTTTTTTATGTCAAAAAAACATGCGTATCGCAACAAAAATGTAGTGCAAACGCACTGCTTAGCATTTTGGTAGCGTTTTTCTACAACTCATTGATTTCAATGGGTGTAGAATGCTGCCAAAACGGACAAAAAAAGTAACATGCTGCTTTTTTAAACACAGAGAATTTGTCAAATTTTTGACAATCAAAACGCTGCGTTTAAAAAAGCATCGTGCGCACAGATTTTGCATGATTCTCATAGGCTTTGCTGGGTAAGCAGAACGCATGAATTTTGACAATGTGACGCTGCAGTTTAAAACGCTGCAGAAACGAAGAAAAAAAACCCGCAACATGCGCATGAGCCCTAATAGTGTTTGATACCTGCCCAGCACCTGCACATTGAAGTTTATTCCTCCTGGCAGCATTCTAGTTTTAGCCACCAGGCGGCACAGCCACGGGTTCAGTCACCACTATGTGTATGGAGAGCAGTGACTGTAACCGTGCCCTCCCCCCCACCGCACTGACTTGATGGCAGGTTCTAATGCTGAGTGGCAGTCAGTCAGTGCGAGGGGCACGGTTACAGCTACCGCTCTCCAAACCAGGGCATGGGACTGACCACACACTGACGACAGCTGTTTTGCATCGGCAACCGGCGCTTTGATTCCTCTTTCGGCCATTTTCGTCCTCTTTCTGAAGCCTGTGTGTGTCGCGGGGAGGGAGCCGTCGCTGCTGCGCTCTCGCTGGCGCTCGGGTCCGGCGCTGCTGCTGCTCAGTGGCTCGACCGGTGGGCCAGATCCGGGGACTCGAGCGGCGCTCCTCGCCCGTGAGTGAAAGGGGTGGTTTGGTTTGGGGATTTGGTCCGTGACGCCACCCACGGTTTGTGGTGAGGTTGGGGCACCACCGCTGCTGGTGACGGGAATCCCGGGAGCGATGACAGGGAGCAGCTGGGATGTTGTTTCCCCCCCTCCGTGGGTAGGGGTTGGTGGTCCCGGGGCCCGGTAAGGGGAGACGGGGAGGTACGGTTGGTGAGGTGCAGGGTCGCGGGGGCAGTGCGGTGCCGGACGGCACGGTAGTACTCACTCAGCCACAAACGGATGCAAGTCTCTGGTAAAACAAACGGCTGGATGGACGGGTCCCGCAGCCGGCTGCTGTGGCTTCTCCCGGACGGTTGGTGGTGGCTGCCTTTCCCTGCACCTGTTGTGTATCTTCGGTCCCGATGGCTTCCCACCTGTAACCCACTCCCCAGCGTGTATATGTGCCGCAGGAGCCCTTTTGCCCACAGGCTCTGGCCCTGGGAACTCTAGCTGTGGCGGTAGCTGTATTTCCCTGTTGCTGTTTGGACGGTTGCCTTCAGTCGGGTCTTGGCTGTTTGGAAACCCCTGGGGTTCCAATCACTAACGGATTTGACCTGTTTAACGGTGACTCCAAGCCTGGTCGGGGTCCGCAGGCCCTGCCGGTTTGTGCTGGCTTCACTTCGCTCCCCGTTTCGGTACCGGCGGACCACCACCCGTCCCCGGTCCTACGGTTCCGCGTCGATCTGCCTCTCCTGCAGACGGCCACCACCGTCTGCCAACCTTGCTCTCAGTGCCTGGGCCACGTACCCGGACACGGTCAGTTTGCTCCTCTACTACCACTTCACTCCTCTCCTCACTCCTACTCAGCTCTCTCCTCTCACTGAACTGACTTCCTTTCCCGCCTCCAGGACTGTGAACTCCTCAGTGGGTGGGGCCAACCGCCTGGCTCCACCCCACCTGGTGTGGACATCAGCCCCTGGAGGGAGGCAACAAGGATTTGTGTCTGACTGATCTGCCTATCTCGGGGTGTGGGGTGTGTTGTTGCAGTACCTGTGACGACCTAGCTAGTCCAGTGCGCCACATGTGCATGACGCGTCTACGTCATACACACTCGCCGGTCCTGCTCAGGCACACTACAATACTTTGATCTGCCCTGCTCAGGGCAGATCAAAGTGCGCCTGCTCAGGACCTCAATGTCGGCCAGTGTGGATGACGTAGACACGTCATGCACCGCGGCTAGAGAAGAAGGAGAACAAAGATGTCCGAAAGAGGAGGCGCCGGCACCGGAGAACGGAGACGCCCATATGGCCCACATCCACCGCAGAGCGACCGTTAGGTGAGTATTATAAAGGGGTTTTTTATGTTCTACACAGTGGCCTGGGCTCTTATATGTAGCAATTTAACAGGTGGTTTTGGCCGCAGCTTATAGACCAAAAAAGTGGTGACAGGTTTTCTTTAAGATAGTGCAAGAGTGTGTGGCTCATCATCAGTCTTTGGCAAACTTTTTGTTGGCTACAATACCACTTTATAATGTCTGTGATGAGAAAATGTACAGTGTTGATCACATTAGTCTTGTGTCACTCGTCACTGCCCTTATCTTTTCTATGAGAAGCAGCGCTTCCTAGTGGCCTCAGATTGTCTTTTGGGTCTGTATTCAGGTATACTGTATTCCAAGCCTAGGGATGTGATGGGATCGCTGCTCTGCTGTTGTTTTTCTTCCTTTTTTCACCAAAGTCCATTAAAACAGGATTCTGCACATAAAAGCCCTACCATCCTGTAATGCTAATGGAATTCAACCACATTCATCCTAAAGAGATTAGACAAACATTTATCAATGGCGCACAGTGTCTTTATTTATTCTATCCATTAACGATCCCAGAGAGGATTACCAGCCAGAGAAGAGAGATTTAACCAGGCCAAGAAATCCCTTCCGTGGCTAGCGCCTAATGGTAAAGTGCTTCTTGGCAGATATATGAACAGCGTGTCAGATGCTTTTGCTACAATTTATTATACACTGAACATAAGATATTTTTTTTTTCCCTTCACTTGAAGGGTAGCAAAGTTATAAAATAGAGAATGTGAGCCTTCAAAGGGATATATTAGTAACCACTTCACTGTAACTTTCTTTTGTGAATTTGCAAAGCCAATACACTGTTATGTTTAAAGTTCTGCCCCATGGGGCTTTAAATGATGCAAAAACACCAAAAAATAGATCCTAATGTCACACACTACTTTTGTAACACAGGACAGGTAGTTGTTCTAACGTCACATGATTGTATTGAGCCTGGTGAGAATAAAGAATACCGCCCTTGAATATAATACAGCATGCAACTAAGTAATGAGTGCCGCTCTGGGGTATAATGGAGGATGTAACTCAGGATCAGTACAGAATAAATAATGTAATGCAAGGGTGGATAATTGCACAGGGGCCCAAGAGGTAAGGTGGCCCATTTCCACCTCCAAAGCAGCACACAGATTTTGTTATAGACAGACCTATTGGACTGTAAAGTGCCTATATGTAACGCCAGTGTCCCTGCACTGCCCCGATTCTCTTTCGTGGCAGGCACACCGACACACTCACCGCCATGACCGGACACGTGATCTGTCTCCTGCTGCGGTCCCCAGCTCCCTGGCCCTGTGCAGGTCTCCTGGCCATGCACACCCCGCTTTTTAAAAGATGGTGCCTGAGCATTGTTAGTTCCTAGTCTGTCCTGTGCGTAGTAGTAACTTTGTCAGGTCCCTGTTCCTGTGTCTCACTAGCAGAACCTGTCCCTGTCCTCTCAGACTCCAGCCTGTGGCTCCAACTCCATCTTATCTGCTGCCAGTCCAGACTCCGGCCTGTGGCTACTCCATCTTGCCTTTTGCCAGTCCAGACTTCTACCTGTGACTGCGACTTCGTCTCACCTGCTGCGAGTCCTGTCTCTAACCCGTTGTCCAGACTCAGCCCTGTGTGCCAACCTTCGGGTCAGCTGCTGCAGACTCGGGGTCTGCCTTGGAGTGGTACCTGTCGGCTGACCGCATCCCAAGCCTAACTTCACTATCAGACGCTCTAGTGAAGATCGGTAGCCGCTTAGTCACGCTCCTCCAGAGTAAACCCGGGCTCCGTGGTCCAGTGGGTCCACTTACCCGTTCCGTTACACGCCCATCCCTGCAGCCGTGACAGTTTGCTCAGGCCATGGATCCCTCGAATGGATGGAGTTTCTGTTGGTTTAGCTGTTGCTGGTTGTGAAGGGGTTAAGATTCTTCCTGAGGATGTTTCTATGCTCCCTCAGTGCTGGAAGTGAGTCAGGTTCTTTGCTTTTCAGTGAGACAGGTGCGGGGCTTGGCTCTAATCCCAGTGGGCCAATCATATCCAGCCCTTGGTGTATAAAAGAAGAGATTCTGCCTCAAACTGACACTGGTGATATCAGTTCCTGTGTCAGTTTTGCTCCATTGAACATGTCTTTAACACCACCAGGTCTGTCATGTTAGCTGTGTGCCTGTGACCCGCTGTACATTTCTCCAGTATGCTCCAGCTTGTCTTTTTCTCTTGGAGATCTCCAGTGTTGTCTGCTGTAGTTTGTCTGCTTTTGTGGATGCAATTTTTGCTTTTTTTGCTAGCCATCCTGATGCCTTTGGAACCTGGGATAAGTACTTTGTCTTCTTTCCAGTGCCTGAATGAATGGCTTTCATGCATTTTCTCTTGTGTGCAATGTTTATTGTGATTCTGTTTCAATTAGTTTTGAAATGCTATGGAAACTGTTCATTCTTAGTGAAAAAGCGCATAGTATAGTTTTTTTCTCTCTGTCTGAACATTGTTCTGCGTTTTTCGCTCAAATATGCGTTTGTTCCATTGTATTCCCACTGATTAACTTTAACAAAAGTATATTGCTGAGAATCCAGTGAAGGCTTTCACACTTCAATGTACTGCTCACTATTAGTCCTGTTGGACATTGAATTTTCTGCTTATGGCAGTTGCTAGGTAGTCAATTTTTGAGACAACCTCTTTTGGATGCTAATCCTGTCTGGTGCCCTTACACCCGAGTTCCCTGATGTAGTAGGTGGTGGATCTTTTGATCATCAGGAGTTGGCATATATTAGGGTTTTTGCTGGCTGCACCCACTGATAAATCCTATCCTTTTGTGTCTTAGCGGAGGGCCTCTCTTTGTTCAAGTCTCTTCCTAACCAACTGTGTATTGTTTGCTTCTTGGATAATCATCAATATAT
The DNA here is from genome assembly GCF_048569485.1 of Anomaloglossus baeobatrachus. Taxonomy (NCBI): domain Eukaryota; kingdom Metazoa; phylum Chordata; class Amphibia; order Anura; family Aromobatidae; genus Anomaloglossus; species Anomaloglossus baeobatrachus. The sequence goes on along the minus strand of NC_134357.1, from coordinate 454,704,609 downwards.
TTTGGGGGCTTTAATTATCCCTTTGGGGCTCCTCTGAGGCAAGTTAGGATTCCTTTCTATATCTTTGAGGCTAGCTAGTTTCTTAGGTGGTTTCGAGGCATCTAGGTAGAGTAGGCAAGCTCCACCAGTATTTCTAGTTGTGTATATATAGTCAGGGGGTTGCCGTCTGTTAGAACACAAGAGTGTTTGAAACCTATTTTTGGGGTTTACCAGGTTTTTCCTCCTGGACTCTTGGGGTAGTAGTTCTTGGCTTGCCTCTATCCCTGGATAGGGAAGGAGTTTATCCTTAAATGGGATATTTACGGGAATGTCAGCGTTCTCCTGACCATAACAGATCCCGATAACTTCGACACTCCGCCTCGGTCCGAACTTTACCTTGAGATGTCTCGCCTATGGGAACAGAAAGGTCAAATCCTGATCCACCTATGGGCGTTGAATGTCCACCTGAATGCTCATGCACCTACGGTATCTGGGCTTTGTCTGTTTGCGCCACCACAATTCGACTGTGACTCAAAGCAATGGTGAGGGTTAATCAACCAGTGCACACTGCACTTACAACCGTTGACCCACTGGTGCTCTTTAGAACAGGCCAAAGTGGCATTTCTAATGTCCCACCTTTGTGGCGAGGCTCTCGCCTGGATTAACTTTTTTTTTTTTTGGAGGGTGAGAACCTGTAACCTCATACATCCCGGGCTTTCTGGGGTCTTCCACAAGGTCTTCGATGAGCCGTGCAATGTCACGTCTGCATCTTCTTCTCTTTGGCGGCTGCGTCAGGGTATTCAGACTGTGGCTAAATATGCGGTTCAATTTCACACCTTTTTCTCTGAACTAGGATGGTATAATGAGGCGCAGGTAGCTTCATTTTGGGAACGTCTGTCCAGAAGGAATAAGGGTGAACTGGTTAGTTGTGATATCCCTGCTACTCTGGATGATCTAATTTTCTTGTCAAACCGGTTCAATCTCTCGTTTCAGGAATGGTCTAGAGAGGTGACACACGAAAGGAAACAATGCGCCTGGCTCCACCCCTCCAAAGCCCACTGAATTCCCAGTCTCCATCTACCCTCCATAACCAATGCAGGTTGACCATGTGAAGTTGACCAACCAATGACAAGAACATCGTCATGCCAAAGGACTATGTTTTTACTGCGGGGGTATAGAACATTTCATCCGTTCATGTGCCTTGAGGTTCGACTTTCTAGCCTAGGGCTGGTAGGAGAAGTTGCCCTGGGCAAAGTTAATTCCTCCACTTACTCTGCCTGTGTCCATATAATGTGGTGATACCCAGTTCTGTGGAACCACTGTTGTTGTTTCCGGGTCGGCAGAAAACTACCTGCAGCAAGCCATGGTGGGTCATTATCAAATTCCTGTTTAACCCCTCCGGAATCCATTGGTGTCATCTGTCGATATAAAACCTTTATCTGAACCCATACACTTTGTTTCTGAGCATGTAGAACTTCGGGTAGGAACGTACGGAGCATATCTCCTATCTAGTGCCTCCTAACCTGTCTTGCCCACTCCTCCTGGAACTGCCTAGGCTCTGTATCCATGAACCCGTTCTTGACTGTAGATGCGGCGATGTCCTTTGCTGGAGGCAGTATTGCCACAAGGGATGTCTGGTCAGTGTTCATCCATCCCAATCTTCTGAACAGTGCTAGACTGTGTCCATTTTGGAAGAGTCATAATCTGTATAAAATGGACCCACTGAGACTCCTAAAATATATGTAATTGGGTACAATAGTTCAATGCATGTGCTGAATATTTTGTTCAATAAAAATTTGGGAACGTTATAAAATGTCCTATAACTGTCTGTTCTATTCTTGATCTAAGGATCCAGGCTTTTAGATGAGATTAGTGATGTGTCGGTCGTGAACGATCCGACACAAAGATCCGTCTCCCTGCTGTGACTGACAGGAGCCGGATCACCAATGAGAGCGACTAAAATCTCTAAACGTCTCTTTTCGCCGCTGAAACCCCGCCCACTCGCGGCAAACTCCGCCTACTCAACAATCTAATTGGTCACTTGTGAGTGGGCGGAGTTTAGCCGCGGGTGGGCGGGGTTTTGGTGGCATTACTATAATCTTAAATATGTGTTCACCTGGGGTGAATAAGGAGCCGAGAACGATCTGAAAGATCCGACTCTTTTTGGTGAGCAGAGCTATAAGAACCGATTCACCAAAAAGAGCCGGACTGCCCATCACTAGTTGCGATAAACCAGTGTTGCACTTTATGTACATGCTCAATAGTGGAGCTCTTCCTCTACAAATCAGAGGAAAAAAAGCACTGGGAAGGAATTCCTGCCTTCATCTCAACTGCTAGTAATTACTTCATCACCCATCTACAATTACAAGCTGAGAACTTAAAGAAGTTGTCCAGTTACCAAAACTGATTATTTTTTCTCATAAATGTTACTAATATGTGCCTCTCCACACATCTATTATGTTATTTCAGCAATATTACCTTTTATCGTGCTCCAGCAGCACATCCTCATTTCTGGTTCCAGCTCTGATGGAGTTAATCTCTCTCTGGATTTCCTGGGTTCAGTTCCTACAACTCCCATAATTCTTAGGACTGCATCTAGCACACCCACTCAGCTCTCCACCCAAAGACTCCTCCCTGCCTCTTCCCTGTGGAAGCACTGAGAGAAATCACAATAGAAACAGCAGAAGCTCCCAGCTCTGCACAACCAGGGGACTAGGGGAAGAAAGTATCTATCTTCTGCTTGTTCTCATATAGTGATGGCTAACATAAATAGCCATTTATGTTATGATGGCTAACATAAATAGGGAGGACCCCACATTTTTTACAGGGTACAAATTTATCAGGGGCGGGTTTGGCCAGGGAAGGAGGGCAAATGACCCCCGGGCTGGTCCAGCAACAACAGTTTCAGAGGTCTGTATAATGTTGAAAAATGACTGACACCACAAAGAATAAAAACATAAAATAAATAAATATATATATATATATATATATATATATACTAGCTGTACTACCCGGCTTCGCCCGAGTTAATAACTGCTGTTAACAAAGTAGAATGTATTAACAAAAATTTGTTCTGCACACAAAAACCACAAAACAAATAGATAGAAATGTAATTATTAAAAGGCAAAAACTAAGCTAATAGAAGCATTTCACAACATATATTTCATCACCACAGATATTCCACACAGATTTAACATCCTATGACCTCACACATACTGAGAATGTCCTTTGTTGCCTATATTAACCAATCAGAGCTCAGATTAATTAACTGTAGCAAAATAGAAGCTAAGCTGTGATTGGTTGCTATTGGCAGCCTGATAAATCTCCAGGCGACAGAAAGCCCTCCCCCTGACAGTATATATTAGCTCACACATACACATATAGACAGGTCATGTGACTGACAGCTGCCGTATTTCCTATGTGGTACATTTGTTGTTCTTGTAGTTTGGCTGCTTATTAATCAGATTTTTATTTGTGAAGGATAATACCAGACTTGCGTGTGTTTAGGGCGATTATGTGGCGGGGTTGGTGTATGTGTGGTGAGATGTGTGCTGAGGGTGGTATATGTGTTCAAGTGCGTGGTAGTGTGTGGAGCATTTTGTGTGTGTGTTCATATCCCAGAGTGTGGTGAGTATCCCATGTCGGGGCCCCACCTTAGCAACTGTACGGTATATACTCTTTGGCGCCATCGCTCTCATTCTTTAAGTCCCTTTGTTCACATCTGGCAGCTGTCAATTTGCCCCCAACACTTTTCGTTTCACTTTTTCCCCATTATGTAGATAGGGGCAAAATTGATTGGTAAATTGGAACGCGCGGGGTTAAAATTTCCCCTCGAAACATAGCCTATGACGCTCTCGGGGTCCAGAAGTGTGAGTGTGCAAAATTTTGTGGCTGTAGCTGCGACGGTGCGGATGCCAATCCCGGACATACATACACACACACATTCAGCTTTAAATATTATATATATATATATATATATACTAGAAGGTGGCCCGATTCTAAGCATCGGGTATTCTAGAATTTACGTATTGTGTAGTTAATGTATGATTTTTGTTATATACAGTTAGGTCCAGAAATATTTGGACAGTGACACAAGTTTTGTTATTTTAGCTGTTTACAAAAACATGTTCAGAAATACAATTATATATATAATATGGGCTGAAAGTGCACACTCCCAGCTGCAATATGAGAGTTTTCACATCCAAATCGGAGAAAGGGTTTAGGAATCATAGCTCTGTAATGCATAGCCTCCTCTTTTTAAAGGGACCAAAAGTAATTGGACAAGGGACTCTAAGGGCTGCAATTAACTCTGAAGGTGTCTCCCTCGTTAACCTGTAATCAATGAAGTAGTTAAAAGGTCTGGGGTTGATTACAGGTGTGTGGTTTTGCATTTGGAAGCTGTTGCTGTGACCAGACAACATGCGGTCTAAGGAACTCTCAATTGAGGTGAAGCAGAACATCCTGAGGCTGAAAAAAAAGAAAAAATCCATCAGAGAGATAACAGACATGCTTGGAGTAGCAAAATCAACAGTCGGGTACATTATGAGAAAAAAGGAATTGACTGGTGAGCTTGGGAACTCAAAAAGGCCTGGGCGTCCACGGATGACAACAGTTGTGGATGATCGCCGCATACTTTCTTTGGTGAAGAAGAACCCGTTCACAACATCAACTGAAGTCCAGAACACTCTCAGTGAAGTAGGTGTATCTGTCTCTAAGTCAACAGTAAAGAGAAGACTCCATGAAAGTAAATACAAAGGGTTCACATCTAGATGCAAACCATTCATCAATTCCAAAAATAGACAGGCCAGAGTTAAATTTGCTGAAAAACACCTCATGAAGCCAGCTCAGTTCTGGAAAAGTATTCTATGGACAGATGAGACAAAGATCAACCTGTACCAGAATGATGGGAAGAAAAAAGTTTGGAGAAGAAAGGGAACGGCACATGATCCAAGGCACACCACATCCTCTGTAAAACATGATGGAGGCAACGTGACGGCATGGGCATGCATGGCTTTCAATGGCACTGGGTCACTTGTGTTTATTGATGACATAACAGCAGACAAGAGTAGCCGGATGAATTCTGAAGTGTACCGGGATATACTTTCAGCCCAGATTCAGCCAAATGCCGCAAAGTTGATCGGACGGCGCTTCATAGTACAGATGGACAATGACCCCAAGCATACAGCCAAAGCTACCCAGGAGTTCATGAGTGCAAAAAAGTGGAACATTCTGCAATGGCCAAGTCAATCACCATATCTGAACCCAATTGAGCATGCATTTCACTTGCTCAAATCCAGACTTAAGACGGAAAGACCCACAAACAAGCAAGACCTGAAGGCTGCGGCTGTAAAGGCCTGGCAAAGCATTAAGAAGGAGGAAACCCAGCGTTTGGTGATGTCCATGGGTTCCAGACTTAAGGCAATGATTGCCTCCTTTGTTTGGGTTTGGTTTATTTGTCCAATTACTTTTGACCTCCTAAAATGTGGAGTGTTTGTAAAGAAATGTGTACAATTCCTACAATTTCTATCAGATATTTTTGTTCAAACCTTCAAATTAAACGTTGCAATCTGCACTTGAATTCTGTTGTAGAGGTTTCATTTCAAATCCAATGTGGTGGCATGCAGAGCCCAACTCGCGAAAATTGTGTCACTGTCCAAATATTTCTGGACCTAACTGTATATAGATGTTGTTGTGTGTAGTTACCAAGTGTTTGTGTAGGGCGCTGTACATGTTCTGGGTGTTGTCTGGGTGTGGCGGGGGGTGAGCAGTGTTGTTTGTGTGTTGCGTTGTGTGTGTTGCATTGTTTGTGGAGCGCTGTGTGTGTGTTGCGCGGTTTGTGTGGGTGTGGGGTGTGTGTGTGTTTTGGTGGGAGGTATGTTTTGTGCAATGTGTGTGTTGTGCGGTATGTGCGTATATTTGTGTGCCGCGCTGTTTGTGTGTTGGGTGTTGTGTGTGTGCGGCATTCTCTGTGTGTGTGGGTGTCTGTTTAGGGCGGTGTTTGTGGTTCCCAGTGTGTGTGTGGTGTGTTGTGCAGTGCGTGTGTGGCGGTGTGTGTGTGTTTTAGGGGGAGGTGTGCACCCCCCATCGTGCTCCATCCCCCATGCTGCGCAATCCCCATCGTGCTCCATCCCCCATGCTGAGCACTCCCCATCGTGCTCCATCCCCCATGCAGCGCACCCCCCATCATGGTCGATCCCCCATGCTGCGCAGCCCCCATCGTGCTCCATCCCCCATGCTGCGCACTCCCCATCGTGCTCCATCCCCCATGCTGCGCACCCCCCATCGTGCTCCATCCCCCATGCTGCGCATTCCCCATCGTGCTCCATCCCCCATGCTGCGCACTCCCAAACGTGCTCCATCCCCCATGCTGCGCACTCCCAAACGTGCTCCATCACCCATGCTGCGCACTCCCCATCGTGCTCCATCCCCCATGCTGCGCACCCCCCATCGTGCTCCATCCCCAATGCTGCACACTCCCCATCGTGCTCCATCCCCCATGCTGCGCACCCCCCATCGTGCTCCATCCCCCATGCTGCGCACTCCCCATCGTGCTCCATCCCCCATGCTGCACACCCCCCATCGTGCTCCACAGTCACACATAAGACAGTATACACGCACACATCTGATCGCATACACTCACACACACACCCCACTTCTCCCTGTGCCCACCGGTAGGTGGTCCCAGCAGCTGTGCTGCACGCCGTGCTCCTCTGCCGACACTCACAGATCCGATCGCATACACTCACACACACACACTGACGATATCGCACATACGCGCGCTCACAATCACAACATCCGGAGATACCACATGCTTCCGGCCATGCGATCCTCCGGCAGGTCCTGGAAGGTCACTGCACGCACAGGATCGCCGCCGAGAAGCAAGCGATATCACGGGATGTTGTGAGTGTGTGGATGCGATCTGATGTGTGTGTGAGAGTGAGTGTGATCTGATGTGTGTGCGTGTGTGTGTGTTCCGCCGCTGCAGGACCTTGATGCACTCACCTCGGGGCGAGAGGCCATTCTGTGTGGGGGGCGGAGCCTGGGCGAGCGGCCAATTCGTGCGGGGGGCGGAGCCGAGGCGAGCAGCCAATCCGTGCGGGGGGAGGAGCCGAGGCGAGCGGCCAATCCGTGAGGCCGAGCGGCCAATCCGTGCGGGGGGCGGGGCCATGGCGAGCCCAGCGGCCAATCCGCAGTTTTTCAACGTAAGGACATGGCCAATCCGTGCGGGGGGGCGGAGCCGAGGCGAGCAGCCAATCCGTGCAGGGGGGGAGAAGCCGAGGCGAGCGGCCAATCCGTGCGGGGGGGCAGGGCCATGGCGAGCCCAGCGGCCAATACGCTGTTTGTCACCGTAAGGACACAATTTTGGAGCAAGACAGACAAACAGACAGAATAAGGCAATTATATATATACTAGAAGGTGGCCCGATTCTACGCATCGGTTATTCTAGAATTGACGTATTGTGTGGTTAATGTATGATTTTTGTTAGATATATATATATATATATATAGATGTTGTTTTGTGTAGTTACCAAGTGTTTGTGTAGGGCGCTGTACATGTTCTGGGTGTTGTCTGGGTGTGACGGGGGGTGAGAGCGGTGTTGTTTGTGTTGCGTGTGTTGCGTTGTTTGTGGAGCGCTGTGTGTCTGTAGCGTTGTGTGTGTGTGTGTGTGTGTTGCGCGGTTTGTGTGGGTGTGGTGTGTTTTGGGGGGAAGTATGTTTTGTGCAATGTGTGTGTGTTGCGCGGTATGTGCGTATATTTGTGTATGCCGCGGTGTTTGTGTGTTGGGTGTTGTGTGTGTGCAGCGTTGTCTGTGTGTGTGGGTGTCTGTGTAGGGCGGTGTTTGTGGTTGCCAGTGTGTGTGTGGTGTGTTGTGTGTGTGTGTGTGTTGGGGGGAGGTGTGCACCTCCCATCGTGCTCCATCCCCCATGCTGCGCACCCCCCATCGTGCTCCATCCGCCATGCTGCGCACTCCCAAACGTGCTCCATCCGCCATGCTGCGCACTCCCAAACGTGGTCCATCCGCCATGCTGCGCACTCCCAAACGTGCTCCATCCGCCATGCTGCGCACTCCCAAACGTGCTCCATCCGCCATGCTGCGCACTCCCAAACGTGCTCCATCCGCCATGCTGCGCACTCCCAAACATGCTCCATCCGCCATGCTGCGCACATCCCAAACGTGGTCCATCCGCCATGCTGCGCAGTCCCAAACGTGCTCCATCCGCCATGCTGCGCACTCCCAAACGTGCTCCATCCCCCATGCTGCGCACCCCCCATCGTGTTCCATCCCCCATGCTGCACCAGCATCAGCCTCTCTACCCGCAGCATCAGCCTCTCTCCTCCCAGCATCAGCCTCTCTCCTCCCAGCATCAGCCTCTCTGTCCCCAGCATCAGCCTCTCTCCTCCCAGCCTCAGCCTCCCCCAGCATCAGCCTCTCTTCTCTCAGCCTCCTCCCTCCCAGCCTCCCCCAGCATCAGCCTCTCTCCTCCCAGCCTCCCCCTCCCAGCCTCCCCCAGCATCAGCCTCCCCCAGCATCAGCCTCTCTCCTCCCAGCCTCCCTCCTCCCAGCCTTCCCCAGGATCAGCCTCTCTCCTCCCAGCCTCCCTCTTCCCAGCCTTCCCCAGCATCAGCCTCCACCTCCAAGCCTCCCTCAGCATCAGCCTCCCCCAGCATCAGCCTCTCTCCTTCCAGCATCAGCCTCCCCCAGCATCAGCCTCTCTCCTCCCAGCCTCCCTCCTCCCAGCCTCCCCCAGCATCAGCCTCCCCCCTCCCAGCCTCCCCCAGCATCAGCCTCCCCCAGCATCAGCCTCCCCCCTCCCAGCCTCCCCCAGCATCAGCCTCCCCCAGCATCAGCCTCCACCTCCCAGCCTCCCCCAGCATCAGCCTCCGCCTCCCAGCCTCCCCCAGCATCAGCCTCTCTCCTCCCAACCTCCCCCAGCATCAGCCTCTCTCCTCCCAGCCTCCTCCAGCATCAGCCTCTCTCCTCCCAGCCTTCCCTAGCATCAGCCTCCCCCAGCATCAGCCTCCCCCAGCATCAGCCTCTCTCCTTCCAGCCTCCCCCAGCATCAGCCTCCCCCAGGCATCAACCTCTCTCCTCCCAGCCTCCCCCAGCATCAGCCTCCCCCTCCCAGCCTCCCCCAGCATCAGCCTCCCCCAGCATCAGCCTCTCTCCTTCCAGCCTCCCCCAGCATCAGCCTCTCTCATCCCAGCCACCCCCAGCATCAGCCTCCCCCAGCATCAGCCTCTCTCCTCCCAGCCTCCCCCAGCATCAGCCTCCCCCAGCATCAGCCTACACCCTCCCAGCCTCCCCCAACATCTGCCTCCCCCAGCATCAGCCTCTCTCCTTCCAGCCTCCCCCAGCATCAGCCTCCCCCTTCATCTGCCTCTCTCATCCCAGCCACCCCCAGCATCAGCCTCCCCCAGCATCAGCCTCTCTCCTCCCAGCCTCCCCCAGCATCAGCCTCCCCCAGCATCAGCCTACACCCTCCCAGCCTCCCCCAACATCAGCCTCCCCCAGCATCAGCCTCCCCCAGCATCAGCCTCTCTCATCCCAGCCACCCCCAGCATCAGCCTCCCCCAGCATCAGCCTCTCTCATCCCAGCCTCCCCCAGCATCAGCCTCCCCCAGCATCAGCCTACACCCTCCCAGCTTCCCCCAACATCAGCCTCCCCCAGCATCAGCCTCCCCCTCCCAGCCTTCCCCAGGATCAGCCTCTCTCCTCCCAGCCTCCTCCAGCACGCCGTGCTCCTCTGCCGACACTCACAGATCCGATCGCATACACTCACACACACACACACACACACACACACACACACACACCCACCCGATCGCATACACTCATACACACCCGATCGCATACACTCACACACACCCGATCGCATACACTCACACACACCCGATCGCATACACTCACACACACCCGATCGCATACACTCACACACATCCGATCGCATACACTCACACACACACACACACACACGATATTGCACATACGCGCTCACACTCACAACATCCGGAGATACCACATGCTTCTGGCCATGTGATCCTCCGGCAGGTCCTGGAAGCTCACAGCACAGTATCGCCGCCGAGAAGCAAGCGATATCTCCGGATGCTGTGAGTGTGTGGATGCGATCTGATGTGTGTGTGTGAGGTGTGTGTGAGAGTGAGTGTGATCTGATGTGTGTGTGTGTGTGTGTGTCTGTTGTTATGTGTGTGCGTGTGGATTTTCCGCCGCTGCAGGACCTTGATGCGCTGGTAACTATGCTACCATGGTTACCAGCGCATCCCGTCCCCCACTTGCACGGGAGCCCACACCAGCATACGGCGGCAAACCCCAGCAATGCGAGGGTATGTGTCGGCTGGGTTGGCGGCGTACGCTGGTGTGGGCTCCCGGGGGTACAGTACTCACCTGGGAGTCGTGTCTCCGTGTCAGTTCGGGGGATGCGTGCGGGGGGCGGGGCCAGAGCGAGCGTGCATTGCGTGAGGGGGGCGGGGCGTGGCCGAGTTGCCAATACGTGCAGGGTGCCGGGGCGAGAGGCCAATCCGTGTGGGGGGCGGAGCCTGTGCGAGCGGCCGGCCAATCCGTGTGGGGGGGGAGCCAGGGCGAGCGACCAATCCGTGCGGGGGGGCAGGGCCATGGCGAGGCCAGCGGCCAATCCGCTTTGTGTCACCGTAAGGACACAATTTTGGAGCAAGACAGACAGACACAGACAGACAGACAGAATAAGGCAATTATATATATAGATAGATACTAGCTGTACTACCCGGCATCGCCCGGGTTAATAACTGCTGTTAACAAAATAGAATGTATTAACAAAAATGTGTTCTGCACACAAAAACCACAAAACAAATAGATAGAAATGTAATTATTAAATTGTTGCCTATATTAACCAATCAGAGCTCAGATGGATGTGTGCTGAGGGTGGTATATGTGCTCAAGCACGTGGTAGTGTGTGGCGCATTTTGTGTGTGTGTTCATATCCCCGAGTGTGGTGAGTATCCCATGTCGGGGCCCCACCTTAGCAACTGTACGGTATATACTCTTTGGCGCCATTGCTTTCATTCTTGAAGTCCCCTTTGTTCACATCTGGCAGCTGTTAATTTGCCCCCAACACTTTTCGTTTCACTTTTTCCCCATTATGTAGATAGGGGCAAAATTGATTGGTAAATTGGAACGCGCGGAAAATTTCACCTCACAACATAGCACCTGGCCCTGCCCGGGATAGTAACTGTCTCTCTGTTTCTCTCCCATTCTCTGTCTGTCTCCCCCTCTGTATATATCTCTCTGTCTCTCTCTCTATCTCTTTGTTTGTCTGTCTCTTTCCCTGTCTATCTCTTTCTCCGTCTGTCTCAATCTCTTTCTCCGTCTGTCACTTTCCCTGTCTGTCACTTCCCTTGTCTGTCACTTTCCCTCTCTTTCCCTGTCTGTCTCTTTCCCTCTCTTTCCCTGTCGGTCTCTTTCCCTGTCAGTCTGTCTCTTTGTCTGTGTCTGTCTCTTACCCTGTCTATGTCTTTTTCTTACCCTGTCTGTGTCTGCCTCTTTCTCTGTCTGTGTCTCTCTTTCCCTGGCTGCATTGTGACACGCCAACATTCCATATAAGGGCATGGCTGCGCATTCTTCTGAAGTTCTGGCTGCACTGTGACTCCCAGCTCCATTCGCTTTAATGGAGGCAGGTTTTTTGGCGAATAACTGTAAAGCGTGGGGTTAAAATTTCCCCTCGAAACATAGCCTATGACGCTCTCGGGGTCCATACGTGTGAGTGTGCAAAATTTTGTGGCTGTAGCTGCGACGGTGCGGATGCCAATCCCGGATATAAACACACACACACACACACATACACACATTCAGCTTTATATATTAGATACTAGCTGTACTACCCGGCTTCGCCCGGGTTAATAACTGCTGTTAACAAAATAGAATGTATTAACAAAAATGTATTCTGCACACAAAAACCACAAAACAAATAGAAATGTAATTATTAAATTGTTGCCTATATTAACCATTCAGAGCTCAGATTAATTAACTGTAGCAAAATAGAAGCTAAGCTGTGATTGGTTGCTATTGGCAGCCTGATAAATCTCCAGGCAACAGAAAGCCCTCCCCCCTGACAGTATATATTAGCTCACATATAGACAGGTCATGTGACCGACAGCTGCCGTATTTCCTATATGGTACACTTGTTGTTCTTGTAGTTTGGCTGCTTATTAATCAGATTATTTTTGAAGGATAATACCAGACTTGTGTGTGTTTAGGGCGATTATGTGGTGAGGTTGGTGTATGTGTGGTGAGATGTGTGCTGAGGGTGGTATATGTGTTAAAGCACGTTTCACTTTTTCCCCATTATGTAGATAGGGGCAAAATTGATTGGTAAATTGGAACGCGTGGGGTTAAAATTTCGCCTCACAACATAGCACCCGGCACTGCCCGGGATAGTAACTGTCTCCCTGTTTCTCTCCCATTTTCTGTCTGTCTCCCTCTCTGTATATATCTCTCTGTATCTCTTTGTCTGTCTCTTTCCCTGTCTGTCTGTAATACTACTGTATGTACTGAGGATTTCGATTGCGTTAGGGCAATGACAACCAGAGACGAGTTCTTGGTGCAAAAGACGTTTTACAATATGTAACCGCAAAATGTGCACAGAACAGAATATACACAATAATAAGTAACCGCAATATGTAAACAGAACAAGATATACACAGTAATATGTAACCGCAATATGTAAACAGAACAAGATATACACAGTAATATGTAACTGCAATATGCACACAGAACAGTATATACACAGTGGAACATAAACACAGTAAATACCTGCTGGGTTCAGAGCAAAAGGGAATTCCCGGGGCTGCACACCGGACTCCCCCAGGGAGACCACCAGGAGCGAACCCCTATACAGGGGCTGTCCGGCAATCACCCCAGAAGGCCTAAATGCACAGCAGCCGGGACACAAAAAGGGCAACAGATATAGTCCAAAAAATGTCCGTACGTGATGTGAGTCCTAGGGTGGATATGAACGGAAGGGACCAGGCAGAAATGCCGACCAGAGACAGCAGACAGAGTCCGAGCACAGTTGGATGAGAGGTGAAGTCCAGAGCTGGTGTCAGGTGTTTCCACTGAATCCAAACAGCAATCAGGAGATGAGAGCAGCAGGGCAGGAGTACACAGGAAGCAATATACTCAGGCACTGGACTAAGCTTTAGGGGCGGCTTTTAAGCAGATGGACAGGAAGTAGGGCAACAGAACAGAAAACTCCATGTTAACAAAGGGCAAGCTCTTTCAAAAGAAAACTGGAAAACCCGGAACTCTGACAGTACTCCCCCCCCCCAAGAAACGGCCTCAGGACGGATCAGGGCCCGGCTTGTCCGGGTACCGCCGATGAAACTGAGCAACCTTCCGGGGCGCACGAATGTTACCCACAGGTTCCCAGGAATCGTCCTCGGGGGAGTACCCCTGCCAACGTACCAGATACTGAAGCCGATGCCGATGGAGCCGGGAGTCAATAATGTCCTCAACCACGAACTGCTCCTCGCCGTCAACCATCACAGGCGGAGGAGGAGGCGCGATACGACCATGAAACGTATTAGGGGAAAAGTGTTTGAGTAGAGAAACATGAAAGACCGGGTGTACCTTTAAATGGTGCGGCAACCGCAGCCGACAGGCCACAGGGCTCACGATTCCGGTGATCTTAAACGGACCGATGAATTTCTGCCCCAGCTTCTGCGAAGGAACACCCAATCTCAGGTTTTTGGTGGATAACCACACCGAGTCCCCTACCTTATACATGGGTGCCTGTTTCCGGTGAGTGTCTGCCGACTTCTTGTAACGCTCCTGAGCCGAAGCCATAGTGTCCTTTAAAACCTCCAGATTCTGTCGTAGCTCCGTCAATCTGTCCTCCACCGCTGGCACCGAAACCGCCACCGGTGACCTAGGCAAAACATTCGGATGGTAACCCAAGTTAGCGAAAAAGGGCGTTACCTTAGTGGAGCTGCTCTGAGTGTTGTTATACGAGAACTCCGCCAAAGGAAGCAGCTTCAACCAATCGTCCTGCAGATGGCTGACATAACATCGTAGGTACTGCTCCAGGGTTTGATTAGTCCGTTCGGTTTGCCCATTTGTCTGAGGATGGTATGCAGAAGACAAACAGACATTAATCTGGAGTGCCGAACAAAACCCCTTCCAGAACTTAGACGTGAACTGCACGCCCCGGTCAGAGATGATCTCATCTGGTACCCCATGCAATCGGAATATATTCTGGATAACCAAATCCACTGTCTCTGCGGCTGAGGGAAGACCGATACACGGAATAAAGTGAGCAGCTTTTGTCAACCGATCCACCACCACTAAAATGGTATTGTGACCGCCTGAGACTGGCAACTCCACAATAAAATCCATTGAGATGGATCCCCAAGGGCGAGATGGAACGGGTAATGGTTGAAGGAGTCCCGTAGGAGCCACACGAGGGACCTTGCACCGGGCACAAACCACACATGAGTGGACATAGTCTTTCACATCCTTTAAACAGGTTGGCCACCAGAAAAAACGACTCAGAAATTCCTGCGTCTTCTGTACCCCCCTATGACCTGCCAACACGGAGTCATGGACCAACTTGAGAACCCGAAGTCTTACAGCCTCCGGGACATAAATACGTCGCTCTCTCAACCACACACCATTCCGAAGGACAAGAGTCACATCATTCGGGGGGGCAGCAAGAAATACGTCACCATCATAGGCCAGCTTGATGTCCTTCCACAAGTCCTGGTCCTGGATTACTCCAACGAAATTGGCATCTGATAACACGGTCTCAGACGGGGTTCCAGGCACGGAGTCCATGGCGTGGATTCGGGACAAGGCATCGGCTTTCCCATTACGTGAACCTGGACGGTATGTAACGATAAAATTGAACTGGTTAAGGAATAAGCTCCAACGGGCTTGCCGTGGAGACAGGCACCTGGCAGACTTAAGAAATTCCAGGTTACGATGATCTGTGAGTACTATCACTTGCTGCGCAGCTCCCTGTAAGTGGTGTCTCCATTCCTTAAAAGCTGAAATAATCGCCAACAATTCCTTGTCCGCAATGTCATAGTTCTTTTCTGCAGGGGACAACCGGCGAGAAAAGAAAGCACACGGATGCAAGAGACTCTTGTCCCCAGTCCTTTGTGAAAGGATAGCCCCTAATGCATAATCGGAAGCGTCGACTTCCACAATAAAGGGGAGTGCGGGATTCGGGTGTATTAGTATTGGTGCTGAGGTAAAACAAACCTTGAGACGATTGAAAGCTTCCTGGGCCTGGGCAGACCACACAAACTTCTGTCCTTTCTTGGTTAACAGAGTGATAGGACGGACGATCTCTGAAAAGTTACGAATAAAGCGTCTGTAATAGTTAGCAAAACCGACAAAGCGTTGTACCTCCTTGATGTTTCCCGGTTCCGGCCAGTCTAGGATTGCTTGTATCTTGCCAGACTCCATGTTCAGTCCCTGAGGAGAGATGACATATCCTAAAAATTGTATTTGTGAGCAATGGAATTCGCACTTCTCCAGTTTAATATACAGGTGGTTATCCCTCAGACGGGTAAGTACTGTCTTGACGTGCTCCTGGTGTTCCTGTAGGGAATCAGAAAAGATCAAGATATCATCCAGGTAAATTACCATGAACTGGTCCATTATATCCCTAAAAATATCGTTGACTAGGTGTTGGAAAGCCGCAGGAGCGTTACAAAGTCCAAAAGGCATCACTAGATACTCATAATGTCCATACCGACATCTGAACGCTGTTTTCCACTCGTCCCCAGGACGTATGCGGAGTAGATTATATGCCCCACGGAGATCCAATTTAGTAAATATTTTGGCCTGTTGTACTCTCTCCAATAGTTCGGGAATCAACGGTAACGGATACCGGTTCCGGATGGTTATCTTATTTAGTTCGCGGTAGTCGATACAAGGTCTCAGAGTCCCCTCTTTCTTTTTCACAAAAAAGATGGGTGCCCCTGCTGGTGAAGTAGAAGGTCGAATAAATCCCTTGGCTAGGCTTTGATCGATGTAATCTTTTAGTGCTTGTAACTCAGGTGCCGCCAACGGATAGACATGACCAAACGGGATCTCTGCCCCTGGGAGTAAGTCTATGGGACAATCATACGGTCTATGCGGGGGAAGCCGATCTGCTTTTCTTTTGTCGCATATATCAGCGAAGTCATTATAAACCGGGGGTAGAACAGGTACCTGTACAGTGCCCTCCGCATTCGGTGTTACTGGAACCGGTACAGTTGGATTAATGGTCGGACCACTCTGGAGTGGAAAGGATATTTCTTTAGTCTCCCAATTGATGACTGGATTTGTAGACCGCAGCCAAGGAATTCCTAAAATTATCGGAAAATGGGGAGAAGAAATCAACATGAAAACAAGGGTCTCCTGCTGACCTGGTTTCATCACACATTCAAGGGGTACTGTCTCCCGATCAACTGGTCCAGAAACTAATGGAGAACCATCTACCGTCTCCATGGTAACCGGTGAGGATCTTTGTTGAGTCTGGATACCGTGTTTCCTGGCAAAAGAAGAGTCCATGAAATTTCCCCCTGCCCCAGAGTCTATCATAGCAGATGTAGGAATTAACTGTCCCTCCCACCGTATCTGAATGGGAAGCGAGCAATGCGTGTATTTCCCTTCTGAGTCCTTAGGTGAAGTTGACATCAAAGTCAAGGGAAATACCACATCCAGGTGTAAACTTGCCTCAGAGATATTGGACTCTGCGTCCGTGTTGTCACACTCTGCCATTGCTGCCAGTACCTTATTTGGGCGATTTGGACGTTTTGGGCAGTCAATCAGAAAATGGTCCGATTGACCACAATAGAAACACAAACGCTCACGGAGCCGGTGTTCACGACGTTCGTTGGTCTCTCGCTTTTGTAGAGAGTCCACTTGCATAGGAACATCCTCGGCCTCCCGTGGCGTCTTGTGAGCGGGTTCTCTAGAAGGAAACGCAAAGTTGGTTACCCGGTTTACAGCTGCCCATTTTTCCTGTCGGCGTTCCGTCAAGCGGGTATCGATACGCACACAGTGTTGGAGAAACAGTTCAAAATCCCGTGGAGATTCGGCACGAGCTAACTCATCCTTGATGGTACCGGACAAACCCTTTCTGAAAACGGACAATAGTGAATTGTTTCCCCAGTCGGTGTCTACCACTAACCTTTTGAACTCAGTGGCGTATTCGACGACAGACCGCTTTCCCTGACGTAAGGAATGCAGAGCCGATTCAGCGGTAGAACGGCGATTAGGATCATCAAACATTTGCGCCATTGCTGTTAAAAAGTCATCCAGGTTATTTAAACGGATATCACGATTCTCTATCATAGGATTAGCCCAAGCCAGTGCTCGTGAGGTTAACAACATGATTATACATAACACTTTTGACCGGTCAGAACGGTAATAATCAGCATGTACATCAAAAAACAGTATACACTGGTTAACAAACCCACGAAACTGACTACGATCACCACTGAAACGAAATGGGGGTAACCTAGGCATACCGGGAGCTGATACGGATGTAGCGGGGGTGGCTTCCTGAGCCTCCACTCTGACTTGCAAATCCTGAATAGCCGGACCCAGTACCTGGTGATCATGGCCCAGCTGTACCTCCATATCTCTAAGCTTAGTTTGCACCGCCTCCATCTCCTGCTGCAAGGAGTTAATCATGGAGAAAAGCTGATCTATTCGTGTCTCAGTCATTGCCCCAGCGAAATCCTTTTATGGCCTGAGTATAATGTAATACTACTGTATGTACTGAGGATTTCGATTGCGTTAGGGCAATGACAACCAGAGACGAGTTCTTGGTGCAAAAGACGTTTTACAATATGTAACCGCAAAATGTGCACAGAACAGAATATACACAATAATAAGTAACCGCAATATGTAAACAGAACAAGATATACACAGTAATATGTAACCGCAATATGTAAACAGAACAAGATATACACAGTAATATGTAACCGCAATATGTAAACAGAACAAGATATACACAGTAATATGTAACTGCAATATGCACACAGAACAGTATATACACAGTGGAACATAAACACAGTAAATACCTGCTGGGTTCAGAGCAAAAGGGAATTCCTGGGGCTGCACACCGGACTCCCCCAGGGAGACCACCAGGGGCGAACCCCTATACAGGGGCTGTCCGGCAATCACCCCAGAAGGCCTAAATGCACAGCAGCCGGGACACAAAAAGGGCAACAGATATAGTCCAAAAAATGTCCGTACGTGATGTGAGTCCTAGGGTGGATATGAACGGAAGGGACCAGGCAGAAATGCCGACCAGAGACAGCAGACAGAGTCCGAGCACAGTTGGATGAGAGGTGAAGTCCAGAGCTGGTGTCAGGTGTTTCCACTGAATCCAAACAGCAATCAGGAGATGAAAGCAGCAGGGCAGGAGTACACAGGAAGCAATATACTCAGGCACTGGACTAAGCTTTAGGGGTGGCTTTTAAGCAGATGGACAGGAAGTAGGGCAACAGAACAGAAAACTCCATGTTAACAAAGGGCAAGCTCTTTCAAAAGAAAACTGGAAAACCCGGAACTCTGACACTGTCTCTGTCTCTTTCTCCGTCTGTCTCAATCTCTTTCCCTGTCTATCTATCTCTGTCTCTTTCCCTGTCTGTTTCTTTCCATCTCTTTCCCTGTCTGTTTCTTTGTCTGTCTCTTTCCCTGTTTTTCTCTTTCCCTGTGTGTCTGTTTCTTTGTCTGTGTCTGTCTCTTTGTGTCTGTCTCTTACCCTGTCTATGTCTGTTTCTTACCCTGTCTGTGTCTGTCTCTTTCCCTGTCTGTCTGTTTCTTTGTCTGTTTCTTTGTCTGTCTGTTTCTTTGTCTGTCTCTTACCCTGTCTGTGTCTGCCTCTTTCCCTGTCTGTGTCTGTCTCTTAATGGAGGCAGGTTTTTTGGTGAATAACTGTAAAGAGCGGGGTTAAAATTTCCCCTCAAAACCTAGCCTATGACGCTCTCGGGGTCCAGAAGTGTGAGTGTGCAAAATTTTGTGGCTGTAGCTGCGACGGTGCGGATGCCAATCCCGGACACACACACACACACACATTCAGCTTTATATATTAGATATATATATATATGAGAGAGAGAGAGAGGTAAGACAACAAATCACACAGTTTAAAAAAAAAATAAAAACACTGATGAAGGAACATGATAGTACAATATTAAGCACACATACAGGCTATGTGCACACACTACGTTTTTTTGATGCTGCGTTTTTGTGCATTTTTAGCGCTAAAAACGCACAGAAACTCAGCGCCTTTAAAAAAACGCATGAAAAAACGCATGCGTTTTTACCGCATTTTGGTGCGTTTTTGCTCACTGCGTTTTTCTGCGTTTTTCTTATCAGTGAACATTGTCATTAAAGACAATGCAGACACATCATTATACCAGGTCATTTGATCACACTTAGTATTTGTATTTCTATATTTTGACCATGCCCTGGTATTGCTGGGTCTCCTTCTGTTTTGTGGCTTTATGAGGGTGTAGGTTCATTGTTACTCTCCCTCTTGGTACGGTTATGGCTGTATATATGCTATTTATTGTTATTCCAACTTGTTCCACATGTTATTAACTTGTGTTTATGAACTGTAAGATACACAATATTGTTGTGGGACTGGGCTGGGGGTGCATGCCGTGTCATTAGGTGTGTGTTTTTTGTATTTTAGTGTTTTTAACTTTTGCTACAAATAAAGGTTGCCTTTTATTATTCATCGCTATTGTGCTCCCCATTTATGTGCTGTACATTTTTCTTGTTTCCATAGTCCCCTTGCTGCGCGGGTGAGCATTTAATATATATTGTTATTACTCTTGGCGGTGCACCCTCCCTTCTTTGGTTGCAAGTACAAGTGGTGATATGTGACTTTATTAACACACTGGCACTACACTAACATTTACACAGGCTTAAGGGCACTTTACACGCAGCGACATTGCTAGCGATGTCGCTCGTGAAAGCACCTGCCCCGTCGTTTGTGCGTCATGGGCAAATCGCTTCCCGTGTCGCACAATATCGCTAGTACCCGTCACACATACTTACCTTCCTAGCGACGTCGCTGTGGGCGGCGAACAGCCTCTTTTCTAAGGGGGGCGGTTCGTGCGGCGTCACAGCGACGTCACACAGCTGGCATCCAATCGAAGCGGAGGGGCGGAGAGCAGCTGCATGATTGTCACGCCCACTTCGTTGCCGGAGGACGCAGGAACGCTGTTGTTCGTCGTTCCTGGGGTGTCACACGTAGCGATGTGTGTTGCCTCAGGAACGACGAACAACCTGCGTCCAGCACCAGCAACGATATTTGGGAAATGAACGACGTGTCAACAATCAACGATTTGGTGAGTATTTTGCATCGTTAGCGGTCGCTCTTACGTGTCACACGCAACGACGTCGCTAACGAGGCCGGATGTGCGTCACGAATTCCGTGTCCCCCAACGACATCTCGTCAGCGATGTTGTTGCGTTCAACGGGGCCTTTAGAGAAAAAAAAGTTAATGTTCGGCTTCTTTAGGTGGACTTTTTTTTTGTTTTACAATGGACCCTAGTATATCTGAATCCATTTTGAGAACAACATGCAATTTCCAAGCCACACCCCCCCTGCCCCCAACTGTTTTCCGAGCACTAGACAAATTTCTGTAGTCACTAAGTGACAGTGTACTGCACCGCGCTCGGGTGCAGCCGAGCCGCTCAGATGCGGGCTCGTTGGTGGGTGGCTCGAGCGCCTCCAGACCCGGGGTCACTTCGCTCTGAAAGGATGCTGGCGCTACGTAGGGGGGTGGTAGGTAGGTGTATGGCCGGAGCCGTGTTTGAGTTCGTGACGCCACCCACGGGATGTGGTGAAGGTGTAGACACCACCGCTGCAGTTACGGGGCACCCGGGGGAAACGGTTATGCAGCAAGATGTTAACCCCCTCCGTGGGCAGGGATGATGGCCCCGGGACCCGTTGGGGAGATCTGGGTGGTGCAGGGCGATGCGCGGCCGGAGGGCACTGTGGTACTCACGGTTATTGACACACACAAGTCTCTGGTAAACAAAGTTGATGGTGGTCGGTGCCCGCAGCCGGCTGCGTCTGGTCCCCCACCCGGTTCGGTGGTCTTTGCCTTTCTCCTGTACCGTGTAGTGTGTATGTAGACTGTCTTCGCTTCAGCGACGGGAGTCCGCTCCCCAGCGGTATGTGTGTCGGGAAAGCCCGTTTGCCTGCAGACGCTGGCCCGTGGGTTCTCTCTGCCTGTGCGCTGGCTTTCTATCCCCCTCGGTGGGCTGTTGCCTTCAGTCGGGACTTGGGTGGGAAAGGACCTATAGTCCAGACCGCAATCAGTTAATTAACTCAGTCCAGTGGATTTTGGACCTCGTTTCAGGGTCTGAGTATCCCCCTGTCTGCTCCGGTTTCCAGTCGGTTCCCCGTGTCGGTACCGGCGGGCCACTACCCTGTTCCGGTCCACCACGGTTACACCTGGCCGTCTTCCCGGCTCCTGCAGGCTAAGGCCACAGTATGCCTCCTAGCCAAAGTACCAGGGCTATGACCCTGGCACCTGTCAGTTCCCGCTGAAGACCTGTCACCACAGGCCTGCTGCACTTGACTGTCTGAACTCGACTCCGCACTGACTTAGAACTCACTGTTTCCTGCCTCCGGCCCTCTGAACTGCTCGCTGTGCGTGTCAACCGCCTGGCTCCGCCCCCATGGTGTGTCCATCAAGCACGGAGGGAGGTGACTAGGGTTTATGTGTTTGGCTGGTGTTACCTGTGTGGGACTGGTGTTACCTGTGTGGGACTGGTGTTGTTCGGGGCGCTATTTGTGACTACCTGGCTAGTCCAGGGCGTCACAACAGCAGACTGATGAATCGTAATAATCCGCTGTGCACACACTGTCCGATTCCCCTGTATTCCCAGCGCAGTGATTGCAAGTGTGCAATTTGCATATGGTCACATGCTGACTAGAGTCTCAGCACTCTCAGTAGCTCAATGGTAGAAGTGGAAGAGAATTTAGTCTGCATTTGACCACAACCATCCCATCATTACTCTGGCTTTATCTTTTTAAAGCTTTGTAACCTTTACTGCCTAAATGAAACAGCCGGAGGTAAATATACTAAGGGTGGACCGCTGCTCATGGGCCACTGCTGTGTGCTTGTGAACCCAGTCCAGTCCAAGATTTACAAGCCAGCCAGCTCCTGAAGTTTATAATATGTTGGAGGAAGCGAGTGTTGTGAAATTTTATATCTGCAGCATATTTATATATTCTGTTAATCTATCCAATATCTTTCTACCATCAATCTTTATTATAACTTTTTTTTATCTTGAGATGTGTGCAAGAAAAAAATCGGACGGCATAAGGACGGTCCATGTGCCCCCTGATTTATTTTTTTTCTCAGTCTTTCACTTGCATTGACGAGACTCATGCGATACATGCGGCAACACAGCCTCATTGAATTACATTTAGTGCAAGTGCAATGTCTCTTTTTTTTGTCTTTCTCGTATTGCACTTGTCCACCAAATTAGCCTCTATGGAGAAGTGGAGAAAAGAAACACATTTTTAAAAACAAGCCATAGGAAGTCCCATTTGCAGTTTGCAAACAACCATGTAGGGGACACAGCGATCATGTGGGAGAAGGTGCTCTGGTCAGATGAAACCAAAGATGAATTTCTTGGGCTAAGTGTAAAACGCTAAGGCTATGTGCCCACGCCGCGGAAAATGCGCGGATTTTGCCGCGGATTTCTCGCGGAAAAGCCGCGGATTTTCCAGAAATCTGCAGCACAGCTACTCCCCAGCCATTTCTGTGGCATTTGGGAAATGCTGTGCCCACGCTGCAGATTTTTCCGCCGCGGAAATCGTCGGATTTCCGTGCGGAAAAATCTGCAGCATGTCAATTATTGTTGCGGATTTCTCCGCAGGGTCCCATATACTTACCTGCCTCACCGGAGTCACTTTCTCCGTCCGGTGTACAGGAGCGCGGTGAATCCAGGTACAGGAAGGAAGAGGTGGGCGGAGCCTGCACGAGCTCCGGTCATGTGACAGCCGGAGCTAGTTCAGGCCCGCCCACCTTCTTCTGAAAACGCTGAGAGAGTGACCGGCTGCCGGAAAGCGAGGTGCTGCATGATGGAGGTAAGTATGAACTCCCCCGATCACTGCAGCACTTGTTCTGCATTGAGGATGCAGTGCCGAAGCTATGGTACTGTATCCTCAATGCAGAATACCCGCACCATATCCGCACGACATTCCGCAGCATGGAAACAGACAAAAGTTGTGGTGCTGTTTCCTGGGAACACCTGCAGAATGTCTTGCGGATATATCCGCAGGACACTGTCCCCGTGGGCACATAGCCTAAGTGTGGCAGAAAACTAACACTGCACATCACCTGAAGACACCATCCCCGCCATCACACATGGTGCTGGCAGCAACATGATGTAGGGAGGCACTTCTTCAGCAGAGACAGGGAAGCTAGGTGGAGTTCATGGGAAGATGGATTGAGCTAAATACAGGGCAATCCTCGATCGTACATATACACAGTATATACTGGTTATACACCCTATAAACACACACGATATCCTTCTTATCTACTCTATATACTATATCCTTATTATTTACCGCAATATACATACAGTATATACTTTTTATATACCCTATACTGAGTTTATTATATTAGTCCGGTCCTCTAAAACCATCGCAATTTCTCATGCGGCCCCATGGGAAAATTAATTGCCCTGACGTACACACTATTTCGAGAACCCTGGTGCCCTGCATTCACTGGTCAGTGCAGAAGACATCTTTGAGGTAAAAAACATCCTTGCTTTGAAGAGAGTGAGGGATATTACTCTCTTGGTGGTTTGAAAGGGTTGTGGTCCTGCAGAGAGGTCATTAGAGCCCAAGAATGACTATTAATGCCCCTCTTCTCCTTAAGAGATTCCTGGAAAAGTGGGTGTGGGGGGGTACTGTAATAAAGGTACCGGCACTGTCCTGCCCCCTCACTTTCCCAGCCAATCAGAGCGCACTAAAGGCGCAGCCCACCTATTCTTAAAGGGCCATTGTGCCCTAACCTGGAGGTGCCTCTCAGCCTATAACTATAGACAAACAAGACTGACGTGTGAACAGGTGCATAACTGAACATGACATAAAATACAAAAAAGACAGTTTGCACTCTGATAATGCTAAAGTATGGAAACCATGAATGTGTGAACATGGACCTGCATTACTGCTAAGGAAAATCTAAGAAAAATGAGATATTTAGTATATATAAATGGCCATTTGTATATCTGCCCAGTTGCCACAGGTAATCTTATCCTATATAGCAGGTCCCTACTTGCCCATACACAGAAGGTTTTTAACCTAGAGAGAGGCTTCAGCATAGCGTTAGGGACCCAGTTACGAGATATGTCGTGAAGGGGCAACTGGGCAGATTTACAAATGGCCATTTATATATGCTAAATATCTAATTTTTCTTAGATTTTTCCTTAGCAGTAATGCAGGTCCATGTTCACACATTCATGGTTTACATACTTTAGCATTATCAGAGTGCAAACTGTCTTTCTCAGCCTATAACTGGCAGGCAATTGGAATTTAACATACCCTTCCCTTATGGAAGGTGCCTGGGCAATGTGGTCTATATGTTGTTAGTTGTCAGGTTTCTTGTACTTCGGCTGCCATTGCTTGTTGCTTTATTGCTGTGTGCCGTATTGCTAACACCCATCCGTGTTCCAGTACCTGATGTATCTGCTTGTGCATCCATCTGTAACAGTTATACCTGCCGAACCCGCTGTTGCACCTAACTGTCCCAGCTGTTCCTTCTGCACCTATCCTTACCAGCTTCATCTGCCATACCCGCTGCTGCACCAATCCGTACCAGCTGTATCTGACAAACCTGCTTCTGCATACATCCATTCCAGACAAGGAATGATGAGAGGATGAGCTAGAGGCAGTGGGAGGCGCTAGAGTCAGATCTCTGCCCCCTCCTCCCTCTTCTATCTACATAGAATCTCATCAGTAACTCCTGCCATCTCCTCTCAGTAATGGGAAAGTCTTCACTGAATATAGATTTTATCTCAGAATTGAGAATTGTGATAATGACTGATCAATTCTGGCAACGAAAGAAGAAGCAAATTTGTCTGATAAGATATATTACAAAGTTGTTTATTTTCATTTGTACTATTTATGAAATAAAAAAACTACTGTTCTGCTTTAAGTATCTTATAAAAGTGGTTAATAAATATGAGTGTATATAAGCAGGAATATGCCATTCTTGTACCTGCAGAACAGACAGGCTGGCATCTGTCCACTCTTCGCAAACACAAAAAAAGATGTTTTTTTTTTCTTCCTACAATGTCTGTAAAATCCATTATCCTTAGCTCATATGTTCTCTAAATCACTCTATATAAGAAGTGACCCGCAGACAAATGGCTCAGCTCACACAGAGAGACAACATTGCTCAATTTACAGCCCGCATCAGCGACATGAGGGAGCGAGCAGCCGTAAGTGCAAACTTTACTATATATGTTATGTACACATTAATGTGTCTGATCTGCCATGAATCTCCCAGCATTGACCCCAGTCTGGGCACATAACCTATACTGAACTCCTATGTGTAATCTCTACCTACTTTAAAGTGTTGGTTTTGGGTCTAGAAGTTCTTCCTTCAGGGTAACTTAGGTGAACCTACACTTTCAGGCCTCCCACTTGCATATAAATCGGACAAGTACAATGCGAGAAAAAATAATTGCATTGCACTCACTCCAATGTTATTCAATGAAGCAGTGTTCGTCTGCAAGTTTTTCCTCAGCTATAATCAGGCATGCTGCATATGGCCCTGTATATCAAATGAGACTCTTCAATGCTCTCTCTCTTCTGGTATCTTCCCTTCCTCCCCCAAACACTCTATCATTACTCCATTATTAAAAAAACCTTCCCTTGATCCGTCCTGCACAAGCAACTACAGACCAGTCTCCAATCTCTCCTTCATCTCTAAACTCTTGGAGCGCCTGGTCTACTCTCGCCTCACCCGCTACCTCTCCTCTCACTCTCTTCTAGATCCTTTACAGTCTGGCTTCCGCCCTTTACACTCAACAGAAACTGCCCTTGTCAAAGTGACCAATGACTTATTGACAGCAAAACGTAATGGTGACCACTCTCTGCTTATTCTTCTTGACCTTTCTGCCGCCTTCGACACTGTTGACCACCATCTCCTTCTCTCTATGCTCCATTCTATCAGCCTAAAGGACACTGTTCTTTCCTGGTTCTCTTCCTATCTTTCTGGCCGCTCATTTCGTATCATTTGCTGGCTCCACATCTTCTCCTCTTCCTCTCACTGTTGGGGTCCCTCAAGGTTCAGTCCTTGGCCCTTTTCTTTTCTCCCTGTACACTGCCCCAATTGGAATGACCATCAGCACATTTGGCTTCCAGTACCATCTTTATGCTGATGACACACAGCTATACACCTCATCCCCTGAGCTCACCCCCGCTGTACTACAGAACACAAGTGACTGCCTGACTGCAGTTTGCAACATCATGTCTGCTCTCTATCTGAAACTTAACCTTCCCAAAACTGAACTTCTGCTTTTCCCTCCATCTCCCAACCTTCCTAAACCTGACATCTCTCTCTCTGTGTGTGGCACAACGATACGTTCTAGGCAGCAACCCGCTGCCTGGGGGTTATACTTGACACTGATCTCTCCTTCACCTCCCACATACAATCTCTTGCCCGCTCCTGCCACTTGCACCTCAAGAACATCTCTAGAATCCGCCCCTTTGTGACAATGGAAACGACAAAACCCTCACCATGGCCCTGATCCACTCTCGCCTTGACTACTGTAACTCTCTATTAATTGGTCTCCCCCTAACTAGACTCTCTCCTCTACAGTCCATCCTTAATGCAGCAGCCAGGGTCACCTATCTGGCTAACCGCTACTCGGATGCCTCTGCTCTGTGCCAGTCATTGCACTGGCTGCCCATATATCACAGGATCCAATTCAAACTGCTTGTTCTCACCCACAAAGCTCTCCACAGTGCAGCACCCCCGTACATCTCCACCCTCCTCTCTGTCTATCACCCCACCCGTTCTCTACGCTCTGCAAATGACTTTCGACTAACATCCACACTAATTTGAACCTCCCACTCCCGAATCCAAGACTTCTTCCGAGCTGCACCAAACCTCTGGAACGCTCTACCCCAAGAAGTTAGGACAAATCACAACTTACTCAGCTTCAGACGCTCCCTAAAAACGCATCTTTTTAGGACGGCCTATCACACTCCCTAGCCAAACTAATTTCACCTAATCCCTCTACAACTTCTCAGAACATAACCCCACGTCAAATTCCATGGCACCCAAATGCATCTCAAGGCTCTGGCCAACTGGTCCAGGAAGCCATTATCTATCCACCTTTTCCTTGAGATGGCTGGATTGTCATTGTAAATAAGCACTTGTACCTTGCCCCTCCCCCCATCTCATTGTAGATTGTAAGCTCTCACGAGCAGGGTTGCCTTTTTTTTCCCTTTAAATATTGTATCTTCTATAATTGTTACTTGTTTGTATATGTTTATGTATATGATATGTATATGTATATGAGCCTCCTGAATTGTAAAGCGCTGCGGAATATGTTGGCGCTATAGAAATAAAGATTATTATTATAATGGGTGAAAGAAATAAATGGACGGCACATGGACTATCCATATGCCGTTTGATTCTTCCGCACACATCTCAAAAGAAAAAAAAAACAAAGATATAGCTGGTTAGATGATAAATAAATATTAGATATCGTTTTCCAACCCCCCAACATATTATAAACTTGCACCCTTTAGTGCCTTTCATGTAGCACTAAAGGGCGTTTAGGCTTGTTTCCCCTAATAAATCATCTTAAAACAACAACGTGAGGTCCCCCCTATTTTTGATAACCTGCAAAAATAAAGTAGACAACTCGGGATGTTAAGCTGGGAAGGTTCATGGTTATTGTTCCGCTCACAGTCTAAACATAGTAGCCTGCAGCCGCCTCAGAAGTGGTGCATCATTAGATGCACCAATTCTGTCTCTTCGCCTTGGCACTTCCCATTTGCCTATCAGATACTCCCATTACTAACCCAGTAAGTAGAAAAAAAAAATAATTTATTTAAAAAAACATTCCTCACCTTTTTCCCTGGTTCACCTATTTATTTAAAAAAAACAAAACAAAAAGATATACAGGTCCAATGTAGTCGATTGAATCCAACGTAGTCTACAAATGGAAACCTGGGAAATCTAAACAGAGAGAAAAATAAAAGCAGGACACTGTCTCTTGTTCCAAGTTCCCAGCTCTGAAATAATTCATTGGTCCAAAGTTTCCCGATCCCATCGATCAAAATCTATGGCTATAGGCTTTGACCAGCAGCCACTCCAGGCTCACACTGCGCTCCGTGACACCCGACAACTATGATGAGCGGTGCTGTCATTGACGAGGCAACATAGTCTTTACACAACGTTCCCTGATTGTGTTGATCAAAGTGCTGGACTACGTCAGAACTGTGTGGGAACTTGTGCTTTTTAATAAATTGGTGAATGAGGAACAGTTTAGTGGATCCATTTACGGATCCATTTGTGGACTATGTTGAATTCCCTGGACTACGTCGGGACTGCATGAGTTGTTTTGTTTTTGTTGCTTTTTGTTTGTTTTTTTAATAAATTGGTGAATCAGGGAAAACGTCTGGGAGTGTTTTTTAATAATTAAACCATTTTTGTGTGTTTGTTTTATTCTTTTAGGGCTCATGTGCACGTTGCCGAATTTCATGCATTTACGCTGCGTATAGCACCGCAGCGGAAATGCATGCGACCTGCGTCCCCTGCACAATCTGTGAAGATTGTGCATAATCCATGTGCACGTTGTGTTTGAAAGCGCAGCGATTTGGATGCCAATATTTTGTTCCAAATCACTGCATTCTAAAAAGCAACATGTCAATTATTCCATGCGCTTTGGATGCACCTCCTGCTCTGTCTATGGGAGAGGCTGCATCCAAAGCGCATGAAATCGGCTTTTTTTCTGCAGAAACACTGTATTCATTATGCAGTGTTTCTGCACCGATTTGACGAGCACATGTGCTGTCAAATCCCTGCAGAAATTTCTGCAGGGACACGACGCAACGTGCGCACACAGCCTTAAGCGGGCTTTACACGTTACGATATATCAAACGATATGTCGTCGGGGTCATGTTGTAAGTGACGCACATCCGGCATTGTTTGACATATCGTAGCGTGTGACAGCTACGAGCGAGTGGGAACGAGCAAAAATACTCACCTTATCATTGCTCGTTGACACGTCGCTCATTTTTTAAAAATCGAAAGTACAGTTGTTCTTTGTTCCCGAGGCAGCACACATCGCTCCGAGTGACACCCCGGGAACGATGAACACAGCTTTCCTGCGTCCCGCCCGCAATAAGGAAGGAGGTGGGCGGGATGTTTACGTCCCGCTCATCTCCGCCCCACCGCTTCTGTTGGCCGGCCGCTGTGTGACGTTGCTGTGACGCCGAACGTCCCTCCCCCTTCAGGAAGAGGATGTTCGCCGCCCACAGCGAGGTCGTTTGGAAGGTAAGTACGTGTGACGGGGGGTTACGACTTTGTGCGACACGGGCAACAAATTGCCTGTGACACACAAACGATGGGGGCGGGTGCGATCGCACATGCGATCGCACGAGAAATTGCAGCATGTAAAGCAGGCTTTACTTTCCGGGTTAGAAATGATAGTGTCTGATGGATTCCTCTCCATTACTAACGTCAGAGCTTGATGCCAGCTGTTTTTCAGGACAAGTAATGGAAAGCCTTCACTGAATACAGATTTTACCTCTGAATTGAGAATTTTGATAATGACTGATCCATTTTTTAAAGAAATTAAACTGACGCACACACTTTGAAATTTCAGAGTTATTATAGTATGTAAAAGATGATGTTAAAAATGCATTATATACGGATACTAGGTGAGAAAAAAAATACACACTCACATGACATACAGATTGAGGCCCCCTTCACACGTCCGTGAAAAAACACGTTACGTGTTACGTCCGTTTTTCGGGTCCGTTTTCTGTTTTTGTGTTCTTTTTTTGTGTCCGTGCGCCATCTGTGTGAATGCGGTATACTAGCTGTGTGTGCGTGTTGATTGTCCGTTTATGCGTGAGAGAAATAACGGACATGTGTATGTGTTGTCCGTGTGAATTTATGCGTGTTTGTGATGCACAACGTCGTAGATACATACCCGCTGACAGCAGACAGAGTCGCGCGTAGAGAATGAACTGGGGTGAACTTCACCCGACTTCATTGTCATACCGCGGCTCTGTCTGTGTCGCGTCCTGATTAGCGGTCACCCGTGAAGGACTCACCGGTGACCGCTAATCACCAGAGTGACTGAATGGAGTACCCCTCTCTCATACTTACCGTTCCCCGATCTCCGGCGCGGCGCTGCACTGCTGTTATAAAATTTCCGGCGGCTTTTCCTCTTTTGAAAAAGCCGGCCGCTCATTAATCAATCTCGTATTCCCTGCTTTCCACGCCCACCGGCAAATATGATTTGTTGCAGTGAGACACACCCACACGCTGAGTGACAGCTGTGTAACTGCAACCAATCACAGCCGCCGGTGGGCGTGTCACTATGGAGCAGAGAAATAAATATATAAATAATTAAAAAAAAACCGGCGTGCGGTCCCCCCAATTTTAATACCAGCCAGATAAAGCCATACGGCTGCAGGCTGGTATTCTCAGGATGGGGAGCCCCACGTTATGGGGAGCCCCCCAGCCTAACAATATCAGCCAGCAGACGCCCAGAATTGCCACATAGATTAGATGCGACAGTTCTGGGACTCTACCCAGCTCTTCCCGATTTGCCCTGGTGCGTTGGCAAATCAGGGTAATAAGGAGTTAATGGCAGCCCATAGCTGCCACTAAATCCTAGATTATTCATGTCAGGCGTCTCCCCGAGATACCTTCCATGATTAATCTGTAAGTTACAGTAAATAAATACACACACACACCTGAAGAAATCCTTTATTTGCAATAAAAAACACTAACACATACCCTCATTCACCACTTTATTCAGCCCGATAAAGCCCTCCATGTCCGGCGTAATCCACGGAGTTCCAGCGTCGCTTCCAGCTCTGCTTCATGGCGGTGACAGGAGCTGCAGAATACACTGCCGCTCCTGTCAGCTCCACGCAGCAAATGAGGTGTTTATTTCTAAGTTTTGTGCAGTTGTGGCGCCCTGGACAAGCCAGGTCGTCACAGGTACTGCAACAACACACCCCACACCCCGGTTAGGCACATCAGCCGCACACACAAATCCTTGTTGCCTCCCTCCAGGGGCTGATGTCCACACCAGGTGGGGTGGAGTCAGGCGGTTGGCCCCACCCACGGAGGAGTTCACAGTCCTGGAGGCGGGAAAAGGAAGCAGAACAGTTAGGGAGAGCGAAGTGGAAGGAGTAAGTGGCAGTAGAGGAGCAGTCTGACCGTGTCTGGGTACGTGGCCAGGGCACATACAGCAAGGTTGGCAGACGGTGGTGGCCGTCTGCAGGAGAGGCCGATCGATGCGGAACCGTAGGACCGGGGTCGGGCGGTGGCCCGCCGGTAC
The DNA here is from genome assembly GCF_048569485.1 of Anomaloglossus baeobatrachus. Taxonomy (NCBI): domain Eukaryota; kingdom Metazoa; phylum Chordata; class Amphibia; order Anura; family Aromobatidae; genus Anomaloglossus; species Anomaloglossus baeobatrachus. The sequence goes on along the minus strand of NC_134357.1, from coordinate 454,673,055 downwards.
CGAACCGGGGAGCGAAGAGAAGCCAGCACCATTCGGCAGGGCCTACGGACCCCGACCAGGCTTGAAGTCGCCATTAAACCGGTCAAATCCATTAGCGACGGGAACCTCCGGGGTTTCCCAGCAGCAAAGACCCGATAGAAGGCAACCGTCCAAACCGTGAAGGGAAATACAGTCACCGCCAAGGCTACAATTCCCAGGGCCAGAGCCTGCGGGCAAAAGGAGCTCCTACGGCACATATACAAGCTGGGGAGCCGGTTACCGATGGGAAGCCATTGGGGCCGAAAACACACTACAGGTGCAGGGAAAGGCAGTCACCGCCAACCTACTGGGAGTGACCACTGCAGCCGGCTGCGTGACCCGTCCATCCAGCCGTTTGTTTTACCAGAGACTCCGTGTACGTTATTGGCTGAGTGAGTACCACCGTGCCGTCTGGCACCGCGCTGCCCCCCGCGACCCTGCACCTCACCAAACCCTGCCGTCCACATTCCAGTCACCTCACCGGGCCCCGGGACCACCCAAAACCCCCTACCCATGGAGGGGAGAGAAACATTTCGGCTGCTCCCTGTCATCGCTCCCGGGATCCCCGTCCAGAGCAGCGGTGGTGTCCCAACCTCACCACAAACCGTGGGTGGCGTCACGGACCGACTTCCCAAACCCCAAAAACCATCCCCTTTCACTCACGGGCGAGGAGCGCTGCTCGAGTCCCCGGATCCGGACCACCGCTCGAGCCACCGAGCAGCAAGCAGCAGGCTGCAGCAGCGCCGGACCTGAGCACCAGTGAGAGCGTAGCAGCGACTGCTTCCTCCCCGCCCGCGACACAGTTATATTGGTTTACCTGGTGAAAATAAACAAGTGAGATGGGAATATATTTGGTTTTTATTAAGTTGCCTAATAATTCTGCAAAGTAATAGTTACCTGCACAAACAGATATCCTCTTAAGATAGCCAAATCTAAAAAAAAAACACTCCAACTTCCAAAAATGTTTAGCTTTGATATTTATGAGTCTTTTGGGTTAATTGAGAACATAGTTGTTGATCAATAATAAAAAAAAATCCTCTAAAATACAACTTAGATTAATAATTCTGCACACGGTGTACATGACACTTGTCCCACTTTTCTGGATGAGAATTGGAGCAATTATTTTTTCTCAAGTAGGAGCGAGACCTTCGCAACCAATCCGCGGGCCAACAGGCATGGTTTACTGTACCCCTTAAAGAATAGTTTTTTTTCCATGGAGGGGGTTAAGCTGGGTTCACACTAAGCGACAGCGACGTCGCTGTTACGTCACCATTTTCGGTGACGTAACAGCGACCTTGTAAGTCGCTGTTATGATCGCTGCTTAGCTGTCAAACACAGCAGAAGCAGCGATCATAACGTCGCTACATGTGCAGAGAGCAGGGAGCCGCGCTTAGCGCTGGCTCCTTGCTCTCCTAGGTACAGTACACATCGGGTTAATTAACCCGATGTGTGCTGCAGCTACATGTCACAGTGCAGAGAGCAGGGAGCCGCGCACACTGCTTAGCGCTGGCTCCTTGCTCTCCTCGCTACAGTATACATCGGGTTAATTACCCGATGTGTACTGCAGCCACATGTGCACAGAGCAGGAGCCGGCACTGGCAGCAAGAGCGGACGCTGGTAACGAAGGTAAATATCGGGTAACCAGGGAAAGGTCTTCCCTTGGTTACCTGATGTTTACGCTGGTTACAGCTTACCGCAGCTGCCAGTGCCGGCTCCTGCTCGCTTCATTTCGTCGCTCTCTCGCTGTCACACACAGCGATGTGTGTGTCACAGCGGGAGAGTGACGACCAAAAAATGAAGCTGGACATTCAGCAACGACCGGCGACCTCACAGCAGGGGCCAGGTCGTTGCTGGATGTCACACACAGCGACAGCGACGGGACGTCGCTGCAACGTCACAGAAAATGGTGACGTAGCAGCGACGTCGTTGTCGCTGTGTGTGACACCAGCTTAAGATAGTCTGGAGGGTGAGTAGGTGCGCAGCTCTTGTAGGCTTCTTTGAGAACTGCTGAAGCAGTTTTAGTTTTTTAGTAGTTTGGTGCACTAAAAGTAATAAGATTGCTTCTGCAAATTGACGGATTTTTAAAGAGAATTTCATAATTATAAATGGGAAACATTTCAAAGTGCTTGTAAAAACAAGCAGCTTTGCACTTTACTTCTTAACGTCTCCGTTCATATTTTTTTATTATATAATTTACTGATCATTTCTCAGATTATTGACCACCTCTGCAGTCTATCATCTGTGAACAGCCCCCAAGGTGAGAGGTACACAATTGCATGCTCTTTGGTATATAGTTTACAAACACTTCTCTGAAACCGGCCAGCTCCATTGCCCTGTGTTCCTCGGATACTGAAGAGGCAAATCTGCCTCAGAGCGCACAATTCAAGCAGACCTACCATATCGCTGGTCTGAACTGCGAGGCATGTTCTTAAAGGCTACAACTATCTTCTAATGCAGTATGAATACAGTACCAATTGTTCAATAGCCCTGTAAAACCAATGCCCAAAAGGCCCAGTCACACTAAACAACTTACCAGCGATCCCAACAACGATCCAACCTGATAGGGATCGCTGGTAAGTTGCTAGGAGGTTGCTGGTGAGATGTCACACTGCGACGCTCCAGCGATCCCACCAGCAACCTGACCTGGCAGGGATCGCTGGAGCGTGGCTACACGAGTTGCTGGTGAGCTCACCAGCAACCAGTGACCAGCCCCCAGCCAGCAGCGTGGAAGATGCTGCGCTTGGTAACTAAGGTAAATATCGGGTAACCAACCCGATATTTACCTTGGTTACCAGTGCACGCAGCTACACGTGCACAGAGCAGGGAGCAGCGCACACCGCTTAGCGCTGGCTCCCTGCTCTCCCCTAGTTACAGCACACATCGGGTTAATTACCCGATGTGTGCTGCAGCTACATGTGCACAGAGCAGGGAGCAGCGCACACTGCTTAGCGCTGGCTCCCTGCTCTCCTAGTTACAGCACACATTGGGTTAATTACCCGATGTGTGCTGTAGCTACATGTGCAAGAAGCAGGAGCCGGCACTGACAGTGAGAGCGGAGGAGGCTGGTAACGAAGGTAAATATCAGGTAACCAAGGACAGGGCTTCTTGGTTACCCAATGTTTACCGTGGTTACCAGTGTCCGCAGAAGCCGGCTCCTGCTGCCTGCACATTTAGTTGTTGCTGTCTCGCAGTCACACACAGCGATCTGTGCTTCACAGCGGGACAGCAACAACTAAAAAATGGCCCAGGACATTCAGCAACAACCAACGACCTCACAGCAGGGGCCAGGTTGTTGCTGGATGTTACACACAGCAACATCACTAGCAACATCGCTGTTACGTCACAAAAGTTGTTCGTTAGCAGCGATGTTGCAAGCGATGTTGCTTAGTGTGACGGGGCTAAAGAAATAAAATACTTCAAGGTATTGCCCCTTGTTTGAAGATTATACATTGAATGAAGCTGGTATAATAGCGAGTCTATGAAAAAAGGATTTATAATTTGATCCTTATGCCTGTAGCCCCCTCTTGTGTTCAATTTCCAAAATGTGTGATACCTTTTAATGGCTAACTAAAATAAAGTGATGTTAAAAAGCAACCTTTCGAAACATATCAGGTCCCTTCATCAGGCATGGTATGACCTGAGATGTCTCGAAAGCTTGCTTTGTAACATCACTTTGTTTTATTTTAGTTAGCCATTAAAAGGTATCACAAGATTATAATTTTGTTCCTCTCACTGAGAACATTCAATAATTTTTCAACTGGCTAACACGGTACCAAAACCTTATTTCTTAAACTAACATTGCAACCATTACGGTATATCTTTATTATTTGCCAAAACAACTTGTATAGATGGTTTTAGTTCAATGTGACATTATCAGTTTATAGCCGTCAGCTCTTTAGAATGTAAGCTCCTAGACCTAGCATCCTGTCATATTCTTATAAAGCACCGCAGAGTCTACTGTCAACTGGAGAGGGTTAAAACCACTAAACTGAACTCCAGAGAGAGAGAAATCACAATTTGTCCTCCGGCACACTCTTAAGCGGGCTTTACACGCTACGAGATCGCTACAGCGATCTCGTTGGGGTCACGGATTTTGTGACGCACATCCGGTCGCTGTAGCGATCTCGTTGTGTGTGACTCCTAGGAGCGATTTTGGATCGTTGCAAAAACGTCCAAAATTGCTCCTCGTTGACATGGGGGTCCATTCTCAAATATCACTGCTGTCGCGTGGGCGAAGTTGTTCCTCGTCCCTGCGGCAGCACACATTGCTACGTGTGACGCCGCAGGAACGAGGAACCTCTCCTTACCTGCCACACGCCAGCAATGAGGAAGGAAGGAGGTGGGCGGGATGTTACGTCCCGCTCATCTCCGCCCCTCCGCTTTGACTGGCCGGCCGCTTAGTGACGTCGCTGTGATGCCGAACGTCCCCCCACCTTGAGGGAGGGATTGTTCGGCAGTCACAGCGACGACGCCGACCAGGTAAGTGCGTGTGCCGCTGCCGTAGCGATAATGTTCGCTGCGGCAGCAATCACCAAATATCGGCGTAACGATAGGGGCGGGTGCTAGCATCGGCTAGCGATGTCGCAGCGTGTAAAGCCCGCTTTAAACATTTGTTACATCATATGTAGTGAGAATGAGCTGCGTTTTAGTAATGTTTTATCATTCCTATGTGTTTTTACTACAGCTTTCACATGGCTTTTGTGCAAAGTCCTAACTTTTTCCACTGTGTAGACGAGCACCAGGCATCCCTGCTGAGGATCATACAGAGAAGTGAAAGGCAAAATGCAGAAATAAAGGAGATAAAACCGCCACCTATTACAAGGTACGAGAATCAAATATTAGTGTAGCTGTGATGCTGCTAGATTGCGGACTGTACATGCACATTAGATTTTTCTTTTCTGAGCTTTCCGTTTTCAGTATGACTGGCCAACAATTTTATGAGTATGAGGGCGTCCCAGCTCTCTCCCGACATCTGGTGTTGAGCGGAATAAAGAATCGGATATATCGGATTTCAACATGTTAGATGCTTTGTTCTCATAGAAGACAAAGACAAGCCACCAGGGACAGAGGTGTCTGACACTGGCCAATTTTCTTCTCCCTGAAGTCACATGCACCACGTGGGTCAATCTGAGCATGGATTTTTCGGCGGTAGATCGGAAAAAAACTGTCAACTGAAATGCTTTTCTAAGGTGTACGGCCATCTAAAAGTTGTAGCCACTTGTGGCAGATTTGTTGTTTCCACAGCTGGTGCTCTCTTTTCTGCTCACTCCATTCATATTTTTAAAGCAGTTGGCCACTTTTTGAGGACATTTTATTTTTTTGTTAAATACATGTATTTTGGGCTAAAAATCATTTTAGTATTTAGGTTTCTTTACAAATGTGGCACTGTTTTTTTTACTTGCTTTGTGTATCTCTGCAGATTTAACTTTGTCAGCTTAGAAGGGCTCAGCAAAAGACAGATGAACTAAATACAAACCAGCACATCAGCCTTAACCCAATAGAAGAGCAGGTTATCCATGCAAAGTGTCTAACAATTGGAGGAGGCTGATGGACAGATCTGGTCTCGTTCTCCACCAGCAACTGTTGTGTGGGCAGGAGTGGTGGTCAGTGTTAGGAGATGTACTAATGAGAGAACGTGGCTGACCTCATTACTGGAGAATCTGTCACTGAGCTCGTTCTCACAGTTTAACAGGAAAGTTTGTCACTCTTTTTATCTGAGTTTTTTTTTCCCGATTTCCTCTCAGCTGATTTACTTACTGACTTCCCGTCTGCAGTAGTGAAACTAGAGTCTAATTGGCCCCAGTGCTAAATTTGGATCTGGGCTCTACCTTCCCTGCATCTTGGTCAGTTGTATGGGCCCTTGTAGTGTTCTAAATCCTATAACGACATAGATGCTGCCCCCTCCCATTATGCACTAATGTCCCCCATCCTGGGCTCCTTCCTGGCATATACAGTTAGGTCCATATATATTTGGACGCTGACACCAATTTTATTTTTTAGCTTTCATTTGAGGGTATCCACATTAAAATTTGATGAAGGGTTTAGGAGTTTCAGCTACTTTACATGTTCCACCCTTGTTTCAAAGGGCCCAAAACTAATTGGACAATTGACTCTCCGGCTGTTTCATGGACCGGTGTGGGCAATTCCTTGGTTGTTTCATTCTCAGTTAAGCACATAATAGGCCTGGAGTTGATTTGACGTGTGGTGCTTGCATTTTGAGGTTGTTGCTGAGAAGTAAACATATGGTCAAAGGAGCTCTCTATGCAGGTGAAACAAGCCATTCTTCATCTGTGAAAACAAAAAAAAAACAATGAGAAATTGCTACAATTAGGAGTGGCTAAATCTACAGTTTGTTACATCCTGAGAAAGAAGGAAACTTAACAATGCAAAAAGACCTGGATGCCCACAGAAGACAACAGTGGTGGATGATTGCAAAATAATTAGCATGGTGAAGAGAAACCCCTTCACAACATCCAACCAAGTGAACAACTCTCCAGGATGTAGGCGTATCAATATCCAAATCCACCATAAAGAGAAGACAGCATGGAAGAAAATACAGACGGTTAACTGCACGATGCAAGCCACTCATAAGCCTCAAGAATAAGAAGGCTAGATTGGACTAAAAATCTTAAAAACCCAGAACAGTTCTGGCAGGACATTCTTTGGACAGATGAAACCAAAATCAACATCTAGTCCCTAGTGTATGCTGATGATGTGACACAGAACAGAAGCAGCCGGATGAATTCTGGTGTTAGAGACACTGTGTGCTCAAATGAAGCCAAACTGGTCGGCATTTCATAATACAGATGGACAATGACCCAAAACATAAAGCCAAAGTAACCCAGGAGTTTATTAAAGCAAAAAGTGGAATATTCTTGAACGGCCATGTCAGTCACCTCATCTTAACCCCTTCACGACCGCGGGCCGTAAAATTACGTCCTATTTTAACGTGACTTAACGACCAGGGACGTAATTTTACGGCCTAAACTTCATTTGATTGCCGTGGCCATAGCAACGGCTTTCAAATGATGTCCCCTGCTGTTTCTTACAGCAGGGGACCTTTGCTTGACCCCAGGGGGGGTGGCATCGCCACCCCCTATCGACGATCGATGTGATTGGCTGTTCAAATCTGAACCGCCAACCACATCGATCGCACTAATTTCGGCAAAAATAATGCCCGAATTAGTGCGATCCTGTGAGATCCAGCTATGAGATGCCGCAGCTGCTGCAGCATATCATAGGTGGACCTCAAACATGCCGCCCCCAGACCCTGCAGCACTGATTGGAGCGATCGTGCTATGACGCGCAATCGCTCCAATCAGTGTGCAGTGGGGCGGTCTGATCTGCCGGTGGCCGCCCTCCCCAGGCCTGTGCTGGCCTGCGAGCCCTCCCCCAACATGGCTGCAGCGTGGAGTGGCTGGTACTTTTGGTACCACGCCACCGCTGCTGCTGCCGCCGCCGCCTCTGATGTCTCCGCCGCTGCAGCTCTAATGGTAAGTATTCCGCTCCCTGCGCGCTCCCGTGAAGGCCCCTGCGCGCTCCCGTGAAGGCCCCTGCGCGCTCCCGTGAAGGCCCCTGCCCGTGCCCCCCCCCGATCTGCCCCCCTACGCCCCGATCTGCCCCCCTACGCCCCGATCTGCCCCCCCGGCATCCCGATCTGCTACCACCGCTGCTGCTGCAAAGTGAGTACTGTCACCCCCCCCCCCCCGACATCCCGATCCGCTCCCCCTGCGATCTGACTGCCTCCCCCATTATTTCTATTCTGCTTCTGCAGCTCCCTCTCCCCCCCTCCCCCTCTGCTCTCCCCCCCTCTCCCTCTGCTCTCCCCCCCTCCCCCTCTGCTCTCCCCCTCTGCTCTCCCCCCTCCCCCTCTGCTCTCACCCCCCCCCTCTCCCCCTCTGCTCTCCCCCGACGTCCTCTTACCTGTCTTCACCGGCCTGATCACATCTGCGTCCATCGCTGGGTCCTTCCTGGGCATTCTGCTGATCTGCCTGCTGCTCCTGTAAAGCTGTCCATCTCTCTGCCATCTATTCCTCTGCAGCTCTTCTGGTCAGTGATCCTCCTGCTAGTCCTCTGGGTACTGTGAGTATAACTTTTTTTTTTTTTTTCCATATCCCCTGTCCATTTTTACACCTCATCCGTCCGTGCGTCCCGCCAAGCGCTGATCAGGGATGCAGATAACGGATCGGCATCCCTGCTCAATTTTTGGCGTGACTTTTTTTTCCGTATCCCCGACGCTTTTTGTATCGCATCCGTCCGTGCGTCCCGCCAAGCGCTGATCAGGGATGCAGATAACGGATCGGCATCCATGGTCAATTTTTGGCGTGACTTTTTTTTCCGTATCCCCGACGCTTTTTGTATCGCATCCGTCCGTGCGTCCCGCCAAGCGCTGATCAGGGATGCACATAACGGATCGGCATCCATGGTCAATTTTTGGCGTGACTTTTTTTTCCGTATTCACGACGCTTTTTGTATCGCATCCGTCCGTGCGTCCCGCCGAGCGCTGATCAGGGATGCAGATAACGGATCGGCATCCCTGCTCAATTTTTGGCGTGACTTTTTTCCGTATTCGCGACGCTTTTTGTATCGCATCCGTCCGTGCGTCCCGCCGAGCGCAGATCAGGGATGCAGATAACGGATCGGCATCCCTGCTCAATTTTTGGCGTGACTTTTTTTTCCGTATCCCCGATGCTTTTTGTATCGCATCCGTCCGTGCGTCCCGCCGAGCGCTGATTAGGGATGCAGATAACGGATCGGCATCCCTGCTCAATTTTTGGCGTGACTTTTTTCCGTATTTGCGACGCTTTTTGTATCGCATCCGTCCGTGCGTCCCGCCAAGCGCTGATCAGGGATGCACATAACGTATCTGCATCCATGGTCAATTTTTGGCGTGACTTTTTTTTTTTACGTATCCCCGACGCTTTTTTTTATCGCATCCGACCGTGCGTCCTGCAGCAGCCGATCAGTGCACTGCGTTTGAAAAGTCAAATGGCGCTCCTTCTCTTCTGAGCCCCGCCATGCGCTCAAACAATTACTTTCCACCACATATGAGGTATCTGCGTACTCAGGAGAAAATGCACAATACATTTTATGGTGCATTTTTTCCTGTTACCCTTGTGAAATAAAAAGCTACCTAGTTGAAGCAACCATTTTGTGGTAAAAAAAAAAAAAATTCTTTTCACGGCTCAACGCTATAAACTTCTGTGAAGCCCCCAGGTGTTCAAAGTGCTCACCAAACATCTAGAAAAAATATTTGAGGGCTCTAGTTTCCAAAATGGTGTCACTTGTGGGGGAGCTCCACTGTTTAGGCACCATAGGGGGTCTCCAAACGTGACATGGCGTCCGCTAATGATTCCAACCAATTTTGCTGTCAAATGGCGCTCCTTCTCTTCTTAGCCCCGCCATGCGCCCAAACAATTACTTTCCACCACATATGAGGTATCTGCGTACTCAGGAGAAAATGCGCAATACATTTTATGGTGCATTTTTTCCTGATAGCCTTGTGAAAAAAAAAGCTACCTAGTTGAAGCAACCGTTTTGTGGTAAAAAATTTTTTTTTTCTTTTCACGGCTCAACGCTATAAACTTCTGTGAAGCCCCCAGGTGTTCAAAGTGCTCACCAAACATCTAGAAAAATTATTTGAGGGCTCTAGTTTCCAAAATGGTGTCACTTGTGGGGGAGCTCCACTGTTTAGGCACCATAGGGGGTCTCCAAACGTGACATGGTGTCCGCTAATGATTCCAACCAATTTTGCTGTCAAATGGCGCTCCTTCTCTTCTGAGCCCCGCCATGCGCCCAAACAATTACTTTCCACCACATATGAGGTATCTGCGTACTCAGGAGAAAATGCACAATACATTTTATGGTGCATTTTTTCCTGTTACCCTTGTGAAAAAAAAAGCTACCTAGTTGAAGCAACCGTTTTGTGGTAAAAAAAATTTTTTTTCTTTTCACGGCTCAACGCTATAAACTTTTGTGAAGCCCCCAGGGGTTCAAAGTGCTCACCAAACATCTAGAAAAATTATTTGAGGCCTCTAGTTTCCAAAATGGGGTCACTTGTGGGGGAGCTCCATTGTTTAGGCACCTCAGGGGGTCATCAAACCCGACATGGCGTCCGCTAACAGGTGCAGCTAATTTTGCACTCAAAAATTCAAATGGCGCTCCTTGCCTTCCGAGCACTGCTGTGTGTCCAAACATTTGATTTCCACCACATATGAGGTATCTGCGTACTCAGGAGAAAATGCACAATACATTTTATGGTGCATTTTTTCCTGTTACCCTTGTGAAAAAAAAAGCTACCTAGTTGAAGCAACCGTTTTGTGGTAAAAAAAATTTTTTTTCTTTTCACGGCTCAACGCTATAAACTTTTGTGAAGCCCCCAGGGGTTCAAAGTGCTCACCAAACATCTAGAAAAATTATTTGAGGCCTCTAGTTTCCAAAATGGGGTCACTTGTGGGGGAGCTCCATTGTTTAGGCACCTCAGGGGGTCTTCAAACCCGACATGGCGTCCGCTAACAGGTGCAGCTAATTTTGCACTCAAAAATTCAAATGGCGCTCCTTGCCTTCCGAGCACTGCTGTGTGTCCAAACATTTGATTTCCACCACATATGAGGTATCTGCGTACTCAGGAGAAAATGCACAATACATTTTATGGTGCATTTTTTCCTGTTACCCTTGTGAAAAAAAAAGCTACCTAGTTGAAGCAACCGTTTTGTGGTAAAAAAATTTTTTTTTCTTTTCACGGCTCAACGCTATAAACTTTTGTGAAGCCCCCAGGGGTTCAAAGTGCTCACCAAACATCTAGAAAAATTATTTGAGGCCTCTAGTTTCCAAAATGGGGTCACTTATGGGGGAGCTCCATTGTTTAGGCACCTCAGGGGGTCTTCAAACCCGACATGGCGTCCGCTAATGAGTGCAGCTAATTTTGCGTTCAAAAATTCAAATGGCGCTCCTTCCCTTCCGAGCTCTGCCGTGCGCCCAAACAATTGATTTTTACCACATATGGGGTATCAGCGTACTCAGGAGAACATGCACAATAAATTGTATTGTGTACTTTCTCTTTTCTCCCTTGTAAAAATGAAAATTTTATGGCTAAAGTAACATTTTTGTGTTAAAAAGTAAAATTTTCATTTTTTCCTTCCACATTGCTTTGGTTCCTGTGAAGCACCTAAAGGGTTAATAATCTTATTGGATGTGGTTTTGAGCAGTGTGAGGGGTGTAGTTTTTAGAATGGGGTCACTTTTGGGTATTTTCTGTCACCTCGGCCTCTCAAAGTCACTTCAAATGTGATGTGGTCCCTAAAAAAATTATTTTGTAAATTTTGTTGGAAAAATGAGAATTTGCTGATGACCTTTGACCCCTTCTAACTTCCTAACGGAAAAAAAATTTGTTTCGAAAATTGCGCTGATGTAAAGTAGACATGTGGGAAATGTTATTTAGTAACTATTTTGTGTGACATATCTCTCAGATTTATGGGCATAAATTTTCAAAGTTTGAAATTTGCGAAATTTTCAAAATTTTCGCCAAATTTCCTAAATTTTCACAAATAAACGCAAAACATATCGGCCTAAATTTACCACTGACATGAAGTACAATATGTCACGAAAAAACAATGTCAGAATCGCCAGGATCCGTTGAAGCGTTCCAGAGTTATAACCTGTCAAAGTGACACTGGTCAGAATTGCAAAAAATGGCCCGGTCATTAGGGTGTTTTAGTGGCCGGGGGTGAAGGGGTTAACACAATAGAGCTGCATTTCACTTGTTAAAGACTAAACTTCAGACAAAAAGGCCCACAAAAAACAGCAACTCAAAACCGCTGTAGTAAAGGCCGGCAAAGCATTAAAAGGAAGAAACCCAGCATCTGGTGATGTCCATAAGTTCAAGACTTCAGGCAGTCATTGCCAACAAAGGGATTTCAACCAAGTATTAGAGATGAACATTTTTTTCCAAATATTTAATTTGTCCAATTACTTTTGAGCCCCTGAAATGAAGAGATTGAGTTTAAAAAATGCTTTAGTTCCTCATATTTTTATGCAATCATTTTGTTCAACCAACTGAATTAAAGCAGAAAGTCTGAACGTCAATTACATCTGAATTACTTTGTTCAAAATCCATTGTAACGTACAGAACAAAATTTGAAAAATGTGGTCTCTGTCCAAATATATATGGACCTAACTGTATGTCCCTCATCCTGGTATATACAGTCATGGCCAAAAGTTTTGAGAATGACACCAAAATTATTTTTTCACATGCCCTCTGGTTTTTAATTCTGTTTGTCTGATGTTTACATCACATACAGAAATATAATTGCAATCATTTTATGAGTACCAAAAGGTTATATTGACAGTTAGAATGATTTAATGCAGCAAGTCAATGTTTGCCGTGTTGACCCTTCTTCAGGACCTCTGCAATTCTCCCTGGCATGCTCTCAATCAACTTCTGGACCAAATCCTGACTGATAGCTGTCCATTCTTGCATAAGCAATGCTTGCATTTTATCAGAATTTGTTGGTTTTTGTTTGTCCACCCGTCTCTTGATGATTGCCCACAAGTTCTCAATGGGATTAAGATCTGGGGAGTTTCCAGGCCATGGACCCAAATTCTCTATGTTTTGCTCCATGAGCCATTTAGTGATCACCTTTGCTTTATGGCAAGGTGCTCCATCATGCTGGAAAAGGCATTGTTGGGCGCCAAACTACTCTTGGACAGTTGGGAGAAATTGTTCTTGGAGGACATTCTGGTACCATTCTTTATTCATAGCTGTGATTTTAGGCAAGACTGTGAATGAGCCGATTCCCTTGCCTGAGAAGCAACCCCACACATGAATCGTTTCAGGATGCTTAACAGTTGGCATGAGACAAGACTGGTGGTAGCGCTCACCTCTTCTTCTCCTAATAAGCTGATTTCCAGATGTCCCAAACAATCGAAAAGGGGATTCAGCTGAGAAAATGACTTTACCCCAGTCCTCAGCAGTCCACTCCCTGTACCTTTTGCAGAATATCAGTCGGTCCCTGATGTTTTTTCTGGAGAGAAGTGGCTTCTTTGCTGCCCTCCTTGAAACCAGGCCTTGCTCAAAGAGTCTCCGCCTCACAGTGCGTGCAGAAGCACTCACACCAGCCTGCTGCCATTGCTGAGCTAGCTCGGCACTGCTGGTAGTCCGATCCCGCAGCTGAAACAGTTTTAAGATATGGTCCTGGCGTTTGCTGGTCCTTCTTGGCAGGGCTGTATTTTGCCTTCGTGCTGCCCTAGGCACTTTAAGTGGTCGCGCCCCTTAGTGACAACGTAAAACTGAGTTTTCGCACGCAACATCTGTTTAAGGCAGATCTACTTTGTAAAACACTTGAAAAAGTATCAATGAGAAACGAAGGGCACTAACCCCCCCCCCCCAATGGGGATCACCACAGGCACATCAAAACATAGCATGAGTATAAAATATTCCCACCGTCCCCACTTATATACTGTGACTGTCACACTGCCCCTAATAAACTACACACTGCCCTCCCTTATAAATTATACCCACCACACCTTCCTCAATTATGAAATATGATCTGCACATTGTCCTCACATCATGCTGCCCCCTCCTCACAATGTCCCATGCATGCTGCCCCCTCCTCACAATGTCCCATGCATGCTGCCCCGTCCTCACAATGTCCCATGCATGCTGCCCCCTCCTCACAATGTCCCATGCATGCTGCCCCCTCCTGACAGTGTCCCATGCATGCTGCCCCCTCCTGACAGTGTCCCATGCATGCTGCCCCCTCCTGACAGTGTCCCATGCATGCTGCCCCCTCCTGACAGTGTCCCATGCATGCTGCCCCCTCCTCACAGGGTCCCATGCATGCTGCCCCCTCTTCACAGGGTCCCATGCATGCTGCCCCCTCCTCACAGGGTCCCATGCATGCTGCCCCCTCCTCACAGGGTCCCATGCATGCTGCCCCCTCCTCACAGGGTCCCATGCATGCTGCCCACTCCTCACAGGGTCCCATGCATGCTGCCCCCTCCTCACAGGGTCCCATGCATGCTGCCCCCTCCTGACAGTGTCCCATGCATGCTGCCCCCTCCTGACAGTGTCCCATGCATGCTGCCCCCTCCTGACAGTGTCCCATGCATGCTGCCCCCTCCTGACAGTGTCCCATGCATGCTGCCCCCTCCTGACAATGTCCCATGCATGCTGCCCCCTCCTGACAGTGTCCCATGCATGCTGCCCCCTCCTCACAGGGTCCCATGCATGCTGCCCCCTCCTCACAGGGTCCCATGCATGCTGCCCCCTCCTCACAGGGTCCCATGCATGCTGCCCCCTCCTCACAGGGTCCCATACATGCTGCCCCCTCCTCACAATGTCCCATGCATGCTGCCCCCTCCTCACAATGTCCCATGCATGCTGCCCCCTCCTCACAATGTCCCATGCATGCTGCCGCCTCCTCACAGTGTCCCGTGCATGCTGCCCCTCTCCATGAGCTCCTAATGCTGCCTTCCGCTTCTCCATAATGACATCTCCATGCTGCCCCATTCATCATACTAAGACCACCACACTAACACTTATGCTGAGACACACACACACACACACTACCCCACTCTTGATATTGACTCCCCTACATTGCTCCACTCCATACTGAGCCCACACATGCTGCCCCTTCTCCATAATGAGCTCCCAATGCTGCCCCCCTCTTATTCTGAGTCCTTACACTCCCCCCCCATCGATATTGTCATTGCTCTATCCCTCAACCCTTGTCCGCTGTCTCTAGCATTGGCCCCTCTCTTCCATTCCCCCAGCAGCAGCCTCTCTCCCCCCGCCTCCAGCAGCAGCCTCTCCCCCCAGCATCAGCCTCTCTCCCCCCAGCATCAGCCTCTCTCCCCCCAGCCTCCCTCAGCATCAGCCTCCCTGCTCCCAGCTTACCCCAGCATCAGCCTCTCTCCTCCCATCCTCCCCCAGCATGAGCCTCCTCCAGCATCAGCCTCTCTCCTCCCAGCCTCCCCCAGCATGAGCCTCCTCCAGCATCAGCCTCTCTCCTCCCAGCCTCCCCCAGCATCAGCTACCCTCCTCCTAGCCTCCCCCAGCATCAGCCACCCTCCTCCTAGCCTCCCCCAGCATCAGCCACCCTCCTCCCAGCCTCCCCCAGCATCAGCCACCCTCCTCCCAGCATCAGCCACCCTCCTCCCAGCCTCCCCCAGCATCAGCCTCCCAGCCTCCCCCAGCATCAGCCTCCCAGCCTCCCCCAGCATCAGCCTCCCAGCCTCCCCCAGCATCAGACTCCCCCAGCATCAGCCTCCCTCAGCATCAGCCTCCCCCAGCATCAGCCTCCCTCCTCCCAGCCTCCCCCAGCATCAGCCTCCCCCAGCATCAGCCTCCCTCCTCCCAGCCTCCCTCAGCATCAGCCTCCCTCCTCCCAGCATCAGCCTCCCTCCCCCAGCATCAGCCTCCCTCCTCCCAGCATCAGCCTCCCTCCTCCCAGCATCAGCCTCCCTCCTCCCTCAGCCTCCCTCCTCCAAGTCTCCCTCCACATCAGCTTCCCTCCCCCTGCCCCTCCCAGCCTCCCACAGCATCAGCCTCCCCCAGAATCAGCCTCTCTCCCCCCCAGCCTCTCTCTCTCTCCCCAGCCTCCCCCCAGCCTCTCTCTCTCTCCCCAGCCTCCCCCCAGCCTCTCTCTCTCCCCCCAGCCTCTCTCTCTCTCCCCAGCCTCCCCCCCCAGCCTCTCTCTCTCTCCCCAGCCTCCCCCCCAGCCTCTCTCTCTCTCCCCAGCCTCCCCCCCCAGCCTCTCTCTCTCTCCCCAGCCTCCCCCCCAGCCTCTCTCTCTCTCCCCAGCCTCCCCCCAGCCTCTCTCTCTCTCCCCAGCCTCCCCCCCAGCCTCTCTCTCTCTCCCCAGCCTCCCCCCCAGCCTCTCTCTCTCTCCCCAGCCTCCCCCCCAGCCTCTCTCTCTCTCCCCAGCCTCCCCCCAGCCTCTCTCTCTCTCCCCAGCCTCCCCCCCAGCCTCAGCCTCTCTCTCCCCAGCCTCCCCCCCAGCCTCAGCCTCTCTCTCCCCAGCCTCCCCCCCAGCCTCAGCCTCTCTCTCCCCAGCCTCTCCCCCAGCCTCTCTCTCTCTCTCTCCCCAGCCTCCCCCCCAGCCTCTCTCTCTCCCCAGCCTCCCCCCCAGCCTCAGCCTCTCTCTCCCCAGCCTCCCCCCCAGCCTCAGCCTCTCTCTCCCCAGCCTCCCCCCCCAGCCTCTCTCTCTCTCTCCCCAGCCTCCCCCCCAGCCTCTCTCTCTCTCCCCAGCCTCCCCCCCAGCCTCTCTCTCTCTCCCCAGCCTCCCCCCCAGCCTCTCTCTCTCTCCCCAGCCTCCCCCCAGCCTCTCTCTCTCTCCCCAGCCTCCCTCCCAGCCTCTCTCTCCCCAGCCTCCCCCCCCAGCCTCTCTCTCTCCCCAGCCTCCCCCCAGCCTCTCTCTCTCTCCCCAGCCTCCCCCCCAGCCTCTCTCTCTCTCCCCAGCCTCCCTCCCAGCCTCTCTCTCCCCAGCCTCCCCCCCCAGCCTCTCTCTCTCCCCAGCCTCCCCCCAGCCTCTCTCTCTCTCCCCAGCCTCCCCCCAGCCTCTCTCTCTCCCCCCAGCCTCTCTCTCTCTCCCCAGCCTCCCCCCCCAGCCTCTCTCTCTCTCCCCAGCCTCCCCCCAGCCTCTCTCTCTCTCCCCAGCCTCCCCCCCAGCCTCTCTCTCTCTCCCCAGCCTCCCCCCCAGCCTCTCTCTCTCTCCCCAGCCTCCCCCCAGCCTCTCTCTCTCTCCCCAGCCTCCCCCCCAGCCTCTCTCTCTCTCCCCAGCCTCCCCCCCAGCCTCTCTCTCTCTCCCCAGCCTCCCCCCAGCCTCTCTCTCTCTCCCCAGCCTCCCCCCCAGCCTCTCTCTCTCTCCCCAGCCTCCCCCCCAGCCTCAGCCTCTCTCTCCCCAGCCTCCCCCCCAGCCTCTCTCTCTCCCCAGCCTCCCCCCCAGCCTCTCTCTCTCCCCAGCCTCCCCCCAGCCTCTCTCTCTCCCCAGCCTCTCTCTCTCCCCAGCCTCTCTCTCTCCCCAGCCTCCCCCCAGCCTCTCTCTCTCCCCAGCCTCCCCCCCAGCCTCTCTCTCTCCCCAGCCTCCCCCCCAGCCTCTCTCTCTCCCCAGCCTCCCCCCCAGCCTCTCTCTCTCCCCAGCCTCCCCCCAGCCTCTCTCTCTCTCCCCAGCCTCCCCCCCAGCCTCTCTCTCTCTCCCCAGCCTCCCCCCCAGCCTCTCTCTCTCTCCCCAGCCTCCCCCCCAGCCTCTCTCTCTCTCCCCAGCCTCCCCCCCAGCCTCTCTCTCTCCCCAGCCTCCCCCCAGCCTCTCTCTCTCCCCAGCCTCCCCCCCAGCCTCTCTCTCTCCCCAGCCTCCCCCCACAGCCTCTCTCTCCCCAGCCTCTCTCTCTCTCCCCAGCCTCCCCCCCAGCCTCTCTCTCTCCCCAGCCTCCCCCCCAGCCTCAGCCTCTCTCTCCCCAGCCTCCCCCCCAGCCTCAGCCTCTCTCTCCCCAGCCTCCCCCCCAGCCTCAGCCTCTCTCTCCCCAGCCTCTCCCCCAGCCTCAGCCTCTCTCCCCAGCCTCCCCCCAGCCTCAGCCTCTCTCTCTCCCCAGCCTCTCTCTCTCTCCCCAGCCTCCCCCCAGCCTCTCTCTCTCTCCCCAGCCTCCCCCCCAGCCTCTCTCTCTCCCCAGCCTCCCCCCCAGCCTCTCTCTCTCTCCCCAGCCTCCCCCCCAGCCTCTCTCTCTCCCCAGCCTCCCCCCCAGCCTCTCTCTCTCCCCAGCCTCCCCCCCAGCCTCTCTCTCTCCCCAGCCTCTCTCTCTCCCCAGCCTCCCCCCCAGCCTCTCTCTCTCCCCAGCCTCCCCCCAGCCTCAGCCTCTCTCTCCCCAGCCTCCCCCCCAGCCTCAGCCTCTCTCTCCCCAGCCTCCCCCCCAGCCTTAGCCTCTCTCTCTCCCCAGCCTCTCTCTCTCCCCAGCCTCCCCCCCAGCCTCTCTCTCTCCCCAGCCTCCCCCCCAGCCTCAGCCTCTCTCTCCCCAGCCTCCCCCCCAGCCTCAGCCTCTCTCTCCCCAGCCTCCCCCCCAGCCTCAGCCTCTCTCCCCAGCCTCCCCCCCCAGCCTCAGCCTCTCTCTCTCCCCAGCCTCCCCCCCCCCAGCCTCAGCCTCTCTCTCTCCCCAGCCTCCCTCCCAGCCTCAGCCTCTCTCTCTCCCCAGCCTCCCCCCCAGCCTCAGCCTCTCTCTCTCCCCAGCCTCCCCACCAGCCTCAGCCTCTCTCTCTCCCCAGCCTCCCCCCCAGCCTCAGCCTCTCTCTCTCCCCAGCCTCCCCCCCAGCCTCAGCCTCTCTCCCCCCAGCCTCCCCCCTAGCCTCAGCGTCTCTTTCCCCCCAGCCTCCCTCTCCCCCAGCCTCAGCCTCTCTCCCCCCAGCCTCAGCCTCTCTTCCCAGCCTCAGCCTCTCTCTCTTCCCAGCCTCCCTCAGCCTCTCTCCCCCCAGCCTCCCCTTGCATGATTATAGTGGACAAAAAGAGGCATCGCAACGATCAACTAACCTGTAAGGAGCCCATACATTCTAGGCTCTGCCTCTGCCTTACCTGCTCCGGTGCCCGCAGCCCTGCTCTGGCTGGCTCCACTTCTGGCTGGCTCCAGCTGCAGACGCGTCCTCCTCCACGGCGTGTGTTGTCTGCAGCACGGGGCAGTCAGCTGATTGTCGCGCCCGCGCGCCTCTGACCCCGGAAGTGCAGGCAATGGAACTTCCGGGGTTAATCAGCTCACTATGCCTATTTAAATAGACAGAAGTGCGCCTCTCCTCCCTCCCCCCCCCCCCCCCGAACACAGCCGAGTGTAACGGAGGGAGGGACGGGGGGCGGGGATGTAAAAAAAAAAAAAAAAATTATTTTTTTTTTTTTTGCTGCCAGAAAGTGCCGCCCCCCGCAACGTGCCGCCCTAGGCACGGGACCACGGGTGCCTAGTGGCAAATACGGCCCTGCTTCTTGGGCGCCCTGGAGCCTTTTTGGCAACAATGGAAGCTCTCTCCTTGAAGTTCTTGATGATGCGATAGATTGTTGACTGTGGTGCAATCTTTGTAGCTGCGATACTCTTCCCTGTTAGGGCATTTTTGTGCAGAGCAATGATGGCTGCACGTGTTTCTTTAGAGATAACCATGGTTAACTGAAGAGAAACAATGATACCAAGCACCAGCCTCCTTTTAAAGTGTCCAGTGGTGTTATTCTCACTTAATCATGACTGATCGCCAGCCCTGTCCCCATCAACACCCACACCTGTGTTAATGGAACAATCACTAAAACAATGTTAGCTGCTCCTTTTAAGACAGGAATGCAATGCTGTTGAAATGTGTTTTGGGGGTTAAAGTTCATTTTCTTAGCCAATATTGACTTTGCAAGTAATTGCTGTTAAGCTGATCACTCTTTATGACATTCTGGAGTATTTGCAAATTGCCATTAGAAAAACTTAAGCAGTAGACTTTGTAAAAATTAATATTTGTAGCATTCTCAAAACTTTTGGCCATGACTGTATGTCCTCCTTCCTGGTATATATGTCCCCTGTTTTGCCGCTGTTCTCTTGCGCATTACCCCCCCCCCCCCCCCACACACACATAATTTTTCTCATCTTCCCCCACTCACACATCACGTGGCCTCCTTTTCCTTTTCAGTAGCCAGCACAGGAGTCGGCAGCTATCCTGCCTACTATGGTGACACATGGCGTCCACCGCTATGCACCTGTGACTGGCATACCGATGTCAGTTGCTGGCCTTTCATTGACCAGCGTTGTGTATTATGGTGCAGGGACCAGGCAGGACTCTGTGCTGCAATGCATTTCAGCTGAACATGCGTCCTTGAACAGGCATCCAGCTGAAATAGGCACTGGCGTCGGCGGACCCCCTTTCACAGCATGGGCCCGGTTGCTTTCACACTTTCTGCAACAACGATTGTAATACCTTCCTGTCTGCATATTAGCACATGTGCAGTGCCTACAAGTAGTATTCAACCCCCTGCAGATTTAGCAAGTGTGATAAGATGCAAATAAGTTAGAGCCTGCAAACTTCAACAAGAGCAGGATTTATTAACAGATGCATAAATTTTACAAACCAACAAGTTATGTTGCTCAGTTAAATTTTAATAAATTTTCAACATAAAAGTGTGGGTCAATTATTATTCAACCCCTAGGTTTAATATTTTGTGGAATAACCCTTGTTTGCAATTACAGCTAATAATCGTCTTTTATAAGACCTGATCAGGCCGGCACAGGTCTCTGGAGTTATCTTGGCCCACTCCTCCATGCAGATCTTCTCCAAGTTATCTAGGTTCATTGGGTGTCTCATGTGGACTTTAATCTTGAGCTCCTTCCACAAGTTTTCAATTGGGTTAAGGTCAGGAGACGTGACTAGGCCACTGCAACACCTTGATTTTTTTCCCTCTTGAACCAGGCCTTGTTTTTCTTGGCTGTGTGCTTTGGGTCGTTGTCTTGTTGGAAGATGAAATGACGACTCATCTTAAGATCCTTGATGGAGGAGCGGAGGTTCTTGGCCAAAATCTCCAGGTAGGCCGTGCTATCCATCTTCCCATGGATGCGGACCAGATGGCCAGGCCCCTTGGCTGAGAAACAGCCCCACAGCATGATGCTGCCACCATGCTTGATTGTAGGGATGGTATTCTTGGGGTCGTATGCAGTGCCATCCAGTCTCCAAATGTCACGTGTGTGGTTGGCACCAAAGATCTCGATCTTGGTCTCATCAGACCAGAGAACCTTGAACCAGTCTGTCTCAGAGTCCTCCAAGTGATCATGAGCAAACTGTAGACGATCCTTGACATGACACTTTGAAAGTAAAGGTACCTTACGGTCTCGTCTGGAACGGAGACCATTGCGGTGGAGTACGTTACTTATGGTATTGACTGAAACCAATGTCCCCACTGCCATGAGATCTTCCCGGAGCTCCTTCCTTGTTGTCCTTGGGTTAGCCTTGACTCTTCGGACAAGCCTGGCCTCGGCACGGGTGGAAACTTTCAAAGGCTGTCCAGGCCGTGGAAGGCTAACAGTAGTTCCATAAGCCTTCCACTTCCGGATGATGCTCCCAACAGTGGAGACAGGTAGGCCCAACTCCTTGGAAAGGGTTTTGTACCCCTTGCCAACCTTGTGACCCTCCACGATCTTGTCTCTGATGGCCTTGGAATGCTCCTTTGTCTTTCCCATGTTGACCAAGTATGAGTGCTGTTCACAAGTTTGGGGAGGGTCTTAATTAGTCAGAAAAGGCTGGAAAAAGAGATAATTAATAGTGATGAGCGAGTACTAAAATGCTCGGGAGCTCGAGGCTCGGGCCGAGCATCTCAAAATACTCGTGTACTCGGCCCGAGCACCGAGCCCAATGTTATCCTATGGGAGACCCGAGTATTTTTGTGAAATGACCCCCGGCAGCATGTAGAAACCATAAAACAGTAAATTAAAAAAAAAAACGTGCGTGTGTGTGTAAGCGTGCATATATATATATACACGCGGAGTGGAGTGCGGGAGGGGCCGTAGCCGAGCGGGGAAGTGTTGGGCTAAAGGCACGGTCACGCTGTGCGGGCTGACCAATCACTGCAATTCCACAACAGGGCTGTGGCATTGCAGTGGTCTGCCAGCCAATCCCTGCATAAGGGATGGCTGTAAAAAGAGCGCCAACATGAAGACCACGAGTACAGCACGAGTATCGCGAGATTACTCGGTCCCCGCCGAGTAGCCCGAGTACATTGATACTCGTGCGAGTACCGAGTAGTAACAAGCATACTCGCTCATCACTAATAATTAATCCAAACATAGGAAGCTCATTGTTCTTTGTGCCTGAAATACTTCTTAATACTTTAGGGGAACCAAACAGAATTCTTGTGGTTGAATAATAAATGACCCTCTGAATAAACTTTTTACAATTTAAAAAAAAAAATAAAAAAAGAAATAACATTCTTTTTTGCTGCAGTGCATTTCACACTTCCAGGCTGATCTACAGTCCAAATGTCACAATGCCAAGTTAATTCCGAATGTGTAAACCTGCTAAATCTGCAGGGGGTTGAATACTACTTGTAGGCACTGTACTATGCTGGTTGTCAGACCCAACTTCTTATATGCAAGGAAGAAAATGTATAGATGTAACTAAAAACATTGGTGGTAACTAAGCATTGAATGTGCAAAGAAAAAACTGTGTAAGCTACTATTATTTCACAGTTTGCTTACTGAATTAATCTACATATGAAGATGATCATTATGTAACTACACTATGTTATCTTTCTTGTACTGAATGTTATGATCATTCTCTAGTGCTGCATTTACAATTATTCAAGCTGCAGAGCTGAAATCTCCCAGCTTTTCCTCCTTGTTTAGTACTTGCACAAAGCTTGCTATGATGATTTTGTACTCTGGGTTTTCAAGCTAGTGGGTGTGGAGCCACTGTGCCACTACCGGGCTTACCCTGGAGCGGCGTGGCTAAGTGCCTAGCATCTATTCGCCAGATCGTCTGATGGTGAGGATGGACTGGGCGGCTGGTAGACACCAGGTACCATTACATGACAGTCCCCAGTACTGCAGTACTAAAGGTCAGGGACACAGATATGGAGGAGCAGCAAGCAGTAGTCAGTTCAGAAGACTGCCAGGGGGGAGTCAGGGCTGGAGACTGCCAGGGGGATGTCGGTCCTGGAGACTGACAAAGGGACCGGAGTAACAAACACAAGTAGGTATCAGGAAGCAGACTGCAGTTTTAGCAAGAACTGAGACACCAGGAACATAATTGCTCAGGCACCTCCCAACAGGTGAAGGTGTCTTAAATACACAGGGATTCCCAGCCACAGGCTGGGAATACTTTAGAGTGCACATGCTGCCCCTTTTAAGAAGTGGGGAGTGTGCACTTGTGCTCCTTTAAGAAGCAGGGAGTACGTGCGTTTGCCTTATGGACACCGCCGGCAGACATGCCAGGACAGAACAGGAGAGGACACTGAAGCCCTTGCGGTAGTATGTTGGTGTCCCTGCCGAGAGGAGGCGAGGCAGTGCCACTGATGTTACAGTAGAAAGTGCCACTTTTACAGCATGCTGGGCCAGCAATACATACTAGCCATGGAAATCTGTACATCAAAATCTTCTCAGCTCTCAGGTTGTTGCTGCAATTGATAAGATCGTCCATGAAGTGTTGCAGAGCCTCTCTAAAGATGAAGCCCCAGTTCTCACCATGGAAAACAGGAAAAATTGGACTAACATAGAGTAAGTGAATTAAAACATCAGTGCAAAAAATGCAAGATGATGAAATCTTAGCTACATACCCTGACTAAAGATGAGACGATCACAACACAACACCAGAACAGGTCAGTGCTCTCTGGTCGCGGACAGGAGCTACACAAATTTCCTTACCCTCCAGGATCACAGGCTGTGCTTATGATTAGCCCGGCTGATGAGACATCACCTGTGAGCCACACAAATTACATGGCCAGGCCAACGAATCAATCACCATGCAGAGGAACCTGGATGCACAGGAAATTTACTCAGCTCCTGTGCACAGTCACAGGACACTGACCAGGACTGGGGTAACGCGTAGCGATCAGCTCATCTCTAGTTTTGACATTTTCACAGACAGTTGTACAACTATTCTTGTCCAGGTTTACTGAATCAGTTGGATTGCAGATGGCTAAAAATTGCACAACTCGAAAAGTCAGAAGTGACTGTCCCAAGTCTGCTCAACGGTTTGGTAAGAGCCCACGACATTCTTTATTATCTTATTGCTAGTAACCATTAAAGAGTAATCATTTTAACTTTTTTATTTCTAAAAATCAATAGTACAAATGAAAATAAGCAACTTTGTAATATCTTATCAGAGAAATCTGCTTCTTCTTTTCCTCAGAGAAAAGCTGTTTAACCTCTTCACAGCCAAGGATGTATACAGTGTGTTCACTCATATCCTGTCCACCGCCATTAACTTGAGAACGGCGGCAGCTATAGCAATAGAAGTGGTGTCTAGGTATAGTAAAGTAGTCGTGCGCTATGCAATGAAACCACCTATAGCGCCACCTGGTGGAAAACAGAGTTAGCATTTTTATCTTGAAAACGGAACAAGATAGAGAAAAAAGTGCGTTGCAAAGTTGTAGGGCATCATGAATTCAATACGAATCGACACCTTGCATACAGAAATGCTATGATATGAAACCCATGACCCCCTCAAAACATTGAATGCTGGTCACGCATATGGCGCTCATTTAACTTTGATGCTCAAAGTGGCCACCGTCAGCTGCAATGCACATCTGGACTCTGGACAGCATACTGTATCCTGCTGCTTATTGTGCAATATGGTAGGTGACACGTTTGCACAAGCATCTGTGATACATCGTCGTAGGTCCTGCAATGTTGGTGGAGGGGTCGCATACACCTGCTGTTTGATGTGACCTCACAGAAAGAAGTCCAATGGGGTCAGGTCAGGTGAGCGTGGAGGCCACTCCACGCAGCCACCATACCCAATGACCTGTAGGAAGGTCTCCATGAGGTATCGCTTCGCGTCCGCAGCCTTGTGAGTTTTACATGTTCTAATCATAGCATTTCTGTATGCAAGGTGTCGATTCATATTGAATTGATGATGCCCTACAACTTTATAATTCACTTTTTTCTCTCTCGCTCCATTTTTCGAGATAAAAATGCTAACTCCGTTGTATTCCACCAGGTGGTGCTATAGGTGGTTTCATTGCGTAGCGCATGCCTACTTTACTATACCTAGACACCACTTCTATTCCTATAGCTGCCGTCGTTCTCAAGTTAATGGCGGTGGACAGGATATGGGTGGACACATTGTATATACGTCCTTGGCCGTGTCTATCCCTTTAATGCAGGCTCGCAGTGGAGAGCCCTCAGTATTCCCTGCATATGCCTGTGTATCAGAGATCTACCCGCTTCTGTTAACCCCTTTAATTGCGCTGTGAAACTCTGATATCTAAAGCGCTCCAGCGGGGATTGCGCTGCTCCCTGCTGCCATTGGTGGCCCCGTAATGCGATCACGGGGCACCAAGGTTTTGCCATGACAGCATGGTGTTAGATGATGACCCCTTTTACTGCCATGATGTGTTTCCTGTAAATGCCGGCAGACTGCAGGTATTCACAGGAGATCAGTATTTCCGTTGATTAGAGAGAAGCGATCGGAGTGTGCAGTCATAAAGTCCCCTAGGGTGACTAGTAAAATCATTAAAAAATGTAAAAAAAAAACCCTCAAAAGATATGAGAAAAAACTTAAAGTTCAAATCACCCCCCTTTTTGCCCCATTGAGAATAAAACAATAATAATAATGGAAAAAAAACACATATTTAGTTCAGAAATGCCCAATCTATCAAAATCTAAAATAAATTAATCTGATTGGTAAACAGCATAGCGAGAGAAAAAATCAAAATGCCAGAATTACTTTTTTTTTGGTTGCTGCAGCATTGCATGAAAATGCAATAAAAGGCAATCAGAACGTCACATCTAATTAAAAAAAATGGTGTAATTAAAAACATCAGCTCAAGATGCAAAGAATAAGCCGTCACTGAGGCCCAGATTCTGAAAAATAAGAACGCTACTGGTCTCGGAAAATGGAGACAAAAATCAAGGGGAAAGATGTTTGGTATCTATGAACTCGTACTGACCTGCTGAATCATAATGCCAGGTCAGTTTTACCATATTGTGAACATGGTAAGTAAAAAAATTCAAACAAACGACAATTGTGCAATTGCAGGTTTTTTTCACCGCGCTTGGATTTTTTTTCCCCTTTTCCAGTACAATGTGGGGCAGAATGAATGGTGTGATTCAATACAACCCGTCCCGCAAAAACAAGCCCTCATGTGGCGGAAAAATAAAAAAAAATGTTATGGCTCTTGGAAGAAGGGGAGGAAAAAACGGAAAAACTCTCAAGGGTGAATGGGCTCATTTAAATGTAATATTTTGGGGGATTTTTATATTTTTAGGTTTTTTAATTAGTTCTCTTAGGAGACATGAACATGCAATACACAACAATTCAGTTAGTATCTCGTTACAATGTGAAGCAGACATTCTCCATCGAAGCCCAGGCTGGTATTCATACGAGATCCCACATGGCAGACATGGGGATCATCAGTAGGCAATGGCACCCTGCCCTCACGTCAAGCACGGTGCCAGTGGCCATCAGAAGTAATTGTTGCCATCTTGAAGATTTTCCAATGCCTCTGTCATGCTTGACAGTGGCATTTTAGAGGTTAAACTGATGCCATCGGAGCTAGCTCGAATCACATCAGTTACTGTTGGGTACTTGTGGTGCCGCCAACTTGTAAACAAAAACTCCTGGAACATCTCTACTGGATTGGCAGGAGATAATTGATGGGAGTTTTATAAGTCCACTATAAGCACTTGTATCAATAATCATACTTTTTCTCTAACCTCAGTCTTGACCATGAAAATCTTGTCTGTAATCTACAAGCTTGTGCAGACCGACACATACGCCACCAAGAGGTAGGTTCATGACTTGCAAAGGTACGGTATATGTTTGACTATCAGTGGCTTTAGGGGGGGAGGATAACAAAGGTTGGAGTCACTCCTGGCCCTGCTAATGATTATATAATTTATTTTGGTTTGTACATCTTACCTCCAGGGATGTTTTTTATGAAAACGTTCAGCTTTACGGCAGCCAGGCTACTGTGGACAATATAGTGACAGATATCTGCTGCATGTTGAAGGTCCCGAGAAGAAGCTTACACATTGTATGTGTTCAGATTGATTTTACTGTTTTATCAATTGTAAGAAACATCAAAAACTGTTATTAAATATCAGTAGTGCTTTGTACCACAGCTTTCCACATCCAAGGGCTGTGTGGCGGGCAATTTGCTGTACATCGAGCAAGACGGGACCAAAGTGGACTGCAGTTGTAACACCTCGGTAAGGACGTCGTACAGTCATTGCTTTCAGTAACAGAAGGCTTTAAAAATAATCATTCAAAGCACCACTACAGCATTTTTTTTTCTGGAGTGGTGCTTAAATTCTAAGTTGCCTGCCACGGTCTTATACTCACCCTACAGCTTCTTCATTCTTTTTTAGCGTCACTCCAGTCCCGAGGCGCCATCTTGTACCTGTAACTTCTGACCAGCCAGAAGTCAAAAGTAAATCACAAGATTCCAATGTATCTCTATGTGAGCCAGAACGATGCTCTCATAGACTTGTATTTAGTTGTGCCCTCGGTTGCGCTCCATGAAAGACTGGAGTAGCCGGTCACAGATCGCCAGAGACCGACCTGAGCGGCGGCAATAACAGAAGAAGATGGCAGCAGTTAAGTATGTAACGGGGCAGAGAACTTTGATTTAAAGCACAACTCCAGCAGTGAAATAAAGAAAAAATGCTAGAGTGGTGCTTTGAGGAGTTATCTCAACTACTTAAATAGGAAAATATTGCAAAGTGCTTATAAAAACACAACCTTGCAATTTACCTGTTTATTAAAAAAATATACTTTGTTCTCAGTAACAGAGGGCTTTTTAACTATAGTTTAAAGCGCATTGCCTAGGTTATCATCCAATTGTCCAGTTTATCAGGGGTGGACAAACTCCTAGACAAGGAGCGAAGTGCTTACAAGCTCTTTGCAATACTGAAGCTTGCCGGATTGCTGGTTCTGTCCAAGTTCAGTACCCATGTACCTTCAATGCTGCAGAGGCAGAGCTGCTTCTGTTTGTAGAGCCCCAGAGGCCCAAGCTGTCAATCATGAGGAGCGCATAGTCACCCTCCCCTGCCTAGAAGGAAGTCAGGAGGAACATGAAAATGATCGTACAGTTCCTACCTTAGAGAAGGGGTACGAGGCCATTCTTATTGGATTTTAGGATAAAATCTCTTCATATTCCGAATATTTGATTTGTTAGTCAAGAACAGTCATTAATAAGATTTTACCTTATCTGCGAGGAAGGACAGTTTTACTATGTAAATTTACTTTGCATTGTAGGGAGTCCTGGTGCCATCAAATGTGGAAGGAGTCACAAGTATCCTTTTATGAAAAATTAAACACTGATCGAAAACAATGAGATCTATTCTAGCAGGTCCAATGGACTGAAGTAATGATGAAGCTTTTCTTTTTATAGGAGGGACATACTGTGTTTCCCCGTTGTGACTGGGAATCAGGACTCCTACACTGACCCTTAACTGTCCCTCATTCCAGAGGTACACCTGATGGTGCCGAGGTCTGGATCTCCAGTGTAACCCTAACTTCTGAGAAGCCTTGATCTTATACCCCCTCACCCCCACTCCAAGAGGTGGCCAGGACTTAGGTGATAAATCCCCGTACAGATAGACAGACAGGGAGGAACTAAAACTCACACTCACAGCAGTCAATCACAGAGGTAAAGACAATATGTGCAAAAGGGGGGGGGGAAATGAAATACCCTTGTTGTGCTGTATCTCCACAACACACCACGATAGCATACAGCAGTGCTCCAGAAGCTGAATCACCATGCAACAAGACCGGTATCACTTTCACTATACTTGGCATGTAGGAGCAGGATACCCCATCTTTTAAAGGGCAGAGGTGGCTGTGATAAGTCTTCAGTAACCTGTGACCCCCAACTCACAGCAACTTACAGGCTAGCAGGATTTAACTCCTGCCAGACCGATCATCAGCGAGCACAAAACTGGCCGACGCCCGGCTCTAAGTCACACAGAAGCACCAGGTGTGAGACTCTTCAGTATGAGTCCAAAGTTACCATGACACCTGGTGCATACAGAGCAACACACCGCATGACAATTAGCCCTACTCCAAAAATAAACCATAGTTGCATATTCAAACTACAGTATCCTGAAATTGTGCAGCTATATTTCAGGATACCTAACTTCTATTGTCTGCTTGTATTGCTATAACCCTGGCTAATTAATTGAATCAATATTCATCCACTTCTCCATTCAGAATCCCCGCCCACTGCTCTGAACCCTGCATTCTCACTCTATTCCTATTCCTATTTTTTTGATATGTGACTATAACATGACAAATGGTTTTGTCATGGTTCGCCTCCCCGTCCACATAGCTAGGGGGCGGAGCCTTCTCCCGGGCCTTACTTCCGGAGCCTGAATACCTTAAAAGCTGACATTTCCAGTGAACCAGCGCCGGCTATAAGCTTAGCACTGCTTTGCCTGTGATTGCTGGTCCTGTGAGTGATATCCTGATCTGTCTGTTCCTGTGCCCCCATGCCCTTGTCTGTGTTCCGTCCCCTGGTCATCCCTCCTGTCCTCTGCCCCCTCTCATACGTCCCCACTCAGTTGCTTCCTTTGGTACTGACCTTGGCCTGAACTTTGACTCCGCTTCTGCTCGTTCCTCCGGTCCTGCTTCTGCCCGTACTGTGTTTGACCCAGCCTGCCTGACTATTCCTCGCATGCCCTGCAGCACTGCTTCTCAGCTGTGCTGTGAGGCAGTGTATGAGAACACTGTGTATTTACTTCCTGGTTCTCCTTGCTCTGTGTAGTGTCTTCTGCTGCAGAGCTCCGGCTCCCCCTGGTGGCAGCTTGACAGGTTTTTAAAAGTTTAGATTCTCTTTATTTGACATAAAAGCTCTGTGTAAAGTTTTGTGTTAGCCTCCATGAACCCAGCGCTGGCCACCAAGAGAGGTTGTCAAGCAGAATCTTCCACCAAGATAGTGCAGGAATTGCTTAACTACTTTTCTAATATATAAAGCTGAATGTGTGTATGTATGTGTGTGTGTATGTATGTGTGTGTCCGGAATTGGCATCTGCACCGTCGCAGCTACAGCCACAAAATTTTGCACATTCACACTTCTGGACCCCGAGAGCGTCATAGGCTATGTTTTGAGGGGAACTTTTAACCCTGCGCTTTACAGTTATTCACCAAAAAACCTGCCTCCATTAAAGTGAATGGAGCTGGGAGCCACAGTGCAGCCAGAACTTCAGACGAATGTGCAGCCACGCCCTTAAAGGGAATGTTGGCGTGTCACAATGCAGCCAGGGAAAGAGGCAGACACAGACAGGGAAAGAGGCAGACACAGACAGGGTAAGAAACAGACATAGACAGGGTAAGAGACAGACACAGACAAAGAGACAGACTGACAGGGAAAGATACAGACAGAGAGAGAGACAGGTAAAGAGATAGACACAGACAGGTAAAGAGACAGAGACAGACAGGGAAACAGACAGACAGGGCAAGAGAGGGAAAGAGACAGACAGGGCAAGAGACAGACAAAGACAGGTAAAGAGACAGACAAAGAGACAAACACAGGTAAAGAGACAGACAGGGAAAGAGACACAGGGAAAGAGAGGGAAAGAGACTGACAGGGAAAGTGACAGAGATAGATAGACAGACAGGAAAAGAGAGAGATTGACAGACAGGGAAAGAGAGAGATAGACAGACAGGGAAAGAGATTGAGACAGACGGAGACAGAGACAGTCAGAGACAGACAGGGAAAGAGACAGACAGACAAAGAGTGAGAGAGACAGAGAGATATATACAGAGGGGGAGACAGACATTATAATTACATTTATATCTATTTGTTTTTTGTGTGCAGAATACATTTTTGTTAATACATTCTATTTTGTTAACAGCAGTTATTAACCCGGGCGAAGCCGGGTAGTACAGCTGGTTAAGTACATAAGAATAAATAAATATTACTGTATCCTGAGATTTACTCGCTTTCTTTAACATATAAGATTTGAGAACATCCGCTCGCTTCATCATGATTATCGAAAAAGACGCAACATTTCAAAGGGTCCTTGATGACAACTTTTGTGGAAAGTGTGGCCCCTGTATCCTTATCACGGTAAGACTAATCCTCCTTATGTATGATCGCCTGCCGCAGGTCACCTGTGCAGTCATTTATTCTGTTTTCAGGGTAAAGGAGTCCCGGATCTGAACACCAGACTCTTTGTACGAAAGTTGTGGGACAGTTTCCAGATCCCTATCTTCACCTTGGTTGATGCCGATCCTCACGGTATTGTTTTCACACAATAAATAATCAAAAGTTAAATCAATACCATTGTTTCTAACAGGAAGATTAAATAGCACTGTGTGCCACTTTATTATCCCCCACCAGACCCCATTAAAACTCAGGTTTGTTGGTCACCACCGATGTCGCCATGTGACAAATCCAGCCGTAATCTTGGGTTTTAAGACATAAACCATGACATACATGTGAACAAAAGCAAAAAGTCTCAAGCACATGACAACACAGTCATATATAAGCATTTATGCATCGTGACGTATTTCTTTACTTTATGTACAGTCACTCTACCATTCAGCCATCTTGTACTTATAGTTATAACTGTCTTGGGTCTCTTTCATATGTCTTTAATTATCAGTCCTCAAAACATGGACTGACAACACATCTCCCACACCAAGCGTGACATCCTCATAGAAATATATGAAGCTGTCAGGCTTAGGGGTACTTTGCACACTACGATATCGCAGGTGCGATGTCGGTGGGGTCAAATCGAAAGTGACGCACATCCGGCGTCGCTGTTGACATCGTAGTGTATAAAGCCTTTTACATACGATTAACGAGCACAAAAGCGTCGTTATCATATGATCGGTGTAGGGTCCGACATTTCCATAATGCCGCTGCTGCGATGGTACGATGTTGTTCCTCGTTCCAGCAGGCAGCACACATCGCTGTGGGTGAGGAACATCTCCTACCTGTGTCCTGGCCGGCTATGCGGAATGAAGGAGGTGGGCGGGATGTTTACGTCCCGCTCATTTCTGCCCCTCCGCTTCTATTCGCTGCTTGCCGTGTGACGTCGCTATGACGCCGCACGATCCACCCCCTTAGTAAGGAGGCGGTTTGCCGGCCAGAGCGACGTCGCAGGGCAGGTAAGTACATGTGACGCTGGCGTAGTGATAATGTTCGCTACGGCAGCAATCACAAGATATCGTACCTGCGACGGGGGCGGGGACTATCGCTGCAGCGTCGGTAACACATTGTTACCGATGTCGCAGCGTGCAAAGTACCCCTTAGGTTGGGAGAAGCACAAACTGAAAGAACCATTAGACTGCATATGGCTCATTTGACTTGTATGTGGTAATAATTACATTTTCTTTTTATAACATAGGGATAGAGATTATGTGCATATACAAATATGGATCGGTGGTGAGTAAAGAAGAAACAGATTTCATAGCAGCATTGATACCATAACACTATGGATATTATGGATCTTCTCATGTAATTACCTTCTTAATCTTCCGTCATCAAAATAGTTACAAAATCCCTGATTGTAGCCCCGAGCCTCCTAAGAACTCTGTTGTTATGCACGTATTTCAAAAAGGGTAAAAGGGGAAATAAATCCTAGTTCAATGCAGCCGCAGCTGCACTCTACTGGTTCCTGTATAGACTAGTATCCTTTGCTGCACACCCTCTTAATGGCTACTGCACAGGCTAGAATAACCCTAGCTGTAACACTAGAAACAACAACTCAGATCTGTCTGCCTAAAATGTCGTTGAATTGTTCCTGGTGCCTCCTGAGGAATCAGAGTAGAGTTTGCTACGCACCACAAACCAAGATAGGAAAAGTGAGGAAACATAAAACACATAAACAAGTGGAAAAGGTGAAATAGCAAATACAAGATAGGCTAGCCTCCTACAACCTAACGGCTAACAGGAGAAAGGTGTAGGTTAGATAAATGAGAAAGCACAAAGCAAATACTGCATTGGTCTCTGTCTAATAAGCAATAAATCCCTAGCAGCGGGGATGAAACTCTTTAGCAGATTCCACACAGGAATTCAGCCAGCAGCGAAGGCTAGTGTCAGGAGATTATAAATAGCCCCACCCGGGGTGTGATAGGACTGAAAAAATTAGGAAGTGAGAGCACCTGATAATCACAAACCAAAAGAATAGAAGTAAAAGTCCATCAGCATTTGGACAAGGACTGACCAGGCTGTGGTTCAGCAGGGAAGGAAATTGAGAATGCAGCAAAATATCACCGGATCGCGTCCTGAACACGAGATATGTCATCTGTATGCATTTTGTTTGGTATATGTCTGACCCAGACAGTGCAGAGATGGTGTATGTCAGTATGTCCCTGAGTCAGTGTGTGATTGTGACTTCTCCATTGTACATATCCTCCAGTCTAGTACTTTGTTGCAGCCAAACTTTACCTTTTCGACTGGCATCTCCTGGGTGCCTCTTGCCACCTCCTAGGCCCGGTGACATCATGATATCACACCACAACACATATGTAGTCACGTGGACTAAGAAGTGATAGAGGTGCCCAGGAGACAAAAGTGTAGGCTGGCTGCGACAAAGGACTGGACCAGAATTTGGAACTGGGCACCGCAAATCTATTTTCCCATCCCTAATATCTATACAACACCATGCATAACAGACCGTCTGAAACTCTACAGATACCTATAATGCCATATACATATGTACAAGGCTTCAGCATGCTCAGACCTGACATATCATATTGTAGTCATGGAGTAAAACTCTGCATTGTGGAGAAATAACTCTTGTAAATTTATATATTCACACATGGCAAATTTGTAGCAGAATTGTCAACTTTTGCATTTCTGCAAGTATGCATTCAGATGAATTGGACAGTCACATAAAGTTATGCAAGAAATGTGAATATTCCCTTATTAGTTCTCACCTCTTCAGGGAATACAGAGCTACTCATGCCCATTGTATAGAAGTATCTGCAAATTCAAAGGTACTTGGCACTCCAATTTATGTGACAAATTTTATGAAGGTAATCCAGTCAAAACAATAAGTAGTGTTTCGATGCTTGACCTTGGGCCTTCGTCAGATACTGATTGCTGCAGAGGAGGAGATTATTGGCGGACTAGCGCTATAGTATGGCGCAATTACTCGTATGGTATGTTAGTATCTGCATTCATGATGTCAGGTTTATTTTTCTTTCTCCTTTTAGTCCATGTCGTTCGAGGCTCATAATTTAACAGTCCCATCTATTGCTTGGCTCGGCCTGCTGCCATCTGACATAGAGAGGTGGGGAATAAATATGTATGTAATTACAGGATGGACAATGCATCAGTAAGAAGCCCTCTCATTATGGAGAGTTATCTATGTTTTAGGTTACATGTCCCAACTGAAGCTCTGATTCCATTATCTGCCCTGGACCAGAGGAAGCTGCTAAGTTTACAGAAGAGGCCGTATCTTTCCTGCCAGCCGCTATGGAAGCAAGAAGTGCGTGAGGAAATATAACAGATCACTGGGAAATTATAGTGATAATATATTATGCTTCCGAACAGAAACAATTGAATTACTGAATTTTTATTTTGCAGCTTGATATTATGACTTCGAGGACCATGAAAGCAGAAATCCAAGCTCTAACTTCTCTCTCTCCAACATTTCTCACTAGTATTTACCTACCCAATAAGCTGGAGTATGGAGGATGGATCTAAGTGGGGATAGAGGGTGCTAATGCTCCCAGTATCCATTATGGAGACTTGTTCTAGTTGTTAAAATTTCATGTTTTGCAAAATTGAAATGTAATAAATATCTGCTCCTTAATCCACTTTTTTATTCTGATTTTTGAGAGGCGGAATAAACAAATAAAACTTCAAGTATTGTTTTTGATTATCCTTTTTACACCATTCAGTGATTGTTGCAAAGTAAAATTTATTTTTACAAAAAATTATTTGGTTTTGCAGAATGAGCTGACGTTTTCAGTGATACTGTGAGGAAGAGCAGAAGAGGGAAGGATCCGGCACAGACTCTTCTATGGTAAAAACATTATATTCTTTATTCCAAGCATTTAAAAAGATGATGTGGAGACCAAAACGGTGTACAAGCAGGGAAAGGAACTTTACGCCTTTCGGACTACAGTAAAAACAAAGGAGTCCTTAATACTTAGTCCTTGGTCTCCACATCGTCTTTTTAAATGCTTGGAATAAAGAATATAATGTTTTTACCATAGAAGAGTCTGTGCCGGATCCTTCCCTCTTCTGCTCTTCCTCACAGTATTACCGGCTGGGATCTGCCGGTGGATACCGAGCACTTGCGAATGCAACAACCCAGGATACAGGTGAGCTGAAATTCCTCTCCTCTTGCATCGTTTTCAGTGATACCATGTTTTTATTCCATTTTTTTGTTGGGCATTATGACAAAACAACATTTGTCATAATGCTAACACACTAGTTTATTTCTTTTTTGGTGTTTACCTTGCAAGTTAAATAATGTGCCAGTTTTATAGATCAGGTAATTCCAGGTGTGGCAATGTTAATTCTCTACACTTTTTTTTTTGTTTATTTTTTTTTTTTTACACAAAAGCTGCTTTTTTAATAGTAAGATATTTTTCTATTAAATTTTAGTGTCGGTTGGACCCTGCTTATACCAAGGCATAATGGGCCACTGTAGCCGCCAATGCTGTGTCTCAGATTGTCATAGTCATCACAGCACCCTCACTTACCCCTTTCACAACCATCTGCTATGGTTGACATTATCATCTAGAGGGTTAAAAACATCCTTTATTGGTGCTGGCACTGACTATTGCAGCAGGATCTCAGCTAAACATATACCTACAGTTGAAACCAGAGGTTTACATACACTATCTAAAAAGACACATCTGACATGAAATCAAAATAAATTTTCCCATTTTAGGTCAATGAGGAACCAAAATTATTTATATATGCCAGAATAATGAGAGAATGTTTTAAAGCATTGTATTACTTTTTGCAAAGTCAAATGTTTACATACACTAAGGGGTACTTTGCACACTGCGACATCGCTACTGCGATCTCGTCGGGGTCAAATCGAAAGTGACGCACATTCGGCGCCGGTAACGACGTCGCAACGTGTAAAGCCTAGATGCGGCGAAAAGCGTCGTAAATCGGTGATCTGTGTAGTGTCGGTCATTTTCATAATGTCGCACCAATAGGAGATACGCTGTTGTTCCTCATTCCTGCGACATCACATATCGCTGTGTGTGAAGCCGCAGGAGCGAGGAACATCTCCTTACCTGCCTCCACCGACTATGCGGAAGGAAGGAGGTGGGCGGGATGTTTATGTCCCGCTCATCTCTGCCCCTCCGCTTCTATTGGCATCCTGCCGTGTGACGTCGCTGAGACGCCGCACGACCCGCCCCCATAGGAAGGAGGCGGGTCGCCGGCCAGAGCGACGTCGCAGGGCAGGTAAGTGCGTGTGAAGCTCCCGTAGCGATAATGTTCGCTACGGCAGCTATCACAAGATATCGCATGTGCGACGGGGGCGGGTACTATCGCACTCGGCATCGCAAGCATCGGCTAGCGATGTCGCAGCGTGCAAAGTACCCCTAAGAGTACTATGCCTTTAACCCCTTCAGCCCCGGGGCACTTTCCGTTTTTGCGTTTTTGTTTTTTGCTCCCCTTCTTCCGAGAGCCGTAACTTTTTTATTTTTCTGTCAATCTTGCCATATGAGGGCTTGTTGTTTGCGGGACAAGTTATACTTTTAAATGAAACCATAAGTTTTACCATATGGTGTACTGGAAAGCAGCAAAAAATTTCCAAGTGTGGAAAAATTGCAAAAAAAGTGTGATGGCACAATAGTTTTTGGGATCTTTTATTCACGGTGTTCACTATATGGTAAACCTGATGTGTGGGTATGATGCCTGTGGTCGGTGCGAGTTTGTAGACACCAAACATGTATAGGTTTACTTGTATCTAAGGGGTTAAAAATAATTCACAAGCTTGTCCAATAAAAGTGGCGTACGTTTTGCGCCATTTTCCGAAACCCGTAGAGTTCTCATTTTTTGGGATCTATGGCTCAGTAACGGCTTATTTTTGGCGTCTCGAGCTGATGTTTCTAATGGTAGCATTTTTGCGCAGATGCTACGTTTTGATCGCCTGTTATTGCATTTTGCGTAAACCTTGCGGCGACCAAAAAACGTAATTTTGGCGTTTGGAATTTTTTTGCCACTACGCCGTTTACCAATCAGATTAATTGATTTTATATTTTGATAGATCGGGCATTTCTGAACGCGGCGATACCAAATATGTGTATATTTATTTTTTTTTTAACCCTTTAATTTTCAATGGGGGGAAAGGGGGATGATTTGAACTTTTAGTTTTTTTGTTTTTTTTTTTAATTTTTTAAAACTTTTTTTTTACTTTTTTTATTTTTATTTACTAGTCCCCCTAGGGGGCTATAGCGATCAGCAATCCGATCGCTGATCGCTATCTGCTGATCACAGCTATACCGCTGTAAACAGCAGAAATAGTCACTTTCTTTTTTCCTCTGCTCCGTGCCGAGGAAAAAGGAAAGTGAAACTTCGTAGCAGCAGGCGTCATCACATGACCCTGTGCTACGATGGCAACCACCGAACGTCACGTGATCACTCACGTGACTTCCGATGGGGGCGGCGGTAAGTAGAAAACATGGCCGCGCGCATATAGATCTCGCTGCCAGACTTTGGCAGCGAGATCTAAGGGGTTAATGTTCCGGGTGGAATGCGATTCCACTCGGAACATGTAGGCACACATGTCAGCTGTTGAAAACAGCTGATATGTGTGCCGATCCACGCCACCTGCCCGCGGCAGGGGGCGGGGCTTACCGGGACACGATCCATGACGGAAAGATCCGTCCATGGTCGTGAAGGGGTTAAACAAAATGGGACAGCCCATATGATGATGTCATGTATTTTGAAGCTTCTTTTTATGGGCAACAGCTGAGTTAATTAGAGACACAACTGTGGGTGTATTTTAATGCACACCTTAAACACACTGCTTCTTTGTATAGCAACATGGGAAGCCAAAACAAATCAGCCAAGATCTCAGGAAGAGAATTGTGGACTTGTACAAGTCTGGTTCATCCTTGGGTGCAATTTCCAGATACCTGAAGGTGCCTTGTTCATCTATACAAACAATTAGGGTATGTGCGCACATTGCTTTCTGGCATGACAAATAAAATGCAGCGTTTTGTCACTGCATGTGTGTTTCAAAATGCTGCATTTTGGATGCATTTTGAATGCAGAATTGATGTGTTCTGGATGCTTGCTCTCCCATAGACAGAGAGGGAAAACCATCCAAAATGCACAAAAGAAGTGACATGTTGCTTTTTAGAACACATCGATTTTGTAAAAAATTTGGCATCCAAAACGCAACGTGCGATTGGAATTTGCTTAACTCTCATAGACTTTGCTGGGGACGCAGAACGCATGCGTTTACGCTTCAGTTCAAAACGCTGCGTAAACGCATGTAAATACGCATCGTGCGCACAAACCCTTATACACATGTACAAACAAGATGGAATGTCCAGCCATCATACCGCTCAGGAAGTAGACTAGTTCTATGTACCAGCGATGAACGTATTTTGGTCAGACATGTGTATGTCAACCCAAGAACAAAATCAAAAGACCTTGTGAAGATGCTGGCGGAAGCTGATAAGATTGTGTCATTATCCACAGTGCAACAAGTAATGTATGAACATGGGCTGAAAGGCCACTCTGCTAGGAAGAATCCCATTACGCCAAAAGAAACATTAAAAAGCCAGATTAATGTTTGCAAATTCACACAGGAACAAAGACCTACTTTTTTGAAGACGTCCTTTGGTCTGACGAAACTAAAATTGAATTGTTTGGCCATAATGACCATCATTCCGTTTGGAGAAAAAGGGAGAAGCCTAAGAACACCATCCCAACTGGGAAACACGGGAGTGGCAGCACCATGTTGTGGGGTTGTTGCTGCAGGAGGGACTGGTACATGTCACACAATAGATGGCATCATGAGGAAAAAAAATTGAGGCAATACTGAAACAACATCTCAAGTCATCAGCCAAGAACTTAGAGCTTGGGTGGAAATGGTCTTCCAAATAGACAATGACCCAAAGCATACTACCCAACTGGTTACAGAGTGGCTTGAGGATAACAAAGTCAATGTTTTGAAGTGGCCATCACAAAACCCTGATCTCAATCCTATTGAAATTTTATGGGCAAAGATGAAAAGGCCGGTGCAAACAAGGCAACCTACAAGAATGGCTCAGTTACACTTCCTGTCAGGAAGAGAGGGCCCAAATTCCTACCAACTATTGTGAGAAGCTTGTGGAAGGATATCCAAAACATTTGACTCAAGTCATACAGTTTACCGTATTTTTCGGACCATAAGACGCACTTTTTTTCCCCCAAATGTTGGGGGAAAGTGGGGGGTGCGTCTTATGGTTTGAATGTGGCTGCGGGGAATGTGGGTGCTGCGGTGGAGCGGGTCATCGGGGGCACGAGCAGGCTGTAGCAGCCGGCCGTGACCACGTGGACCCGCTCATTTAATATGCACGCCCATCCTCCGCCCATCATCCCTCAGCGCTGAAGCCGGCGCTGACAGGTGGGCGGGATGATGGGCGGGGGGATAAACAGCCGGCTCGCATGATCACCCCTGGCAACTACGGCCTGGAGTGATCATGTGCGGCTGTATTCACTGCCCCCCCCGTGCATCATCATCAGCGCGGGGAGCAGTGAATCAGTGTACAGTATTCACCGCAGCATCGCTCGTCCTCCCGTCTGTGTCAGCGGCAGCGCCGCTGATTGGAGCTGTCCCCATTACCCTGCTGGATCGCGATCATCTCCTGTGTTTGTGCCGGCGGCTGAGTGGAGACTAGCGGCGCGCACAGCGATGACGTCATCGCTGTGCGCACGTGTCCACACGCAGCCGCCGGGACACTGGCACAGACACAGGAGATGATCGCGATGCAGCAGGGTAATGGGGACGGCTCCAATCAGCGGCGCTGCCGCTGACACAGACGGGAGGACGAGCGATGCTGCAGGGAGTGAGGTAAAGTGAGGTGAGTATGAACGTTTATTTTTTTTATGTGCCACAGGATGCGGCCATACACCAGGATGGGGGCATATTATGAGCCGGATGGGGGCATATTATGAGCCAGATGGGGGCATATTATGAGCCAGATGGGGGCATATTATGAGCCAGATGGGGGCATATTATGAACCAGATGGGGGCATATTATGAGCCAGATGGGGCCATATGCCATGATGGGTTATATAGCAGGATGCGGCCACATGCCAGTATATAGCAGGATGCGGCCATATGGCAGGATTACGATATATAGCAGGATGAGGGACATATACTGTATATACCAGCCAGGGAGGATCATTACCAGGATGCGGCACCTTAGTAGAGAATTTGGGGACATTACCCCCATAACAGTGTCAGCAGCAGATCCTCGCCCCATGACAGTGTGTCATGACCACATTTTTTGCTTAAAATTTTATTTTCCTATTTTCCTCCTCTAAAACCAGGGTGCGTCTTATAGTCCGGTGCGTCTTATAGTCCGAAAAATACGGTATATCACTGGTATCAAATACTAATGAAATGTAAATGTAAACTTTTGACTTTGCAGAAAGGAATAAAAATGCCTTACACATTCTCTGTTCTCATTATTCTGCATTTGGCAAATATAACTAATTTTGATAAAAACTGGAGGACAAGGAGTACAGTGCAAATGTGTTTAATACATGGTAAGGCCCCTTTCACACGTCAGTGATTCTGGTACGTTTGTGCTTTTTTTTAAACGTACCAGAATCACTGACATACGCAGACCCATTCTAATGAATGGGTCTGCTCACACGTCAGTGATTTGTCACTGCACGTGTCTCCGTGCAGCGTACCTGCGTGTGCGTGATTGCTGCACGGAGACATGTCCATTTTTTTCTGGCATCACTGGTGTTCCACGGACCACGCAGTGGTGTGGTCCGTGAAACACGTGCCAGAAAAAAACGTGCTTTTAAAATAATAAACATTTTAACTCAACCGGCGTCCAGCGATGTCCTCTGCAGCCCGTTCTCCCTGCTCCTTCTGTGCCGGCTGATTACTGTCGCGCATATTCATTATGCGCGACACAGCCGACCCGGAAGCAGCTCCTGCAGGGGTCACCGCCGGCCGGATGCTGCGTCGCGGGAGGATTCAGCACCACAGACAGCGTGAGCGGGCGCAGTTGAGTGAATCTCTAAGTGCAATCACGGAGAACGGAGCCCGGATTGCACTTAGACAACCCACGTGTGCCGTGATTTTCGGCACACGCAGGGACATGTGCGTGTTTTACACGCCAGTGAAAAACGTCTGTGTTCTTCACTTACGTGTGAAACGGGCCTAAAGCTGGTGTCACACTAAACGACAGCGACAACGACGTCGCTGTTACGTCACCATTTTCGGTGACGTAACAGCGACCTTGTAAGTCGCTGTTATGATCGCTGCTTAGCTGTCAAACACAGCAGAAGCAGCGATCATAAGGTCGCTGTGCTACATGTTCAGAGAGCAGGGAGCCGCGCTTAGCGCTGGCTCCTTGCTCTCCTGCAGCACACATCGGGTTAATTAACCCGATGTGTGCTGCAGCTACATGTCACAGTGCAGAGAGCAGGGAGCCGCGCGCACTGCTTAGCGCTGGCTCCTTGCTCTCCTTGCTACAGTATACATCGGGTTAATTACCCGATGCATACTGCAGCCACATGTCACAGTGCAGGAGCCGGCGCTGGCAGCAAGAGCGGAGGCTGGTAACCAGCGTAAACATCGGGTAACCAGGGAAAGGTCTTCCCTTGGTTACCCGATGTTTACGCTGGTTACAGCTTACCGCAGCTGCCAGTGCCGGCTCCTGCTCGCTTCATTTCGTCGCTCTCTCGCTGTCACACACAGCGATGTGTGTGTCACAGCGGGAGAGTGACGACCAAAAAATGAAGCTGGACATTCAGCAACGACCGGCGACCTCACAGCAGGGGCCAGGTCGTTGCTGGATGTCACACACAGCGACAGCGACGGGACGTCGCTGCAACGTCACAGAAAATGGTGACGTAGCAGCGACGTCGTTGTCGTCGTCGTTATGTGTGACACCAGCTTTACTGGCACAAAAAAGATCAGCGGCAAATAGGTCGGCAGATAAAATAATTGTACATAAACACCAATATATGTTGAATACATATAGAAAAATAATGAGTCACAAGTACTAAGGTACGAGTATGTACTCTAAGGCTATGTTCACACTAGAAAAATGATTTTTCTTAAGAAATTTCTTAAGAGTGAAGGATTAGTGCACCTGCGTTAAAAAACGCACCAAAAACGCACCTGCGTTTTTGCCACGTTTTCGGTGCGTTTTTGGTGCGTTTTCGGTGCGTTTTTACCGCTGGTTGCTCCCTGCATTATTGTGCCAATTATCTATGGCAAATAACGCAGCTGCAGAAAAAAGTGACTGCTCATTCTTTTTCTTAAGAAAATCTACTGAAAGAATTTTCTTAAGAAAAAAACGCAGTGTGCGCACAGCTAATTTTTTTTGCCATAGGTTTTGCTGGGGAATGTCTGCAGAAAGGTTACAAGAATTTCTCAAGAAATTTCTGCAGCAAAAACGGACCAAAAACGCAGGTAAAAAACGCAGTGTGTGAACATAGCCTAAGGTAGCAGGGATACATTCAGTATATACAATGAGACCCAAATATCACTAGTAGGAAGCTACAGGTGCTGGTAAAAGGCAAGCTCTGCAATAACAGAGTGACTGATTAAACAAAAGTCAAGGCTAATAGTCAAAATGGACAGGTTTAGCCACCAAGAGGTGCTAAATGGATGCACATTAACAGTCAGATATAGGTATGAGACATAAACATTGAATTAAAACCCAGCTGGTAGAGTAAACATACCCATAGATTGCACAAAGCCGGCCTGATAACAGCAGAGCGGACCCCTCGGTGAGAGCCCCGACGTATACGTTTCACAATCTCTGTAGTAGGATTATTTCATCAGGGGGAGGTGGAACGCTGTGAGGCAGCCATGTGTATTTATACATGGCGCCCGCACGCTCCAGCTGCTCCACCCCCACATTGTCAGCGCGACCGAGCCAATCGCGGCTGATACCCGGCGCCGTCGGCTGTCAACGCCCCTTAAAGGTAGCGCGCATGCGCGGAACACGGGGACGCGTCACTCGCGCATGCGCGCAGGCGATGGTGACGCCGACAGAGCCGGGCCAGCAGGCCACTGACGCAGCTGCGCCGACAGGGGGAGGAGGAGCGGGAGCGAGCATAAAAGACACAGATACATAGTTATGAATGGTATGACATGAGTAGGAGAGCCTATACTATGACACAAAATATGCAATATTATACCCCAGTCGTGGCACAAGAGGGAACAATCAATGTATAACCATAGCACAATGTCCATGATGATAATCGGGAATATATATGTAAGTAAATATAAACACTGTGCCACTAATGGGAAGACAGATATTATAACACAAGGTATTTGGTAGCACTTCAAAATGTCCCAGTCGTGGCACAAGAAGAAAAATAATCGATATATGATATATGAACTCCACATCTATAATTAAATCAAAAGTATAAGCAAATAGATATAAGCAGTGTGACACTGAAACAGATCATGTACTATAACCCAAAATATTACAGCCAATATCCCTAGTCGTGGCACAGGAGGGACATATCAGGGTATAGTACATTGACTCCGTATCCATGATTAGAAATATAACTAAGTAAATATCAACAGTGCCACACTGAAGGAGAACATATACTATGACGAGGACATTCAATATAAATTCAAAAGTCCT
The DNA here is from genome assembly GCF_048569485.1 of Anomaloglossus baeobatrachus. Lineage (NCBI taxonomy): Eukaryota > Metazoa > Chordata > Amphibia > Anura > Aromobatidae > Anomaloglossus > Anomaloglossus baeobatrachus. The sequence continues at coordinate 454,629,609 of NC_134357.1, read as the reverse complement.
AGTCGTGGCACGAGAGGGAAATAATCAACATGTAACAACTCCGTAATCAGTAAGAAAAGTATGAGATAAAAAATATGACATTGATGGAAGAGCATATATTAAAACACAGAGTATACAGTATTACTACAAATAACCCAGTCGTGGCATAGAGAGGAAGGTAATCAATATATAAAAAACTCCATGTCGATGTTCGGTGTCAGAAGTGTGGTTCCAAAAGAGTGCCAGCAAAGTTGAATCAGTGATTCTAAAAAATAAAAAATATACAAAAATATATAATTAAAAACAAGGCACAAAAACCAGGGAGAACAAATAAGAGAGCAGTCATCGTAAGAAGGGCGCAAAACTCAGATGCTCATTAAGTCCCCTCGGGGATAATGTTCCCAAAGTATAAATCCAGCGGGTTTCACGCTGGGCAAGTGTTTTACGTACATTACCACCCCTCGCCCCCCCATGTATAACATCAATGCCCCTGATGCTCAGGGACGTTGGGTCACAATCGTGAAAAGCACGAAAGTGACGGGGAAGGGTCTTCAGGGTGGAAGTGTCAACCACTGTCCAGGCAGCAGCAATGTCCCTCACATGCTCCCTCACACGTCTGCGCAGTTCCCTACTGGTGAGGCCCACATATATCATGTGGCACCCGCACGTGGCATAGTAAACCACATTGCTGGTGCCACACGATATGTAGTGGCGTATATCAAAACTGCGCAGACCGTCCTAAAACAGGAAAGGTTTATTCTGATTTTGTGTCAGATAATGAGAAAAACATGCATATGTGTCTTTTTAGATAGTGTATGTAAACGTCTGGTTTCAACTGTAGATGTGTGCAAGTAAACTCAAAGGCTATGTTCAAATGCAGTGTTTTTTTTACAGTATTATTTTTTTATTTTTTTTGCAAATCTGTATTTTTACCCCTTTACCCCAGAGCATGGTTTTAATCTTCCTGACCAGGTCATATTTTTCAGTTCTGACCAGTGTCACTTTGACAAGTTCGAACGCTGGAACGCTTCAACGAATACCGGTGACTCTGAGAAAGTTTTTTGTGACATACTGTACTTCATGATAGTGGTAAATTTAAGATCTTTTATATGTTAATTTGTGAACATAACGGAAATTTAGCGAAAATGTAGAAAATTTAGCAATTTTCAAACTATGATTTTTTATGCCCTTAAATCTGATTTATGTCACACAAAATAGTTAATAAATAATATTTCCCATATGTCTACTTTACATCAGAACAATTTTTGAAACATAATTTTTTGTTTGTAGGTTAGAAAGGTTCAACGTTTATCATGAATTTCTCATGTTTCCAACAAGAGTTCAAAAACCATTTTTTTAGGGACCACATCACATTTGAAGTGACTTTGAGAAGCCTAGGTGACAGAAAATACCCAATAGTGACACCATTCTAAAAACTGCAACCCTCAAACTGCTTAAAACGACATCCAAGAAGTTTATTAACCCTTTAGATGGAAAAAAATAAAATTTAACTTTTTCCCACAAAATTGTTGCTTTAGCCACAAATTTTGTATTTTCACAAGGGTAATAAGAGCAAATGCACAGTACATTGGCTCGGAAGGGGAGGAGGACCATTTGAATTTTTGAATGCAAAAATTATCTGGAATCGTTAGCGGATGCCATATTGCGTTTGGAGAGCCCCTGAGGTGCCTAAACAGTGGAGCTCACAAGTAACCCCATTTTGGAAACTAGAAACCTCAAGAAACATCTAGATGTTTGCTGAGCACCTTGAACCTCCAGATGCGTCACAGAATTTTACAACGTTAAGCCTTGAAAATTAAAACTTAAATTCTTAACCTCAAAAATATTATTTTAACCAAACATTTTCTTTTTCACAAGGGTAACAGCATTGGCTACCGGGGTTCCGCCAGGTACACGGGAACCCCCGGCGTGTGCCACAACACACAGGGTACACGTTACAACGGTGGGCACTTGCGCTAGGGAAAGGGGATCGGGGTCAACTCTTAAACTCACCTGAGGCTGAACCCTGTACTTCCTAACGTCCCTATATGGGTTCTATCACCCCATCGCCGATCACGTGCCTATCCCTGATTTTCCGTGTACTCAGCCCTATGTAGTCTGTAAGGCCCCCTTCACACGTCAGTGATTCTGGTACGTTTGTGCTTTTTTTCTATGTACCAGAATCACTGACATGCGCAGACCCATTCTAATCAATGGGTCTGCTCACACATCAGTGATTTTTCACTGAACTTGTCTCCGTGCAGCGTACACCCGTGGCCGTGATTCTGCACGGAGACAAGTCCGTTTTTTTCTGGCATCACTGATGACCCACAGACCACACTACGGTGTGATCCTTATGTGATCAGTGAAACACTTACCAGAAAATCACGGACATATTAAATATTAAATATTTTTCCTTACCTTGCCTGTGATTCGCTCTGCAGCCTCTGCTCTCGGCAGCTCCTGCATGGCTCATGAATATTCATGAGAGCAGGAAAACCCGACCAGGAAGTAGGTGCTGAGAGCGGTGGGCGGACGCTGCAGAGCTGGAGACTTCAGCACCATGGAGAGCATGAGCAAAGGCAGGTGAGTAATGTCCATATGCAATCACGGATTGCACATGGACAAACCACGTGTGCCGTGAATCACGGAACACGGAGGGACATGTGCGTGTTTTACACGTCAGTGAAGAACGTCAGTGTTTTTCACTGATGTGTGAAACGGGCCTAAGGCTGGGTTCACACATAGCGACAACGACGTTGCTGTTACATCACCATTTTCTGTGACGTAACAGCAACCTTGTAAGTCGCTGTTATGATCGCTGCTTAGCTTTCAAACACAGCGACGCAGCAGCGATCATAACGTCGCTACATGTGCAGAGAGCAGGGAGCCGCGCTCACTGCTTAGCACTGGCTCCTTGCTCTCCTAGCTACAGTACACATCGGGTTAATTAACCCGCTGTGCGTCACAGCGGGAGAGCGCCTTTGAAGAAAACGAACCAGGGCTGTGTGTAATGAGCAGCGATCTCACAGCAGGGGCCAGATCGCTGCTCAGTGTCACACACAGCGAGATCGCTAATGAGGTCACTGTTGCGTCACCAAAACCGTGACGTAGCAGCGATTTCGGTAGCGATCTCGCTATGTGTGAAGCACCCCTAAGGCAGTGGAAAAACTAGTCCTGCTTTAGGTTAAACACACAGAAGGGATTGCAGATAGGGGTAAAATAAACAGCAATCATACAAAGCACTCCAAACAACAAGAGGTATTAATGAGAAACGGCTCAGAGGGGAAAAGCCAAAAAGGACAAAGGAAGAGATAACAGCACAACTTTCACACAGCAAATGTTCTCTGAATGGCTTCCTGGTCCACAGGTTCCCTCTAGAAGCAAGTATAGCACAAACTATCACCAGCAGTTTACCTAGACTAGGAGAGAAGCCATTATAGCAGAGCTCATTAGCAATAGAGAACAGCTGACTATTGCTTACACTCAGAGTTTCAGGAGACCAGAGGATCTACTTAACACTATGAGCTGTGCATAAAGGAAAATCTGCACAGCCAGCAGTATTATCCTCAGCAAGTGTGTATGAAGCCCTGCGCTGTGATCTCTTGACACCAGAAATAGGAGGGACCACTCTCCGTCGTGGTACCCTCGTGACAGTAACCCCTGTCCTAAGAGGGGACTCTGGACCCTCAGGAGCAGGTCTGTCTGGATGTGCGGAATGAAAAGACCGGACCAGTATATACAGTGCCTACAAGTAGTCTTCAACCCCCTGCAGATTTAGCAGGTTTGATAAGATGCAAATAAGTTAGACCCTGCAAACTTCAAACAAGAGCAGGATTTATTAACATGCATAAATCTTACAAACCAACAAGTTATGTTGCTCAGTTAAATTTTAATAAATTTTCAACATAAAAGTGTGGGTCAATTATTATTCAACCCCTAGGTTTAATATTTTGTGGAAAAACCCTTGTTTGCAATTACAGCTAATAATCGTCTTTTATAAGACCTGATCAGGCCGGCACAGGTCTCTGGAGTTATCTTGGCCCACTCCTCCATGCAGATCTTCTCCACGTTATCTAGGTTCTTTGGGTGTCTCATGTGGACTTTAATCTTGAGCTCCTTCCACAAGTTTTCAATTGGATTAAGGTCAGGAGACTGACTAGGCCACTGCAACACCTTGATTTTTTCCCTCTTGAACCAGGCCTTGGTTTTCTTGGCTGTGTGCTTTGGGTCGTTGTCTTGTTGGAAGATGAAATGACGACCCATCTTAAGATCCTTGATGGAGGAGCGGAGGTTCTTGACCAAAATCTTCAGGTAGGCCGTGCTATCCATCTTCCCATGGATGCGGACCAGATGGCCAAGCCCCTTGGCTGAGAAACAGCCCCACAGCATGATGCTGCCACCACCATGCTTGACTGTAGGGATGGTATTCTTGGGGTCGTATGCAGTGCCATCCAGTCTCCAAACGTCACGTGTGTGGTTGGCACCAAAGATCTCGATCTTGGTCTCATCAGACCAGAGAACCTTGAACCAGTCTGTCTCAGAGTCCTCCAAGTGATCATGAGCAAACTGTAGACGAGCCTTGACATGACGCTTTGAAAGTAAAGGTACCTTACGGGCTCGTCTGGAACGGAGACCATTGCGGTGGAGTACGTTACTTATGGTGTTGACTGAAACCAATGTCCCCACTGCCATGAGATCTTCCCGGAGCTCCTTCCTTGTTGTCCTTGGGTTAGCCTTGACTCTTCGGACAAGCCTGGCCTCGGCATGGGTGGAAACTTTCAAAGGCTGTCCAGGCCGTGAAAGGCTAACAGTAGTTCCATAAGCCTTCCACTTCCGGATGATGCTCCCAACAGTGGAGACAGGTAGGCCCAACTCATTGGAAAGGGTTTTGTACCCCTTGCCAGCCTTGTGACCCTCCACAATCTTGTCTCTGATGGCCTTGGAATGCTCCTTTTGTCTTTCCCATGTTGACCAAGTATGAGTGCTGTTCACAAGTTTGGGGAGGGTCTTAATTAGTCAGAAAAGGCTGGAAAAAGAGATAATTAATCCAAACATGTAAAGCTCATTATTCTTTGTGCCTGAAATACTTCATAATACTTTAGGGGAACCAAACAGAATTCTGGTGGTTTGAGGGGTTGAATAATAAATGACCCTCTGAATAAACGTTTCACAATTTAAAAAAAAAAATAAAAAAAGATATAACATTCTTTTTTGCTGCAGTGCATTTCACACTTCCAGGCTGATCTACAGTCCAAATGTCACAATGCCAAGTTAATTCCGAATGTGTAAACCTGCTAAATCTGTAGGGGGTTGAATACTACTTGTAGGCACTGTAAGTATAGGTGGTATCAAATTAACTGCACAGTCGTAGGAGCGGTAGGGTGGAAGCACCTGACATCCTTGCTCAGAAAAAGCATCCTCAAAGTCAGACAGATACTCAGGCAATGATCTGGCAGCGACCATTGAAATAGAGGTGCTCATGCAATTGTTTTGACAGCACCCGCTCCATCTTACTACCTCCCGTGCCTGCCAGTCCACCACAGGACTGTGTAGCATCAGCCAAGAGAGACCTAAAACCACAGGGGAGGGTAGACCCTCCAGCACAAAACAATCAATGGATTCTGTGTGCATGGTCCCAACCTGGAGACATACACCTTGGATGACCTCAGAGAAATACCCCTGATTCAGGGGGGTAAGAATCAATGGCAACAATGGGAATATGATTAGGTAGCTTATGTGGAGTAAGGCTCTGGGTCCGGAAAAACTGGGCGTCCACCTAAGTGGACCCTGCACCACAATCCAAAAAGGCGGAGATATACACCTTCACACCACCTAATAGAATTTCAGCTGGCAGAAAAAATTGTGACCTACCAATGGAGCAAATCAGTACACCTAGGTTGCTATCCTCCATATAAACTGTGCTTGATAGTTTTTTTGTCAGCCGAGTACAGTATTGTATTGAGGGATGGGTCTCTACAAAGTGACCTTTATGACCACAAAAGAAACAATCCCTCATATTGTGTTGAACTATAGATGGACCAGTGCTCCAGGTTGCCCCTCCCAACTGCACAGAGTTCTCCATGGGTACATCCCTAGGATTAGTAACTACAGTATCCCTGGCAGACAATGGTATCTCCTTTTGATCTTTCATGGAGACGACGGTCAACATGGATTGCCAGGGACATGGCGGGTTCCAGGGAACCCGGAGTTTCATACGAGACTATCACGACCTTACTCTCAGAGAGACTCTGACAGAAATGGCTCCGGAGGGCAGTATCATTCTACCAGGTGTCCATGGATAATCTGAAATAACTATCCCCATATCCCCGTTACCTGAGGAGTGTAGTGTCAGTGTAAAATAAAGTTTACATGATTCCCTAAACACCACAAACTTCTCCCATCCACCAGTGAACCTATCTGGCAATACTAGCTTAGACCCGCAACACACATCCGTGTAATTTGTACGTGTGCGGTACGTATTTGCACGTACCGGAGACACGTGCACATGGAGACCCATGTTAATCAATGGCAGATGGCACACACACGTAAAATCGCACGGAGCGTGTGTCCGTGAGGTAAGTACGTGTGTGCGCTTTTCTACACGGACAACATGTCCGTTTTTGGCCGGCAGCACGCAGGCACGGACTCGCTTTAGTCTATGGGTCCGTGCCTGCACGTACCGCACACAGAGTATGTCCGTGTTCAGCACGTTTCGTGCGTGTGCGTTTTTACACTAGCGATCTTATTTTTTTTTTTAATTAAATTCAGTATACTTACCTTTTTTTCTGCTGCTTTCAGTCATACTTACATTGGCGCTCGGTTTTTTTCTTCCCCCGGCTCATACCGCTCCCCGATCACCAGCGCGGCGAGGAACAGCTGTGCACAGAATGCGCGGCAACAATTACTTTGAATATGCCGGCCGCTCATTAATCAATCTCGTATTCCCTGCTTTCCCCACCCACAGACGCCTGTGATTGGTTGCAGTCAGACACGCCCCCCACGCTGAGTGACAGCTGTCTCACTGCACCCAATCACAGCAGCCGGTGGGCATGTCTATACTGTGCAGGAAAATAAATAAATAATTAAAAAAAACGGCGTGCGGTCCCCCCCCATTTTAATATCAGCCAGATAAAGCCATACTGCTGAAGGCTGGTATTCTCAGGATGGGGAGCCCCACGTTATGGGGAGCCCCCCAGCCTAACAATATCAGTCAGCAGCCGCCCAGAATTGCCGCATACATTAGATGCAACAGTTCTGGGACTGTACCCGGCTCTTCCCGATTTGCCCTGGTGCATTGGCAAATCGGGGTAATAAGGAGTTATTGGCAGCCCATAGCTGCCAATAAGTCCTGGATTAATTATGTCAGGCGTCTCCCCGAGATTCCTTCCATGATTAATCTGTAAATTACAGTAAATAAACACACACACACCCGAAAAAATCCTTTATTAGAAATAAAAAACACAAACATACCCTGGTTCACCACTTTAATAAGCCCGAAAAAGCCCTCCATGTCCGGCGTACTCCAGGATGGTCCAGCGTCGCTTCCAGCTCTGCTGCATGGAGGTGACCGGAGCTGCAGCAGACACCGCCGCTCCTGTCACCTCCACGCAGCTAATGAAGGCAATAGCGCGATCAGCTGTATTCAGCGTTGGCCGCGAGTAACCTCAGTGGCAGCTCAGCTGATCGCGCTATTGCCTTCATTAGCTGCGTGGAGGTAACAGGAGCGGCGGTGTCTGCTGCAGCTCTGGTCACCTCCATGCAGCAGAGCTGGAAGCGACGCTGGACCATCCTGGAGTACACCGGACATGGAGGGCTTTTTCGGGCTTACTAAAGTGGTGAACCAGGGTATATGTTTGTGTTATTTATTTCTGATGAAGGATTTTTTCGGGTGTGTGTTTTTATTTACTGTAATTTACAGATTAATCATGGAAGGAATCTCGGGGAGACGCCTGACATGATTAATCCAGGACTTATTGGCAGCTATGGGCTGCCAATAACTCCTTATTACCCCGATTTGCCAACGCACCAGGGCAAATCGGGAAGAGCCGGGTACAGTCCCAGAACTGTCGCATCTAATGTATGCGGCAATTCTGGGCGGCTGCTGACTGATATTGTTAGGCTGGGGGGCTCCCCATAATGTGGGGCTCCCCATCCTGAGAATACCAGCCTTCAGCCGTATGGCTTTATCTGGCTGGTATTAAAATGGGGGGAGACCGCACGCCGTTTTTTTTAATTATTTATTTATTTTACTGCACAGTATAGACATGCCCACCGGCTGCTGTGATTGGGTGCAGTGAGACAGCTGTCACTCTGCGTGGGGGGCGTGTCTGACTGCAACCAATCATAGGCGCCGGTGGGTGGGGAAAGAAGGGAATACGAGATTGATTAATGAGCGGCCGGCATATTCAAAGTAATTGTTGCCGCGTATTATCTGCACAGCTGTTCCTCGCCGCGCTGGTGATCGGGGAGAGGTAAGTATGAGAGAGGGCTACTAACTTCAGTCACTCGGGGGATTAGCGGTCACCGGTGAATCCTTCACAGGTGACCGCTAATCAGTACGCGGCACACAGACAGAGCCGCGGCATGACAATGAAGTCGGGTGAAGTTCACCCGAGTTCATTCTCATCGCGCAACTCTGTCTGCTTTCAGCTGACATGTATCAACGACATTGTGCAACACACAAACGGACATTCTACACGGACATTCCACGTACACATACACGGGCATTTTACACACAAACACGGACATTTTACACGTACACACGGCTCGCATACGCCATCACACGGATGCCATACATACCAGAGAAACACCCCAAAAAAAACGGAACACGGACCCGAAAAACGTACCGTGTCACACGGACTTTTTTTTGCGGAAGTGTGTTTTAGGCCTCAGGTTCAGTTTCAAAGGGCCCGAGAGCAGTGGCCACTAAACCCAAGTTCTGAGCGGGGAGCCTGCAACATAACTGAATGCAGATCTACCACCTCAACTGACAGACTCTGCAGCTGTTACACTGCTTATCTATGAACTGCTGCAATATTTATGACCACAACCGTTTATCCCCTTACCATACTGATCGTTCTGCTTCACATAACTTGTCTTATTTACAGCTCCATTCTATGTCCTGTTGTGTATAAATATGTGACTTTCAGATTTTGTGTTATACTGAGCCTGATGAAGAAACCAGAGTAGTCTCGAAAACTTGCTATTATTACCATCTTTTCAGTTGGCCATTAAATGGTATCATCCACTGAGGACTCCCAGTTCTTTTAAACAATTTTTTTTATCTCTACTGGCTAACACGGTTCAAAGATATATTTTACCTTCTAAAACGTAGATATGAATTGGCTCCCACAATCGGATACAATATCAGATATGGGATATGGGAAACGGGCAGGACAGTACAGGGACGTTAGTGCGGACACACACCCCCTTTTCCAGCAATCTCTTAAGGAGAAGACGGGCATTAATATTTTCCCTTGGCTCCCATGACCTCTCCTCAGGACAGAACCCCTTTCAGTCCACCAGGTAGGTTTTACCTCTGAACTCCTTCACCGCAAGGATGGCGTCTACCTCATAGATGTCTTTATCACTGACCAGAAGTGGAGAGGTACCAGTATCCCTGTAAAACTGCTCAGAACAACAGGTTTGAGGAGGAACACATGGAATGAGTTGGGGGATGCATAGAGAGGCTGGGAGGTTCAGCTTGTAGGACATCTCGTTAATCCACTGGAGCACCTCCAAGGGACCAATAAAGTGAGGACGCAACTTGTAAGAAAGGAACTTGAGGCGGACATATCTGGAAGAGTGCCATACCCTATCACCGGGCCAGACTAATGGAGAGTCTAGGCCTCTTCTGCCTCTGGGGTCCATGCTTTCGGATTCACCTCTTTGCATATCAAGGCCAAGATGGGAAGGTCCAGAGATGAAAACCGCAGGATGAACTGCCTGTAATAATTGGCGAACCCTAGGAACCGCTGGATCACTTTTAGACCGTTGTAACGAAGCCAATTCAAAACCACCGAGAACTTGTCTGGATCCATCCTCAGGCTGGTACCCGAGATGATGTAGCCCAGGAAAGGCAGAGAGGACTGCTCAAAGAGGTACTTCTCGTATTTGGCATAAAGACGGTTCTCCCTTAACCTCTGCAGTACTTGACAAACATTACTCCTGTGTGTAGGCAGGTCTGGAGAGAATACAAACATTTTGTCCAGGTATACCACCACACATGTGTAGAGCAGATCCCGGAAAATATCTTTGACAAACTCTTGAACAACTGTTGGGACATTGCTGAGCCCAAATAGCATTACCCGATACTCACTCATAGTGGCCGTCACAGGTGTTGAAGGCCGTCTTCCATTCGTCGCACGATTTTATCCGAACCAGATTGTACGCACCACAGAGGTCCAGCTTGGAGAAGATCCTGGATCCTCAGAGTTGGTCAAACAATTATGGTACAAGCGGCAGCAAGTATTTGTTCTTGACTGTGATTTGGTTGAGCCTTCTGTAGTCAATACATGGCCACAGAGACCCATCCTTTTTGTTAAGAAAGAAGAAACCGGCCGGTGACGTAGATTTTTGAATGAAACCTCTTGCCAGATTCTCCTTTATGTACTCTGACATGGCTTGGGTCTTGGTCTGTGACAGAGGACAAATACGACCCCGGGGAGGAGTAGACCAAGGGAGTAGGTTGATAACACAGTCGCATATTCTGTGCATCAGCAGAGTCTGGGCCTTTTTCTTGTCAAAGACATCCGCTTAGGCCCAGTAGGCGGACGGCAGACCTGGAAGATTAGAGGGTCTCACAGGCGGTTGGGGAGGTTGTACGGAAACCAGACAGCTTTCATGGCAGGTGCGACCCACCTGAGCACGTTCCCGGATCTTCAGTCCAGAACTAGTTTGTGCCTCCGAAGCCATGGTAGACCCAGCAACAATGGATGTGACATTCCCTGATGGACATGGAAGGCGATTCTCTCCATATGCAGCATTCCCACACGTAGTTGAGACATGCAGGCGCACGGAAAATCACAACATCAAATCATTAGCAACAACTCATATATGATGAGAACAAAAAAGAGGACAGAGTCTTTAAATTCACTTAATAAAGAGCCCATACAAGCAAAGTTATGAAGATATTAAATATTTTATTAAAGTGCTGTTGGGTACAAAAATATATAAAATACATATGGACCAGAGGGAGCGGTGCTGAAGGGGAAAGAACCCCACGTGTCCCAGAGTGTAAAGAGGAAAAATTCCTCAGCCGTGATCTTGAAGGACTTGTAAGAGGTGACTATTAACCAAAAGCAGGGCTGCGTCACAAGATAGTGGAGACGGATATACATGCAAAATGCACAAACCTTCCTAAATACAAGCAGCACAACTCACCTCCTCAAATCACTACTCAGATCACTGCACCACCGGGGTAGCCACGAGGGGACCGACGTCCCAACACGTGTTTCGCGTTTAAGGTATGCTTCGTCGGGGGACGGGTAAAAAAGTGTGCAAGTACTGACCTTAAATAGGCAACCAAAGTACCTCAAGAAACCACCCACCATGAGCGCGTCATAGGAAGCTCTGAAGACCGGAGGTCCGCCCAGGTTCAGCGTCCACAGAGAAGACCGGACGGAAGAAAACTTCCTGTGACGTCACCAGTATTGTTCCGGTCCCGCTGTTAAGGACGCCACCGCAGCGATGTCCGAGCAACAGGCACGCCGCATGACGCGTCTCAGAATATCACCCCCTCCCATCACCACCATCACACCCCCTAAAGCGCCGCCCACTACCAGAGTAGGCAAAAGCTTCTCCGTATCACCAGCCAAGGAAAAACTCACCCCATACCCACGCAGGCGTGCCCACCGCGTGAGGTTCTTTCCCCTTCAGCACCGCTCCCTCTGGTCCATATGTATTTTATATATTTTTGTACCCAACAGCACTTTAATAAAATATTTAATATCTTCATAACTTTGCTTGTATGGGCTCTTTATTAAGTGAATTTAAAGACTCTGTCCTCTTTTTTGTTCTCATTCCCACACGTAGGACAACTTCCTTGGTGATGAACTGGATGGCCTCGAGTAGAGGCTTTCTATCCACCGAGAGCACCATAATGGGAGTTTGCATCTGGTGCACAGGAATCCAGTACCAATCTACTATGGCCTGCTGTATAAAATCCCATCAGCGCCAGAGTCAAGAAGGGCTACATCGGACAACCAGGAGTTGCTGCTGGTTACAGACAGTCATATATAGAGGTGGAGGAGTTGTGTAGTGCCCCTGAATCACTCAAGGCACTACTAGGTGCTGCATCCTCACCAGGATGCAGGGCCTACCCCCAGGGACCTGGAACACGAGTGCCAGTGACATCTGCACACACCAAAATCTCAGTTTTCACTCCACACCAGGGGTAATTGGCTAGTTAGACACAAAGGGGATGGCCACCTAGAGGGCGGAGCTAGTTCAGGGAACTGCACAACCTGGTGGGAGGGGACAGTAGGCAGTAGAGCAGTGAAGCCTAGAGAGTGAAAGTGTAGAGAGGTGCCTCAAGCTGGGTTGTGCAACGCTGACCTCTGGGCACAGGAGAGTGGTCGCCAGGGTAGATACACCCGAGTACCGCTGGGACCAGAGCACCGACGGGGCACCGGGCCCTAGGTCAGGCGACAGTTCAAGTGGCCTGGCAAATACCTGCACAGTGAGGGGACCTTTACGGACCTCACTGACCCACAGATCCAGGGGCATCAGCTGTAAAGAGAGGATCAGGGTTCGGAATCACGGACCAGCCCTAAAGCTTCCACACTGCCCGCTGTACGGACAAGGAGACTACCAAAAGGACAGTTGGGCCCCAAACTAGCTCTAAGCTACGGAGACCCAACCACACTGAGGGTGCCGGGGACAGAGCAACTGAGTCATCAAACTGGCACTGGAACTACAGGGACCTGAACCAGCCATCCAAGGGCCCAACTGTGAGTAAAGACTTAAATTGCAACCCACGGTGTGGCCTCCATTCTTCGGTGAAAGTCTCCACCATATATCTCCCAGGTTCAGCCCTACCTGCGGAGGGCCTATCACCATAGCTGCAATTACCACCAGCCCTGGGGATTATCAACTCAGCAGCGGGGGTTCCATCATCTTAACCGCAAGTGGAGTCACCCCAATGACTTTAATCTCCCCGGTAAATGCTCCCCTTTAAAAAGCACCCAGGGCACTTAACCGGGCAACGGCCACCAAAGTGAAATTCCCCAGTTATAAACTGCCTGGGACCGAATACACCATAACCCTGGGCGACATAGTTACAGTCAACCTAGGGTAGCCTCCCCTATTGGCCCTAGGCTAGGAAGTTTCCCAGCTTCTTGGGACAGAAACGGATAAGGTACATGGAACTTCCACAGTCGAAGCACCCTTCACTAGTGCGACGGGTTTCCTGGCGACAGCGGGCTGGACGCACTAGATCTACCTCCATAGGCTCGGAGGAAACAGCAGGGGTTACTGGTAGTGGCATGAATGGCCTCTGAAATGATAGAGCCAGGCGCCATGATCTCTTTTCATGGCTCGACTCTCTGGACCGATTTTTGGAGCTGGAGGTCGATATGGATAGCCAGCGATATTAGGTCTTCCAGAGAAGATGGCATATCTCGACCCGCTAATTCATCCTTTATTCTTCCAGACAACCCCTCCCAGAATACAGCCACCTGTGCTTAATTGTTCCAGTCTAATTCGGAGGACATGGTGCAGAACCAGATGGCGTATTGGCCTACGGTGAAGCTCCCTTGGCGGAGCCTGACCAGTGAGGATGCAGGCGAATAAACTCAGCATGGCTTGTCAAACACCCTGCGGAAACTTTTCAAGAAGGATGGTAGACTCTGGGCAATCGGATCATCTTTCTCATAAAGGGTTAATCCATTCCAGGGCTTCACCGGTCCAGTGCGACATCAAAAAGGCCACCTTGGTCCGATCCATGGGGAACAGGTGTGACAGCAGCTTGAAGTGCACGGAGTACTGGTTTATGCAGCCCCTGCATAATTGGGGATTGCTATCAAAGCGTGGAGAAGACGACAAGCGAAGATTCGCATGGAGTTGGATCAGATGCCGGGGTAGGAACTGGGGCCGGTACCGCATTAGTCATTAGTCAGAGACATGGCTTGGAAGTGGGCATCCAAAGACTGCAGATAAGTCAATATCCAATCCTGTTGATCACTTTGCCAAACCACCTCTTGTTGCAGGCCAGTGAATCGAATGGAGTCAGGGCCAGAGGCATTCATGGCATGGGCAAACTGTTATGCTCGTGGCGCAAGCGCTGTTTTAGTGGCTCCACTGGATGAAGATACAGTTCACTTGCCTGGTGGAGCTAACTGAACTGGCCACCAAGTCTTCTCCAGGCGCAGGTAAGCAGCTGGCAGAGGGCAGCCCCAGGGGATCAGCAGTATCCCGGCAGCTGGCACCACGGACACCTTACAGTCTGTAGGTAGAAGGCAGCAGGCAGAGTAGTGGATCCACCCAGGATGGATGGATGGAACGACAGCAGCAACTGGCATGGATACTTGCGATGGCGGGTATCGTGTTAGCCGGCCAGCGTCAATGGAATTGGCAGCAGCAGCACAACAGACTGCCAGAGCAATGAAATGCAAAGAGACGTCAGCAACAGTCTATAGCATAAAGCAGCACTAAGAGACCTAACAACTAGCAATGTAAGAAACTCATTGCCCATGCACATCCCACAGGGCAGAGGTGCCTTAAGTACCTGCAACCTCCCAGCTGACCTAGAAGGCACTTCCAGGTTAGGAGAATGCTGGCCCTTAAGAAAAGGGGCAGAGGCCATGGGCCAGGAGACAGCCGCATGGGACATAGGCAGGACTGCCGCCACAGGACGCCTGGACAGATGAGGATGCCGACATCCTCATCGGAGGAGGGGGCAGAAAAGTGCGAGGACATCAGTGTGGGTATTACAGAGATAATGCATCAGCCTTAACTTTTTTATCCCCGGACAATCAGTACCAAGGAACTTAAATCTTGTAAAAAAAAAAAAACAGAGATCACCTTGCCTGCCTAGGTGTAAGTCGTTTAGTAGAATCCAAATACAACAAATTTTTATGATCCGTAATGACCATGACCGGATGTACTGCCTTGATGCCATTCCTCAAAACTCAACTTTATTGCCAGGAGTTGTCTATTGCCGATATTGTCATTTCTTTTAGCGGAACAAGAGAAGAAGGAAGATGAGTGCCATTTACTGGTAGATGATCCCTGCGACTGTACAGCCCCTACCCCCACTTCTGATGCATCAACCGCTACAATGAATGGTTGGGTAACATCAGGCTGTATGAGGACCGGTACAAAAGCAAATGGTTTCTTAGAGTAGCAAATGCAACACGGACAGCATTGGACCATTTTGAAAAGTCTGTCCCTTTTCTGGTCAAATCAGTTAGTGGTTTGACGACTACCGAAAAAAAGATGCCAATACAAATGAAAGCAATGATGAGAGAGAGAGCGGAACACAATGACGTAGCTACTGCGCTCTGTGCTGAGATGTGCAGAATGGTAGAACAGCGGACACACGGGGAAACAGCAGGGGAACGATGAGAAGTGAGTATGTATTAAATCATGGTTGCCAGAGGACTTTAGCAATGCATTAAATCATATGAGGGATGTATGCTACTATATGGAGGCTGCATAATGACATATGTGGGGCTGAATAATGGTATATGGGGCTGCATAATGGTATATGGAGGCTGCATAATACTAAATTGGGGCTACATGATATTATCTGGGGACTACATGACACTATATGGGGCTACATAATATTATATGGGGGCTACATGATATACTACATGGGGGATACATGATATTATATAGGGACAACATGATACTATATGGGGTCTACATGATACTATATGGAGGCTACATGATACTATATGTAGGCTACATGATACTATATAGGGGCTTAATTATACTTTATGGAGGATTATGGGGCTGCATTAAACTATATGAAGGACTGCGGGGGTGCATTATAATACATGGTGGACTATGGGGAGTGTATTATAATATATGGAGGACTATGGGGGTGCATTATATGATATGAAGGACTATGGGGGATACATTATAATATATAGATAACTATGGGGGTGCATTATTGATCTGCCCATTAAGGTTTAAAAGAAGCTATAAAGTTCATAATTGCATACATAATTGCTTATAGCTTTTGTAGTGATGTTAAATGTTGTTAGAGCCCTATCTAGTGATGATTATCTGCAGTGTTTATTATTTTCTCTGTAAGATGGTTTACTGCATTATGGGATATATACCTAGGCATGCTGAGTAGTGGTCACCATTTTAGGACTGTCTTCCTCACAGGGAAGACGTGTGTCTGTATCCTTCTGCATCGTTCTTACCTAAAACTCCATTATCCTTGTTAATGCATATCTGGTAAGAGAACTACTTCTGTTTGTGACATCATAATGTTCAGAACTGGTAGTAAGTTGCATAGCAGCCATTACACAGGGAGATTGTGTCTATTAGGAATTCATGTGTTACATGTGCAGTCTACATTTTGTAGTGCACTTCCTCTATTAATGTAAATTGTCATAGCTGTGTGACATTATGTGCTCAGTACTTATCTATGCGATTTGTATTCTTATCGTCTTACCATATACTCATGCGCACCACGCGCACTATTGACCAATAAACAAGTTAGACTACAGAAAACAGTCTGCTTATTTAGAAGACAGAAGAAGGTTTATGCTGTATGTCAGATTGCACACTGTGTGAACGTGTATGAAGACAGAACAATTAATTTAATTGATTAAAGAATAATATATGGATAACATATGTTATGTACCCCAAGGGGGACGGGGGGCCCAGGTCCAAATTTTGCACTGGGGCCTATTGAACTCTAGTTACGCCACTGGGCGTTACACAGTGATAACAGTAGAATAAGCCTGTGATTTATTAACTGTTGACAATTTCAGTAGTCAAAATGCAGTATTAGGCCTCTGCCACACTCACGTGAAATTCACGCACGTGCCGAGAGACACGTATTTTCCCTGCGTGTTGCGTGCAGGTAAGTACGTGTCTCTGGTACGTGCGTGACACGTGTGTTCTACGTGTGCTATCCGCGATAGCACACGTAGAATCGTTAATTATTATACTCACCTGGTCCTTCCTGATGTCCGCGCTGCTGTCCGCGGTGCTGATCCTCGGTCTCCAGCCCTCCCGTCTCCCCGCTGCTGCTGCTGCCAGGCAGTGAAGTGAATATTCAATGAGAATAATGAGCGGCGGTCGGCAGCAAGAGGCAGCAGCGGCAGAGACAGGAGGGCTGTTTTGTTTTTTTTTCAATGACATGTGTGTTTTCTCCGGCGCGTGTCACACGGGACCGCATCCACACTACACCCGTGTGGTGCGGGTGCGTGCCGTGTGACACCCGTGCTGCAGGTGAAAAAACGGACATGTCAGCGCTTTCAAAAACGCACACACGTACAAACGCACACGGACACACGTTCCGTGTGGTTTTACGTGTGTGTGCCTGCTACAATAGGGTAGCATTGGTTAAAGTGTCTCCGTGCCGCCGGTACGTGTAAAAAATGACAAACACGTGCCGGAGGCACGGATGTGTGGCGCAGGCCTTAGGTAGATAGTAATTCCCAACTCTACGAACATTAAACTACAATACAATACAATATAAATCGCACACTTTAGCTATATGATTCACTGAACAATATTTAGAAAGGATACACTGTCGGTTGTCCATCCAAGTCCATATCATTACTGTTAAGGCCTTTACCTAACCCCTCAGAGGACCAA